>NC_137795.1:101499150-102221650 GCF_963383645.1 Muscardinus avellanarius
GTCAGGTATTCTTGTCACAACAATGAAAAGCTAACAATACAGCAGGGAATTTTTTAAATTTTTTTCAGAGTGTCGTAGCTCTTGAGGTCAACCCCAGGATTCAAATTCAAGCAGCCTCATATTAGAGACCATGTTCTCTATTCTGATGCCATAAATGTAATAAGGGATACAATGTGAGCTCTATCAAACTGAAAGTTAATTTCAAGGGATAAAGGAAATTCTGTAAAAAAATATGAAAGGAAAAGGAATTGTCAGAAATCATGGAGAATGACATACCTACCCAAAGTAAGTGAATATGAAGGACAATTGTTAGGATTCTAACACAGGAAATCAGACTTCACACTCTGATCTTGCCAAGGTAATGGAAAGTGGTTAATAATTCAACTGAAGTTTATGGAATTTTATGGCTCATGCACTGTAGAAAAATTGATTATTCACACACTGGGACATTTCTCCTCCCAACTTCTCCTTCTTTTCTCTGACCTGGGTGCCAACCCCTTATCCAAGTCTAGTAATTTCTTTCCCAGATACTTCAAATGTGTCTCCTTTGCTTGGACATGGAGTCTTTCTTTTTGTAGAGAAAACTACATATCCGGGCTTCAGATCTCAGGAATCCTTCTTCTGAGGTACTTGTTCCCTCATGTTCTTGCCACGGTCAATTTCCCTACTATAAGATCTCAAAGTATCACATACCTGTTAGTCTGTTAGTCAGAAAAATGTACCACAATTGGCATTTTCTAGATACTTGGCTAACTATTGCTCTGAATTAATTTTAATCTCTGTGAGGATAGGCTTTGTGCCTTCCCCTATCTCAACAGATCTGTGGCCACAGGAAGCCCTAATCCATTCAGAAAGGATTAATGAATGACTGAGTGGACAGAGCCAGGTCAGAAGGAACTCAGATCCCTCATTCTGTGGACCAGGTCTAGCACTAGCTATGAGAAGTCATATCCCTTTGACTGGGCTCAGCTGAGTCCTAGAGCTGATGAGTAATCTCTGTCCTTATTTACCAGGTCTGACTCAAGGTATCTTTAATGGCTGTAACCAGACTTCTTCCAGATTTATGTTTCCTCCTTCAGCCTATCTGTTCATAAGAACAGATCAGTAATTTGGTTTCTTTTGCTAGAAACCCAGAAGTGTTATCGCCGGATTATATATAGTAGCTTGGTTCCTATTCTTCTGAGGATCCTTCATACTGTTTTCAAAAGTGGTTGCACTAATTTACAATCCTACTAACAATGTATTAGGATATGTACAATGGAATTTTACTTAGCCATAAAGAAGAACAAAATTATGTCATTTGTGGAGAAATGGATGGAACTGGGAACAAGAATGAATTCAAACCAAGTACGTCCTCTCCGTTCATCATGCTTTGTGGGTCAATATTTGAGAAGGTAAAATTGGCTAAGAGTGAAGAACAGAGAGGACCAACTTGATCTGTAGCACATCTTCTGGTCTGTCTGTCACTCTGCCTCATTGTTTAACTACAGCAACCTTCCAAGTATAAGGAAAACTCTTGTTGTTATATTTTAAATTCTACACAAATACTTCCTTGACCAGGTCTATCCAAAATCATTCTAGAAATACAATTTTCAGACTTGGTGAGTTGACTTAAGAACATCTTATTCAGGACAGGATGTCCCACATCCAGATTTCTGGTCATATACTTGTCTCAGTCCTATTCCCCTCTACAGACTTCTCCTCTTCTGAATTTATTTCTGTTCCCAGGTGAATTCTGGAAAAAAAAAACCCTCATGTGTCTGTTCTAGATTTTTTTTATAATTGTAACTCCAATCTTTTACACACCCCAAAACAGCATTCATTGTGAGCCTCTGTCCTTTCTTTCATGGGCATCCATGATGCTGGGGTCTGGACAAGCAGGTCTAACTAATGAATGATGTGACCGCTTAATCTACTACACAAGGAGAAAAATGACTTTGATAGAAAGAATAATCCTTTAGCTCTAAGTTAGAACTTAGTAGTCCAATGAGTACTTTTTCTCCTTAATTTTTTTTAAGTTGACCAATATTAGAACAAACTTTTTATGTTAGGAATTAACACTGGTGGTTTTTACATTTTAGTTCTGTTATTTGGTCCAGAGTTCAGAAAGAGGAAGTCTCTGTGTGTGAAGTGGTTTCTTAAGAGTCTATGAAAGAGAATCACTTATTAAAGAAAGAATAAGACATTTGTCTAAGCAACTATGAGAACTGGTATGGGAACTTTCAATTTTCATATGCTATGAGAATTTTCAACTTAAAATATGACATATCTATTAACCTGAATCAGTGTAAGACTGCAAACACATTACTGATAACATAGGCTGTTTTTGGAGTTTCAAATAGGTTAAAAAAAAGAAAAAGAAGGGATATCCATAAAATTAGAAATGTTTGCATTGTAAGTATTTATACAGACACACACACACATATATATATATATATATATATATATATATATATATATGTGTGTGTGTTTATATACACTTATAGATATAGTCTTTTTTTTTTCTTTTGGAAGCAAATCAGGATGTGACTCATGCATCCAGATTTACTGTGGATGAAAACAAGAATTCCAACATTGCTTGTGTTAAAACAGAAGATTATAAATATTTAAATGAGTCTTCCAAATATTTCATAAAGGAAACCACGTGTTCTAGGTTTTCTGGGGATTAGCAGGTAAAATTATATCTGCCATATACTGACAAGGGACAACCCTCCTTCTCTGCTGCTGCTCACAAGCACTCTATCCTGGTGAACCTTCCTCCTACTCTGACTCACCATGTACACTAGGCTCTTCTGCTGGATAGCTTTATGTCTCCTGGGGACAGGTGAATGTTTAGAACACCAATCAGCTTTATTGAATGTGTGTGTGTGAACAAGTGTGAAAAGGCATTTGTGGTGTGTGTGTGTGCGCGTGCACAGGTGCGCACTCATATGTATATGTGCATATGTTTTTCTGTGTTTGTGTGAGTGGCAACTTTAAATTTTTTTCTCAATCAGTTTTCAATGTCTGTCTCCACAGATCACACTAGTGCTGAAGTCTCCCAGTCCTTGAGGCATAGAGTTACAGGGAAGTATCAAACTGTGGCTCTTCGTTGTACTCCAATTTCTGGTCATCCTACTCTTTATTGGTACCAACAGATCTTGGGGCATGGTCTGGAGTTTATGATGTATTTTCACAATGAATTTGTAGCAGAAAAATTAGGGATGGCCAGTGATTGGTCCTCTTTTGTGAGGCCTGAGTTGGATATTTTAGCTCAGGTCTTCAGGGTGGGAACAGTGTTTTCTACAGGACCATCCTGTTGCATCATGGATGCTCATGAAAAAAAGGATAGAGGCTCACAATGAACCCTGTTTGGGAGTGTGTAAAAGATTGGAGTTACAACTTAGGTCATGGGTCACATCCACCAGCCTGGGTCATGGGAAGTGAGCTCTCCACTCTCCTCCATCTGTTGGTGGTAGCTGAAAAGTCTGAGGCTACATCATTGCATACTTCACTCTTTCAGGAGTATCTTCTATTCCCTCCATATAGGAAGATTTCTGCATTGTGGTGTCAACTATATTTTCACTTTCGAAGTAAAGTTCTTTGCTAATTTTGTGGCAGCTAATTGATTAACACACTAGTGGTGTTAATCGATCCTTATTTCATCTGCCTAGTTCATGCAGTTTATTTTCTTTATTTAGCCTTCATTTTCTATTGTTCCTGCCCTGATAGTTAATGAAAGCTTGTTTATACCACTCTTAAAGTTATATCTTATTTCTTGAGTAAGTCAATTTTTCAGAGACTGGTCAAATTGCTGTCCTAAGCTTTGGCTCAGAAAAGTTTTTTTTCCTGAGATCTTTAACACAAACAGATGGGATATTAAAAAATAAAGATGTCTTTTTAATTTTCCTTGTTTTTATATGATGTTATATATTATTTTATATAAATTCAAATGGTATATTTATATAACCAAATTATCAGTCAATATGTGGGTTAAACTGCAGTGTTTAATATATGTATTCTGAAGCCATTTTCAAAACTAATGATTATGAATCCCTAGTTTCTGTGAGTCCTCAGAGACAGCACAGTTCTCCAAGACTGGGACTGAATGTTACAGACCCAGCCAGGACAGTTGGTCAAGGAGCTCTCAATCCCCCTAAGTCCAGTGGTAAGTAATTATGAGACTCAGAACATCACATTTCTTTCCCCAGGAATAATGTCCTGTGCCTGGGTCCAGCCTCGGCCAGTCCAGGGTTCTTGAAGGATGTGTAGGGTCAGCAAAATTGAAGAATGAGAGACACCTTGCTTAGTAGCAGGGGGAAGGCATCTCTGCCTGTACCCTAGAATATACTTTATTTATACATGAATCTGACAGATTACAGCAAGCCACATCAAACGTATTTTGCTTTTCATTTAGTTTTTTTTAAAACCACATTACACATACATTGTTTTTCATATAGTTTTTCATTAACCTGAATTCCATGTAGCAGGCACACCTCGAAGCCACCTGTTTTTCCTGGGTTTTTTTGCTTTTTGTATGCTTTTACTTGGAAATATTTGGTATTAACAACTTTTGGCAAAGCATGTCCTTAATATACCTGGATACAAACAACTTTTAGCAATACATGTTTTTAACATATCTAGGTACATTTTGCACTTTATTTGGAACAATTCAACCTGCCTCAATGAGCTCATATCCCAGTACCCGAAATTATCCAAATTAACGTCATACAAATCATTCTGGTTACCTAGCCACAAACATCAATTTTATTCTAATTATTAACCTAACAATGGAGCTCTGCGAAGCATGTTCAAATCTAAAGCTAAACCGAAAGTACAGAAGACAAGGGGCTTTTCCATTAAAAGGAACACAAAGATTTTTAAAAGATCTTTAAGGGGCACAAAACATTTTACTTTTATATTTTATACTTTAAAATACCAAATATACAATTTGTTTTCTTAAATTCTTATGATCTTTGATCAAAAACACTAGAAAAAAAGGGGGGCGGGCTCTGCCTAGCCGATTTCTCCATCACACATAATAAACTTTAACTAAACTTATCCTTAACTACTAAATGCTAAACTTATTATTTCTACTTCTAAAATTAGCTGCTAATTTTATTTCTTATTTTTAACTACTAGGTATTCTATAACTTATTTTGACCCAACCACCAAATTTATACTAAACTTATTCTATTTCTTTAACATACAATGCCTACATCTAATTTCCTATAATACCTATTAAGTTGTTTACCAAGAGAACTCTTTTGTCTTTAGTGAGCAGGCACCAAGAAGGTCCCTGCCTGCCCAACCCTCTATAGGAACGGCGGAGTCCTGACATCAAGCCATTTTCCAGTAATATTAACTCTGTGTTTTCCAATGATCATCACTCCTTACAGGAAGGTGGAGGATGGTTGGAGGTGAAAAAGTATTCTGATTAGTGCTAGCCTCTTGAGGGGGATACTATAGTCGACCCCCTAACTTCTAAGCAGTCATATGGAGGGCCTTGCACAGTAGGTATAATTTGCCTAAGTTAACTTTTTCCTTTCATAACTAAAACCTTAAGTGAGCCAGGTGTTGTAAACAGAGGAGCAAAGAGTTCTTTTCTATGTAGCTTTTTGAAAGTTTTCTCATAGTCATATTCTTCTTAATGCTATTCCGAGCACAAATCTTAGGGCATTTTCCAATCATTTTCACATCAATTTTCAGATTATTATAAAACATCAATCCTCAATCAAAGCAATATTCAAATTTCATTAATATCATTATTTTAACTAAAATCAAGAGGGATAATGGCTTCAGTTTTGCCAGAGTCTTCCAGCCCTGCGGAATTCTCTTCCCAGCTGTGACCCTGTCATACAGCAGGAATGGCGCTGCCCCCACCAGTCCTGAAAAAAGAGTTGTCCTGTTCCTACTTTAATGATGCTATTATCAAATACTCCCTATTTGTTGCCCTGTGTCTCCTGGGAGTGAGAAAACACAGGACACAGACATGAACTTCCTGTTCCTTAGGTGCCATTCTAGGATCCTCTATGCTCAAACTTGTCTCCAACACTGTCCATCTTCATCTACATGACCTCTGAAACACCTGGTGTTACTACGGGGACACATTTTGACACTTAGGCTTACATAGAATACAGACCACAGCTGTAAAAACCGGGCCATAATATAATGTTTGTGCTTGAAGAATGTGTGTTACTGAGATTTTTAAAAACCATATAATTTCATTGTTTTTTGGTTAGTTTTACAGTTTACAGGTGACAGAGGTAGAATGAGGTAGGGATACTGATGGTAATTTAAAGTATCAGCAGGCCTAGTATTAGTGTTCAGATGAGTGTTTAAGAAAATGCATGAGAAAAATTGCTCCTTTCTACTTCAGAAATTTTCCCCCTGTTAATTATGCACACACTTCCCAGCAATTCTCAGACCATAAAGAGGGAACAATAATAAAATCTCACTTATTTGCCACAAGATGGCACGGCCAGGTCACTGGGCCTCAGAGACTTCTAGAGAAGGACTGGGAGGTCAGTCTAGAAGGTTAAGGCTTCTGAAAAACTTGTGCTAGCATCCAATATTAGGCACTTGTTGAGAGAGTTCAGTTATTGCTAGAATACCATCAGCTATACAAAAAGTAAGAAGTCCCTCTAGACTGAGATACAGAGTTGAAGAAGGTTAGCAGGATGGCCTTGATGTCAGGGCAGGTACAGAAAGAATCAACTGCTTCAGAGGGAAGTGGGAAAGCTCAAGGCTGGGGAGTGTACTCAACTCAGCATTGTTGTAACACCCGTCATCTTGCAATTCTCGCAAGATCAGTAAACTTTATGGGAATAGTAGCTGATCTTGTCTGAACCCAGTGGGAAATGCCCTGGGCTGGAGAGAATCTGCAAGGTGGGAAGGAGTCACACCAGAGGACCCCCCATCAGCTAATGAGTGAGTAGCCTCAGGACTCCAACTATGTCTTGAGCTCACAGCATTTATCTGGGATTCCCTTCTCATGGGTACCTGCATCAACCTCAGGCTCTTCTGTGTGACCCTTTGTCTCCTGGAAGCAGACAAGTTTTAGGGCTATTGTAAAACCTGCCAGAGATTTGCAAAACTCCTGCTACAAACCTTTCCCATTTCCTTTGCAGTTACATGGTACAGCTTTGATTTTACCTATGTCTCTACTTCCAAAAGTATCCTGGAAGCTGAGATCAGCTAAATGCCAAGACACCACACTAAAACACAGGAGCAAAGATGACCCTGGCATATTCCCAGAATGTGAGCCATATTTCAATGTTCTGGCACTGACATGATCCAGGCCAGGGGCTGAGGAGGCTGTGTCTACTCAAGTGATGTTGGCAGCATCATCAACTGAGAAGCCTCAAAAAGATGTATGATCTCCTGAAATGAGAAGACGCATTTTTTCATGACCCTGGAGTTATCCAGCATCAGTCACACCTCTCTGTATCTCTGTGCCAGCAACAAATCCACAGCAGTGCATGCCCAGTTACACACACAAAAAAGACAGCTGAATGAATGATTGTGGTGGACTCTCCTACTGGAATCCCTGTTTAAATGAAAAGAAAGAACTGCCTTTCTGAAGCACTTCCCAAAATTCCCAGCAATGAGATCTCAGCCAGTGGAGCCTTGTGCAGTCTGAACTTTAGTAGGACCTGAAGTCCCTCACCCTGTGTGTGTATGTGTATGCCTGTGTGTGTGCATGTGTGTGTGTATTTGTGTAAACACAAACAACATTTCATGTTAGATCCCTCAATTTAGGATATTCTAATGATTTAATAAGGTACAGGGACATCAGATTTCAATATGAAATGTATATTCTGTTTATCTTGTAGGGGGAAGAACAATTCAGAAAGTATCTGAGAAGCTTTAAGCTCCCTGAATAGGATTCTCTGTGTTTAAAAATATCACATACAGTGACCTTGGCTTTAATTCCACCGGATACCAAACAAAAGTCCACTATAGAAAATAGTCTCAATAGTAAATTTAAAAATGCACAACCAAGAAAAAGCACTTAGAAAAATTATTAGAAAATGTGTATTAAAGTTAGATATAGAACGTTCCCTAAGCAGCTCACTTATTAATATTTAAGAGTGATATATTTAAATCGTGAGAGTTGTAATATCAGCAGTGGATAAATACATTGTAATGATTTATTTAGGTGGTCGCCCTCACTGATAGGGGAGGCTGGAAAAATTTCCTCCCTGAAACTGTGCCCTTGGAAACTATGTGCCATTGAGCCTTCTCTCTCTCTCTCTCTCTCTCTCTCTCTCTCTCTCTCTCTCTCTCTCTCTCTCTCTCTCTCTCTCTCTCCTCTCTCTCTCTCGTCTCCATGATGTAAGTACAAAGCTTCATATTCTCTTTTTCTCTGCTACCATGCTGTAAGATCCATGGCCCTAGGTCTCACATGGACTGATTTTTGAAACCATGAGCTAATAAATTCTTTCAAGTTATGTGGTCTCGTCTTTAATTTTATTGCTGTGAAAATGTTGACTAATCCAATGCATGGCTTGTTCCACAGGATCTTAATAATCAAAAGGAGATAAAACACAGTGCTGACCAACGACCTGAACATATTGCTGAGTCTTATGAGGTTATATTAAGATAGGAACGTAATTTATGCTTGCCTTTAGTTTGGGTTAAAGTTCATGAGCAACTTGTTCTGCTTCTTGTTTTTGTGTGCATTATTACAGAAAAATACTGGGCCATCATTTTATTTTTCTCTGTCCTGTTTACCTCCTTGGCCCACAACCAGAAACAAGGTTTCTTAACTCAAGGTCCATTAGCTCAAGACCTTTGAGGTTCATAGCTGGGTTTCACAGAATGTGCAAGGCGCAGGTGTCTGTGCTGTCAGTGAGTCTCCAAAGGAGCATGCTGGCTCACCCAGGACCCGGAAAGTGAGAGGGAGAAGACAGCTTGCTTGGCCAAAATCAAATCACCAGTCAACCGAGATTCAGAATCAAAAGCTAAATGTAGAGACTGATGTGACCAATCTCTTAAGATATTTGTAGCAATTTATGAATGATTTCAAAGCTTTTATATATATTTTTGGAAGTGTGTTTTTGCCTACGGCTCTTATCAGTGAATAATCCCTAGCTATTTTTTGGCAAATCTGCGAATCTTGCTTATGTGGATGCTGACTTTGTATGTTGTATTTTTCAGTCACTGTGTACTTCTCAAATTCTCCATATTACATGTAGATAATTGTATTTGCTACTTTCTTTATTTTGTGGTGACAAATTTTAAATTGGACAGTATAGAATACAAGCACACATGATTCTCATAATTCACGAAATTTAAATTTACTTTGAAGTAATTTTTATTAAGATGTAATAGAAGGCTGAGGATATAGATCAGGCCTTAAGTTCAATTGCTAGCATTGACAGAAAGAGGAGGAGGAGTGTGAGGAGAGCTTAGAGCAAAGCATGAAGAGGAGAAGGTCATTTAGGTCCTCTGAGGCCACTGGCCAAGGGCCATGGCATTCAAGACCCTGCTTGCTGTATCTCTTTATCCTCACGTTCCCTGAAGCATATCCTGTTCTCAGTACGCTCTAGGTGGGCATTTGTTCTAGTTATCGGCAGTATGTTCTTTTCCCAGGGCTGGTTCCCAGGATAAGATTCAGAATGCTGATATTATTAGTTTTTAATGATTAAGCACAATTGTACTGTTTCTGATGTCTGCATGGACCCTGTGTGTACAAAAGGAAGACGCTCACAAGTAAAGATTGTCAATTGCTCATCAAACAGTTGTCCATGTCTCATTCAGATCTGGACTCCCCAAGTCCTGGGGTCCTCAAGACCCCAACAGAGGAGGACTAGGGAGTGAGGGAGGAGGAATAGGAGATAATAGGAAGTAACATGTCAAAATTAATACAATGACTGGTGAATTTTGACAAGGGTACATGCCAGTAACATTGCAAATGAAATCATGAGAAAGAATATGCCAGTCACCTTGCAAAGTTCCCAAAATTCCCCTTTCTGAACAATTTCTCTTGAATAAGTAACAGCATTTCTGCTTTCTATCACCACTGATTTCTTTCTTCTGTTTTCAAACTCCATATAAATAGTAGCTATTACTCTTTATTGACTTATATTTCTCAAAAGTTAATGTCTTCATGTTTTTGTGTATCCAGTAGTTCATTTTTTCATACTGATAATTAGTGTTCTGTTGAGTAATTGGACCAACAGCTGTCTACCTCTTCTCCTGCAGGGTAATTTCTGGGTTATTCAACAGTTGTGATGAATACTGTCTGGGATATTCTTGTTTAGTACTTTGTGAATGCATATTCTTTTCCTTTACGTATAGACATAAGATGGGAATCAATAATTCATTGTCTGGATGCAGTTTAAATTTTTATACATTGACCCATTTTCCAAGGAAACTATTCTGACTTTCTTTTCTAAGAGATGAAAGTTCAACAGGCTTCACATTTTTTCAACATTCAATGTTCATAGTCTCTTTATAAATTACTCCTTCTATAGAATGGGAATTCTCTCCACATTTCTCTAATTAATAATTATATGTACTCTTTTATAGGCTTGTTATTTACTCCTGTATTCTTATATTATTATTATTTTTTTGCAGGTGTGGGGATGGACCCTAGGGGCATTCAACCTCCGAACTATACCCACTGCCCAATTTTATTCTTTATTTTGAAACCGAGTCTCACTGAGTGGCAAAGGGTCTCACTGAGTAGCTGCTTCTTTCCTCCAACTGCAATTCTCTGGTCTCAGCCTTCCAAATGCTGGGATTACAAGTGTTTGCCACCACGCCTGGCTTCTTATATTATTTTAAAGGTTATCGATCATCAGATTATGAGGTCTCAGGTCTACCATCAGCCAATCATCCTGAGTGTGACTCAGAACACTAAGGGGAATGGCTTCTACCTTGATTTTCCTCTGTCATCTTCTAGCATGACATTCTGCCATTAAACGTTCATAGAGATGAACCCAGACAAAGGGAATCAAACCCTGCTGCTTGGCTCAGTAGACACAGAAAGCTAGCAGAATGGTCTTGGGGCTCTTTCTGGAGCCTTCAGACAGTAAGGAGTAATATCATCAGTTCCAAAAAGAAAGGGAAAATCCAGGGTAGGGATTAATCCACACCCAAGGAATTGCAAGTTCAATTTTTCTTAGAAGATGGTGACAATGATTCACCTTTACTTGTGAGGATCTGGAGATAAGATGAACTTCATTTGGCATGTTGGGGACTCTCAGAGTATAGAATAGTAGTCACCATTGTAAATGAGCTTTTCTAGGGTACATCTTTATCCAACCTTGGCCTGAGATGCAGATCCCTCTTATGAAGGTTAAGATCAAAGTTGCTCTATATATTGGGTACTTATAACATGTTACTGAGCATGGAAAGGACAGCTATGCAAGAGATTTAAGAAATCAAGTTTATCATCAGCATTCTCTAAAGCTACACTAATTCAGAACCATATCTCACCTACAGTCCCTTCTCCAGCCCAAATAGGGCAAAGTACTTGCTTGGGTGTTCAAGGCCAATAAAGTTGTACTCAAGTAACTTGTGTTATTTTCTCCCTTTATGTCTTTAAAACTATCTCCTTGCCTCATTCTCCTTGAATACACTCCTAGTTTTCTCGTCATTCATTCTCAAAAATCCCAAATATAAATAACTAAATAATTATTTCTAGTTTCTCTGTCTGTTGGCAAATCCACAGTAATACAAATTTTTTTAAATTTAATAAGGGATATTTTTTTAAAATATAATGCATCTCATCCTCTCATTCATAAGGCAGATGTGGAGAAACTGTGATCCATGGAGAAATGTGACCTCTGTTTGTTTCCATATGGCCCAGAATCTAACACTGCTTTTTTATATTTTAAAAATGTTTACAAACATTTAAATATTACTGTGTAGCCTATAAAGAATACATAAAATTCAAATACTAGTGTCAATAAAATATATCAGAACATAGCCACACTCCTTTACATATTGCCTGTGACTACTTTTGAACTATAATGGCAAAGGTAAGCATTCAGGACAGAGACTGTGCCGTGAAAAAAACCTGAAACATGATCCAGTACAGAAAAAGGTTGCTAATTCTGACCATATCATAAAAAAAATATAAAATGTTTTAAGTTCTTGATGATCTAAAATTTCAACTCTAAGTGTTTGGGAAGAAAGTTTAGGAAACTCTATTTATTTATTTATTTATTTATTTATTATTTATTTATTTATTTATTTACTTATTTATTATTGGTACTGGCAATGGAACCCAGAGGCATTCTACCTTCGAGCTACACCACCATCCCAAATTTTTACTTTTTACTTTGACACAGGGTCTCTGAGGTGCAAAGGGCCTCACTAAGTAGCTACGACTGGCTGCAAACCTGTGATCCTCCTGTCTCAGCCTCCCAAAAGCTGGGATTACAAGCATGCGCCAACATGCCTGGCAGCAAATTCTCTTTATGACCATGTCATGGACAAAAAATTCCCTAGATAAATAGAGTGTATTCTATTCATAACAGAAAATTGCCCTTTATCAAAATAAAATTTTCTTCAAATGATACTATATGTAGGTCATAAAGAAAACTAATATTTCAATGTTATAAAAAGGAATTGAAGAGGATGTTCAAAGAAATAAAATGAAAATATGAGCTTTTTTTTTTAAACCGATGTGTAACCAGATGCTTATGAAGACTTGTTGACTGATGAAAGTTTGCCCAGAGCCCCTCCAGAATTTTGTTGTTGTTGTTGTTGTTTAAAAAGAGTTCTTTATCCAGGTTCTGCCTCACTTGAAATGTATTTGGCACCTAACAACCATCAGGCATCTCTTTTCACAAGACCAATTGTTGAGATTAAGAAATTGCATCCCCCCCCCCTGCTTTTTGTCAGAGTGTGTGTTCTTCATGTCTCTCTCACTCCCACAGGCCTTAGCAGAGACTGAACTAAATAAATCTCAAGCCAGGGCTCCGTGCTGTTTCCTACTGATCCTGGTGCTTCATGGAGAAGGCCCACATGAGAATAAGTAGGAATCACCACCAAACACATAAAAAGATTCCCTTTCTTACTTGGAATCAAAGTATTGCAAATTAAAACAATAGGTTATGACTTCAAACTTACCAGCCCTGGAATATTTAAAAATAATGACCATCCAAAATGTATATAGAAATAGACACTATTGGAAACTATCTGATACCATTACAGAAAAGTCATTATTTTACCCTTGTCATATCAAACAGCTGAATGTGCTGCCAGGATGAAGCTAAGCCACTTGCTTCAGCTATGAGCTTGTCACTGGGAGAATGGAGAGCCTAGTGAAGGAGAAATTTCCAAAGAGGTTAACAATTACAGGTGAGATAAAGCGTCAGTCCTTGATATGAACCTGAATTGCCTTATCCACATTCAAGTAGAACCATCCAGCAGGGCATTAGTTGATGGGCTTGGGACTGTGGAGGGAGATCTGATGACTCAAACACTGGAGCTGGGAGTGAGAAAATGTGGATTAATTCACATGCAGTCCATGAATATGCTAAGTAAGAACAAATCAATCATATTTTTCAGGGTGAGGACAAAGCATGGGAGAATGTTTGCTATTGATTGTGAGACACTGCTGAGGCTGGCCTTGAGCCTGTGATCCTCTTGTACCAGCCACTTAAGTACCTGGATTACAGATATGTATCACCATACCAAGTTGGCCCTGGGCAATTAATACAGCTCAAAGATAAACACACTCAGGCAGGTTGTTGACTATAAGGAAGAGCTCTCAACTCTAATCAGTTATGGGCAGTTTGTCTTTTGTAGCTCTAATGAGTTTCCCTCTTTGTTCTTCCTGGAGAGCCCCAAGGCCAGCTCCTAACTACCTGATAGGTGATTTAAGGGTGAGCTTGTGACTAGAACATGGAAACACCAGGGAGAAAAATATGAGACCTTACAAAGAAGCTGGCTTGCAGAGATTCATGCATTTGTCTTTAAACATGGAAAGTAGGAGACACCGAGGAAAGTGTGGGTAGGCTTTTAGATGAGAGATATGAGAGGTGGAATTAGTAATTGATATTGTTAAACAAAGCTGCAGGGAGCCTCTGTATGTGTAGAACTATCTATGTGTGTTGTCAATTGTAGTTGCAACCATTCCTGCCCAATGCACCTCCCAAAGCACAGTCTTCTCATGTTGAGGGTCCCCTGAAGATCAGTCCATATTTGTTTATTCATTGTAGGCATGATATGTTAAATCTTCAGAGGAGTTTGTTCAGTCTATTGCTTGTGTCTATTTTTCCTCCTTGGGTTATATTTCATAATCTAGTTTCCAAACACATCTATCAATTCATTTAAATGCTGGATATTGTAGATCTAAATTTATACAAATAAGGAGCTTCTAAGGCTGAGGTGCCTCAGAGACAAAGGCATCACCATCAGGACTGACCTTCAAGGAGCCTTTTCTCCCTGATGGCTTGACATTGGCTGGCCCCATGTCTTCCTTGCTCATACAACAGGCACCTGTCTCTTCAAAAGTAGGCCTGCCCTTGGTCCCCTATGGGAGCACAAAGTCCTAGCACTTTTGAACCTTTGGCCACAAGGAGCAGGTGCAACACTGTTGAGATCCTGAGAGTTGTGAGAAGGGTCTGAGAGAATCCTCAGAAGGAAGAGGGTTAAGAGAACATTTATGTTTATTTATATTATAGGAATATGTGGTCTGCAGAAGCCATGCATTGATGCTCTGCCATGAGGGTTTTTTACTCTGAACTGTTCACTCTGCATTGATGTGCAGGTGTTTCCCAGCAAATCCTCTGGACCATCAGACTCACTGTCTGGGAGCTGGGTGAGAGGAGAAGATATTCAACCCATTTTAATTCTAAGCCACTTAATTTTACACTTTTTGTTTTATGGGTCACATTGATGATTGGACAAATAATAACTGTGACCCATATATTAGAAATATTTTATATTTTCTTTCTGGTTCAGCACATCCCTGTCTTTAAAAGTCTTATTTACATTCTTGACTTAAATTATAGGTAACTATCCATCTGCTCTTAACATACTTCTATGCAACATAGACTTATAATTTTATTCCAGGCCTACTTAACACAATGATCATAATTATCATAATAATTTGGAAAAAATATGTAACATCACAACATATAGATGTTGAAAATCATTTAGTATTAGGGATTATTTTATTGTATTTATTTGATATTTAAATTTTCCAGAACACAAATCCAGTACTAGTAAAAATGTACATTTTAATAAAGGTGATATTCTAGTATCTAACTAGCCAAAAAGCATACACAATTTATAAAGTAAAGTAGAAGTAACAATGGTAGGACTTCCCAAGTAGTCTAGTTGAAAAGCGACATGAACAATGAATGAACAGGGCTGGTCTGGTCTCTAAAATTTAGAAATAACCATCACTCAGTCAGTATCTCCCCCCTACATTAGGTCTTGCCTGTCCCCCACAAGGCTATTTATTCATAGGAAAAATAAGGAGTCTCCATGGGGAGTACAATGCTTAAAATGCAAAATACAATGCTTTAAAATGCTCCTAACTACATAAGGTTTAAAGTAACTCCTAAGTCTTTTAAATGGTTTTCTAATTGCTGGTATATGAACAACATTAAATGATATGCTTTTTTGGGTTTACTTATATATAACAACAAAAGACAGATGTAGAGAGTCTATATGTTGGTAAATACAGAGAAAGGAAATTTTGGGAGACTGAGAATGGAAGTTATAAGGTGTTGGTGAAATATCTGATTATTTGTAAGTTTTATCCTAAGATTGTCCCAAATGGGAAAGGACCAGGATTAAAAAAAATCAAGAGTTAAAGCAGGTTGCAGACTGTTTGGTAATTTGCAGAGTATCTGTGGTATGTTTGTTTGCATATGTGATGAAGATGGGTTATTAACAGGGTGGAGGTTTCTAATAAGCCTACCGCTTGTATATTCCCAAAAGAAAAGTGCTAGAGTTCAGCAACAGGGGTGTACTATGATACAGTTTTTAAGATATGTGGTCAAATAAAATATCCATTGTCTTAATATTACTCCTTTTGCAAAATTAAAAATTGCTGCTGGTTTAGGAGCAGAAATCACCTTAAACCCAGCCTCAGTGGCTAATTTAACTATGTCAGTGACTCAAGTGGCCAGTGACACTGGACTAAATTTTAGAGAGATGCAAAGATCCTTAGACTCATTGGCACACATGGTTTTAGATCACAGATCAGCCCTCGATTATTTGCTAGCTGACCAAGGAGGAGTTTGTGCTATTGCAAATACTTCTTGTTGCATATATGTAAACTCCTCAGGAACAGTTAAAGCTAGAACTGAGGCCATTCTAAAACAAACTAAGTGGCTACCAGAACAGGATGCGAAATCTCTGTACCACAAATATGGAAATAGATCCAAAAATATGTTTCCATCCATTACCTCATGGCTGCTGCCCTTTCTGGGCCCTTTAATCATGTTAATCATCATTCTCATCTTTGGTCCATGTCGTCTTAACATGCTAACCAAGTTCATCTCTTCTGGTTTAGAAAAATTCAAGCTACAAATGGTCCTTTAAATGGAGCCTCAGATGAATTTCCAAGCCCCAGTCTACTGTGGCCGTCTAGATTGCCCACCTCTGATGGGGTCCTAAGTGCTGCTACCCAGTACACCTCCTTACAGCAGGAAGTCGCTAAGAATGGTTGTTGCCCTATTTCCCTAATGGCAGTTAGGGTTCCCTATTCAGAAGGGGGGATTGAGGAGATAGAAAGGAAATAGGCAGATAGGGAAGAGGCCTCTGTAGAAAAAACTTAATTTCCTGAGGGGCAATGAATATCAGCTCTTCCAAGGATCAGAGATAAGAAGGACCAAAGCTTCACAAAACCATCTATTTAGTAATCAACAAACCCAGGAGACATCACTGGAGCAAGTCTGACACTCCTACTGAAAGGAGACTCTTCAAAGGACATGCAATTACCCAATGCAAATTCTGAGAGCTGCTTCCCAGAATTCCCAGAATCCCAAACTCACCAGAACCAACAGAGGGCATGAAGACATATATAAACCCCTAGTGCACTCACCAAGACGGATTTCCCTCTCTGGGAACCTGTCCCCTTTGGGGAGCTTTTCTCTCTCTCGCAGGTCGTGTTAGCCTTGAGAGAAGGCAGAGTGCAACTCACGGCACGTGGCCCAGCATACACTAGGGTAGTGACCTGAAGGCCTCTGCTGGAAATCAAGGCCGACCTGGGCCCCTAGGGGTGACCTATACTTTTCTGGCAGATTGCGCGGACTCTGGGAAAAGCAGCTTGCAACTGAAGGTATTCGGCTTGGGCTACCCTCAAGTATTGACCTAAAGGCAGCTGCTGGACTTCAGAGTTCCAGCAGCCCCTTTGGGCTGTTCGGCGACTTTTCTCTAATCCCTGCTGCTTCCAATAAACCTTTTACTCTCCTTAAAAATAAAATAAATAAAATAAAATAAAATTTAGACATAGATGGGGCTTTAAAGGTTCTTTTCTTCCTTGCATTTATGGATGAGAAAATATGACATTACATATATGAAAGATTTAAACATTGTAATACAAATGTCAATATCTATTGATAAAATTGATTGTCCTACTACAATAGAACTCTATGGATTAAAATACTGATGTCTATATACTTGTTCTTAGCTGTTGCTTAGTATTTGTTTTTAACAGATCAAGTTGGGGCATTGAGCTCTCTTGGGGCTGATAATTCACATCTATTTTCCTCAGTTCTAAGGATCATGACATGTAAAATTTGAGTGTCCTGGGTATGTGGCGACTGCTGAAGTTACTTATCACTCTGTTGTTTCACAAGCTTTTTGCATCTGCATTCTTCCTGGGATGCACAAACCCTTCCCAGCTGCTGAGTTTGTGGAATGTAGGCAGGTCTGGATTCCAGAGCTGTTTGGTGAGAGGCCTGTGGTCTGGCTAAAGAGCTACGGCTTGGACTAGGAGAAGGATGGGAACAAGTGGAGGGTGTTGTGAAGAGAAAGGCCAGTACAAGAGACCCCATCCTCAGATCATCTGAAAGCAGTGGCTTTGCACCAGACACTAAAGTCCTGGTGGGAAGGGGATACAGGAGGACCTGCATAATGAGTAGAACAGCTAAAAACAATAGGTATATGTAAGAGTAATCACCCTTAGAAGGAAAAAAAAGGGTACTGGTCTTTTTGCATTCACCCCAGTCATACCAGTCTGATCAAAGAGAATGCATCTGCTATTAGGATTTAGACAGTTTTAAAAAGGGGAGGAAGACATATCCCCTGAAGATGGAGAAACAGGAACAGTGATATCACGTGCAAATGCACCAACCAGGGCAACAGAGTCTGGAGCCGGCCCCCTTGACCAGGATCACTAGCTAGAGCAGGCCACACTGGAGACTGACTGAACCATGGGCTGCAGGCAGCTCTGCTGTGTGCTCCTCTGTGTCCTTGGGGCAGGTGAGTTTGGGGTACAAATGGACTCCAAGCATCTTCCCTTTGGCTTCAGGAAAACCTAAGTCCTGGGCTTGGTCTGAATCTTGTCCCCTTCCCTCCACAGTCCACATGGACACCAGAATGACCCAGACACCCAGACATCTGGTTATGGGAACAACAAAGAGGAAGTCTTTGAAATGTGAACACACTGTGGGCCACGATGCTACATACTGGTATAAACAGAAGGTAAAGGGCCTCCCTGAGCTCATGTTTTTTCTACAACTTTAAGACACTTGTCAGAAATGAGATGGTGCCCAGTCGCTTCTCTCCTGAATACTCTAATGATGCTTATGTGTTTCTTCATGTGACTTCCCTGTTGCCTGAAGACTCAGCCCTCTATCTCTGTGCCAGTAGCAAAGGCACAGCCCCACAGAGTCACCTTATACCTATGCACAAACCTGTGACTGTGGGGGTAGCTTATATATCCTTTGAACATTGCCTGCAGGACCCCAGACAGAAGCTGTAAACCACAATACCACCTGCCATTTCACCCCAAGGGGCCAAACTGTATGCTAAGCACATTTTCAGCATGGTGGGATTCTATCAACTGCATGAGACTGTGCTCGGTCAACTGATGAAAAGATAAACACTTTGGAATCCATTCTTATTGATGCCTTCTTATCCTGAAACAAAACAAGGGTTAGAGTTAGAGTTAGGATTAGGGTTCAGGTTAGTATTGGAAAATGCAAAGTTTAGTTTAAGAGTTCACAGGGTCTCTGAACCTTTGTCACATGTTGCACAGGACTGAAGGCTGAGACAGTATCCTGCAATATATTCTATTCTTGAGGGCCTGTGATGGTCCAGATTTCTCAGGATGCAAGAAGCTCCTTGAGTGGGAACTATTTCTACCCAGGCTAGGTGGCACTAAGCTTAGGGAACCAGAAAAGGGACTTACACATGGGTCCAGGGCTGGAATCAGCTGCAAAAGGCAGAGGGATACCCATCCTGTGGTAAATAGGTTTGGAAATATGTTTCTTGTGTTGTTGTCTCTTCTTTAATTCCTCTTTTTTTCTCCTCAAGTTTATCATGAACCCACATGCTAATCAAGCCCAATTTGGCCCAGACAGTCTCTCTACACTTGTGGGCAGGAAGCCCAGTCCTGTCTGTTCCACCCATGCAGCTGGGACTTTACTCAGCCTGTGATCTTTCCCTTGCTCTGAAATGTGCTTGGTGTTTGTAGGTTTAAGCTCCTCTCTGGACTGTCTTTCTATACTAAATCTTGAAGGGTTTTTGTTAGCCCTTCTTTGTCTACTTATTCCTGACATTTCAAATCAGCAGACTCATAGAGTCTCTGTATTGTGGATTTGAACTACCCCTAAGGGAGGAAGGGGGATTCTCCTGTTTTAGTCTTGCACATGGCTGGACTTTCCTGAAACCTGTGCTATCAGAGAGACCCTCTCAAAAGCACTACCTAGGACCACCCGCACATCACACAATACTCTGTGGGCTTCTGTTCTTGAGGCACTGTGTCCATGGTGGCCCTCAGGTCCCTGCCCTTGTGGGGACACCCTTCAGTCTGTGAGTCTAGTGCAAACCGTGAAATCATGGGATCTCCTGTTTGGGCTGCTAATGATCAGAGCCCCAGCTGGGAATGGCTTCTCCCTGCCTGAGCCTTCCATGGATAGAAGCCTTTGCTGTATAGTTTTTGGTCTCCCAGGCATAGTTGAGTCCTGACTATGCTTGGAAAATTCCCATTTTGTATTATGATACTAAGGGCAATTTCATTTTGTTTTATTTTTTATTGGTGCATTGTAGTCATACATCTTAATGGAGTACAAGATGGTAGAGGCATACATGCACACATAATTCCTTTAGCCCTTCTCCAATTCCCACCCCATTCCCTCCTCCTCCTCCTCCTCCCTTCTTGTGTTTGGCTTAGTGGTTGACTCTGATATGTTTATGAATGTAAACCATGTACATTAGGGAATTTTCTTCTTCCTGACTCCCATTCACCTCAGGGTGCCTTATTTGAACTTAAACTATATCAGAAAGCAATGTTAACAAAATTGCATGGTACTGGAACCAAAACAGACATAGATGAATGGGGTAGAATAGAAGACTCAGAAACAAATCCACACACTTTTGACAATTGATTTTTGTCAAAGGGGCCAGAAATGTACACTGGAAGAAAAATAGGCTGTTCAATAAATGGTGTTGGAAACCCTGGTTAAACATATGCAGAAAAATGGAAATCAATCTCACTTTCTCATCCTGCACAAGAGTCAATTCCAGATGGGTCAAAGACTTTAAACTAGACCAGAGACCTTGAGGTTTCTTGAAGAGTTGGAGTTGAATAATAAAAAAAGATGAAGGTGGTTAGTTGGCAGCTATTGTCTCTTGAATCCAGTCCAGGTATTTGCTCATCTTGATGCAAACACCAGGATGGCCTTTCAGAGCACAGCCAGAGCCCCAGGAGACAATGCCCTGGAGCCCTTCATTGCAGGCCACAGGGCCACCAGAGTCACACTGAGGAAGAAGAAAAATGCAATCAGATTCTTGTTCATTCCCAATGTTAGAATGGAGTCCAAGATAAACCTTTATACTTCAAGAAATATTATTTTATGGTGCTGATCCTTTATGAGCAACTTCTCTACCTCTTGAGATTCAGCTGTCAATCTCTTTTTGTTTATTTATTTTTTTGTTTTTTTGGAAAAAGGGTCTCACTAATTAGCTGAAGGCCTCATTAAATAGATGAGGCTGGCTCTGAACCTGCACAATCCACCTGTCTCAGCCTCCCAAGTGCAGGGATTACAAGCATACACCACTACGCCCAGCACCACAATGCCCAGCTTTTATCATGACCATTATTTTTCATCTTCTTTCTTTTTAGCCACTCTTCTTATCTTAATATATTCATCTGACAAGAAAAGGTGAGGACTAGAGATTATTAATACTGTCTCATTATCTCTGCTCCTTTAGCAAGGGTGCCATACCAAAACCAACTCAGAAGGGAGTCTGAGTGCACTGTTAATATAACTAACTTCTGTGTATCCATTTGCCAATGTATTATTCTAAAAAATAGCCACAGAAAAGCACTAAGTCCCAGAATGTAACCTCCTTTTTTCTTCAAAACCTAGCCAAGTTAAGAGAATCTTAAATGTAAGACTATGTTAGAATGTTCAGAAACATTCTTGAAGGAAATTGGCTTTCCATTATACACATTGGAAACCAGAGCAAGTTACTCTTATGTGTAGAAAGCTGTTTTCTTGCAATTACACCAGAACAGTTGATCCTTGGGGTGCTAGCCATTTATGCAGATTAACCAAGCTAATGGTGACAGTGGCACAGCTTCTGCAGCCTAACATAAAATACTGCTTCTCAGTGGCAAGCAGATAAGGAACCGAACTCACTATAGACAAAGCATGTGTCAATATCCAACAAGACACCGTAGACAAGCACTGAGTGGGATGAATGTCCTACATTCTGGAGAAGTCCTGTGAAGGAAGGAGGTGCTACTTTTCAGGCATCATGAGGGACAGAGCTCTTCTTGGAGAGTCACTGATTTCTTGTAATTGTTCTCTAATATATCATATGTGTGCCATGTTCTTGGAATTGTTCTTTTAATTGTTCTCCAATATATCATATATTTCCCATGTTCTGTGGGCAATTTCTTTGCCCTTTCCCCAATTTGTCCCATTGCCCTGGTACAACTGACCTGTGGGCATAACAACTCTTAACACTAACAATCATTACCACAAAGAGAAAACTTCTAATTTATCTCAGAGATATTGCTAACCTTTATTTTTAATTTAATTTTATTTTCCACTGGTGCATTTTTGTCATACATCTTAATGAGGTACAAGATGGTAGAGGTATACATTCACATATCACTTATTAGCCCTTCCCTAATACCTACCTCATTCCTCCATCTCTCCTTTTCATATTTGGCTTAGTGATTGACTTTGGTATGCTTGTGAATGCATGTCTAATCTTTCATAATCAGTCAAATGGACAATTTTCAAATGTCTTTCTTTCATGAAAGGAGAAAACAAGTGGAAAAAGTGATAATGAGATAGATCGATAATGAATACCAAGACACTTACCTAGCAAGAGTCCTTTCCATCTTCCAGGAACACCAGGCAGAACATGTTGACAGTTATCGTGCCTGGGTAGGCCTTGTGACAAGCAGTATCAGCGAGAATAGGAGCATCCAACACTGGAGAAGATCAGGATATTTAACTGTGGAGTGCAAGAATGAAATTACTCATTGTTTTGCATCTCTTTTAAAATATTTTACATCTTTTTCATAATTAGCCAATATCTTCAAATTTGGGAGAATACTTTTTTCTAGAAATAACCTCAATAGTTCTAATTAATATTCTTTATCTAACAATAAAACTATTGACCACAGATCTCAAAACCAGAGACATTTTTTCTAAGGTATGTGCAAGCACTATGCATGTTCAAAATTATTGCCTGTTTCTTTTTCTTCTTAGTTTATAGTTCTCTTGACATCACTACTCATACTTTCATTAAATACATTGATATTATTATAATAAGATTATTTCTATTGTGTCTTCCACATGGTGTCAAGAAAATAAACTATATAGCCAGGTACATTGGCACAATCCTAGAATCCCTGGGGGGTCTCAGTCATAAGGATGGCCGGATCAAATCCAATCTCAGAAAGTTAACAAGGCCCTCAGTAACTTACTGAAGCTCTGTTTTTTTTTAAATATATATGAGTAAATAGTGCAATCAAACAGAGGATGATGGGAGGGGATAAGATGAAAAATCCTTAATGTACATGATGTACATTCACAAACATATCAAAATCAATCACTAAGAGGAATATGAGAAGAAAAGAGGGGTAGAGAATGGGGTAGGAAGTCTGCAAGGGCTAAATGAATAATGTGGGCATGTATGACTCTACCATCTTGTACCCCATTAAGATGTATAATTACAATGCACCAATAAAAAAGAAAAAAATAGAGCTAGAGGTATAGCTGAGTGTTAGAGAATGTATGGATCCCATTCTCAGTATCAAGGGAAAAAGAGAGGAATATATACATAATATAAATGTAAATATATTTATAATGTGTATGTATGTATATAACTATTTAGCTGAGCACAGTGACACACACATATAATGCCAGTACGTGGGAGACTGAAACAGGAGTATTTCAGATTCAAGGACAGACTTATCAACGTAAAGAGGCATTCTGAAAATTAGTGAGAAACACTATTTCAAATTATAAAAGGTGAGGGGCATGTAGCTCAGAGCTAGAATATCTCTAGGTTACATCCTTGGTATCACAAACAAAAAGCTATTACCTATGTATCATGTATATTTCTATCTATCTGTCTATTAATCTATCTATCATCTATCTACCTATCTATCATTATCATCACCTTTTGTCATTTATTTCTATAACTAGACTTTGGTAGCTTTGCCTTTGAGAAAATTTTGTCTAGCTAAGCAGCAACATGGCTTTCACTCTACTAGTCTCAGAGCAGGTTCTTGTGTTGCAGATGGCACCTATCTCCATTGCTCAAGGTGTTGCTCCAGCCAGATAAAAGGCACTGAGTACCAGTAGATGGATATGATCTTGGCAGAGAGATCATGGATACAGGAGAGTGGATCCAGGCAGGTGATTTCAGTTTAATCAGCATGATGTCATTGTCATTTATGGGAGTATTATACTTTGGGTGGGAGATAATCTTTGCTGCTTCAATGAATTGTTCATTACCCCCTATGATGTTTATGATGTGTTCTCCTAGACATATCTTCATTTGGCTGAATTAAAAAATTAAATGTTTCTGAAATATATAATCTGTCCTTCTTCAAATTACTCTATCCCTTATCATGAACCTAAACACAAATTCCATGTTCTTCAAGCATTCAATCATATAGGTGATTGTGTACTCAAGGTAGCCTTATGAATTTCTGCAAAGTGATGCAAGGAAGAGAATTTTTTAGAAAAATGTTCTTAGAACAGTGAGGTGTGCAAATAGAAACCATATAGCCCCAATAAATCTATTTGATTGAAAATGTGATTGGTGGAACTTAGTTAGCACTATTATTTCTGCTCCAGTGGGGATCACTGAGTGTCATTAGGAGATGAGGCAGAAGAGAGAGACAGGGGAACTTTTGGGGAGCAGAATGAGTTATGCTTTCTTTAATGTTATAATGAAAGCATGATACATTTTATTATTTCCATGTGCAATTTTTCCCGATTTTGTGATTAAGACTATAAACTGATTCATGTTCTGAAGCTATTTCTAGGAATACTTCATCAACAATGATCATTCTTTTAGAGATGTAGTATGATAATCAAGCTAAGAGAGCTGCTCCAAGGAAAAAGTTGCCCAACACATAATATATTGGAATAGTCAGGCTCAGAGAATCTGCAAGATTCATTCATTAAGAAACACTATGTAATTTTCCCTGACTGTGTTTTGATGGGGCTAAAATGTAAATTGGCCTAAAAGAAAAGAAATATGGGTATTTTTCACTTATCCCTTTTGGGGATTGTAGCAGTGAGCTGCTGATAGAACCCACTGGTCACTGATGAGGGGGCCTCCCCATGTGTGAAAACCAATGCTCAGGGACACCTGGTTGGTAAGTGAATTAGGCAGACAGGTGTAGCCCCCACGGATTCTGTCATCATCAAATGCTTTGGGGAGAGCGACTGATGAGAAAAGTTGAAACTCGATGAAACACCCAATTTGTAATTTACAATTTGCCATGAAGTTTTGTAAAATCTCTAGAAATAGACTAAAATGTTCTTTTATTTCACATCACCAATGATATAACTGCTGCTCTCAGGATTGCAAGAAAGATGAAGAACTTCAAGGATCCTCACTTGATCTGGACTGGGGAACAGATGAAGGTTTGTCATCCACAGATATTTATATTTTCAGGTTTATTATTGACATTCATAGCTATAAGTGTCAGAAAGCAAGTCCACTGCAAACTCACAAAACTAAATTTAGAATTCAATTCTGGGACACATAGATGATGATTCAGCAGTAAATTTCAATAGTACTTTTTCCATTTTTCCATTTTTCCAGAATGTTATGGGCATAAAACTAGTGAACACTCCTGGTAGAAAGTGTTTTTTAAATAGGAAAAGATGTTGAAATAAGATGACAGAGCAGAGCTACTACATTTCCTTAGATGCTATAAAAATCTTAGATGCTTGCTTATCCCAAGTATGAACTTTTACCCAAAAGGATGTCTTGACCCCTGTAAGCTTGCTGTGTAATATGGGCTAGTGGACTAACACACACTTCAGATTATGGTATTTCTAATATTTTATATTCTGTTTACCTTTTTATTATTAGTAATAACAACTTGTCTTATTGGTAATAATTATATTTTTCATGTTTGAAATTATAATGGATTAAAAAAGTGCAAATCAAAACTTGATATTATCAGGAGTTAATCTATATCAGGGAAATAGTCATCATTTCTGTCATATTTCCCATTTTTATAGATTCATTTACCCTCAGTGAACCAAGACACTAAAATTTTACATGAAAATCCTAGAAATTAATAATTCATATATTTTAAATGACATTTATAATAGTATGTTTCTTTTGTACTATATATTGTTATTCATTTTGTGTTCCCAGTTTGTGAGTTACAGTTGTACATATATAAAACACTATATATAGACAATCATATTTATATGTAAATATTTTGAATTTATACGATATGCAATACTAGGCATGCATTGGTGACTTGGAGTATATCCTTAAGGATAAGGCAGAACTATTGCATTCTAAATATTTTGATCATATTAATTTAGTAATCCTTATCACAACTTTATAATGAACCAATTATCATTTCCCCTTTACTGAATGTAAAAAAATGAAATACAGGGATATCTGATTTGGCCAAATTCATACAGCAAGCACCTTGTAGAATCAGAATTCTAAGGAAATAGAGCTAGAGAATTTGTGCTCTTTACCACAGTAATATCGTCCCCTAAGACTCCGACCCACGGGAATTAGAGAATGACACAGACACCTCTTCAGCTGAAATATGAATTCTTCTTTAATGGATCCTTAATTCTTCTTTTAATATGTCTCAATATGTCTCTAATATGTCTCTAATATGTCTCCAATATATCTGACAATGCGTAAAATAAGCACAATATATATCAGCATCATAATCCCTCCCTCTATTCCCTACCAACCCCAAGCTTCCTACAGCTAGGGCATGCACATTTCTGACTCTCTCATAGGCAGGCTGGTGGTAGCACGAGGCTTTGCGTCACTGATCATTCTGCAGGCACGTAGCATGGCACACTGCGCATGCTCAAGGAGACATCCATCTTGTGAGTCATATGATTTGGCTGCAAGCCTAGGCGCCATCTTGAGTCCACGCTGGCAACAAGCCTGGGTGCCATCTCCGTCCAGCCAAGTGGGCCCCGACATCTCCCCCTTTTTGTTTTATTAAAAATAAGGCTTGGGATCGTGTCTGTCTTAGGTTGTCGACCCTCAAGGATCATTCTTACCCATCATTGGGAGAAAAATAGCATGATTGTTTCCCTGTCTTAGGTTGATATGATCCCGGGGACTATCTTACCCGTCTTTGACTATGGATCCAACATATTGAGCCAAACCTGAGGAGATGAGCCAACATCAAGGGCTGCCATAGCTTGCACCAATATGCGCTGTTGTTGCAGTGTGCGTTGTCAAGTTCGCCTGATATATCCAAACAGGAAACAGCATGCTACCACCAGCAAGAATGCCCAGAATGCCATGCCACCCCAATCTTTTAAGAAACCCAATGTTCCATGTATCAAGTCCATCCATTGTTGTACTGTGGTGACTTCTACACGGGTAGAATTAATTGCAACGATGGACGCTCGAAGCTCAATCATGGTGTGTTCAAATTCACAGCTCCTAGTCCCTAGAAGCATCTTGCTTAATTGACGAGACAAATTGCCTGCATGGGAGAAATTTTGATACTGCACATATGTTATACACAATCCAGATAATTTATGAATACATGGTACCATGGTCATTTGCCCTAGAATGTCAACCTGTTCTTGTAACAGGTCTACTCTTTGATTTACCATTAATATGCCAGCTTTAAGTTGTCCATTTATTTGAGCTTGCTGAGCCATGGCAGTAGCCGCATGTGAAGATAGGGCATTCACAGTGGCTGCAGTATTTATAGACGTGGCAAAGCAGCAGCAGTCATAACTGCCGCGGTCACAGAGGCCACAATTACAGCAATAAGAGCAGAAATTCCAAAATCTCTCTTTTCTCATTTCAGCAAAACTGGAAGGGAATTTACATTCACTCGTATTGGCCAAGGAACTGCTATAGGTTGTCGCATTACTACTGCCCAAGGGTGCATAGAAGCATTTCAGCAGAAAGTTAGAAAACAGGTATCAATAAAACAACCTAGACTATCATTAACCAAGGAACTATTAGAAACAAGCCAAAAAATGGAGTAGTTACACAAACAGGAGTGGGTCCAAACGGGAGTCGTGGTCCCATTGAACAATTTACTTTGACGCTATCCTCAAAAGTATTGGAAAAATTTTGAGAATAGCTGCAATTTTTTACAGTTCCCCCTAAAATCATAGACATAGCTGTTATATCAGTACAGCCTCCTGCTATCCCACAGAGAAGCCAAACATTAAAGGGGTTGGGCGGCTTATACTGTATAGGATTTTGATATGTATAATTATATCCTGCCCAAGTATGATTGCGCATAGTAGATATGCCTGGAGAAAAACTTAAATCATAGCCCGAAGAGGCCCAGACTACCTTAGAGTCTTGGCAATCAGTCCATTTAAATGGCCAGCTATGTGGGCTATAACATTTTGGAGCCTACCGCGGGTGCAAAGGAGCTGTATTATTTTCGGGATGTCCATATCTAGGAAATGCTAAAGGAGCATATCCTTCTAAAACAGTAACATTTCCTATGGGACTGGAATCATTAAATGACTGAAATTTTCCCATAGTCTGATTATATAACTGCACACATGGATTAGGACTATCATAGGTATCATTCAAAATTTTATTAGCATAAAAACATAAACTGCCATTTAAAGTTATATTAAAAAATGCATAAGGCCTAATTTCTTCATCAAAGGGAATCCAGGGCAAATTTAAGGAACTATTGGTCGTAAAGAACCGAGGAAAAATGGTGGCAGTGGTGGACACAGGTAAAGGAAGAGGGAAAGCAGAAATAATTCCCCAAAGATCTTTTTCACTCATTCCAATGTGAAACATTACCAACAGAGTTAGCAATATCCATTTGTTGCTTGGCATCTTCCATTGGCTCCTGTACATGGCACAACAATCTTTCAGGAACCCAAATCGGCGAGTCTTTGTCCTGTGGGAAAACACAAACCGACCCTCGAGCCCACATTAGCACTGGATCTGGACCATTCCATGCTCCTGTTAGAATACCTTTCCACATTGCTTGCCCTGCATAGCGCTCATGAGGCCTGTAATGTCTTTCCGCTGCAGTTCGTCCATTGGCATCCAGCGTTAAAAAATTTAGAATAAATAATATAAGATTTAGTTTATCTTTTGGTGTGCTCCATTGAGCACCTATTCCCCCTTTTTGTTTTATTAAAGCAGACTTAATAGTGGCATGGGCTCGTTCTACTATGCCTTGGCCCTGTGGATTATATGGTAATCCATGATTTAATTGTATAGCCATTTGGGCACAAAAATGAGAAAATCTTTGAGAAACATAAGCAGGTCCATTATCAGTTTTAATTTGATGAGGGATGCCCCAGGCAGCAAAAGCTTGCAGACAATGAGAAATTACATGTTGGGCCTTTTCTCCAGTATGAGCAGAGGCAAAGATAACTCCGGAACATGTATCCATGGAAACATGTACATATTTAAGAGAGCCAAATTCAAGAACATGCGTGACATCCATTTGCCATAGGTGAAGAGGTCGCAAACCTCGAGGATTTACTCCTGTAGTGGGCTGTGGCAATAATGTCAAACAATTTTTGCATTGCAATACAATGCGTCGAGCTTGTTCTTTTGTGATTTTAAATTATAGTCTCAACGTTTGGGAATTTACATGAAATTTATTGTAAATTCTTGAGCCTGTAACACTTTGTCCTCATTTGAAAAAATAAGTACAGTTCGAGTATGAAAATCTGCAATAGCATTGCCTTCAGCAAGCGGTCCAGGAAGTCCTGAATGAGCTCGTATGTGGGTTGCATAGAAGGAACATTTTTGGTTCCAAATATATTGTTGTAACTTAGCCAATAATGAAAGAATAATAGATTGTCCCTTAATATGTCCTACACATTCAAGGCTATTAAGTGCCTGTACTACATATAAGCTATCTGAAATTAAATTGAATGGAGTGGAATCATAGAGCATAAATACTTGAATCACTGTCAAAATCTCTACTGCCTGTGTTGATGAATGGGGAAAAAGAAAAGTTTGTGGGTCTGAGCCTTCTTTGAATATCACTCCCATACCTCCTTTGGATCCATCTGTAAAAATATTTGGCACTCCAGCAATCGGTGCAGATCGAGTGATTTTAGGAAAAATAATAGGATAGGCCAAAACAAACCTGAGCCATGGATGTTGTGGATAATGATTATCTAATTGTCCTGTGGCCATTACATGGACAATAGCCCAGTCAGAATTGGTGGCAGCTAGAGTGGCAAGCTGTTCTTTAGTATATGGAGTGATGATAAGATCAGGCTGCATCCCAAATGCAGTCAGAGTTGCCTTTAGTGCCTTAATATTTATTTGTGCAACACAGCTTGGATACCATGGCAACACTTTTTTGGGAGAATGAGGTTGGTGTACCTACATTATGGGACCCTCTTGCCACAACACTCCAGTGGGTGTGAGTTCTGTGGCAAGAATGCATAAGAGCAGTTTTTTCTGATAATCTATACGATCCACTTGTGCTTCAGATAATCTTTCCTCTACAAGTTGAATACATGTTTGCGCCTCAGGTGTTAATGATCATGAAGAAAGTAAATCTGAATCTCCTTTTAGCAAATCAAACAAAGGTTTTAGGTCAGCATTACTAAGTCTGCAATATGGTCGAATCCAATTTATATCCCCTAAAAGTTTTTGGAAATCATTTAAAGTTTGTAAGTTGTCCACCCTCAAGCTAACCTTAAGAGGACGAATAATAGTATCTTCTAATTTGGTGCCAAGGTATTGTTTAACATTTCCCTGTTGTATTTTTTCTAGAGCTATAATTAAGTTCCATTGTTTAAGACATAGTATAGTTTTTATAAGCATTTCGTCCAAAATTTCTGGGGTCTTAGCACATAATAAAATATCATCCATGTAATGACAAATCATGAAAGAGGCAAATTCTCTCCTAATAGATTGTAGGGCTTTATCTACATTTATTTGACACAACGTGGGACTATTAGTCATACCCTGTGGTAGCACTGTCCATTCATATCTTTGATTCACCTGCTGATGGTCAATGGACAGTATTGTAAAAGCAAATCGAGGGGTATCTGCAGGATGCAGTGGAATAGAGAAGAAGCAGTCTTTGATGTCCAACACAACAGTGGGACAATTGGCAGGGAGGGCTGATATAACTGGTAGCCCCAATTGCACTGATCCCATGATCTCCATACTATTATTTACTGCTCGGAGATCATGTAACAATCTCCATTTACCTGATTTCTTTTTGATAACAAAAATTGGGGTATTCCATGGAGATGTGGAGGACTGTAAATGTCCTGCCAATAACTGCTCCTGTACCAGCTCGTGGGCTGCTGTAACTTTTTCTTTAGGAAGGGGCCACTGAGAGACCCACACTGGCACATCTGTTTTCCATTTAATCTTTAATTGTTCAGTGGCCCCATAGAAAAACCCAGTCCTCTTTTATCTTTGGGATTGTTTCTTCCCATCATGGGAACAGGGGACTTTTGACCTTGTTCAAATCGGCCAAGCCCAAATGTCCCTGAACAGCCTGCATTATGCATAAGTTGTTGACTTTGAGGGCTATATACAGATTCAGTAGTCAATTTTACTCCCATTTGTTGCAGTACATCTCGTCCCCACAAGGATACAGGAAGCTCTAGAACAAAAGGTTGGAATGTCCCTGAATGACCTTTTTGATCTGTCCAATTAAGGTGAACAGCACTGCAGCTTCTTTTAATCTTTGAACAATCTTCCAATCTAATGGCTCATGATACCTTTGCTGATTCTGGTCAAGAAACACAGGAAAGGCTCCTGGTGTAGGCAAAATCTCCGCCCACGGACTAACCTCAGATGTCTTCCACCTATCAGACTTTCCTTTCTCAATAAGATATGGCGGCGGACTAGGAGAGGGAGGAGGAGGAGCGGAAGGTTCAGGATGTTTCTTTTTTCTATTATAAGACATTTGGAATCTGCGCCAAGATTCTTACAAAACTTCTTCCTCATTATCTCTTTCTGGTGGAACAGGCCATATCTCTTGTTCCTCCTCAGAGGAGTCGGAGGAGTCACTTTCAGAGGACTCCTCATCCCTCTGAGAGTCTGTCTGTTTACCGTGCCCTGAGATCTCTTCTTTTGCTTCCTCTAAAGCATTAGAGCCTTCAGCCAGAACTTGATGATACCTCCCTGCTTTGTCTGTCAGGCATGATTTAATTAAGCTTCAAATAGCCAATGTCCCAGGTGGGAGAGCCCCTTCACCATCGGCCTTAAGAAGATCCTGACCAAGACGTTTCCACTGAGGAGCGTTAACATATCCTTTCTCTAAAAACCACGGAGCTACAGTCTTAACTGTGCTAAGAAAATTTTCTAAAGTGGCTGCTTTCACTTTCACTCCTCCCTCAGACAGAATGTTACAAAGAGCCTCTTTGACCTTCATGGTAGCAACCTTAGACCCCATGATAAGTTTTATTTTGTCGCAAATTCCTGCGAACCTTCACAGCGCTGTCCCTCACTTATCCGCGAGCCTTATCTTATTTTGTCGCTTACCTGCGAATTTTTTGCTATGTTGTTTCTCCCGTGATCAGCAACTCCCACTACTTAGTCAAGAGGTTAATCAGAAATTGATAGTAGCAATCAAAAAGATACCAAGAGGGTTTGCCCTGCTTCTTCTCATTCTAAATAATTTGAAGCATCTATCAAGTTCTTTATTGAAAAGAAAATAAGCTATGCAAAAAAACAGTGGGTAGAGGAAATTATTCAGAATATTTTTCTTGAAATTGCTTTGTTAGACACTTTTACTATTTGTCACCTATTGTCAGATATGTTAGAAAAATTCACATTTATCATACTTAAGGGTACATTTAATTAAATATTTTCTATTAATATAAAAAGCCTTCTGCCTTTTTTGTATGCATAAATATTGAAATAATAATGTTGTGGTTTAAAGACCTGGCAGTATAAAGTTGTTATTCTTAAAAATAAATAAATAAATAAATAAATAAATAAATAAATAAATAATACATGTTAATAATAAGCCCTGACAACTAAGAATTCATATCCAAATTTTATAATTTTATATATATGTGTATATTTATTTATATGTATGTAATTTTGTATGTAAAAATTATCTTTGTAACATTTACAATGTATTCAACTTTCTAAAATGTGACACACTGAGTTGTTAAAATTTCTTACAACTGAGGGGGATAATAGAGAAAAAGAGGAAAATTCTCTAATGCATATGATGATGTACATTCACAAACATATCAAAGTCAATTACCAAGATAACCATGAGAAGAAGAGAGGGGTAGGAAAATGGGTGAGAATTGGATAAGGGCTAAATGAGTGATGTGTGCTGTATACCTCTGGCATCTTGTACCCCATTAAGATATATGACAACATTGCACCAATAAAAATAAAAATAAACAATTAAAAATACAATAGATTCTTATAGCAGTAAAATCAGTAAATTATATTATATAGGTGCTATTTGAAGTTTCAGGGCATTGAGGCAGATACATATAATTGATATCGGGCTTAGTAGTAAAAATATCTATATCAAAATAGAAATAGACACTTCTCTATTTTTTAAGATTGAGTGTTATATAACTTTTAAAAATAGAGATTTTACTAGGAGAGTTGGAACAATAATAGGCCCAGGGTTCTATCCCTGAGAAATTGATATCTTAGCCTGTTACACCTTCCATAAATAACTATCCCTTCAGGGTTCTGAAAACTGTGGCTTTAATGTTCACAATTCCTTCTAGAAGTACGTAGTAGTTTTTAAAATATATTTTATTAGTGCATTGTTTTTATTGTATCATTGTATCATAATGGGGTAGAAAATTTGTGTAGACATAAATGCACACATCACCCAGCCAAACTTACCCAGTCCCCACCCCCACACCCTTCCATCCCTCCCTTCCATGCTTGGTTTAGTGGTTGACTTCTATATGAATAAGTACATCATGTGCTTTTAAGAGTTTCCCTCTCCCCCCTTCCATACCCACAGTTAGGGTGCCTTATTTTCTACTCTATAGGATGTTCTTTTTCACCTGAAGTTCCTCCTATGATGCCTTTCACCCTAGCTTTCACATATTAGGGGAAGGATCTGATTCCTTATATTTAGTGACTGACTAATCTCATTTAGCATAATGTCCTCAAGATCCATCCATTTCCCTGAAAATACCGCAATTGTATAAAATTCCATTATGTACATATTGTGCATCTATGAACATAGATACACATGCATCAGATTGGTAGTTTGGTTTCTTTTCTTTTGGGCAGATACTCAGAAGTGGTATTGCTGGATCAAATGGTAGATTTGTTCCAATTCTTCTGAGGATTCTCTATACTGTTTTCCAAAGTGGTTGCACTAGTTTGCAATCCTACCAACAATATTTTAGATTTACCACTTCTCTGAGTCCTTGCCAAAATATGTTATTGTTTGTGTTTTGAATGATTGACATTCTAGATAGATTTAGGTGAAATCTTAGGGTAGTTTTGATCTGCATCTCTGATTCCCAATGATGTTGAGCGTGTTTTCATGCATTTATTGACCATTTGAATTTCTTCTTTCATGAAGTGTCTATTTTTTGATTAGATGATTTGTGTTTTTAGTGTTGAGTTTCTTGAGCTCTCTATATATTCTAGATATTAGTCCTCTATCAGAGGTGTAGGTGGCAAAAATCTTCCCCCATTCTGTTGGCTCTCGGTTGAGGTTCTTAACAGTTTCCTTTGCTAAACAGAAGCTCTTCAGTTTCATGCAATCCCATGTATTGATTCACCTTTTGATTTGTTGTGCCTTTGGGGTCTTGTTATGAAAGTTTTTATCTATGCCTATGTATTGCAGTTTTAGACCTATGCTTTCTTCAAAGATCCTCAAGGTCTCTTGTCTAATTTAAAAGTCTTTGATCAATCTTGAATTGACTCTTGTGCAGGATGAGAAAGTGGGATTAATTTAAAATTTTCTGCATATGGTTAACCAGTTTGCCAACACCATTTGTTGAAAAGGCTATCTTTTATCCTGAGATTTCACCTCACCCTAACTAGAATGGCAACCATTCAAAACACAAAGAACAAAATATGTTCATGAGGATGTCGAAAAGTTGAAACTCTAAAACATTTTTGGTGGAATTGCAAATTAGTGCAACCACCTGGAAAAACAAACTACCAAACTAACTACCAAACTAATGCATGTGTATCTATATTCATAGTTGCACAATTCACCATAGCCAAACTATGGAACCAGCCAAGATGTCCATCGAAAGATGAATGGATTACAAAACTGTGGGATATGTACAAAATGGAATTTTACTCAGCCATTAAAAAACCACAATTGCAGCATTTATAGAAAAATGAATGGATCTTGGGGACATTATGCTAAGCAAGATTAGTCATTCACAGAAAGTAAAGAAGCAAATGCTTTCCCCAATATGTGAAAGCTAAGGTGAAAGGGGTCATAGGAGGAACTACAGACAAAAAAAAGATTCTACAGAGGAGAAAATAAGGCAACCTAACTATGGGGATGGGAGGAGGGGAGAAGGAAACCCTCTAAAACAGACAATATACTAATTCAGATTATATTCAACCAATAAGCCAGGCTTGAGAGGGAGGGATGGGGAGGAATTTGGGTGGGCACTGGCTGGGAGATTGCAGGATAATGTGCAAATTATGTCTACACAAGATTTTTGCTTCATCATGATGTCTAAATATAATACACAAAGAAAAAAAAGATGAAAATTTTTACCTTAAATTATTATTATTATGACAAATATTCCTACATTGTGTAGTAATAAATGCAAAATTTATAAATAAAAAATGAATTACATAAATTTCTAGGGGAAAAGATAAATTTTTAATGAATATAAATGTTTTTAGATAAAAAAGATATTGAACACATATTGAGGCATATTATTTGTTCGTACAACTAAATTTTGAAAAATGACTAGTGGAACTAAAAAATTCTTCTCATGTGATCTTATAAAAAGAAAAGTATGTGTTTACTTAATCAGTTAAGATTCTAAAAAGAGATATTACTTCATTTGATATTGATATAAATAGTCATAATTATAAAGTGGCAAATTCAGAGTAGCCTTTCCAGATTTCCAAGGGAGAGATAAATTTATCTGTTACTGTAATTAGACACAACAAATAAAGTATTTGGTCCTATGTAAAAGCTCCTAATCTCAGATTTTTACCTCTTTTCATTTTCTCATGGGCAGCAAAAGGCCATGCCTCCCAGGATCTTACAGAATAAGGAATTAGATGTTCGTTTATATTCAGTATACTTTAGTACAATATCTGATTTTTCAGAATGTGTCTTCATTTTACACTGCGGCTTTGATACACTCTTGACATTGTTCTCTGTTCTTTAGAAGCAGTATTAAGTTGACAGTCACCATCACTTTATCCAGATACCATTTCCACAAATATTTTCCCTGCTCAGCATGAGGTTCTATTTCTTTGTTTGATATGTACCAGTTAGGAAGTATTAGTAGTAAGGCAGGGTTTGTACTGTTTGTGTCACAGTGTATTCTTATCACATACAGATTCAGGAATATCACAGATGAGTAAGTGGTTGCACATGAACAAAATTGTTATACTTTCTTTGTTGAAGTATATGCTATGGTTGTTAAGCTTACACTAGAAATTAGTTAGGATGTTTGAATTTTTCAGGGTTAAGTATATAATGCAACCATGAATATCCATGGCTATTGTAGTAGAAATATTTTGCACTTTTTGACATCTACTTCATCTTCTCTTGGAAACAATCCTATCTTAATTCAGTGAAGAAATATAAAAAGTAGGAGCTAGGTGTGGTACTGCATGCCTGTATTTCCAGTAATTGGGAGATGGAGACAGGAGGATTTCAGGTTCACAGCCAGTCTTGGAATGTTTATGAGACCCCTGCAACTTAGTGAGAGACTTAAAACTAAATAAAAATATAAAAGAGGGCTAGAGGTGTAGCTCAGAATTAGAATGCTCCTGGCTTCAATCCTAAATACAATACAAGCAAATAAAGAAAAACAAGAAATAGTTGGCCCTGCAAATTTGTAGATTCCACATCCTGAGTTTCTGGATGAAGTATAAACCAGGAAATCTGTTGATAGGAGAGAATAACTGCCACTAAAAGAGGTAGATAAGAGTAAGACATAAATCAATGTATATAATTTCTAGGTATGTTTCATCATGCTCTGTTTTTTCCTTATCTGCAGTCGTTTTTGTTTTTTGTAGGGTGGATGTTTACTTGAATGCTCTATATTTGTCCTTTTTCTTCTCCCACCATCCTGCTTCCTGTTTCCATGACCTAAATACTGTAGCTGTGGTTACTTCCCGAGAACCACGTGAACCCAGTTTATGCCTCTGAATCTCCTAAAAGATGAAATAAATAAAATTTTCTTCCATTAACTTGTGTATGTCATGTGTTTTGGACAATGTTGTGAAAATGCTGAAAAATAATGAAGAAGTGTGTATTGTTGCCAAATCTCACTACTAAACAAATCTGATATGTGAATCTGGTACCTAGTAATAATTTCCAAAAATTTTGGTGACACCAGTGAATTTATATACCTTTATATTCTCAATGTCACAGGTAGAGGCTGCCAATGGCTAGGTGATCATTAAGTTTACATTGTTTAGGTTAAAAGAGTAAATGATCTTTTATATTACTCTATAAAATATTTTAGTACCCTGTTCACCTCCTAACTTAGCAATAAGTGTAGGAAAAAGTTCTCCGGTTCCAAGGAATGACCACAGTTTTCTAGAAATACTGCAGAATAAAGTGTTTTTATTTAGATGCGGGTTTCAGATTTCGAATGGAGAGTGAAGTTGACTAACAAGTTCAGGATTGTGAAAAACTAAAGATTTTAATTCCAACGTATGGTATTCCTTATCCAGTTCACATACTTGCAGACCTCTGTATAGACACGAACATTGTTTCTCAGATCAGACTCTCTGTCCCAGGAGGCGATGCCCTGGAGCTCCCCATTGCACATGGCAGGTGAACCAGCTTCAACCTGAGGAAGAAGCAAAAGAGTCCAGTTTATGTTCCTATTGGAAAATAGGAGCTAAGTTCTTTCCCAAGATTCAGAAACCACATCAGAATCTCCTGATTGTCCATGGAAGGCCTCCCCTTTTCCTGAAAATATGCCCTCAATCTCTTTTCTATATAATTACTTTTTTATTTGTAGGTTGTACTGGGGATTAAACTCAGAGGCATTTTATCTCTGAGCTATGCCTCCAACCATAATTTTATTCCTTATACTGAAACAAGGTCTCACAAAGTTGTAAACGGCCTCCCTTCCATAGTTAAAGCTCGCCATGAACAAGTGATCCTCCTGTTCAAAAGTACTGAGGTTACAAGTGTGTGTCACCATGCCAGGCTTCTTACTACTTTTTTCCATTTTTGCTTATAGTTTCTTTTCTTTCATTACTAGCCCCTATTTCCCAATCAAAAGCAAGGCTATGACATATTTAATTCTACCTCACTAGTCATACTTCTTCCATTAGAATTTCTTTGCACTATATACCTCCTCAGAAGGCTAATAGGGTGTACTGCATACAAACATGGTTCTCTCCATGTTTCTTTCTGACACAAATTATCAGTATCACTAAGTGAAAACTTCCAATAAGTTACAGCTATTGCTCACATCTCAGAAAAAGGGACACAGATATTTTAACAGTCCTACTTATTTCAGAAAAGGAGAAATAAGTTGGAGGAGAGTAAATCTGAGCTTGCTGCAGATGCAGTACAATTAAACTCACCCGGGAACATTGATTTCCGTCCCTTATTGATCTCAGGCATATCATATTGGGAGTAATTCGATAGGGGTACAATTTGCGGCATGAGGATTCAGAGAAGATATAAGTATCCTGACACTGGAGAAGAGAGGGTTTGCCTGTTGAGTCCAAGAGTAAAATGCAAGGTTACCTACAGAAATCATTAAATTTTTTCCCAGTTTTTCTCTTTTTTTCCCCAACTGTCACACTATATCAAATCATTTTCCAATGAATTTTAATGTGGGTGAGGATTTTTTCCAGAAGGCTTAACAAGAAATTCTAGCCAACAACATAGAAGTGGTGGTGGTTCTCAAGTGGAGAAATTTTTGTAAAGCCTTTATATACATGGAGGAGTGCAGAATCTTATAGATGCAGTTCTATTTACCCTTCTTGTTTCTAGATCTCTGCATATTACTTATCACATTTCTGATAAACACCTTGTCATTTAATAATAAGTCCATATTTTTATTTTTATATTCATCTGGAAAGAGTATTCCAGAAGTTAATGTGTATATTCCTAGATGCATATATCAAAACTGCCCTCTGCAAACACTGCCTTGAGTGAAAATTTAGGCTGGTAGGCCTTTGTCATGCCTTTCACCTTTTGTGTTCTCAGACTTGGCTCCAGTGTTCCAGGGAGCACTTACTTCCATTGCTCACAGTGTTGTTGCCCCAGCCAGATACCAGGCACTGAGTTCCAGCAGGTGGACAGGTTGTTGGCAGAGAGATGGTGGACATGTGAGAGTTGATGGTGGCCGGTTTGTTTAGTTTAATCAGCATGATATCATTATCATAACTGTATTCATCATAGCCTGGGTGGATGAGGAATCTATGTGCACGAATGACTTGCTTATGTCCCTCCAAGGCATCAATGTTGTATATACCCAGGTGAACCCTGATTCCCCTGGGTGAAAAGATTAAATGTTTCCTTAATATCCACCTTTAAAATTTTCTTCATTCTTTAACCACATCCCCACATGATGAACAAAATCCTCATTCTCTTCAAATATTTAGTTGTCCAGGTAATTGTGCCTGATGGACTACCAAAAGCCTGATACACTACCAAAACCATTCAGGGGAATGTTAGAGAGTGTCTTAGGCAAGTGTCATTTTCATTAGAAACTATTTATCATCTTGTTAGAAGAGTAAGATATAAGAATAAACCACCACAGGAACCCACTAAAAGTGCAGGAGATAAAATACAAATGATCACTTTGGCCATTTCTCCTCTGTTTGCTACTATTGAGTAGCTAGTATTAAAGGCATAGCAGAGTATCAAGCAGTATGCATGGGTAATTTTTTTTTGATATATTATTATATGATACATTTTCTTACTCTTATGCTACCTTTTCTAATTAAGTGATAATCATTAGGATTAAGTACTTAATCATTTTCTTTAGCTAGTTCTGGAGATACTTTATCAACCACAGTTTTCTCTCCATATCTATAGTACCTTCATTTGAAAAGAAATCATGCACATCATAATATTCTTCAGTTATATATACTTTTCTGTGAATAATGGTATTTTATTTCCTTTTTATGACTGAGTAAAATTTCATTTGAACATATCCCATAGATGTGTAATTCAATCACATTTTGATGGACTTCTTAACTGGTTCCTTAGTTTGACAACTGTGAATTGTGGGGCTATAAGTGACATTGGTTAGTCACAAAAAGTAAAAAAAAAAAAAAAGGATGCTTTTCCTAATATGCAGAAGCAAGCAAGAAAAGGAAGTTATAGTTGGAATTCTAGACAAGAAAGGCGAAACTGTAGATGAGCAAATAAGGCATCCTAACTGAGGGAGATGTGAGGAGGGAAGAGAGAAATTTCCTAATGTACATGATGTCCATTCACAAACATATTGAAGTCAATCACTAAGCCAAACATGAGAATGAGGGAAGGAGGAGAGAATGGGGGTTGGAATTGGGTAAAGGCTAAATGAATGGTGTTTGCATGTATGCCTCTACCATTTCTACCATTAAGATATATGACTATAATGCCTCAATAAAAAATATTAAATAAGAAAAGAAAGCATGAAAATCTAAAAGGTCATGCTCCATGTAAAAGTCCCCAAATATATCACAATATTATTGAAGTAACAATCAGAATCTTAGTATATTGATGTTTTATCCCTTTTAATAACTCAAATTTACTCTACATGTGTTTTGGTGGGGCTTGAGGTTAAAATGATACCTGAACACTGGAATGTGAATAGTGGTCACTTACCTATGTAAACACTGAGCTGCAGTCAGGACCCACTCTTTTGTGATGAGTGCACCATTGCAAAATGGATAACCAATGTTCAGCGACACTAGGTAAGGAATTGCATTCTTTGGAGAGGTGTAGCCCCCAATGGCATTGTCATCAACATTATCAGTGAAGAAAGCCACTAGCATAAGATGAAAGCTCTGTTAGACATCCACCTTATGAATACTTTTTAACCATGATGATTTTTTACACTTACTATAAAAATTAGAATATTTTCTTGTCTCCCATAACAAATAAATATTATTTAAATTGAAATCATTCAAATTATTAAAATTTTATATCCTATTTCTATCACTATTAACAATAATCAAACCTTTAGGTTTGTGTTTTAAACATGATAAATATGTTGTGTGCTTACATTCTATATAACACATACACACACACACACACACACACACACATACACACACACACCACAAACACATAATCAAAAAATTTTCATCCAGTTCTGTTTATAAAATAAATTCTTGACTGCTATAGAGAATATATAGCAATGCATTTAGGTAGAAAGTTTGCAGTTATCTTTCTGGCATATTTGTGGTGGTAGGTATATTGTTATTGTTGTAGTCTCCATCAGGTATTAAAATGAAAGATTTTACGCTGGGTGTGGTAGCGCACGCTTGTAATACCAGAGCTTGGGAGGTGGAGACAGGAGTATGGCATAGGTTCGAAGCCAGAAACACTGGCTTAAGAAACCCTGTTTCCAAAAGTAAAAAATAGGTCTGGGAGTGTAGCCCAGAGGTAGAAGGGCTTCCAGGAACCCAGTACCACCACCAAAAAAAAAAAAAAAAGAATGAAAGATCTTAGGACTTATGTAATATTTTTCTGGCAGGGAAGGAAATAGAAATATTGCACTTTCATTCTCTCAATTTTTCTCTATAGTTCAAGGGTAAACATTTTATGAAATCACTTAAAATATTTTGTTTTTCTTCCTTCAACATTTCCTCTTGTCCCTATTTTTCTTCCAGTATTTACTTATGTATTCCATATTTTGGAGTGTGCTGTGCTTTGTCAGAATTTCCTGAAACTCTAAAAACCGATTCTTTTACATTATCTATATTTTCATTTTTTAAAAAATAAATTTAGAAAAACAGGTTCTAGGCATGTAGACAGGAACTGAATTTTTTCTCTTTAATTTAGAAAAAGGTAACAGTTGTTTTAGTAGTATAAATAACAATAGTTTCAAAATATAAATATATTTCTTTTGTCTAGTTTTTGAAAATTGAATGACATACATAGAGCAGAGATGTTTTATTAGCAAGTTTCCATTTAAACATCCCTAAGGTTGATGACCTTGTAAAGAACATATATGACCTTTATTCTTTGTGGGAAGCCAGGGTGTGGCATGGCAGCCCAAGATGGTGCCCGGGCTGACTGCCAAGTCATGAGAGCTTGTGATGGTGGTCTTGTCTGGTGCATGCACTGTTGTCAGTAACACATGCCTCATGCATGGACTGTGATGTAATGCCTCCTGGTTAGGCCAGTACACCTATGAGATACCTTCTTGGGAGCATGGGATGGACATGGGCGGAATGGGATTGGTGGATATTTTGGAAGCAGGCTTGGTATGCTGCATATAAAGAAACTGCTTTGGGGAATAAAAAGGAAGTAGCTTCATCAGCAAGTCGGCGTTCGTGTGTTTCTTCCCTAGGCTCTGCTGGTCAGAGCCTTAGGGTCGCGGCATAGTGGTGCCGAAACCCGGGATAAAGAAAAGGTAAGGTCCGCAAGGTTAGTGGCGAAGGGACAGCGCTATAAGGTTCATGGCATAATGATGAAGTTAAGGATCGCAGTAAGCGACGAAGAAGGAATGGGGTCACAAGTGACTATGTTGAGAGTTAGGACTGCGGTAGAAAAAAATTCTAGTTAAGGGAGGAGTGAAAGTGAAAGCACGTACGATTGAAAAATTTTTGAGTACAGTGGCAGAGGAGGCTCCATGGTTTTTAGAGGAAGGGTATGTAAATATTCCTCAGTGGGAACAGCTGGGTCGTGACCTACAGTTAGCAGATGAAAGATGCCCATTGCCCCCGGGCACATTGGCTATCTGGAGTTTAGTAAGGTCATGTCTTTTGGATACTTTGGGTTGTTACCAACAAGTCTTAACAGAGGGAGGGAAGGTGTTTGAGGAAGTAAAAGAGCAAATGTCTCAACAAAGTTGAGAAAGTTCCCTTGAAGCCATGGAGGAAAGCTTTAGTTCTGATGAGGAAGTCGCAGAGCTTGTCGGCTCCCTAGCTAGGGCGCAGCTGCACCCACCATCTTATCAGGAGGAGCCTCCCGGCCCATTGCCCCCCCCCCTTGTTTACACCGCCTCCTTAAAAGGAGCGATCACATGGTAGGAATAGGAGTGCTGCTATGTGGGCTAGGGTCCCTGCAGTCCCAGGTGCTTTCCCTGTCCTTTTAGATCAGAATCAACAGAGATATCATCAGCCGCTAGATTGGAAAGTAGTTCAAAGGATTAAAGAATCAGTGTCTACTTATGGTATGCAAGCCGCCTTCACACTAACGCAAGTGGAGGGACTGGAACGGCATTGCATGACCCCATTTGATTGGTCTAATTTATGCAGGGCTGTACTCTCAGGGAGAGCATATCTTAATTGGAAAGCCACTTACTTGGAATATGCTATTGAGCAGGTGGCTGCCAATGCTCAGGCAGGACAGCCTGCCTCGTATGTAGACATGCTTATGGGACAGGGGGCTTTCGTAAATAATCAGATAGGTTATCCACAACAAGTGTATGATCAAATCAATCGTTGTGCTTTGAGGGCCAGGAAGATGTTATCAGGATCTGGTGATCTTGGAGCAAGACTGTCTAAAGTCACACAGGGACCCAATGAGCCTTTCACAGATTTTTTGGCCAGGTTGGTGGAGACAGCTAGCCAAGTATTCCCTGGTGTAGATTCAGCAATGCCTCTCATAAAGCAATTGGCATATGAGCAGGCTAACAAACCATGCCGAGATGCCATCAGACCATATAAACAGAAAAATTTAGACGTCTGGCCTGGCTCAAGGTCTGCCGAGATATTAATGAAGGTGTTATACAGGGACAGGCTATTGCTGCAGCCATTGTGTCAGGGTTGAAAGGGAAATCATATCAAGTAGGTCAAGGAGGAGTACGAGGGGGATGTTATGCATGTGGCTAGCTGGGGCATTTCAAGAAGGACTGCCCTTGCCATCAAGGTCAGGGGAAGGCATTAGGGCCGCCCCAGGCAGCAGCCCAGCAACCGCGGCTGTGCCCCTGTTGCAGGAAAGGCAATCATTGGGCATGAGAGTGTCATTCCAAATGGGATGTAGATGGCAATCCCTTGTCACCTAGCCAGACGGGATCTTGGCCAAAACACGGTCGTCAGGGCCCCTCACCTCAGGGCCCGCAAATATATGGGGAGATGCAGCAATCCCCGACCCCATGGCCCATCCTGCATCAGATTCCTCAGGTGCACAAACCACTGGAGCTCCAAGGAGAGCCACAGCTGGCAGCGCAGGACTGGACAACTGTGCCACCTTCAGACTCATACTGACCCCAGAGATGGGAATCCAGACGGTGGCCTCTGATTTCAGAGGACCACTCCCTAAAGATATAATAGGCCTTTAGCTAGGCCGCAGTTCCACTGCGATGTCAGGCTTGATAGTACACCCAGGGGTTATTGACCAAGACTATGAGGGAGAAGTAAAGATTATGGTGTCCTCCCCTAGAGGCATTTCTGCCATGAGTCCTGGATATAGAATAGCCCAAATTTTGCTCCTTCCCAGTCACCATGCAAGATTTCCTTGCAGAGCATTGTCCCGAGGAGAACGGGGGTTTGGTTCCTCGGGAAGCCCGGGCGCTTGGCTCACCATGGATATGAGTCAAAGGCCCATGCATAAACTGATAGTACAGGGGGTAGTATTGTGGGGCCTTTTCGATTCTGGAGCAGATCGCAGCATAATAAACAAAACTGATTGGCCAAAAGGATGGCCTATTCAGGAAACCACCCAGCTGCGGAGAGGTCTTGGTTATTCACAGGACCCTCATTGCAGTGCTGCACTGCTGCATTGGAAGGATGAGGAAGGGCATTCTGGGATTTTTCAACCATTCATCCTGGATATCCCTGTGTCACTTTGGGGACGTGACATCATGACACAGATGGGAGTTAGGCTTACCAACTGAAGGGAACTATAGTCCTCAGAGCAAAAATATAATGATGAAAATGGGATATAATGGAAGAAGGGGACTTGGGCCTAGAGGGCAGGGCAGGCAATCCCCAGTACCAGCTAAGGAAAATTCAGGTTGCCGGGGGTTGGGTTTTTCCTAGGGGCCACTGAGCAAATTCCAATCAAATGGAAGACCAATCAGCCTGTGTGGGTATCTCAGTGGCCCCTCACCAAGGAAAAGCTTAATGCTGCCCACCAGCTGGTAAATGAACAATTGGTAGCTAGCCACCTCAAACCATCCACCTCCCCCTGGAATACGCCCATTTTTGTTATTAAGAAGAAATCTGGTAAATGGAGACTGCTGCATGATTTGAGGGCTGTCAATGAAGTTATGGAACCTATGGGCCCGGTGCAGCTTGGCCTTCTGATGATTTCTGTCCTCCCTAAAGATTGGCCATCTGTAGTGATTGATTTAAAAGATTGTTTCTTTTCAATTCCTTTGCATGTTAATGATACAGATATGTTTGCTTTTACCCTTCCAGCTATTAATCATGTTTATCTGGATGCCCGTTTTGAATGGACAGTGTTACCTCAGGGTATGGCAAACAGTCCCACATTATGTCAACTATATGTGGGCAAAGCCCTACAGCCCAAAAGAGATAATTTTAGGTCAGCCATCATATACCATTATATGGATGATATTCTGCTGTGCGCAAAAACTACCAAAGAAGTGGAACATATGCTGGTAATTGTGACTCAAGAACTTAAAAAATGGAATTTGAACATAGCCCCAGAAAAGATACAAATGAATTCGGCGAAAACTTACTTAGGAACCATATTAACTGATACCATGGTATACCCTTTAAAGGTCACCCTTAGGGTTGATTCACTCAATACTCTTAATGATTTTCAAAAGTTGCTGGGGGATATAAATTGGATTCGTCCGTATTGTAGACTAACTAATGCAGAGCTACAACCTCTATTTGACTTGCTTAAAGGTGACTCTGATTTACAGTCCCCACGAAAACTTACCCCGGAAGCCCGATCATGTCTTAGACTGGTGAAAGAATGGTTGGCTGAGGCACAAGTGGACCATCTGGATCTAAATAAGCCCTTGCTTTTGTGTGTCATCACATCTGACTTGTCACCCTCAGGGGTACTTTGGCAAAATGGTCCATTGATGTGTGTTTATTTATCTCACTCCCCAAGTAAAGTGTTGCCTTGGTACCCTGCTGCGGTGGCACAAGTAACTTTGAAAGTCATTAAACTTAGTGTTGCGTCACTCAGGCGACAACCTGATACACATCTGAACAAAGTAAAACCCTAGCTGGGGTTAGTAGTGATGATTGGGCCATTCTGTGCACTGCAATGATAGGATAGTTTGATAATCATTACCCCTCACATCCGTGGTTGCAATTCATGCTAAAACAGCCTTTGTTATTTTCACGCTGCACTCGTTCTCAGCCTATAGCAGGAGATATGAATGTATTTACAGATGGATCCAAAGGGGGGACGGGAGTCATTTATGTTGAAGGCCAAGAGCCACGAAGCTATTTGTTTCCATTTACATCTGCCCAGGCAGTTGAGTTGTGTGCTGTACTGCAAGTATTTAAGGAATTTGCACTGATGCCTTTTAATTTAATTTCTGATAGTCATTACGTGGCGCAAGCTGTACAACTGTTGGAGACTGTAGATCAAATTAAAGCCTCCTCCTCAGTTGTTCAAATGCTCCAATTGGTGCAGCACTTGATTTAGAAGTGGAAACAACCTTTTAGCATTATTCATCTTCGTGCCCACTCAGGCCTTCCCGGGCCTATAGCTGAGGGGAATGCTCTGGCCAATTTGCATACCCAAACAATTTTTGCCTTTCTAGCTTTAAAGCCTATTCAGTTAGCTGCTGACTTTCACAAAAAGTTTCATGTTAATGCTACTACCCTCAGATCGAAATTTAAGATCACTCAGGAACAGGCAAGAGACATAGTCCTGAAGTGCACTCAATGCCTGCCCCTATTACCTCAGTGCAGGGTGGGAGTAAACCCCTGAGGCTTGAAGCCTCTACAGATTTGGCAGATGGATGTTACCCATGTTAGTGAGTTTGGAACACTTAAATACGTTCATGTCTCTGTAGATACCTGTTCAGGCATTGTTTTTGCCTCTGTTCATACTGGTGAGAAAGCCCAACATGTTATTTCTCATTGTTTACAGGCTTTCACTGCTTGGGGGATTCCTAGCCAATTTAAAACAGATAATGGTCCAGCATATACATCTCAACGCTTTGCAAATTTTTGTGAACAGATGGGCATTAAGCTTTCCCATGGCCTACCCTATAATCCACAGAGACAAGGAATAGTAGAAAGGGCCAATCACAACATTAAATGTGCTCTAATTAAAGAAAAAGGGGGAATTGGGACCCACTGGAAGTCTCCCAAGGACTAACTTAATGTCATTCTTTTTATTTTAAATTTTTTACAATTGGATTCTGAGGGCCATTCTGTGGCTGAAAGGCATAGCGGACTAAAGGCCTTAGGCCAAGTTTCTGTCCTCTGGAAGGATGTGCTTACAGGAGCATGGCGAGGGCCGAACCCTCTATTAACATGGACATGAGGAGTGGTTTGTGTTTTCCCACAGGACCAAGAACACCCGGTGTGGGTCCCGGAACGCTTGACACGACCAGCTAAAGGAAAAGAAAATGCCTCCGCCAAAGAGCCTAGAGTTGAGGCTAATACTGAGACTTCTCCTGGTATTGGAAAGCCTCCTTGTTTTTCTTAGCTGTTGTGATGCGCATGCCGGCTGCAGTGCCTTGGCCTGTGAAGGTAGAGGAGGTCAGTTTGCTGGTGCTCCTGAGGTGCAGCCGGCAGGATTTTGTCATTACAGCAGCAATTATTGCCGCGGTTATAGCAGTGGCAGTCACGGCTGATATAGCAGCAGCCTCCTTAGCAACTTCTTTAAATACAGCGACAACAATGAATAGCTTAAACAGAGAATACAGCTATTGCCTTGCTGCAACAAAAAGTGTTAACGGTCAATTAAAGGCAGGCATTTTAATGATCAACCAAAGAGTAGATTTGTTGCAAGAACAAGTTGACAAACTTGGACAGATGGCTATGTTGCCATGTGTCCAGCGCCTTCCTGGCTTATGTATAACCTCTGTACAGTATGAAAATTTTTCCTGAGCAGGTAACCTGTCGAGACAGCTAAGCCACATGCCTCTAGGAAACTGGAGCTGAGATTTCGAAAAGACTATACAAGACATAAGTTCGTCAATTGTTGCTGTAAAAAGTACCAGAGTGGAGGTGGCCATGGATCAACAATGGATGGACATGATTCATGGGGCAGTGGGGTTTTTAAAAGACTGGGGAGGAATGGCATTTTGGGCATTTCTTCTACTGGCAGCTTGTGGGATGATATTTATCTGTATGTGGCGCATAAAGAGGAACATGGCAACACAGCAGCGCATGTTGGTCCAAGCTATGACCGCATTGGAGGCTGGTAGCTCCCCCAATGTCTGGCTTAGCATGCTGGATTGGTAGCCAAGGATGGGTAAGACTGCTCCATCCTCATATTAACCTAAGACAGGCAGGCAACCATGATGTTGCTGAGCTGATGACGGGTAAGAATGAGTGAGTTGGAAGCGGCCACCTAAGACAGGCATGATCCCAAGCCTTGTGTTCTTAAATAAATAAAAAGGGGGAGCTGTGGGAAGCCAGGGTGTGGCATGGCAGCCCAAGATGGTGCCCGGGCTGACTGCCAAGTCGAGATGGTGGTCTTGGCTGGCACATGCACTGTTGTCAGTATCACGTGCCTCATGCATGGATTGTGATGCAATGCCTCGTGGTTAGGCCAGTATGCCTATGAGATACGTTCTTGGGAGCATGGGATGGACATGGGTGGAATGGGATTGGTGGATATTTTGGGAGCAGGCTTGGTATGCTGTATATAAGGAAACTGCTGCGGGGAATAAAAAGGAAGTAGCTTCATCAGCAAGTCGGCGTTCATGTGTTTCTTCCCTAGGCTCTGCTGGTCAGAGCCTTAGGGTCACGACAATTCCACTTGAGTAAAAAAAAAAAAAAAAAAAAAAAAAAAAAATGCTAATGACGGAAGACTTGACTTTAATTCTCAGTCAGTTCCAGGAGCACAAATATGTTTCATATATTATCTGTAAATTTTTAGAGGTCTCAGGATAAGCACTTATTTCATGTCTACTCTCCTTTTTTTCTCCTTCATTAACTTTAGCTCAAAGTTTAAAACATATGGTGTTTAAGTCCTCTACTTTGAACTTGCTCACTGTGCTATTGCTAAGGCCAGGGGCTTTTTAATAATTTCTAAAGCTATGTAATTATGTTTTAGAATTTTAATTTTCTTAAGACTTATCATAAATTAATAATTTGTTGTTTGTACAAACTTACATGGACACAAACCTGCTGAATTTTTAATAGGAAACTGACCAGAAGCTCAGAGGAAAGCGAGAAAGAGAAAGAGGAAGTTCTTCAAGGTTGCTCACTTGTTCATGACTGGGAACGAACACCTTTTTATCCATGTATATTTATTACTCCAGGTTAAAAATTGACACTCATGGCCACAGGTGCCAGAAAAGTTATTTCTTTGTGAATTTGTGGAAAGCATTAGTGCCAAAAACAATCAACATTTGCCTTCTAAAAGTTGAAGGGTCTTGGAAAGCTATAACCACACTTTTTAACTCACTAAAAACAGCCTGTTCCTCTAAGATAAACATTAACTGGTTTTCTAACTCACACAAACTCCTAGACATCTCACATAATAACCATCGTCCCAAGGACCTTCTGTAGATTCTTCCTTAGTAGTTTTCCTCTTAACCATTACCTCACAGGCATTCTATATCTACACAGCAGTGTCCAAATGTAAGCTTCCTGCTTAGAGGGACAACAATATATGAAAAAACAGACAATATGACATCACTTCTTAGTGTAGTCCCCTAGCCTGCCCCTTTGAATCTTCAAGGAAATTCTACCTCCAAGCTAATCTCCTAGCCATATTTTTTACACTTTGGTTTGAAATAGGGTCTCACTGAGTTTTAAAGGGCCTCACTAAGTAGCTGAGACTGTCAGAGAACTGCAATTCTCCTGTCCCAATGTCCCAAATGCTGGGTGGGATTGAAAGTGTGCACCGCCTTGCCCAGGTTTTTGTTATTATTTTACTCGCAATTTTGTTGGTCATTTCCAACAAGGGATGCCTAAACAGTGCCGCATGAGCATGATGAAAAAAAGAAACCAAGGACTTTTCTGAATTTGTTGATTATTTCTATAAGCCTTTTGGTTGGGTTTGTTGAGCCTACAAAGTATAGTACCATGCCATCTAAAATACTGAGAGTATGAGTTCTTCTTTTCCTATTAGTACTTCTTTCTTTTTCTTTTCTTGCCTTATTGCTCTGGCTAGAGTCTGAAGTTCTATATTAAAGAGAAGAGGTGATAATAGACATCTTTGTTTTATTCCTGTTCTTACAGGGAATTCTCAAAGTTTTTCTCCATTTAATATAATGTTGGCTATGGGCCTATTGTAGATTGCCTTTAGGATAGGGAGGTATGCTCTTGCTATTCTGATTATGCACTGCTTTTATCCTAAACGAATGTTAAATTTTATCAAATGCTTTTTCAGCATCTATTGAAATGATCATATGAATTTTTTCTTTGGCTCTGATCATATGATGAATTACACAGATTGATTTTCATATGTTGAACCAGACTTGCATCCCTGGGAAGAGCCCTACCTGGTCATGGTATATGATTTCTTGATGTGGTTTTGAATACGTGTTGAAAGTATTTTTTTGTTGTTGTTTACCAGTTTTGCATCCAAGTTCATCAAAGATATAGGTCTGTAGTTTTCCTTTCTAGAAACATCTTTATTTGGTCTTGGTATTATTGTGATATTGCATTCATAGAAGGTATTTGGGAGAGTCATATTTTTCATGAACTAGAAAAAGTAGATTGAGGAGTATTGGGGTTAGCTGTTCTATAAAGGTTTTATAAAATTCACCTGGGAAACAATCTGGTCCTGGGTTTTCTTTGATGGTAAGGTTTTTATTGTTGTTTTACTCTCTTTGATTGCTATTTTTTTTAATTTTTCTATATCATCTTGACTCAATTTAAGCAGATTGTATTTATCTAGAAAGTGTTTAGTTTTTGAAGATACTCCATTTTTTTAAGTATATATTTTTCTTTTTTTCTTTTTTGGTGGTACTGGTTCCTGGAAGCCCTTTCACCTTCAGACTAAACTTACAAACCTATTTTATAATTTTTTAATTTATTTTGGACAAGGGTCTCTTAAGTCAGCATGGCTGGCTTCAAACATGCATGCTCCTCCTGTCTCTGCCTCACAAGTGTGGGGATTATAAGTATGTACCACCATGCCTGGCAAGTATAGTTTTTGAAGGTAGTTTCTGATAGTCCTCTGGATTCCAACACTGTCAGTGGTAATATCTTCTTTTTCATCTCTTATCTTAGTAATTTGGGTTGATTCTCCCCTTTTTGTTAGTTGGGACAGAGATTTATTAATCTTGTTAATATTTTTTTGAGAAACCAAAAATTTTTTTTTATATCCAGAAAGTCTCTGGATATAAAATCAATCTTAAAAAATCAGAAGCTTTTCTGTACACTAACCATAAAGCAACTAAAAAAGAAATTCTGAAAACACTTTCACTCATGAAGCCCATAGTACAATGAAGTTTCAAGTCTGGGATTTCCATGCTTTCCTAGAAACCAGTTATTTGAAAATTATTTTCATTTTTCCATTTATACCATAAGCCTTTCACATAATGTTAATGATTCTAAAATGATATTTATTCCTCAGCCTTATGTTTTAGTCTTAAGCTCTAATATATCATAAATAATGTTAATGACACTTAGATATTAAATATTACTCAAGAATATTTGTTCTCTTGATTAACTCATTCCAGAGTCACACAGATAAACATGACTACACTATGGATAGTAAAAAAAACAATTGCAATGATAGCTCCCTATAAATCTCACACATCTCTAGAAAATGAAGGATTACACAGTTTCAAAGAAAAATTAGCAATTCATCATCTTAATACCCTCTCTGATATCTCTCATATCTATTGCTGACTATGAAACACATATACACTGCTCATATTGTTAACCAATTCATGATGAATGTCATTCAAATTATGATCCATCAGACACATATAGATTTAATATGATAGCAACTGGGGTGGATGTCTTAGAGGCAAAATATGTCTAGATAAAGAACAACAGGCTTTCCTTAAAAGACAGAGCCTACATGGTGACACTAGTCATAACCATATCTGTGTTACACACCATGAAAGAAATGCTACTCTACACATCTGGGATAACATGAAGGGATCATTACAAATGGCCTCTATGGGTAACATTACTTTAAATAGAAACCCACTTCATCAACAAATCTTATGTACCATATTTGCTAACCAAAAATCAGATCAAGATACTGCATTGAATCAAGAACTAACTAATAATCTAAAATGGCTTAATCCTAACTTATGGGCACATCCTTCTAGGGGGTCTTAGGTTGCTACTGCTCTACTAATAGTATTTATTTTATATAAACAAATGCCTCTCACAGACCATCAAACATCATGAGCACCAATACAAGGTCTGCTTTATAAGGAAGCTTTTAAATAAAAAGAATGGAGGAAACATGAAAAATGTGACTGCCAGCTGCAGGTCAACAATTGCCTTATAAGATCCTAAGGCTCCGAAACTTCAAAGCCCTTTAAAATGTGAATACTTTTCCAAAAGCCAGTGTAAGACATGAAGTCACTAATATCAGAGCAGAAATAAAAAAGTAGAAAGTAAACATACAAACAATCAACAAGACCAAAAATGTTTTTCTTAAAAAATAAATGAGATAGATATAACCAAAAGAAAAAATCAACCCAAATTACTAAAATAGGAGAATAAAATGTGACATTACTGTGAACAGCTTGGAGATATAGAGGATTATCAGAAACTACTTTGACAAACTATTCTAGGCAACCATAGAAAATTTCAAATGATCACACTACTAAAGTCAGTGAAAGCAGTATGTTCCTCCAACGTAAAGGTTCATTTGTTTTTATTGCTGTCACAAACACCTAAATATGTCACCTGTTAACCATTTCTCATGGTCCTTCTGTACAACCTCAGGAGTTTACTTGTTAACTTTATTTTATGAACTTTCTGCTGTGTCTGATGTCATCTTCTTAATTGGAGTGACAATAACGTCTGTAAAAAGCCAGTGGGACTTCACCTCTGAGTGTGGCCCTCTAGTTTCCCCATTGAATCTGTGCTTCATGTCTTTGTCACTTTTTTTCCTCTCTGGTGTAGGATCTTCTGACAGAAACTCAAAAATCCAAATACAGATTCAATTCTGTGACACAAATATGAATCACTAAATTTAGATATCAGCCTTTTTCCATTTTCCTGAATATTATGGGATTGAAAGCCACAGACACACCTAGTAAGAATGGGTTTCCAAAATAGAAGTATATATTTGAGCAAATTGCAGGACAGACCTTCAGGTTTCTACAGTCCTGAACAAAAATACTAGGTTATGCTTGGTTCAGGTTTGAACATTTTCTCAAAAAATATTGAACCCTGAGCCCTTAATGTTTAATTAACATTGTGCTACAGCATCTCATGCAGGCCTTGAGCAAAAGCTTAAGTTCCCCATGAGTATAAGCATCTCCTTCTTCAAAAAATATTTTAAGATTATTTAGATTATCATGTGTAATTGGAATTTTATGAATAAGCATTATAACTAATAGGCAGCGGCATATGAGAGACTGAGTCAGCAAAGATCTTTTTTTTTTTTTCCCAAGGATAAAGTTTGGGCCAAAGAAAAAGTTCAAGCTGACCTTATGATATGAGGCAAAGCATACTTTCTATGATTTACTAAATGTCTGGCATGCTGTCCTGAAGTCTGTTAAAGACTTTTTCTGTACTTGAAGTTTTCTGCTTGCGTGACTGTGGTTTTGTCTATCCTGCCAAAAAAGCAAGTATAAAGATTGTAACAAATCCGGAATAAAGTAGGAAAAGCTAGCATCTGGTCTCCTGTGTCAGAGTCTTCTCTCACTCTTGACCTCGACTTTTCTCTCACCAACACATGATCCCTGACTCCTGCTAGGGCTGGACCCCAGCAACATTGGCTCTGCACAGATATTTCCTTTATCTTATGGTTGTTTTATTTATATACCCAAATTTTGTTTTAATTATTATAAGAAAATTTTTTCTTCTGACAAAAAGAATTTTGTTTATATTTGAGATTACAATCATTAAAAAGAGAAAGTAAAAGAGTAATAAAAGCCATAATTTATTTTATGTCTCACATATAGTGTTCCTAATTTATCTCAATTTTCATATTTTATGGTTTCTGTCACTCATTAACTAAAATATTAAATGAAAATATTTAGAAATAATTTATTCCTATTATAAGTAATTTGGTAATTTTATACATTTATTTATTATTTGATATATTGAAACTCACACAATTTTCACTCTGACTAGTTTATTATCCTTAACTGTAGGTATTAGAAAAACACTGCACATGGGATTCTACACCAATAATCCCCTGGACTCTTATAATGTGGCCGTTTGGAAGGTGGGGGGGGCACTTTTTTCAAACACTACCAATATACATGTTTAGAAAGCTTAACAACAACCATAGAAGTTATCTTTATCATTCCCACTTCACGGACGTTAAAACTAAGGCAAAACAAGTCCCTGGGCTTTTCACAATCACACAGAAAGCTCCTGGTGGAATCAAGATTCTAATACAGGAAATTGTACTTCAGACTCTGTCTTCTTAACATAGTAATGCAGATCATTGCTGTTTCATAAAGCAACTGAAGTATATGGAGTGTTTTTTATATCTCATTCACTACTGAAGGGGTGTCTATTCATATACTCTTAGAGTCCTTGCAGCCCCTAAAGGAGAAATCCCAGAACTACACTCCCAGGGACTTGCACAGCTTTGATAATCACCCTGGTTCTGAAATTTTGCAGTCCAACACAAGAAAGGAGTAACAGTGGCAGATATACCACATCCTAGTCACAGCTCCCCTTGGGAAAACACCCAGCATGGAAACCCCATGGTCTCACAAAGCCTCGATTAACTTCCAGGGTCTGAGACTTTGTGATACAACCCAGTAAAGGAGTAGTGGTGACTGAGATTACCACAGACTCGAGATCCAGAGCACCCTAAGTGAAGTCGAAGTGACCCAGGGAAGAACCCAGAGAAGGCACAAACTTCTGAAATCATGGGAAAGAGAAATAACAATGGAGCAATGAATGCCCACAATCCCACAATATCAGAAGCTGATAGCACAGAAATTCCGAGAACTCCAGAAGATCAAATCAGAAATATAACTGTAGAAATAATACAGGATCTTTGATAAAATTTAGAGAGAGTTCAAAAGAAATAAAGTATGCAATCATTGAAGTAAAGTCCTCAATTCAAAGTATAAAAAATCGATTAGACCACATGGAGAATAGAATCTCGCTCCTAGAAGATGATCACTCCAAAAACGAATGCATAGTTTATAATTTAGAAAAAGATCCAACAGCAGGAATTTGACATTGAAGAAATATGGGCCCATTTTAAGAGAGCTAACCAAACAATAATTGGAAGAGAGGAGGAAAAAGAATGTGAAACCAAAAAGGATCAATAATCTCTTCAAGGAAGTAATAGCAGAAAAATTTCCAAACATAGAGCAAGAGGTCAATACACAGGTCCAGGAAAATTATAGAACTCCCTTTAGACAGGATCAGAAAAAAGGTTCCTCATACCACATAATTGTCAAAATGACCAATGTAGAAGCCAAGGAGAGAATCTTAAAGGCAACAAAAACAAAAGGTCCAGTGACATTCAGAGGCAAACAAATTAGAATCACTCCAGACTTCCCAAAACAAGTCAGGAAAGACAGAAGGGCTTGGAGTAACATATTCCAAACTCTGAAAGAAAATGATTTTCATCCAAAAAAATTTTTACCCATCTACTTAGTGAGGCTTTCAGCCACTTAGTGGAACCCTGTTTCAAAAAAATATATATAAAATACATCTGAGAGTATAGCTTGGAGATAGAATTGCCCCTGGGTTCCACTCCCAGTACCACATAAATAAATAAATAAATAAATAAATAAATAAATAAATAAATATAAAAATAAATACATAAAAAGGGATTCTTTTACATTATCTATACTTTCCTTCATTGAAAATAAGTTTAGAGCTGGGCATGGTGGTGCACACATAATCCCTGCACTTTGGAGGCGGAGACAGGAGGATTGTGCAGGTTCAAAGCCAGCTGCGCTGGCTGAAGAGAACATGTTTCCAATTAAAAAATAATAAAAAAAATTAGGTCTAGGAGTGTATCCCAGAAGGAGAAGGGTTTCCAGAAACCCCAGTATGCCAAAAAAATAATAATATTAAAATAAGTTTAGAAAAATAGAAAACAGGTTCAAGGCATTAGGAAGTTGGATTATATTTATTCCTGTTTAATTTGGGAAAAGGTAGCAGTCAGTATAAATAATACTAGCTTCAGATTATAAATAGTTTTCTTTTATGTAGCTCTTGCAAATTAAATGACATACATAAAGCAGAGATGTTTTATTAGCAAGTTATTTAAACATTCCTAAGGTTTTTGATCTTTGGAAATAACATATTTGACCTTTATTCCTCTTGAGAAAAAAAACAAACTCTTAGTATTCAAGACTCTGACTGACATTCTCAGTCACTTCCAAGAGCACAAATATGTTTCAAGTATCATTTGTAAGTTGTTAGAGGTCTCAAGACAAGCACTTAGTTCATGTCTACTCTACTTTTTTCTCATTCATTAAGTTTAGCTCAAAGTTCAGAACATAGAGTGTTCTTAAGCCCTCTGCTTTGAACTTGCTCACCATGATATTGCTCAGGTATGTGGCTTGCAATAATTTCTGAACCTATGTATCTATGTTTTAGCATTTTAAGCTTCTTAAGACATATCCTAAATTAACAATTTGCTGTTTGAACAAACTTACATAGCAAGAAACCTGCTGAATTTTTAACAGGAAACTCACCAGCAGCTCCCAGAAAAGCAAGAAAGAGGAAGAGGAAGTTCTTCATGGTTGCTCACTTGTTCAGCACTGGAAATGAACACCTATTTTATCCATACATATTTATTATTCCAGGTTTGTAATTGACACTCATGGCCACAGGTGCTAGAAACGTGATTTCTTTGGGAATTTCCAGAAAGCCTCACTGCCTTAGACAGATCAACATTTGCCTTCTAAAATTTGAAGTGTTTTGAAAAGATATGACCACACTTTCCAACTCACTAAAAATAGCCTTTTCCTCTAAGGTAAACATTACTGTTTTTCTACCTGGCACAAACTCCTAGACATCTCACATATTAAACATTGTCTCAAAGACCTTCCGCACATGCTTCTTCGGTAGTTTTCCTCTTAACCACTACCTCACAGGCATTCTACATCTACTCAGCAGTGTCCAAATGTAAGCTTCCTGCTTAGAAGGACAACATATGAAGAAACATAGCCACCATGACCTCACTTCTGAGTGTAGTCCCCTAGCCTGCCTCTTTGAATCTTCAACAGCATTCTACCTCCAAGCTAAGCCCCTATCCATATTTGTTTATTCTTTAGGTAGAAACAGGGTTTCACTGAGTTGGTAAGGGCCTCACTAAGTAGCTGAGGCTGTCAGCAAACTGCAATTCTTTGTCTCAACCTCCCAAATGCTGGGATTATAAGTGGGCAGCACGACTCCCAGGTCTTTGTCATTCTTTTACACTCAGGTTTGTTGGTTATTCATGACAAGTGGTGCCCAAACAGTGCCACATGAACATAATGATAAAAGAACCAAGGACTTTGCTGAATTTGTTGATCAGTTCTATTAGCTTTTGGGAGAGTTTGTTGGGTCTTCTAAGTATAGTATCATGTCATCTACAAATAGTGAGAGTATGAGTTCTTCTCCTACTTGTACCCCTTTGATTTTCTTTTATTGCCCTACTGCTCTGGCTAGAGTCTCAAGTATTATATTGAAGAGAGGTAGTGATAATAGACATCCTTGCCCTATTCCTGTTCTTAGGTGGAATACATGAAGTTTTTCCCCCATTTAATATGGTGTTGGCTGTTAGCCTATTGTAGATTATCTTTATGATGTTGAGGTATGTTTGTTCTATGCTGATTCTCTGCAGTGCTTTTATCATAAATGGATAAATGATTTTGAGCATCTATTGAAATTATCATGAATTTTTTCTTTGGTTCTGTTTATATGATGAATTACACAGATTTATTTTTATACGTTGATCCAGCTTTGTATACCTGGGAAGAACCCTACCTTGTCATCATGTATGATTTTCTGGATGTGGTTTTGAATGTGTGTTGAGCGTATTTTTATTTTGTTTAGCAGTTTTACATCCAAGTTTATCAAAGATATAGGTCCATAGTTTTTCTTTCTAAAACTGTCTTCATTTAGTTTTGGTATTAATGTGATATTGGCTTCACAGAATGTGTTTGGGAGAGTCATTTTTTCATGAAATATAAAAACGTAGGTAGAGGAGTATTGGGATAAGCTCTTCTATAAAGGTTTTATAAAATTCATTTGGGAAACCATCTGGTCCTGGGTTTTTCTTTGATGGTAAGAGTGTGTGTATGTGGTAATGGGGTTCCTGGAAGCCCTTATACCTCCAGGTACACTCCCAGATACCTATTTTTTATATTTTTATTTGGAAACAGGGTCTCTTAAGCCAGCACGGCTGGCTTCAAACCTGTGTAATCCTCCTTTCTTCACCTCCCAAGTGCCAAAATTACAAGTGTGCGCCACCACACCTGGCGCTAATGGTAAGATTTTATTGCTATTTCAATCTCTTTGATTGCTATTACTTTGTTTAAGTTTTCTATATCTTCTTAACTCAGTTTAGGTAGATTGTATTTATTTAGAAAATTATCAATTTCCTCCAGATTTTCCATTTTGTTGGGATATACTTTTTGAAGGTAGTTTCTCATATTCCTCTAGATTTCAACTCTTTAGTAGTAATTATCTTCTTGTATGTATCTATCTTGTTAATTATTTTTTGAAAAACCAGCATTTGCAAAGTCTCTGAATACAAAATCAGTTTTAAGAAATCAGAAGCTTTTCTGTACACTAACTATAAATCCACTAAAAAGAAATTTAGAAAACACTTTCACTCAAGAATCCCACAAAGAAATAAATTACTTAGAAATAAACATTAAAAAAGAGGAAAATGACCTCTAAAAAAGAAAATTATATAATATTGAAAAAGGAGAGACTTCCGGGAAGATGGCGACCAAGAAAAGCGGGGCTTAAGAGCCCCGCTAACAACCAATCTCCTTTAGCACAAAATCAGCGCCTTTCATAGCCAGAAAACACCATTGCCAGAGAAACAAAAAAATCACCAGGCTCCAGAGAGAAAGCAGTCTGAGAACAGAGCTCAGAGCCACAGAGGAGATACACCGGCCTCACGCCTGAGGACAGGGCAGCAGCACCATACTGCCGGCGATTTCACCGAGCGGCTACAGAAATCCGAGGTGAGCCGCTGTGGAACAGCCAGGCGGGATTTCTCAGCCAGGGAGCATCTAAAGCTACCATTGGCTGAGCTCAGCACATGCTGCAGGGATTCAGAGTGGAAATCAAAACCAAGAAGAAATACACCAGCCTCACGGCCGAGGGCGTAGTAGCAGTGCCATATTGCCACCGGCGGCAGCAGCAGCAAATTCACCGAGTCCAGTACAGCTATATCTGCGTGCTCAAGAACAGTGAGTCAAATTGTGGGCCACAGAGGAGAAATCCCAGTACTATACTCCCTGGGACTAGAACCAGTGGGGGAGTGGCGGTGGCAGAGATATCACACCATAGGATAACGTGCAATCTGGCACCCCCCACAGTCTAAAGCAGCCTCTCTCGACTCTCTGGGTCGGAGACTCTGTGATACAACCCAGTAAATGAGTAGTGGGGTCAGAGATACTACAGACTCGAGATCCAGAGCATCTTAAGTGAAGTCATAGTGACCCAAGGGAAGAACTCAGAGAATGCACAAACTTCCGAAATCATGGGAAAGAGGAATAACACTGGAGCAATGAATGCCCACAACCCCACAACATCAGAACCCGATAAAACAGAAAATCAGAAATTTCTAGAAGATCAAATCAGGAAAATAACTGTAGAAATAATAGAGGTGTTTCGAAAAGAATTCAGAGAGAGCCAAAAAGAGATAAAGGATGCAATTAATGAAATAAAGGCCTCAATTCAAAGCACGAACAACCGACTAGACCACATGGAGAACAGAATCTCGCTCTTAGAAGATGATCATTCCATAAATGAACGCATAGTTTCTAATCTAGAAAAAAATATCCGACAGCAGGAATCTGATATTGAAGAAATATGAGCCCAATTCAAGAGAGCTAACCTAAGAATAATTGGAATAGAGTAGGGAAAAGAAAGTGAAACCAAAGGGATCAACAATCTCTTCAAGGAAGTAATAGCAGAAAAATTTCCAAACATAGAGCAAGAGGTTGATACACAGGTCCAGGAAACCTATAGAACTCCCTTCAGACAGGATTGGAGAAGAGGATCCCCACGTCACATAATTGCCAAAATGACCAATGTGGAAGCCAAGCAGAGAATCTTAAAGGCTACAAAAACAAAGGGCCAAGTGACATTCAGAGGCAAGCCAATTAGAATCACTCCAGACTTCCTAAACCAAGTCATGAGAGCCAGAAGGGCTTGGAGTAACATATTCCAAACTCTGAAAGAAAACAACTTCCAGCCAAAAATTTCCTACCCAGCAAAACTATCCATCAAATTAGATGGGGAAATAAGAAGCTTCCATGACAAACAGCAACTGAAGGAATTTATGTCTTCAAAACCAGTGCTAGAGAAAATACTCAAGGAGATTAACTGCAAAGAGGAAATGGGTAATTCACGCTAGAACAAAAGAAACAAGAATTTCCATCCAGCCGACAACTAAGCAAAGAAGAATAAACAGTATCTCAAACAGAAATAAGATCTTAACATGTTGGGAATTAAAAATTATCTCTCTATAATCACACTGAATGTAAACGGCCTCAACTCCCTAATAAAAAGACATAAAGTGGCAAAATGGATTAAAAGCCAGAATCCATCCATCTGCTGCTTACAAGAAACACACCTCACAAGTAAAGATAGGAACAAACTCAAGGTAAAGGGCTGGAGCAAGGTAATCCATGCTAATGGTACTCGAAGACAAGCAGGAGTAGCAACTATGATATCAGACAAGTTAGACTTCAAACCCAAACTTATTAGAAGAGACAAAGAAGGTCACATTTTACTGGTAAAAGGAATAGTCCAGCAAGAGGAAATAACAATAATCAACATCTATGCCCCAAACATAGGGGCAGCTACTTTCATAAATCAAACTCTTTGTGACATGAAGCCACACATAAATCCCAACACAATAATACTGGGAGACTTCAACACACCTCTCACAATACTAGACCGATCTTCCAGACAAAGGGTAAGTAAAGATGTCTCAGAACTAAAGAACACCATTAACCAAATGGACCTTTTGGACACATATAGAATATTTCACCCAACTACAGCAGAGTTTACATTTTTCTCAGCTGCTCATGGAACTTTTTCCAAAATAGATCACATCCTGGGACACAAAATGAGCACTAGCAAATTTAAAAAATGTTACATACTTCCCTGTGTCATTTCAGACCATAATGGAATGAAACTAGAAATCAAGTATAAGAAGACCCAGAGAAACAACATAAACATGTGGAGACTGAACACCACACTTCTGAATGAAGAATGGGTCATAGAAGATGTAAGAGGTGAAATCAAGAAATTTCTAGAAACAAATGAAAATAAACAACATATCAAAATCTCTGGGACACTTTGAAGGCAGTATTAAGAGGAAAATTTATAGCACTGAGTGCTCACATAAGAAAAACAGAAAATCTTCAAATAAATAACCTTATGACACACCTCAAAGCCCTTGAAAAGCAAGAACAATTGAACCCCAAAGCCAGCAGAAGACGGGAAATTATTAAAATTAGGGCAGAAATTAATGAAATAGAGAATAAAAAAACAATACAGAAAATCAACAAAACCAAAAGCTGGTTTCTTGAAAAAATTAACAAGATTAATAAACCACTAGCCAACCTAACTAAAAAAAAAGAGAGAATCAACCCAAATTATGAAGATAAGGGATGAAAAAGGAGACATTACTACTGACAGCGTAAATCCAGAGGATTATCAGAAACTACTTTGAAAAACTATACTCCAACAAAATGGAAAATCTGGAGGAAATCGACAACTTCCTAGATAAATAAAACCTTCCTAAACTGAGTCAAGAAGATATAGAACACTTAAACCAACCAATAACAATCAAAAAGATTGAAATAGCAATAAAGAGCTTACCATCAAAGAAAAGCCCAAGACCAGATGGTTTCTCAAGTGAATTCTATAAAACCTTTATAGGAGAACTAATCCCAATACTACTCAAACTATTTCGGGAAATAGAAAAAACCGGGACTCTCCCAAATACATTCTATGAAGCCAACATCACACTAATACCCAAACCGAATAAAGACAGTTCAAGGAAGGAAAACTACAGGCCTATATGTCTGATGAACTTGGATGCATAACTATTAAACAAAATACTAGCAACACGCATTCAAAACCACATCAAGAAAATCATTCACCATGACCAGGTAGGGTTCATCCCAGGGATGCAAGGCTGGTTCAATATACAAAAAACAATCCATGTAATTCATCATATAAACAGAATCAAAGACAAAAACCACATGATCATCTCAATAGATGCTGAAAAAGCATTTGATAAAATTCAACATCCATTTATGATAAAAACACTGCAGAGAATTGGAATAGAAGGAACATATCTCAACATCATTAAGGCAATCTACAATAAGCCCACTGCCAACATCATATTAAATGGGGAAAAACTTCAAGAATTTCCCCTAAAAACTGGAACGAGACAAGGATGTCCACTATTAAAACACAACAACAACAACAACAACAACAACAACAACAACAACAAAACAACAACAACAAACAACCGATGCTGGCGAGGATGTGGAGAAGTGGGAACTCTAAGACATTGTTGGTGGGATTGCAAATTAGTGCAACCACTTTGGAAAACAGTATGGAGAATCCTCAGAAGAATGGGAACAAATCTTCCATTTGATCCAGCAATACCACTGTTGGGTATCTACCCAAAAGAAAAGAAACCAAACTACCAAACTAATGCATGTGTATCTATGTTCATAGCTTCACAATTCACCATAGCCAAACTATGGAACCAGCCAAGATGTCCATCAACAGATGAATGGATTACAAAACTGTGGGATATGTACACAATGGAATTTTACTCAGCCATCAAAAAAAAACTCAATTACATCATTTTCAGGGAAATGGATGGAACTGGAGGACATTATGCTAAGTGAGATTAGTCAGGCACAAAAAATAAGAAATCAGATGCTTTCCCTAATATGTGAGAGTTAGGGAGAAATGGGTCATAGGAGGAACTCTTGGAAGAGGATCAGTAACTTTTAACTCTGTTTACATTGTCTTGGATATACAATTTTTTTTTTTTTTTAGGGAGTTTATTTACACTTTTGTTGCCTGTGCCATTGAAATCATATCCAAGAAATCACTTCCAATTTCAATGTTGTGAGGTTTTATGACCCAGATTTTCTTCTAAAAGCTTATAGTATTAAGATGTATATTTAGGTCTTTTATCTATTTTGAGTTAATATTTGTATATGTGTTAGGTAAGGGTCCAATTTTATTCTTTTTCATTTATTATTATTTTTCAACAATATTTAGTTAAAAGACTAGTATTTCCTCCACCAAAAGTTCATGGAAACCTTGTCAAAAATAACTTGACAATGTATGGAAGAATTTATCTCTAGGCTTTTATTTAGCTCCAACGGTTTATATATCTGCCTTTAGAACAGTACTACACTGTTTCAATTATTGTAGCTTTATATGGTTTGAAATCAGAAAATATACATCTTCTAGCTTTGTTCTTCTTTGAGACTGTTTTGGGTATCTAGAATCCATATTCCATATCAGGATAGATTTTTTCTGAAAAATAAATAAATAAATGTATGATAGTTTCACCTAAAAAAAAAAGAAAATAATATTCTCTGGTAAGAAAGAAAGCAAAAAGAAATATTGAAATGTTATCTTTAAGTCATCAAAAGTTTGGTGCCAGACAAATGAAACTGTTATGTGAGATTATCAATGTTAATATTGTATAAATTGCTATAATACTAGATGTCAACCAGTAAGCCAAGCGTGGGAAGGAGGGATGGGGAGGGAATGGGGTGGGGATCGTGGTAGGGGCTAACTGGGCAAGATGTGCATGTATGTCTACAAAAGTATTTTCTTTATACCACTATGATGTATGAATACATTGCACCAATAAAAAATAAATTAAAAAAAATAAAATAAAACAGGAAAAAAAATTTTTTTTTGAAAAACAAAAAAAAACATAATAGCCAAAGTAGTTCTCAGCCACAAAAACTATGCAAAGGAATCACAATAAATGACCTTAAACTATATTACAAAGCAATGGTAATAAAATCAGCATGGTACTGGAACAAAAACTGATAGGTAGATGAATGGAGTAGAATAGAAGACTCAGAAACAAATCCACATACTTTTGACAATTGATTTTTGACAAAGGGGCCAAAAATGTACACTGGAAGAAAGATAGCCTGTTCAACAAATGGTGTTGGAAACACTGTTTAGCCATATGCAGAAGAAAGGAAATAAATCCCACTTTCTAATCTTGCACAAGATTCAATTCAAGATGGTTCAAAGACTTTAAATTAGACCAGAGACCTTGAGGTTTTTTGAAAAGTTGGGGTTGAGTAAGAAACAAAGATGAAGGTGTTTTGTTGGTAGCCATTGTCTCTTGAATCCAGTCCAGGTATTTGCTTATCTTGATGTAAACACCAGGATGGCCTTTCAGAGCACAGCCAGAGCCCCAGGAGACAATGCCCTGGAGCTCTCCATTGCAGGCCACAGGGCCACCAGAGTCACATTGAGGACAAAGGAAAATGCAATCAGATTCTTTTTCATTCCCAATGTTAGAATGGAGTTCAAGATACACCTTTATACTTCAAGAAATATTATTTTATGGTGCTGATCCTCCATGAGCAACTTCTTTCCCTCTTGAGATTCAGCTGTCAATTTCTTTGTTTATTTATTTTCTGTTTTTTTTTTTTTTTTTTGTTAACAGGGTCTCACTAAGTAGCTGAAAGCCTCACTAAGTAGGTGAGGCTGGCTCTGAATCTGCATGATCCACCTGTCTCAGCCTCCCAAGTGCAGGGATTACAAGCATGTGCCACCACGCCCAGCACCACAATGCCTGGCTTTTATCATTATCACTATTCTTCATCTTCTTTCTTTTTAGCCACTCTTCTTATCTTAATATATCCATTTGACAAAAAAAGGTGAGGACCAGAGGTCATTAATACTGTCAATTACCTTTGCTCCTTTAACAAGGGTGCCATTTCAAAATTAACACAGAAGGGAGTCTGAGTGCACTGCTAATATAACTAACTTCTGTGTATCCATTTGCCAATGTATTATTCTTAAAAAAAAAGCCTCATAAAAGCACTAAGTCCCAGAATGTAACCTCCTTTTTCTTCAAAATCTAGCAAAGTTAAGAGAATATCGATTGTAAGGCTATGTTAGAATGTTTAGAAACATGATCTTGAAGGAAATTGGCTTTCCATTATGCACACTGAAAACCAGAGCAAGTTACTGTTGTGTGTAGAAAGCTGTTTTCTTGCACTTACAACAGAACCGTTGATCCTTGGTATGCTAGCCATGTATGCAGATTAAAGAAGCTAATGGTGACAGTGGCACAGCTTCTGCAGCCTAACATAAAATACTGCTTCTCAGTGGCAAGCATTTATGGAACCAAGCTCACTATAGAGAAAATATGTGTCAATATCCAACAAGCCACCGTAGACAAGCACTGAGTGGGATGAATTTCCTACATTCTGAAGAAGTCCTGTGAAGGAAGGAGGTGCTGCTTTTCAGACATCATGAGGGACAGAGCTCTTCTTGGAGAGTCACTGATTTCTTGAAATTGTTCTCTAATATATCATATGTGTGCCATGTTCTTGGAATTGTTCTTGTAATTGTTCTCTATATGCCATGTTCTGTGGGCAATTTCTTTTCCCTTTCAGCAATCTATCCCACTGCCCTGGTACAACTGAATTTTGAGCGTAACAACTGTTAACACTAATTTTTTCAAAATTCTGTCTTTATTTTGCATATTTTCACTTTCATTTTAATGTCTTATGAAGAATATTTCACTGATAACTGTATATTTGGGGTTCTGAATTACTTTTATATCTCATGTTTGTCTCATTCCCAAGGATTGGCATTCTTCTGATATTAACTCATTGAACATTTTGAATATCATTAAAATGCATTTATGCACCTTCCTTAAGGCCCTTGATTCTTAGGGTGATTTCCAAACATTGTGCCAGAGTTTTTATGTATTCTGATCGTACTTCTTATTATTTTGTTTAGTGCTCTCAAATATTCAAGTTTAGTGAACCTTTCTCCAAGTACTGGTTTTATTTTTGTGTTAGTGAGGATTGAACCCAGTCGCATGGTATCTCTCCAAATAAAATGAAAGCACAAACATGGGAAGACACAAGAAATTCCATTCATGCTGAGCAGCTATTGATGCAGCAGTCATGAAAGGATTCACTTTTCTTGTGTTTCAAGATTTGTAAATGGAAATATTTTTCCAGAGTTTTGCTTATAGATTCTGACAGCTATGAGAAAGTGAGACATTTTCTTTATCCTCTGGTCTATCTGAATCAGCACAGTTGACAGGAGAGTCTATCTGCTTATTGCAACCCTGTTTGCCTGACAGCAAATTTAAAAGGAGCATGGTCCATTTTACAAAAGACTTCACCCTGAAAATAGCTTTTGTATGATAACTAGGTATGGGAGTGTAAGTTTTCTAGGGCTGGTGATCAGTTGCATTAGGTGTGACACCTGTGGACCAATCCAGTTTGTGTAGCACCCCTAATTAGGAAGCTAAGTGTTGGGGGAGGTGTGTGAGATACAAGAAACATGAGGTTTAATGGTTTCTCTATTTTAAATTAATAACACAAATCTATCATAAACAATGCAAGATCAAAGATCAAATGGGAACTGTAACCAAGTGTTATAGAATTGTGTCTGATATATTAGAAAGGCACCTAATAAATTTATTAAAATAGGATGGTGTTGTAAGCCACAGGAAGTGCACATGCCTAAAATTCCAGTACTTGGAGGCTGAGACATGAGTATAACAGTTTCCATGCCAGATTCAGAAACGTATTGAGACCCTCAGAACTGAGTTAGACCCTCTTTCAGAAAGAAAAATAGCAGCTAGGTGTGGTGGCACACACTTGTAATCCCAGCATTTGGGAAGCTTGGACAGGAGGATCCTCCTGAAGTAGCCTCAGCTACTTTGTGAGACCCTTTGCAGCTTATTGAAACCCTGTTTAAAAAACAAAGAATTAAAAATAGGGCTGGCGGTGTCCTCGGAGGTAGAATGGCCCTGGGTTCCATCCCCAGTATTGAAAAAAAATAAAATAGGGCTAAAAGTATTGCTCAGAGGTAGAAAATCTTTATTTACAATCCCCAGGACAACACCACACACACACACACACACACACACACACACACACACACACGTGTCATGGGAACACTGGTCTCCAAATTACATTATCAATATAGGACATAAGGTCCACAATGGATCAATAATTTATATTGATTAGTATGGATGATTTCTTCAATAACTTTCTAAAATCTTTTAAATGCATATTTCAACTTATCCCTCCTTAGCAGAAATTTTCAAGAGAAAGTAAAACATATCAAGGAATATTTGTAGACAGATGTGGTGCAAAATAAAATCATTTTATTTTGGTACTGAGTTCAGGCTTGAAAAGAACATTAGGCTCACTAGTCAGGATAGATCATGATAAGGTAAAGGTCATTAGTTGGCAGCAATGGTCTCTTGAATCCAGTCCAGGTAGTTGCAGACCTTGGTGTAGACACCAGGCTTGCCTTTCAGAGCACAGCCAAAGCCCCAGGAAACTATGCCCTGAAGCTCTCCATTGCAGACCACAGGGCCACCAGAGTCACCCTGAGAAACAAGAAAAGGACAATCAGACTCCTGTTTTTCTCTAGCACAGAAGATGGAATCCATGTTATCCTTCTGTGGTCTGGGAACCATTGCAAGTTTATGATTCTCCACAAAACACATTACTTAACACTTAAGAGCTAAATATCAGTCTCCCTTCTACAATTTGTTTCTTCCCAGTTGCTCCTGTCTATTAGTTGGTCCATAGGACCAAGGAAAGCGAGGACTGGAGCGATCTGAGTCTGTTTCAGTATATACCCTCCTTTCAAATGGGGTTTATTCTATGGATACCTCCTAAGAAGTATGCTTCAGTGTACTATCTGCACAGAAACTTCTGTGTAAATCTTTAGCCTTAATACTATACAATATATAACACCACATAAATAATTAATTCATCACAAAGCTATTTCTCACCTCTCAGTATTTATCTCTATAGTCTTAAAGGTATGCACGTTGAAAAAAAATCAGGGGGCAGATGAGGAAGAATGAACTAATGGTAGGAAAATTAAAAAAAAAAAAAACTCACCTGGCATGAGTCCTTCCCACCCTCCAGGAAGCCCAGGCAGAACATGTTGGCAGTAATATCGCCTGGGTAGGAGTTGTGACAAGAGGAGTCAGAGAGGACAGGAGCATCCAGACACTGGAGGAGGGAAGGGAATTTCTCTGTTGGATACAAGCAAAATGGAAGATTACCCACAGACATCCTGGAAATTTCCTTCCTACTCTATATACTCTGTTTCTCACTACACCAAGTTTTTCTTTCAATTTTTTAATAACTTGAAATTTGACTGAACTTTTTTTGTCTAGATAGATTTCAAGGTAGTTTTAGCTAATATGTATTAATTATTTGAGACTAGAGGAGTCACTATGGATCTCAGATGCAGAGATATGTCTGTGAAGCAAGTATATATTTCAGGTAATTTCAATTTCTTTAGCCACATTTCTATTTACCTCTCTGTTTCTAATTCTCTGTACATTATTTGGTGGCTTGAAATAAATACCTTAACATTTTATAATAAGTAACTTTTCCGTGTTCTCAATATTCTTAGAAAAGGAGAGTTTCTATGTAAACTAACAACTTTCAAGGGTGCAGACAGCCAAAATTAGCCTCTGGCAACCTTGCCTAATAGGAAAAATTGAGCTAATTGTCCCTCAGCATGCCTTTTACTTCTCATATTTTCAGGCTTTATTCTGGTGTACCAGGTGACACTTACGTCCAAAGCTCAAGGTGTTTCCCCAGCCAGACACAAGGCACTGGGTCCCAACAGATGGACAGGATCTTGGCAGAGAGATTGCGGACACTCGAGTGCTGATGGTGGCAGGTGCTTTCAGTTTAACCAGCATGATGTCATTATCAATATTAGTCTTATTATATTTGGGGTGGATGATCATCTTTGCTACATCAATAAATTGCTCATTTCCTTCAATGACATCAAGATTGTGTTCTCCCAGATGCACGGAGTATCTACCTCTGTCAGAGGAAAGGATTAAATTTTCCTAAATATCCAACATGAGATTCCTTATTTTCTCCCATTACCTCCTTGAATAGCAAAAGCACAGGTTCCCTTCTCTCCTCTTCAAATGTTCAATCTTTCAGGCAATTATGCACTTAAGGTCTTCTTGTGCAATATCACATGAGATACAGATTAGAAAACTTTTGCCCCAATGTCTCTACTCTAGAAATCCTAAATCATGCCTTCTTGTTAGAAGAATAAGGTATAGGAATAGGAACCATAAATTTTAAGAAAACTATTGGAGATGAAAAGAAGATTGATTCTTCCTGCCTTATTTTTCCCTCTGAGATTACCAAGTATCATTGGGTGAGGCATTTGTCATAGACATTAGAAAATATCAAGTTACAGAATAGAGGGTTTAATTTTATTATCCTCCCAGAAAAGTGAAATACTGTATTATTTTTACTCCTTAAGTAATAATCATTAGGACTATATCTTGATTTCTGTTCTGAGCTATTTCTAAGATTCTTTCCTCAAATACTCTTTGATTTTCATACCTGGGATGCCAAATTTTAAGAAGGCAGCAGTCCTACACAATAACTTACCTTGTTAAGGAACAAACAGGAAAGTTTTCCATCATATTTTTAATTTACTTTATCTTTGTTTTCTGTGGCTAGAGAAGAAATTGAACCAGACATAGGAATGTGAATTATGGTCACTTACAACAAGTAGGATTTGTAGCAGTGAGCCGCAGACAGGACCCACTGATCACTGATGAGGGAGCCTCCGCAATAATGTCCATCAACATCCAGGGACACCTGGTAGGGAAGGGCATTCTCTGAACAGGTGTAGCCCCCGACGATCTTATCATCATCATCAACTGTGGGGAGAGCAACTGACAGGAAAGATGGAAACACAGTGTCAAACATCCAGCTTGCAATGTCTTCTCATTTCTGATGATTAGCAGACCCAGCAGAAAAATGAGAATATTCTCTTGCCTCACATAATCAGGAATGAAATGTTTAATGTAACTTTTCATTTACATTTTAGTGTTTCATACATTAAAGTATACTCTACTTTCATCTCTCTGTTTTTAGTGTATTTACATGATATTCAACACAACTCTCTTTCCCTGTGGCCTCTATTGTGACCCACTCCTTTTGATTATGACTTTTCTTGAACAAGTGAGATTTAATTAGAGCTAAACCAATATCTAAGACCCTGTTGTCTTATCTTTTTCAGCTACCTGATTACAGAGCCTAAAACGAACATTTGTTGTTGTTTTTTCCATAAAAGTAGAGAAAGAACAGACTCTTTCTGATTTGTTCATTAGAAAGACTCACCAGCAGCTCCCAGGAAAGCAATGAAGATGAAGGTCTTCATGATTTCTCACTGGATCTGGAGTGAGAATTGGAGGAAGGCTTTTTATCCATTGGTATTTATACCTTCAGATTTTTATTGACACTAATATCCACAAGTGTCAGAAAAATGATTTCATTGGAAACACACAAATCTAAATTTAGAATTTGATTCTCTGACTCATGGAAGATGATTCACCACTACATTTAAACATTGATACTTTTCTTTTTTTTCAGAAGGTTATGGGAATGGAAGTCACAATCCCACCTGGGAGAAAGTGGGTTGATAGAAAAAGAGGCTGGATTAAGGTCACAGGAAAAAATCTCCAGGTTTTTGCATTCACATACAAATATTCTAGGTACCTGGATTTTTCACATGTGTACTTTTGTCTTAAGAAATAACTCAGACTATATACACTTTGTGTTTACCATTGCCTCTAACACAAGTATATGCATTGTTTCATGGTAGTTTTCATTTTGTACATCTAGGTTAAATTTTTATTAGTAGTAGAGAAAACATGTTTCCTCAAAAATAGTCTTCTCATTGGTAATTAAAATATATAAAAATGGAACAGTAAAAAATGATTCCTACTGGTATTTGTCTAGTGCTAACTCTGTTTCAGGGAACAGTAAACTCACTTTGTCTCCACTTTTTCATTTCTTGGATTTAGTTATCTACAGTTAACCAGGACCCAAAAAATTTAAACATAAATTTCTAGAAATTGTAATTCAAAAATTTAAAATGACTTTTGTGACATTATATTGATATACTTGTTTTATTTTGATCACATTTTAATGTACTTATGTACCTAGATAAAAAATGAAAACTTATCACATGCATGCTTGTTTAACAAAATTTTGGCACTACCTGAAGTTTCAGAAATCCAATGGGTCTTGCAATAAATTCCAAAACACTGAGGGCACTAGCTTATTTAAGTCCTTTCTACATTAAGTTAATAATTCTGATCATCAGCTCACTTGAAGCTTTCATCATCACCAGTTTGCTGGTGAGACTTGGTGACAATCAGGCAAGATCCTGGTGGAGCCAGGATTCCATCATAGAAAACTGGGCTTCAGAATGAATGTACACATGAAGGCCATGCAGAATTGTGGGCAGATGATAATGTAAGTGTAGCTTGAGAGTTTCCTATGCATCAGGATTCATGGAAGAGTAGTCCATGCATCCATTGTTCCAGCTGTCACAGACATCCTTATAAATATGGTTCTGAACTTTTCACCATTTCATCAAGTTTGAAGAACAGAAGGTGTAGCAGAGTCAAATACTTCTCATGTAGCTTCCTAGCTGCTAAGAGGTAGCCCCAGCATTCAATACTCAAGCAGCCTCATACAGGGCCAATGTCTTTCACTGTGATTCAAAATATATACAAGAGATGCAGTGTGAGCTCTATCAACTCAGGGTCAAACTGAACCAATTCTAGCCATTAAATAAATATTGTTTTGACAGCAATTATCTTATATAATGAAGACAAGACCAAGAACCCAGAGTGAGTGAATCTTAAGACATAAGCTACAGTAGGATAGAGTTCTTAGTTTCCACTCATAAACATTATATCTCATCTCACCTGCCAAAAATTAGATGAGACCATCTCCTTAGACCAATTATAATAGCTGAGATAATTTCTGATTTTGTTTTTGTGTTGATCCTGAAATTTTGTTGGAACAATTATAATGTAATCAAAATCAGAACTTTATCATCTTGAAACTTTTGATATTGTTGTTAGATTCTGTTCATATTCAACCCATTCTGTTCATATTTAACCCATTCTTCCTTAAATATAAAAAAATCTAATAAGAACTAGTAAGTACAATAAGTCAAATAGTCTAGTAGGTCACTAATTTAATAAACAACATATATACTGTATAACGTTTTTGGTGTAATGTTAGAAGCTACATATTAAGGTTTGTAATGGCACTGTAATAATAATAATAGGTTTTTGCAATTAAGTTTATTGGCTCATCGTTTTCCCGGTCATATAATTATCTGAGCTGAAGATAAGAACCTATAGAGTGATAGGCAGAACAAGGGTAGCACCATGTCAGAAAGACAGACATGGTAGAATGGCTCAGAAGTGAGACACTATCACCTTTGAAATTGAATTCATTAACTCGTCCCTCCTATTGTGCTCCTCAGTAGTCTCCTGCTCTGCCACTTATCTCTGCTGTGTAAACCTTTTGTGGCAGCACTCTTTGTTCATCCTCACAAGGACAGATAGGTCTGACATCACTGATCAGAATGTATCACTTAGTTAACCGTGTCAGGAGGCTGCACAGTAAAATCTCATATTGTCCTTTTTTTATTTTTACTCTTAAAATTTAAAGTTTGCACTAACCATCTATATCCCTGTGGAAGTCTCAGCATCCCTTATCTCTATCTGTTAACAGTTACCTTTTATTTTGAAAACCTGTTTCATAATAAGGAAAAGAAAAACATTGAAATATAGCTTTTTAAACTATAAAGGCTCTAAGGCTTTAACTACTTTGTGTTATTAATTATCAAAATTTTGTCAATTTAACTTGCTTTTATTTCTTTTAACTTGATTGGAACTTTTGTGAAGCTAACTCTTTCCTTCTAGTTGCAGGTATCTCTATTTTTAGTATTCAACATCCTGCATCTTATATTAGTTGCTATGACAATTAGTTCCCAGTAAACAGTCATATTTTATCTGGCAAATTCAACCTTGTAGAATTTTTTCTTTCCAGAGAAAGAAAAAATGAATTTTATTGTTTTGCCTACAAATAGATATGCTTATTAGCAATCAATGATAACTCAATGAAATATAACCTACTAGTTTGCTTTTTTGCAGTTATTTTAGGCTTGTGATATAAAGATTAATATAAATAATGGAAAGATAAGTTGAATTATATTGTAGAAATTGGACATTTCTGAAAAACTGGCAAAATGAAAGAATCACAGGAAATTTGATTCCTTTCAGGGTTTTGTAAATTACAGAGAATGTATAAAATTTAATGCAAATACAACTGACTGTTAGAACAGTGTGTCTCTGTAAAGCTGGAGACGTTTGCATCTATTCAACACTGTAATTAAATTTTAAACTAATGTTAAAATAATTTTAAAGTATTTTTGTTGAGTGGTAATAGACATTGAACTCAAGGGCCATCTAAATGATAGATATACCCCTGATGGTTTCAATTTCTATTTTTAAGCAGGATCTCTCTAAGTTACCTCACACTGGCCTTGGAACTGCAATCATCCAGTCTCAGCCTCCCAAATGCCGTAATTACAGGCACATGACTTCTATCCTGGCAAGTAAACACTTTAATTTGTTATGACATAGAGATTCTTGTTATTTTCTATAAATTATGGCAATGGTATAGATTAAAACAATAATTCAATAATATTTCTAGAGGAAAAGAGAATTACATTTGTTTTATTAAAGTAGATTTTCTTAGATAAACAGATCATGTGAAAATTTGAGGCTTCTTGCTTATTCATGCCAGAACTAACAACTAGATTATAGTATGTACTCAGTTGAAGAAAAGCACATTCTACCCAGCTGATATATTCTATCAGATAAAATATACATATGTGCTTACATATGTAAATATGTTTACATAAGTAGATAAGCTTTTAAGAGTTATTAGTTCAATTTACATTGATAAGAAAGGTTATAAATATGAAGTTCTCAGCTGAGTATTCTTAAAATTTCAAGTAAGAGGACATAAATCATTTTATGATACTATAATTAGACAAAACACTTGAAAAAATCTATGCAATGATGCTATTTCTCCAAATATCAAATTACTGCCTCTTTTTTTTCTATTTGCTACAAAATATTCCATGTATTTTGTAATATTATTTAATCAGGAACCAGTACTCCTAATATTTTCTCTGACTATTCTGAGTGTCCACTCTGCAGTTTTATCTACAGAATAAATGGATTATATATTTGACAAGGCCTTAAAATATTTTTCTTTTAATTCTAGTTTAGAACCAAGTCTTTGCTTTCCGGTCTTCCATCTGCTAATCACCTTCCTTTCCTCAAAGAATTTGCCCTGATCAGCATCATATTCTTTTGATCTATTGTGTATTTAACAGTCAGCATGGACATGCCAGAAAGCCAGTGTTGACACTGTTTGTTTCACTGTCCATCCTTAGTGCATTAAACAGAGCCTGAACTACAACAGGCCCACAAGACAGTATTGATGAGTCACCAATTAGAAGAATGAATAGAACACTCACATTTTCTCCATTGAAGAATATGCGATGTTTATTAAGTTAATCCTCTATATGAAAAGTTGGCCATCTGAGTTTGCTGGTTATACATATTCTGATTCAGTCAAACAAAGATAAGAAATAGCGAACAAAAAGGGACTTTATACTGAGTGTGTAAAGACATTATTTAGTCATTATTCCCTAGACAGTACAAGAGAAAATATCTTTATTTGGCTTTCCATTGTACAAGCTACCGTCAGTAAACTAGGAGGGACTGAAAATTTACAGATGATATACACAAGAAATCTGCATATTCTACCCACTCTATCTGATGGAATTGAATTTCAGTATATTGGGAGGTTTCGGGGAGTTTGGGAACATCCCTCATGTGCTTACTAAGGGATGACCATATCTAAAAGGTAGTGATTATTACAAACCAAAGAAACTCTGTGTTTTGATTGTGTGTTTCAATGATTCCTTCATTGAAAAGGAATTGGCATAATTTCATTTAAATTTTGGTTTAGAGTGTATATTAACTGTTTCCTAAAAAGATGCCCTTTTTATTTTCTGAAAAAGTTGCTTTCCAATAAATTTTCTGAAGCCATTCCTAGACTTTTTTTTTTGTATTAGTGATACTGGGAATTAAACAAAGGACTGGACTTCCGGGAAGATGGCGACGGAGGAAAGCAGCACTTACAAGTCCCGCTAACAATTGAACTCTATTACCACAAAACTAGCACTTTTCAGAGCCAGAAAACACCACCAGCAAAGGAATAAAAACTGTAAATACAAGGGACAGAGAAAAAGGGCTGGAAAAACAAGACACCAGAAAGAAACCAGCCCAAAGTGCCATGCCCGCCGTGGCGCGGAACATGTGGAGCCGGGGCACAAAGGGGCCGGAGCGGCCACAGCCGCGGCGTGGAGCATCCGGAGCCACAGTGTGGAGCAGCCAGAGCCACGGCGCGAAGCGGCCGGAGTGGCCAGAGCCTAGGCGCAAAGCAGCCGGAGCCGCGAGTGAAGCAGCCGGAGCGGCCGGAGCTGCAGTGAGGAGCGATGCGGCCTACATCTTCCCTAGCAGCACCAGGCTCCAGAGAGGAGGGAAACTCAGAATGAAGCTCAAATCCAGAAAGAAAGTACGTCGGCCTCACGGCATAGAATGCAGCAGCAGCACCTTACTGCTGGTGGCAGCGGCAAGTTCACAGAACGGCCCTAGACCAATGCACTCCACCAGCCACCAGGCGCCAGAGAGAAGGGGTGGAGAGCGAGCTGATGTGAGCCGCTGCTGAACAGCTGGGCGGCAGTAAGCAGTTTCTTTGGCGCAAGGAGCATCTAAAGCTCCCAAGGGCCAGAATCAGCACACCCCGCAGGGACTCAGTGGAGATCAAACACTAGAGAAGAACTACACAAATCTCACAGCCGAGGACTTGACAGCAGTGCCTTACTGCCAGCAGCAGCAGCAAGTTCACCAGACAGCTGAAGACCAACACACTCAACATGCCACCAGGCTCCAGAGAGGAGGGGTGGACAGCGAGCCAAGGTGAGCAGATGCTGAACAGCTGGGTGGCAGTCAGCACTTTTGTCAGTGCAGGGAACATCTAAAGCTCCCAAGGGCCGGGCAGAGCACACCTGGCAGGGACTCAGAGCAGAGCTCAAAACCAGTGAAGAAATACGCCGCATCACAGCCTAGGGCATGGCAGTGGGGCCATATTGCCAGTGGCGGAAGCAGCGAATCCACCGAGTTCTCTACAGCTCCATCAGCGCACTCAACAACCATGAGTTAAAGTGCGGCTCCCAGGGGAGAAATCCCAGTACTGCACTCCCAGGAACTTGCGCAGATAGTCTCCCTGGGTCGGAGATTTTAGCAGTGCAACCCAGTGGGGAGTGGCGGTGGCAGAGATATCATACCATAGTCACAACTCCCCGCTGGAGAACGCCCAACTTGGCACCACTCACGGTATAAGCAGCCTTGATTGACTCCCTGGGTCTGAGACTTTGTGATACAACCCAGTAAAGGAGTAGTGGTGACTGAGATACCACAGACTCGAGATACAGGGCATCTTAAGTGAACTCGTAGTGACCCAGGGAAGAACCCAGAGAAGGCACAAACTCCCAAAATCATGGGAAAGAGAAATAACAATGGAGCAGTGAATGCCCACAATCCCACATCAGAATCTGATAACACATAAATCCAAAGATCTCTAGAAGATCAAATCAGGAAAATAACTTTAGAAATAATAGAAGACTTTTGAAATGAATTCAGAGAGAGTAAAAAAGAGATAAAGGATGCAATCATTGAAATAAAGGCCTCAATATAAAGTATAAACAACAGATTAGACCACATGGAGAATAGAATCTCGCTTCTTGAGGATGATCTTTCCAAAACTGAATGCATAGTTTCTAATTTAGAAAGAAAAAAAAAAAAAAAAAAAAACTAGACAGCAGGAATCTGACATTGAAGAAATATGGGCCCATTTCAAGAGAGCTAACCTAAGAATAATTGGAATAGAGGAGGGAAAAGAAGGTGAAACCAAAGGGATCAACAATCTCTTCAAGGAAGTAATAGCAGAAAATTTTCCAAACATAGAGAAAGAAATTGATACACAGGTCTAGAAAACTTATAGAACTCCCTTTAGACAGGATTAGAGAAGAGGATCCCCACACCACATAATTGTCAAAATGACTAACGTGGAAGCCAAGGCAACAAAAATAAAAGGCCAAGTGACAATCAGAAGCAAACCAATTAGAATCACTACAGACTTCCCAATCCAAGTTATGAAAGCCAGAAGGACATGGAGTAACATATTCCAAACTCTGAAAGAAAACAAGTTCCAGCCAAAAATTTCCTACGCAGCAAAACTATCCATCACATTAGATGGGGAAATAAGAAGCTTCCATGACAAACAGAAACTGAAGGAATTTATGTCTTCAAAACCAGAGCTAGAGAAAATACTCAAGGAGATTAAGTGCAAAGAGGAAATGGGTAATACACGCCAGAACCAAAGAAACAAGAATTCCCATCCAGCAGACAACTAAGCAAAGAAGAATAAACAGTATCTCAAACAGAAATAAGATCTTAACATGTTGGGAATTAAGAATCATCTCTCAGTAATCACACTGAATGTAAACGGCCTCAACTCCCCAATAAAAAGACATAAAGTGGCAAAATGGATTAAAAGCCAGAATGCATCTATCTGCTGCTTACAAGAAACACACCTTACAAGTAAAGATAGGAACAAACTCAAGGTAAAGGGCTGGAGCAAGGTAATCCATGCTAATGGTACTCAAAGACAAGCAGGAGTAGCAACTATGAGATCAGACAAGTTAGACTTCAAACCCAAACATATTAGAAGAGACAAAGTAGGTCACATTTTACTGGTAAAAGGAATAGTCCAGCAATAGGAAATAACAATAATCAACATCTATGCCCCCAAAATAGGGGCAGCTACTTTCATAAATCAAACTCTTTGTGACATGAAGTCACACATAAATCCCAACACAATAATACTGGGAGACTTCAATACACCTCTCACAATATTAGACCGATCTTCCAGACAAAGGGTAAGTAAAGATGTCTCAGAACTAAAGAACACCATTAACCAAATGGACCTTTTGGACACATATAGAATATTTCACCCAGCCACAGCAGAGTTTACATTTTTCTCAGCTGCTCACGGAACCTTCTTCAAAATAGATCACATCCTGGGACACAAAATGAGCACTAGCAAATTTAAAAAAATGTTACATACTTCCCTATGTCATTTCAGACCATAATGGAATGAAACTAGAAATCAAGTATAAGAAGACCCAGAGAAACAACATAAACATGTGGAGACTGAACACCACACTTCTGAATGAAGAATGGGTCATAGAAGATGTAAGAGGTGAAATCAAGAAATTTCTAGAAACAAATGAACATAAAGAAACAACATATCAAAATCTCTGGGACACTTTGAAGGCAGTCTTAAGAGGAAAATTTATACCACTGAGTGCTCACATAAGAAAAACAGAAAATCTTCAAATAAATAGCCTTACGGCACATCTCAAAGCCCTTGAAAAGCAGCAACAATTGAACCCCAAAGCCAGCAGAAGACAGGAAATTATTAAAATTAGAGCAGAAATTAAGGAAATAGAGAATAAAAAAACAATACAGAAAATCAACAAAACCAAAAGCTGGTTTTTTGAAAAAATTAACAAGATTGATAAACCACTAGCCAACCTAACTAAAAAAAAAAAAAAAAAAAGAGAGAGAAGATAAGGGATGAAAAAGGAGACATTACTACTGACAGCATAGAAATCCAGAGGATTATAAGAAACTACTTTGAAAAACTATACTCCAACAAAATGGAAAAAATGGAGGAAATCGACAACTTCCGTCAAGAAGATATAGAACACTTAAACCAACTAATAACAATCAAAGAGATTGAAACAGCAATAAAAAGCTTACCATCAAAGAAAAGCCCAGGACCACATGGTTTCTCAAGTGAATTCTATAAAACCTTTATAGAAGAGCTAATCCCAATACTACTCAAACTATTTCGGGAAATAGAAAAAACTGGGACTCTCCCAAATACATTCTATGAAGCCAACATCACACTAATACCCAAACCAAACAAAGACAGTTCAAGGAAGGAATACTCCAGGCCTATATCTCTGATGAACTTGGATGCAAAACTATTAAACAAAATATTAGCAACACGCATTCAAAACCACATCAAGAAAATCATTCACCATGACCAGGTAGGGTTCATCCCAGGGATGCAAGGCTGGATGCATATACGAAAATCAATCCATGTAATTCATCACATAAACAGAATCAAAGACAAAAACCACATGATCATCTCAATAGATGCTGAAAAAGCATTTGATAAAATTCAACATCCATTTATGATAAAAACACTGCAGAGAATTGGAATAGAAGGAACATATCTCAACATTATTAAGGCAATCTATAATAAGCCCACTACCAACATCATATTAAATGGGGAAAAACTTCAAGTGTTCTCCCTAAAAACTGGAATGAGACAGGGATGTCCACTATCACCACTTCTCTTCAATATAGTACTAGAGACTCTAGCCAGAGCAATAAGGCAAGAAAAGGAAATCAAAGGAGTACAAATAGGAAAAGAAGAACTTAATCTTTCACTATTTGCAGATGACATGATACTATATTTAGAAAAACCAACAAACTCAACCAAAAGACTTATAGAACTGATCAACACATTCAGTAAAGTATCTGGATAGAAAATCAATCTTAAAAAATCAGAAGCTTTCCTGTACACCAACCATAACTCCACTGAAAAAGAAATTCAGAAAACACTCCCACTCAGGATCTCCCACAATAAAATAAAATACCTAGGAATAAACTTGACCAAGGAGGTAAAAGATCTCTACAAAGAAATTAAACCAGAGACCTTGAAGCTCCTTGAAGAGGGCATATGTCCAACACTACAACACATAGGCTGAGACAAACATTTCCTCAACAAGACACCAAAGGCACAACAAATTAAAAGGAGAATCAATACATGGGATTGCATGAAACTGAAGAGCTTCTGTTCAGCAAAGGAAACTATCAAGAACCTCAATTGAGAGCCAACAGAATGGGAGAAGATTTTTGCCACCTACACCACCGATAGAGGACTAATATCTAGAATATACAGAGAACTCAAGAAACTCAACACTAACAAAACAAAGCATCCAATAACAAAATGGGCAAATGAACTAAATAGACACTTCACAAAAGAAGAAATTCAAATGGCCAATAAATGCTTAAAAAAATGCTCAACATCACTGGCAATCAGAGAGATGCAAAACAAAACTACCCTGAGATTTCACCTAACTCCAACTAGAATTGCAATCATTCAAAACACAAATAACAACAGATGCTGGCAAGGATGTGGATGAGTGGGAACTCTAAGACATTGTTGGTGGGATTGCAAATTAGTGCAACCACTTTAGAAAACAGTACGGAGAATCCTCAGAAGAATAGTAACAAATCTACCATTTCATCCAGCAATACCACTATTGGGTATCTACCCAAAAGAAAAGAAACCAAACTACCAAACTAATGCATGTGTCTCTATGTTCATAGCTGCACAATTCACCATAGCCAAACTATGGAACCAGCCAAGATGTCCATCAACAGATGAATGGATTACAAAACGGTGGGATATGTACACAATGGAATTTTACTCAGCCATCAAAAAAACCTCAATTACATCATTTTCAGAGAAATGGATGGAACTGGAGGACATTATGCTAAGTGAGATTAGTCAGTCACAAAAAATAAGAAATCAGATGCTTTCCCTAATATGTGAGAGTTATGGAGAAATGTATCATAGGAGGAACTCTGGAAAGAGGAAATCCTATAGAGGAGCAAACAAGACAACCTAAAGGAGGAGAAAGGAGGGGGAAAAAGGAAAATATCTAAAACACATAAAGTACTTAAACATATCAAAGTAAATAACTAAGCCAAGAAAGGGAGGGAGTGACGGGATGGGAGAGAAACAAGATTTTCCATCCAAAAGACAACTAAGATTAGTTATCTGTGTAGATTCATTATTTATGTTAGTCTTTTACCTGTCTAAATTGTATTGTTTGCTTTTATTGTTGTTAATTTTTAGGATTTCTAGTTGGAATATTAATATACCTTCAGATATAGCATTTGGAAATATTTTATCCCTTTCTATCAGTAACTTTTAACTCTGTTTACATTGTCTTTGGATATACAATATTTATTTTATTTTTTTAGGGAGTTTGTTTACCCTTCTGTTGCCTGTGCCACTGAAATCATATTCAAGAAATCACTGCCAATTTCAGTGTTGTGAGGTTTATGACCCAGATTTTCTTCTAAAAGTTTATAGTCTTAAGATTTATATTTAGGTCTTTTATCTATTTTGAGTTAGTATTTGTATATGGGATTAGGTAAGGGTCCAATTTTATTCTTTTTCATGTAATTATTATTTTTCAACAATATTTAGTTAAAAGATTATTATTTCCTCCACCAATTGTTCGTGAAAACCTTGTCAAAAATAATTTGGCAATATATGGGAGAATTTAGCTCTAGGCTTTTATTTAGCTCCAATGGTTTTATATCTGCCTTTATAACAGTACTACACTGTTTCAGTTATTGTAGCTTTATATGGTTTGAAATCACAAAATATACATCTTCTAGCTTTGTTCTTTTATGAGATCGTTTTGGGTATCTAGAGTCCATATTACATATTAGGATAGATTTTTTTCTGAAAAATAAATATATAAATATATGATAGTTTCACCTAAAAAAGAAAAAAAGAAAAGAAAAAAAATATTATCTTGTAAGAAAGAAAGCAAAAAGAAATATTGAAATGTTATCATTAAGTTATCAAAAGCTTGGTATCAGACAAATGAAACTGTTATGTGAGATTATCATTTTTAATTTTGGATAAATTGCTATAATACTAGATGTCAACCACTAAGCAGGGCATGGGAAGGAGGGATGGGGAGGGAATGGGGTGGGGATCGGGTGGGGGTTGACTGGCAATGTGTGCATGTAATTCTACAAAAGATTTTTTTTTGTATCCCACTATGATGTATGAATACAGTGTACCAATAAAAAATTAAAAAAAAAGACTGTTATCCCTCTGAACTACATCCTCAGCCCTATTTTATTGCTTATTATGAAGCACGGTCTTGCTGAGTTGCCTCATACTGACCTTGAACCTGCAATCCTCCAGTCTCAGCCTCCCAAATACTGGGATTACAGGTATGTGCCATCTACCATATTGGTTTCCTTCATCTTTTTATATTCAAATCACATAAGCAGCCTAGGCAGTTGTCAAAATATAAATAGATATAGAAAATGGGATACTTAAACAGAAAATAATTTTACTCAGCCCCAAAGAACAATGTGTCATTTTCAGGAAAGTGGATGGAATTAGAGAATATTATGCTAAGTAAAATCAGCCAGTGTCATAAAGTTAGAGGTCATGTTTTTTCTCATAGCTAGAAGCTAGAATAAAAATATGTAAGAAAAGGAGAATAGTGGAATTGGCCCAGAGGAGGTGAGAGAGAAGGAGGTAGGAACGGTTTTTTGTACTAGGAATAGAACCTAGGGGTGTTCTTCTTTTGAACTACACCCACAGCCCTTTTTCTTCTTTATTTTGAAACATATTTTTTGTTAGGTTGCTGTGACTCTATATTCCTGAGGCTTGTTCCAAACCTGTGATTCTCCAGTCTCTGCCTCAAAGGTCCTGGGATTACAGATGTACACCAGCATGTCCAGCTAAGGAGAAAAGTTAGCTTTAGCAAGGAAACAGTTCGAATAATATTATGTCTGTATATGAAGATATTGTTCCGACTTTCTTGCATGTACGAAGAGGGAAAAAGGGTTTAGATGGATGGGGTAGGTGATAATCACACTAACAGATGTTTTGGACATATATTAATTTATCACTGAATATCACAATGATATATAATCATATTGAGCAAATAAAATTCTAAAACCATAAAAATTCTAAAATTTCTTCATCCATTTTCTTAGATGAATATATGAGGGAGAATGTAAATATGAAAGACACTGTGATCATGGGGCTTTATCCTCAGACCAAGGTTCACTCTCATTAAAACAGCAGGAAAAGCCAGATAAATAAATTATATGCAGGTGACAGCTTTAAATTGTTGAATCAAACTATCCTCAAAGCCTTCCTACCCCTAAGTTTCCATTTGCCCATTTTAATAGGCAGTATGAGGTGGATAACTCTGGGGGGTGCGTGACTTCTAAGTATTATGTTTACACTAATGCATTATTGTACTTAAGTGCCTCTTTTACCAGAATAAATTTCTCAAGTTGCCTTTCAAAAGTACCTAAGATTTTATATTTTAATAGAAATGAACTAAATGTGAAGAGGTCTTTGCATAAAACAGGAGACTAACAGGATGATGTATTGAAACATGGCCACTGGATGTCAATGAGGGAAAATGACTTGTGCACCCCTGTCACTTGGCATGGCTCTGCCCTCATGTTGCTTCTTTGAAGTAACTCTCTTTTTTGGTCTCTGAACCTTTCCTTACTCTAGGCAATAAAGTGAGTTAAGTGTACACATAGTAAAGATGATAGGGAGCATTAGAATCCTGAAATCTTGTTTCAGGGCTGAGTCCTAAGATGTTGAAGAACCTGAAGCTACTTACTTCAACAAAGAAAAGGTAAGTATACAATTATATCTGAAATGCACAAACAAAAGGTAAAAAGTGAGAACTAAGCAAATAAAACTGAAAAGGTCATGGATAAATATTGAAGTCCTTAATCAAAGGGAACTTTCCTTTCATCCCAGGCCCAGTGATAAAGCCATATTAAGAACGCAGATTGTAGCATATGCCTGCATTCCCAGTGTATCAGTTCAGAGACTGAATTGCTACTTCTTACTCCTACACATCTATCTAAACCAAGGGAACAGTGGGAGAAAGCCTGGACCAGAAAGTGCAGATACATAGTACTTGAATAACCTTGACTTTCTCTTATTATCCCTGGAAATATGGGCAAATTGCCCCGTCTGTGGAAGGCTAGTTTCATTTAGGTACATCAGGAGAGCTGCTTCTTGAGACACTAGTCTTAGAAGCCAACTAAGTAAGTATGTTGATTATTGCATTTCCCATGCAGGGTATCATCTAAAGCCCCTCTTTGAGCTGGGTGTGGTGACACACACTTGTAATCTCAGCATTCAGGAAGCTGAGACAGAAGGATTGCAGGTTCAAGGCTAGTCTCCTCTACTGAGTGAGACCCTTTTTCAAAATAAAGAATTAAAAATAGGGAAGAGAGTATAGGGTATAGCTTGGAGGTTCAATGCCCCTGGGTTCCATCCCCAGACCTGAAAAAAAATGCCCCTCTTTGAGAGGAAACAGACATGGAACTGAAGGCAGAGTCACAGGATACATGCCATTCACCTTGCAGCAGGCTGACAACTGAAGCTGAGGAGACAGCTTGGCCAAGCACCTTAAGGGCCAGAGGTGCTGCTGATTCAGTCAGTTGCCACTTAGCACTTTTGGGGTAAGTTATAGTTTTTAGATTAGTTTGTTATATAAACCTTAATTTTAATATTTTGATAATTTTTGTCCTGTCAGTAACCCTTATCCTGGCATAACAAAGCTGAGGATGTGACACCTACATACTCTGGAGGCTGAAGGAGGATTATATAAATATCAAGCTTAGCAACTCAAGGAAACCATCTCAATATAAAAATCTAGGTAGGTACCACACTGATAAAAGGCCCCTGATATTAAAAAGTAGTACCACAGAATTAAACAAATATACAAACCAGAAGAAGCTTCAGAGCTTTTCTCTTCAAATATTTCATAAAGATTTACAAAAGTTATAGATGTGTAACAGAATATCAATTTTCCTGTGCTCTCACCTTCTGATTAATCAGTCATGGACTACATGAAGTTTTTATGTCAAAACCACAATCTCTGACAAGATGGCACTAGAGGGTAAAGCCTCAGGGGAAAGTTTTAGATAAAGTTCACACCATGAATCCAGCTTGAAGGCATCAGTGTATTTATAAGGAGTTGAAAACTCTGTGCTGGTCTTATTTGGCACATGAAGATACCATAATAGGAGGCAGTGTATGCACAGATAATCCAGGAAGGCTACTTTCTTCGCCCACATATGTGACCTGCTGATGCACCAGCTGGGTTGTACATTCTCTATACCTTGAGAAAAAAATGTCACTATCTAAGCCATTCCATCTAGAATGTTTCTGTTTTCCCAACCTGACCTAAAACACTATAACTTTTTTCCTTTTCTCAGAGACTGAAGTTTTTCCACACTGGTCAGTTCTATTTAACCCAATATGCCCATTCTCAGAGGCCAGTGTGTCTTTACTCCTTACCAGTATGCATATGAATACTCTGTAGGGACTTTTAGTATAACCCTTTATCCTGTGGAACCTTGAGTTGATGAAGACTTGAGCGAGAGCTGGAGTAGAATTGATAAGAGAGGGTGGGGTGTATTCTCAGACACTGCTGGGTGGCATAGCTCACACCTGTAAGAGCTAAGACCTCAGGCTAATACATGTGTTTTCTGCAAACTTGTCTGTGTTTGTTCTTTCATTTTCTTGCAGTTAAAAGTAGTGCCTAGACTGATCTAGGATTTTGAGAGCCTTATGATAGACTTGGGGCTCATATTTTCTTTGCAGGTCATGCTTGTTAGGGCAATGACATCTCCTTTGGAAAATGAGAAGATCTTAGAGAACTACAAAACATATGTGGATGAATCCTTGATCCATATGAAAAGTTGTGGCTTGAAAAGTAAACTTTACATCAAGACCTTTGCTTTTTCTCTCCTCATAGAGTTTCAGATGGACAGAGGAAGAAGTTAAATGAAGTGAAACCATCTTTCCCCTGTACAGCAATGAACTGGGACTAAACCCAGCCTGGACATCAGTGTGATTCTACTATGAAAAGTTTCAAATACCTTTTTCCAATTGTTTTTAATTCTCAGCACTTTAGTCACCTGTTACATGATGAACACGGGGTCTACCATAGATAATGCATGAATGTTTTGGTTTAAATTTGTATGTCCTCCAAAGCTCATGTGTTAAGCATGTCCCCATTTTACCAAGGTTAAATGTTAGGTCATGACAGGAGGAGGTCAGTCTCTGGGGCCTTGTCCTGGGGACTTATTGTCCCCCCCTTATTACGTCTCCTGCTTCCTGTTGCCATGGCTTGAAGCCTGCCCCTGTGGTTAATGTCTGGGAACCAAGTAAAAGAATTGAGCCCCTTGAAGCCCCTAAACTGTGAGCTAAATAAATCCTTCTTTTCTTAAATAGTGCTAGTCAGAAATGTAGTTCAAGCTTTTAAAATGATGATTAAAACAGTGATGATTAAAAGGCTTAATAAGGCTGGGTGTGGTGGTACATGCTTGTAATCCCCGTGTTTGGGAAGCTGAGACAGGAGGATCACACAAGTTTGAAACCAGCCTTTCAGAAACTTAGTGAGACCCTGTTTCCAAATAAAATATCAAATAGGTTTGGGAGGGTAGCCTGGAGGTAGAAAGCCCCTGGGTACCACTCTTAGTACCACCAAAAAAAAAGAAAAAAAAAAGAAAATAAAAGAAAGAAAGCCTTGCTAGATGTTCCCAGAAATGGAAGAAAGATTGAAGTCTTCATTGTTGGTCACTGTCTCCAGACTGGGAAATAAGAAAAAAAACATTTTTATCAACAGTCATTTATACCTACAGGTATGACATTTATACCCATGGCCTATATGCCAGAAAAGTGATTTCACTAGAAACTGAGAAATATATATTTCAATTCAATTCACATAGACAATGAATCACTAGTTTAAATATCATTTTTTCCTTTTTCAACAAGGTTATGGGAATGGAAACTGTAGATCCACCTGGTACCAAATGTTTTCCATAATATATTTACAGAAGGTCACAGAAAAAAATCTACAGATTTTTGCATTCCCATACAAAATCCTAGATATGAGCCTGTTTCAAGTGTGAACTTTTGTTCTAAGAAGTATGTTGAACTCCATGGCCTTTGTGTTTAATTAACTTTGGCTCTTGCACAAATATGTCTTTTGTCTCATGGTAGTTTTCATATTGCATATCCAGCTTGAGTTTTTCTTATTAGAAGGAAAAACTTATTCTGCTCAGAAAATAAACATTTTATTTTTTATGATTAGAATCAATAAAAATGGGAAAGTTAAAGAATAATAACAGCCTATATTTATTTATTTATTTATTTGTCAAGGATATAGTGGTCCATCCTTATCAGCAGCTTCATTTTTTGTGATTTTGGCCACTCAATATCTAAAATATTAAATATAAAATGCTGGTAATAATTTATTCATGTTTTAAATAAATATAGTATATTTTTATCATTGCTTTATTATTAGTAGATATTATTAATCTCTTACTATACCTACTTTTTAATGCTTTATCATAGGTGAAGGTAAAACATGTTATATAGGATTCTGTATTCTCTGCTGTTTTAGAAATCCACTGGAGTCTTGGAATGTATTCAGTGGGTAAGGGGTAACCACTTTCTTTCCCATACTTTGCTTATATAAATCTAGTACCCCTAATAACAACCATGCACAATATGTTTATCATTCTCATTTCAATGATGGTAAAAGTAAAGCAATAAAGACTTGGGAGCAATCACACAGAAAGCTCTTGTCAGAATCAGGATTCTAGCAGAGGAAATTAGACTTCAGACTCTGTGCTCTTACCAAAGTAATGGAGAGTGGTGGATAATTCAACTGAAGTTTTTGCACTGTGGGAAAATTGACTGATTGTTCATACACCCTTTAGTTCTCACAGACCACACCTTAAATATAGTGCTGTATTGCTCAGTATTAAAAGATGGCACAGCGTTGTGCTTTGGATCTGGAATGTCCTCCAAAACCTCACGTGTTCAAAGTCTGGCCTCCAGTGTAGCAAAGCTTGGGGTAAGATGTGGCTAGAGGAAGTGGATCATTGGGGGTGTTGCCTTGCTTACTATATCTATCCATGACTTTCTCCCCTCTTTCCCTCCTCCCCTCCCCTCTCCTCTCCTCTCCTCTCCTCTTCTCTCCTCTCCTCTTTTTTTGTCTTCTCTTCTCTCTCTCTTTCTCACTCTTTCACTTCTCTCTTTCTTTTCTCTCTCCCTATCTTTTTCTTTCTCTCCTCCCCTCTCTCTTTCTCTCTTTTCTCTCTCTCCTCTCTATCCTCTTCCTTTCTCTCCCTTATCTTTCTTCTTTCTTTCTTCTCACTCCCTCTTCTCCCCTCTCTCTCTCTTCTCTTCCTCTTATCTCTTCTCTCTTCACTTCTCTTCTCTCTCTCTTCTCCTCCTCTGTTCTTTCTCTTCTCTTTCTCTCTCTTCTCCTGTCTTCTGTATTCTCTTATATGTTCTTCTCTCTTCTCTTCTTTCCCTTCCCTCCTCCTCCTCCTCCTCTTCCTCCTCCTCCTCCTCCTTCTCTTCCTCCTCCTCCTCCTCTTCTTCTTCTTTTTCATCATCTTCTTCTTCTTCCTCTTTCTCTCTCTCTCTCAATCTCTCTATCTCTCCCTCCGTCCCTCCCACCCTCCCTCCCTATCTTTCTCCCTCCCTTCTTCACTTCCTGGCTGATATAGGCTGAGTAGCTTTCCTCCACAACACTGAATGGGAGCAGCCAAGATTTTTATGCTTTGGAGCCAGCTGACCATGGACTAAACCTCTGAAACTGTGAGTCAAATAAACATCCGTCTAATTTGCTCCTGTCAGGTATTCTTGTCACAACAATGAAAAGCCAACAATACAGCAGGGGATTTTTTAAAATTTTTTCAGAGTGTCATAACTCTTGAGGTCAATGCCAGGATTCAAATTCAAGCAGCCTCATTTTAGAGTCCATGTTCTCTACTCTGATGCCCTAAATGTAATAAGGGATACAATGTGAGCTCTATCAAACTGAAAGTTAATTTCAAGGGATAAAGGAAATTCTGTAAAAAAAATATGAATGGAGAAGAAATTGTGAGAAATCATGGAGAATGACACATGTACCCAGAGTGAGTGAATATGAAGGACAGTTTTTAGGATTCTAACACAGGAAATCAGACTTCACACTCTGATCTTGTCAAGGTAATGGATAAGTGGCCAATAATTTAACTGAAGTTTATGGAGTTTTATGGCTCATGCACTGTGGAAAAATTGATTGTTCACACACTAGCTTGATACAGGACCCAGATTCTACACATATGAAGTAAATTGAAAATTGTCTACTGGAATAATTTTCTGCTTGACCAAATTATCTCTCTTAAAATTTGAGGGGTTTTTTTTGTTGTTGTTGTTCATGGGTTTGTATTATTTTCATTTGAAATTTTGCAGCTTTGAAGACAACTTTTCAAAGTCAGTTTCTTAGTCTCAAAAGGATTGCCACTGGGGACAGTCTGTGCATAGGCCGGCAGTATTAGATTTTAATGCTTTTCTATAGGTCTAGAAAACGCTAGAATTGCTCAGACCCCAAAACCCCAACTCTTGAAAATATAGGAGAGCACTTGAAACTGAGATGTCCCCAGGATATGAACCACAAAAGATATACTGGTATTGCTAGGACAAAGGCCTGGAGCTGAAGCTGACCTATTACTCACATTATTGGTGATACTGAAAAGGGAGGCATCACAATTGCAATCAGTGTCTCTAGGTCAAGGAAAGAAGACTTCTCACTCTAGAGTCTGCCATTCCTGCCCAGACATCTGTGTACTTCTGTTCCAGCAATGACTCCTGATGTTGAAGGGCTACCTTTTCTCTGCACAGAAAGGCAGGAGATGTGTTGTACCCTGAGTTGCTGGTACCCTGGCAGCCTGCTTATCCTCCAGGGATATTGGAGCTCTGGAGAGCCTGGGCAATGTCGACCTCAGTCTTTGCTGTCTTGTCTTTTTGACAATCTCAGCCAAGCATAGACTCACTCTACCTGAATGTATCCTCTGTTGATCCTTTATTCTGGCCTGTCCCTTGCAGATGGGGACTGTGCTCTTCCAACTTTCACTTTTCTACATGTGGGCTGGAGTCTAAGGCTTCCAGACAGAATGTGGTCTGTGAGGCAGATCCACCTGGAATCCTGGCTTCCCCAGGCACCATGTTATCTTCTCTCTCTGGGTTCCTTCCCAGTTCACTTCTCCTATGGTCTCTGTTGCACACCTTTCCTTCATAGACAGTCACTCCCTATGTTCCTGCTGGGACATTTCTCCTCCCACCTTCCCCTTCTTTTCTCTGTCCTGGGTGCCACCCCCTTATCTAAGTCTAGTAATTTCTATCCCAGATGCTTCAAATGTGTGTCCTCTGCTTGGACATGGAGTCTTTCTTTTTTATAGGTAACTACATATCTGGGCTTCAGATCTCAGGAATCCTTCTCCTGAGGGACTTGTTCCCTCATGTTCTTGACAAGGTCAATTTCCCTATTATAAGATCTCAAAGTATCATATACCTGTTAGTCAGAAAAATGTACCACAATTGGCATTTTCTAGATACTTGGCTAACTATTGCTCTAACTGACTAGATTTTAATCTCTGTGAGAATAGGGTTTGTGGCTCTCCCCTATCCCAACAGATCTGTGGCCACAGGAAGGCCTAATCCATTCAGAAAGGATTAGTGAATGACGGAGTGGACAGAGCCAGGTCATAAGCAACTCATATCCCTCATTCTCTGGATCAGGTCTAGCACTAGCTATGAGAAGTCATATTCCTTTGACGGAGTTAGGAAGCTGATGAGTGGTCTCTGTCCCTATTTACCAGGTCTGACTCAAGGTATCTTTAATGGCTATAACCAGACTTCTTCCAGGTTTATAATACCTCCTTAAGCCTATCTGTTCATAAGAACAGATCAGTAATTTGGTTTCTTTTGGGTAGATACCGAGAAGTGGTATCACTGGATTATATATATAGTAGCTTGGTTCCCATTCTTCTGAGGATCCTCCATACTGTTTTCAAAGTGGTTGCACTCATTTGCAATCCTACTAAAAATGTATTAGAAATATGTACACAATGGAATTTTACTTAGCCAGAAAGAAGAACAAAATTGTGTGATTTGTGGAAATTGGATGGAACTGGGAACAAGAATGAATTCAGACCAAGTAGGTCCTCTCCATTCGTCATGCTTTGTGGGTCAATATTTGAGAAGGTAAACTTGGCTAAGAGTGAGGAACAGAGAGGACGTACTTGATCTGTTGCACATCTTCTGGTCTGTCTGTCACTGTGCCTCATTGTTTAACCACAGCAACCTTCCAAGAATAAGGAAAACTCTTGTTGTTATATTTTAAATTCTACACAAATACTTCCTTGACCAGGTCTATCCAAAATCATTCTAGAAATGAAATTTCCAGACTTGGTGAGTTTACTTAAGAGCATCTTATTCAGGACAGGATGTCCCACATCCAGATTTCTGGTCATATACTTGTCTCAGTCCTACTCCCCTCTACAGACTTCTCCTCTTCTGAATTCATTTCTGTTCCCTGGTGAATTCTGGAAAAAAAAAAACCCTGATGTGTCTGTTCTATTTTTTTTATAATTGTAACTCCAATCTTTTACACACTCCAAAGCACGGTTCATTGCGAGGCTCTGTCCTTTCTTTCATGGGCATCCATGATGCTGGGGTCTGGACAAGCAAATCTAACTAATGAATGATGTGACTGCTTAATATACTACATAAGGAGAAAAATGACTTTGATATAAAGAATAATTCTTTAGCTCTAAGTTAGAACTTAGTAGTGCAATGAGTACTTTTCATTCGTAATTTTTTAAACTTGACCAATAGTAGAACAAATCTTTTTTGTTAGGAACTGACACTGGTGGTTTTTACATTTTAGTTCTGTTATTGATCAAGAGTTCAGAAAGAGGAAGTCTCTTTGTGTAAATTGGTTTCTTACGAGTCTATGAAAGAGAGTCACTTATTAAAAAAGGAATAAGACATTTGTCTAAGCAACTATGAGAACTGGTATGGGAACTTTCAATTTTCATATGCTATGAGAATTTTCAACTTAACATGTGACATCTATATTAACCTGAATCAGTGTACGTCTGCAAACAAAAAGTTATTACTGATAACATAGACTGTTTTTGGATTTTCAAGTGGGTTAAAAAAGAAAAAGAAGGAATATCCATAAAATTAGAAGTTTTTGTATTGTATTTATACAGACACACACACACACACATATATGTGTGTGTGTGTGTGTGTGTGTCTGTGTGTGTTAATATACACTTAAAGATATAGTCTTTGATTTTTTTTTGGAAGCAAATCAGGATGACTCATACATCCAGATTCACTGTGGATGAAAACAAGAATTCCAACATTGCTTGTGTTAAAAAAGAAGATTATAAATATATAAATGAGTCTTCCAAATATTTCCTTAAGAAAACCACATGTTCTAGGCTTTGCGGGGATTAGTAGGTGACATTATATCTGCCATATACTGACAGAGGAAAACCCTCCTTCTCTGCTGCTGCTCACAATCACTCTATTCTCGTGAAACTACCTTCTACTTTGACTTGCCATGGACACCAGGCTCCTCTGCTGGATAGCCTTATGTCTCCTGGGGAAAGGTGAATGCTTTGAGCACCAATCAGCTTTATTCAATGTGTGTGTGAATAAGTGTCAAAAGGCATTTGTGGTGTGTGTGTGTGTGTGTGTGTGTGTGCACACTCACACGTATATGTACATATATTTTTCTGTGTTTGTGTGAGTGGTAACTTTAAATTTTTTTCTCAATCAGTTTTCAATTTCTGTCTCCACAAACCACACTAGTGCTGAAGTCTCCCAGTCCTTGCGGCATAGAGTCACAGGGAAGTATCAAACTATGGCTCTTAGTTGTACTCCAATTTCTGGTCATCCTACTCTTTATTGGTACCAACAGATCTTGGGGCATGGTCTGGAATTGGTGATGTATTTTCACAATGAATTTGCAGTAGAAAAATTAGGGATGGCTAGTGATTGGCCCTCTTTTGTGAGGACTGATTGGATGTCTTAGCTCACATCTTTAGAGTGGGAACAGACTTTTCTACAGGACCATCCTGTTGCATATACTTATCACATCCACCCGCCTGGGTCATGGAAAGTGAACTCTCCACTCTCCTCCATCTGTTGGTGGTAGCTGAAAAGTCTGAGGCTACATCACTGCATACTTCACTCCTTCAGGAGTATCTTCTATTCCCTCCATATAGGAATTTTTCTGCATTGTGGTGTCAACTATATTTTTCTTTTCAAAGTAAAGTTCTTTGCTAATTTTGTGGCACCTAATTTATTAACACACTATTTGTGTTACTCGATCCTTATTTCATCTGCCTAGTTCATGCAGTTTATTTTCTTTATTTAGCCTTCATTTTCTATTGTTTCTGCCCTGATAGTTAATGAAAGCTTATTTATACCACTCTTAAAGTTATATCTTATTTCTTGAGTAAGTCAATTTTTCAGAGACCGTTTAAATTGCTGTTCTAAGCTTTTGCTCAGAAATGATTTTTTCCCTGAGATCTTTAACACAAACAGATGGGATATTAAAAAAACTTAAGATGTCTTTTTAATTTGCCTTGTTTTTATATGATTTTATATGTTATTTTATATAAATTCATAGGGTATATTTATATAACCAAATTATCAGGTAATACATGGGTCAAACTGCAGTGTTTAATCTATGTATCCTGAAGCCATTTTCAAAACTGATGATTATGAATCCCTAGTTTCTGTGAGTCCTCAGAGACAGCACAATTCTCCAAGACTGGGACTGACTGTCACAGACCCAGCCAGGATAGTTGTTCCCTTACAGCAGGTCAAGGAGCTCTCAATCCCCTAAGTCCAGTGATAAGAAACTATGTGAGTGAGCACATCACATTTCTTTCCCCAGGAATAATAACCTGAAAAAAGCATTATCCTGTTCCTACTTTAATGATGCCATTATAAAATATTCCCTCTTTTGTTGCCCTGTGTCTCCTGGGAGTGAGAAAATACAGGACACAGATATGAACTTTCTGTTCCTTAGGTGCCATTCTAAGATCCTCTATCCTCAAACTTGTCTCCAACACTATCCATCTTCATCTACATGACCTCTGAAATACCTGGTGTTACTACGGGGACACATTTTGACACTTAGGCTTACATAGAATACAGACCACAGCTGTAAAAAGCGGGCCATAATATAATGTTTGTGCTTGAAGAATGTGTGTTACTGAGATTTTTTTAAAAAATATATAACATTATTGTTTTCTGTTTAGTTTTACAGTTTACAGGCAACAGAGGTAGAATGAGGGAAGGATACTGATTATTATTCAAAGTATCAGCAGGCCTACTATTAGTGTTCAGATGAGTGTTTAAGTAAATGCATCAGAAAAATTGTTCCGGACTTCCGGAAAGATGGCGACTGAGGAAAGCGGCACTTACATGTCCCGCTAACAATCCAACTCTACTACCTCAAAACCAGCGCCTTTCAGAGCCAGAAAACACCACAGCAAAGAAATAAAAATGGTAAATACAAGGGACAGAGAAAAAGGGCTGGAAAAACAAGACACCGGAAAAAAACCAGCCTGAAGTGCTGCGCCCGCGCAGCACGGAGCGGCCGGAGGAGCTGGAGCGGCCAGAGCCGCAGCGCGGATTGGGGGGAGCCGCGGAGCGGAGCGGCCGGAGCAGCCGGAGCAGCCAGAGCCACGGCGCGAAACGGCCTGAGCGGCCAGAGTGGCCAGACCCGTGGTTCAGAGCAGCTGGAGTCGCGGTTCCGAGCAGCTGAGCAGAGCGGCCAGAGCAGCCAGAGCAGTCAGAGCTGCAGCGCGGATTGGCTGGAGCGGCGGCGCGGAGTGGCCGGAGCCGCGGAGTGGAGCGGCCGGAGCAGCCGGAGCAGAGTGGCCAGAACAGCTGAGCGGAGCGGCCAGAGCAGCCGGAGCGGAGCGGCCAGAACAGCCGGTGCAGCCAGAGCCGCATCGCGGAATGGCCGGAGCGGCCGGAGTGGCCAGACCCATGGTGCAGAGCAGCCAGAGCCGCGGTGCAGAGCGGCCCGAGCAGCCAGAGCGGCCAGAACCGTGGTGAGGAGCAGCCAGAGCCGCGGCGCAGAGCGGCCAGAGCGGCCGGCCTACATCTCCCCTAGCAACACCAGGCTCCAGAGAGGAGGGAGACTCAAAACAGAGCTCAAATCCAGAGAGGAGGTACTCTGGCCTAGCGGCCTAGGATGCAGAAGCAGCGTCTTACTGCTGTCGGCAGCGGCGAGTTCACCGGACGGCCCTAGACCAACCCACTCAACCAGCCACCAGGCGCCTGAGAGGAGGGGTGGACAGCGAGCCGAGGTGAGCAGGTGTTGAACAGCCGGGCGGCAGTCAGCAGTTTTGTTGGTGCAGGGAACATCTAAATCTCCCAAGGGCTGGGCGCAGCACAACTGGCAAGGACTCAGAGCAGAGTTCAAAACCAGAGAAGAAATACGCTGCATCACGGCCGAGGGAGTGGCAGTGGTGCCATATTGCCAGTGGCGGCAGCAGCGAATCCACCGAGTTCACTACAGCTCCATCAGCACACTCAACAACTGTGAGTCAAATTGCGGCCCCTAAGGGAGAAATCCCAGTACTGCACTCCCAGGGACTTGCGCAGATAGTCTCCCTGGGTCAGAGATTTTAGCAGTGCAGCCCAGTGGGGGAGTGGCAGTGGCAGAGATATCATACCATAGTCACAACTCCCCACTGGAGAACGTCCAACTTGGCACCCCCCATGGTCTAAGCAGCCTTGATTGACTCCCTGGGTCTGAGACTTTGTGATACAACACAGTAAATGAGTAGTGGTGACTGAGATACCATAGACTAGAGATCCAGAGCATCTTAAGTGAACTCGTAGTGACTCAGGGAAGAACCCAGAGAAGGCACAAACTTCCAAAATCATGGGAAAGAGAAATAACAATTGAGCAGTGAATGCCAACAACCCCACAACATCAGAATCTGATAACACAGAAACCCAAAGATATCTAGAAGATCAAATTAGGAAAATAACTTTAGAAATAATAGAGGACTTTCGAAAAGAATTTAGAGAGAGTCAAAAAGAGATAAAGGATGCAATTAATGAAGTAAAGGCCTCAATTCAAAGTATAAACAACAGATTAGACCACATGGAGAATAGAATCTCGCTTCTTGAAGATGATCATTCTAAAAATGAACGCATAGTTTCTAATTTAGAAAAAAAAAAACCCGACAGCAGGAATCTGACATTGAAGAAATATGGGCCCATTTCAAGAGAGCTAACCTAAGAATAATTGGAATAGAGGAGGGAAAAGAAGGTGAAACCAAAGGGATCAACAATCTCTTCAAGGAAGTAATAGCAGAAAATTTTCCAAACATAGAGCAAGAGGTCGATACACAGGTCCAGGAAACTTATAGAACTCCCTTTAGACAGGATCAGAGAAGAGGATCCCCACGCCACATAATTGTCAAAATGACTAATGTGGAAGCCAAGGAGAGAATCTTAAAGGCAACAAAAACAAAAGGCCATGTGACATACAGAGGCAAACCAATTAGAATCACTCCAGACTTCCCAAACCAAGTTATGAAAGCCAGAAGGGCTTGGAGTAACATATTCCAAACTCTGAAAGAAACCAACTTCCAGCCAAAAATTTCCTACCCAGCAAAACTATCCATCAAATTAGATGGGGAAATAAGAAGCTTCAATGACAAACAGCAACTGAAGGAATTTATTTCTTCAAAACCAGCGCTAGAGAAAATACTCAAGGAGATTAACTGCAAAGAGGAAATGGGTAATTTATGCCAGAACCAAAGAAACAAGAATTCCCATCCAGCAGACAACTAAGCAAAGAAGAATAAACAGTATCTCAAACAGAAATAAGATCTTAACATGTTGGGAATTAAAAATTATCTCTCTATAATCACACTGAATGTAAACAGCCTCAACTCCCCAATAAAAAGACATAAAGTGGCAAAATGGATTAAAAGCCAGAATCCATCCATCTGCTGCTTACAAGAAACACACCTCACAAGTAAAGATAGGAACAAACTCAAGGTAAAGGGCTGGAGCAAGGTAATCCATGCTAATGGTACTCGAAGACAAGCAGGAGTAGCAACTATGAGATCAGACAAGTTAGACTTCAAACCCAAACTTATTAGAAGAGACAAAGAAGGTCACATTTTACTGGTAAAAGGAATAGTCCAGCAAGAGGAAATAACAATAATCAACATCTCTGCCCCAAACATAGGGGCAGCTACTTTCATAAATGAAACTCTTTGTGACATGAAGCCACACATAAATCCCAACACAATAATACTGGGAGACTTTAACACACCTCTCACAATATTAGACCGATCTTCCAGACAAAGGGTAAGTAAAGATGTCTCAGAACTAAAGAACACCATTAACCAAATGGACCTTTTGGACACATATAGAATATTTCACCCAGCCACAGCAGAGTTTACATTTTCTCAGCTGCTCATGGAACCTTCTCCAAAATAGATCACATCCTGGGACACAAAATGAGCACTAGCAAATTTAAAAAATTTTACATACTTCCCTGTGTCATTTCAGACCATAATGGAATGAAACTAGAAATCAAGTATAAGAAGACCCAGAGAAACAACATAAACATGTGGAGACTGAACACCACACTTCTGAATGAAGAATGGGTCATAGAAGATGTAAGAGGTGAAATCAAGAAATTTCTAGAAACAAATGAACATAAAGAAACAACATATCAAAATCTCTGGGACACTTTGAAGGCAGTCTTAAGAGGAAAATTTATAGCACTGAGTGCTCACATAAGAAAAACAGAAAATCTTCAAATAAATAGCCTTATGACACACCTCAAAGCCCTTGAAAAGCAAGAACAATTGAACCCCAAAGCCAGCAGAAGACGGTAAATTATTAAAATTAGAGCAGAAATTAATGAAATAGAGAATAAAAAAAACAATACAGAAAATCAACAAAACCAAAAGCTGGTTTCTTGAAAAAATTAACAACATTGATAAACCACTAGCCAACCTAACTAAAAAAAAAGAGAGAATCAACCCAAATCATGAAGATAAGGGATGAAAAAGGAGACATTACTACTGACAGCGTAGAAATCCAGAGAATTATAAGAAACTACTTTGAAAAACTATACTCCAACAAAATGGAAAATCTGGAGGAAATCGACAACTTCCTAGATAAATACAACCTTCCTAAACTGAGTCAAGAAGATATAGAACACTTAAACCAACCAATAACAATCAAAGAGATTGAAATAGCAATAAAGAGTTTACCATCAAAGAAAAGCCCAGGACCAGATGGTTTCCCAAGTGAATTCGATAAAACCTTTATAGGAGATCTAATCCCAATACTACTCAAACTATTTCAGGAAATAGAAAAAACCGGGACTCTCCCAAATACATTCTATGAAGCCAACATCACACTAATACCCAAACCGAATAAAGACAGTTCAAGGAAGGAAAACTACAGGCCTATATCTCTGATGAACTTGGATGCAAAACTATTAAACAAAATACTAGCAACACGCATTCAAAACAACATCAAGAAAATCATTCACCATGACCAGGTAGGGTTCATCCCAGGGATGCAAGGCTGGTTCAATATACGAAAAACAATCCATGTAATTCATCATATAAACAGAATCAAAGACAAAAACCACATGATCATCTCAATAGATGCTGAAAAAGCATTTGATAAAATTCAACATCCATTTATGATAAAAACACTGCAGAGAATTGGAATAGAAGGAACATATCTCAACATTATTAAGGCAATCTACAATAAGCCCCCTGCCAACATCATATTAAATGGGGAAAAACTTCAAGAATTTCCCCTAAAAACTGGAACGAGACAAGGATGTCCACTATCACCACTTCTCTTCAATATAGTACTAGAGACTCTAGCCAGAGCAATAAGGCAAGAAAAGGAAATCAAAGGAGTACAAATAGGAAAAGAAAAATTTAAGCTTTCACTATTTGCAGATGACATGATACTATATTTAGAAAACCCAACAAACTCAACCAAAAGGCTTATAGAACTGATCAACAAATTCAGCAAGGTATCTGGATACAAAATCAATCTTAAAAAATCAGAAGCTTTCCTGTACATCAACCATAAATCCACTGAAAAAGAAATTCAGAAAACACTTCCACTGAGGATCTCCCACAAAAAAATAAAATACCTAGGAATAAACTTGACCAAGGAAGTAAAAGATCTCTACAAAGAAAATTATAAAACACTGAAAAAAGAAATCGAAGAAGATCTTAGAAGATGGAAAGACCTTCCATGTTCATGGATTGGCAGAATTAATATCATTTAAATGGCCATCCTCCCAAAAGTGATCTACAGATTTAATGCAATGCCCATTAAACTACCAAGATCATTCCTCACAGACATAGAAAAATCAGTCCTTAAATTTATCTGGAATAACAAAAAGCCCAGAATAGCCAAGGTAATTCTCAGCAACAAAAACCACGCAGGAGGAATCACAATACCTGACTTTAAACTATACTACAAAGCCATTGTAATAAAAACAGCATGGTACTGGCAAAAGAACAGATATATAGACCAATGGAGCAGAATAGAAGACCCAGAAACAAATCCACACACTTTCAGCCAATTGATTTTTGACAAAGGGGCCAACAACATACACTGGAAAAAAGATAGCCTCTTCAACAAATGGTGTTTGCAAAACTGGTTAACCATATGCAGAAAATTGGATGTTAATCCCACTTTTTCACCCTGTACAAAAGTCAACTCATGATGGATCAAAGACTTGGAAATTAAACCAGAGACCTTGAAGCTCCTTGAAGAGGGCATAGGTCCAACACTACAACACATAGGCACAGACAAACATTTCCTCAACAAGACCCCAAAGGCACAACAAATTAAAAGGAGAATCAATACATGGGATTGCATGAAACTGAAGAGCTTCTGTTCAGCAAAGGAAACTATCAAGAACCTCAATCGAGAGCCAACAGAATGGGAGAAGATTTTTGCCACCTACACCACTGATAGAGGACTAATATCTAGAATATACAGAGAACTCAAGAAACTCAACACTAAGAAAACAAAGCATCCAATAACAAAATGGGCAAATGAACTAAATAGACACTTCACAAAAGAAGAAATTCAAATGGCCAATAAATGCATGAAAAAATTCTCAACATCACTGGCAATCAGAGAGATGCAAATCAAAACTACCCTGAGATTTCACCTAACTCCAACTAGAATGGCAATCATTCAAAACACAAACAACAACAGATGCTGGCGAGGATGTGGAGAAGTGGGAACTCTAAGACATTGTTGGTGGGATTGCAAATTAGTGCAACCACTTTGGAAAACAGTATGGAGAATCCTCAGAAGAATGGGAACAAATCTTCCATTTGATCCAGCAATACCACTGTTGGGTATCTACCCAAAAGAAAAGAAACCAAACTACCAAACTAATGCATGTGTCTCTATGTTCATAGCTGCACAATTCACCATAGCCAAACTATGGAACCAGCCAAGATGTCCATCAACAGATGAATGGATTACAAAACTGTGGGATATGTACACAATGGAATTTTACTCAGCCATCAAAAAAAACTCAATTACATCATTTTCAGGGAAATGGATGGAACTGGAGGACATTATGCTAAGTGAGATTAGTCAGGCACAAAAAATAAGAAATCAGATGCTTTCCCTAATATGTGAGAGTTAGGGAGAAATGGGTCATAGGAGGAACTCTTGGAAGAAAATCAGTAACTTTTAACTCTGTTTACATTGTCTTTGGATATACAATATTTTTTTTTATTTTTTAGGGAGTTTGTTTACTCTTTTGTTGCCTGTGCCATTGAAATCATATCCAAGAAATCACTTCCAATTTCAATGTTGTGAGGTTTTATGACCCAGATTTTCTTCTAAAAGCTTATAGTATTAAGATTTATATTTAGGGCTTTTATCTATTTTGAGTTAATATTTGTATATGTGTTAGGTAAGGGTCCAATTTTATTCTTTTTCATTTATTATTATTTTTCAACAATATTTAGTTAAAAGACTAGTATTTCCTCCACCAAAAGTTCATGGAAACCTTGTCAAAAATAACTTGACAATGTATGCAAGAATTTATCTCTAGGCTTTTATTTAGCTCCAACGGTTTATATATCTGCCTTTAGAACAGTACCACACTGTTTCAATTATTGTAGCTTTATATGGTTTGAAATCAGAAAATATACATCTTCTAGCTTTGTTCTTCTTTGAGACTGTTTTGGGTATCTAGAGTCCATATTCCATATCAAGATAGATGTTTTCTGAAAAATAAATAAATAAATGTATGATAGTTTCACCTAAAAAAAAAGAAAAAAATATTCTCTGGTAAGAAAGAAAGCAAAAAGAAATATTGAAATGTTATCTTTAAGTCATCAAAAGTTTGGTACCAGACAAATGAAACTGTTATGTGAGATTATCAATGTTAATATTGTATAAATTGCTATAATACTAGATGTCAAACAGTAAGCCAAGCGTGGGAAGGAGGGACGGGGAGGGAATGGGGTGGGGATCGTGGTAGGGGCTAACTGGGCGAGATGTGCATGTATGTCTACAAAAGTATTTTCTTTATACCACTATGATGTATGAATACATTGCACCAATAAAAAATAAATTAAAAAAATAAAAATAAAAATAAAAATAAAAAATAAAAGAGAAACTCCAAAGATTAAAAAAAAAAAAAGAAAAATTGTTCCTTCCTACTTCAGAAATTTCCCCCTGTTAATTATGCACACACTTCCCAGCAATTCTCAGACCATAAAGAGGGAACAATAATAAAATCTCACTTATTTGCCACAAGATGGCACGGCCAGGTCACTGGGCCTCAGAGACTTCTAGAGAAGGACTGGGAGGTCAGTCTAGAAGGTTAAGGCTTCTGAAAAACTTGTGCTAGCATCCAATATTAGGCACTTGTTGATAGTTCAGTTATTTTTAGGCTACCAACATCTATGCAAAAAGTAGGAAGTCCCTCTAAATTGAGATCCAGAGTTGAAGAAGGTTGGCAGGATGGCCTTGATGTCACAGCAGGTGCAGAAAAAGGCAACTGCTTCAGAGGGACGTGGGAAAGCTCAAGGCTGGAGAGTGTCCTCAACTCAGCATTGCTGTCACACCCATCATCTTTGGGATCCTCGCAAGGTCAGTAAACTTTATGGGAATAGTGGCTCATCTTGTCTGAACCCAGTGGGAAATACCCTGGGTTGGAGAGAATATGCAAAGTGGGAAGGAGTCACACCAGAGGACCCCCCATCAGCTAATTAGTGAGGAGCCTCAGGACTCCAACTATATCTTGAGCTCACAGCATTTATCTGGGATTATTCCCTTCTCATAGTGACCTGCATCAACAGCAGGCTCTTCTGTGTGATCCTTTGTCTCTTGGGAGCAGACAAGTTTTAGGGTTATTGTAAAACCTTGCCAGAGATTTGAAAAACTCTTGCTACAAACCTTTCCCATTTCCTTTGCAGAAACATGGTACAGCTTTGATTTTACCTATGCCTCTACTTCCAAAAGTATCCTGGTAGCTGAGATCAGCTAAATGCCAAGATACCACACTAAAACACAGGAGCAAAGATGACCCTGGAATATTCCCAGAATGTGAGCCATATTTCAGTGTTCTGGCACTGACATGATCCAGGCCAGGGGCTGAGGAGGCTGTGTCTTTACTCAAGTGATGTTGGCAGCATCATTAACGGAGAAGCCTCAAAAGGATGCATGATCTCCTGAAATAAGAAGAAGCATTTTTCCATGACCCTGGAGTTATCCAGCATCAGTCATACCTCTCTGTATCTCTGTGACAGCAAAATATCCACAGCAGGGCAGGGCCAGTTACACACACACAAAAGACGGCAGAATGATTGATTGTGGTGGCCTCTCCTACTGGAATCCCTGTTTAAACCAAAAGAAAGAACTGCCTTTCTGAAGCACATCCCAAAATTCCCAGCAATGAGAGCTCAGCCAGTGGAGCCTTGTTCAGTCTGAACATTATAGGGCCTGAAGTACCTCACCCTCTGTGTGTATGTGTATACCTGTGTGTGTGCATGTGTGAATGCACTTGTGTAAATTGCAAACAACATTTCATGTTAGTTCACTCAATTTAGGATATTGTAATAATATAATAAGGGACAGGGACATCAGATTTCAATATGAAATGTATATTCTGTTTATTTTTTATGGAGGAAGAAGAATTCAGAAATTATCTGAGAAACTTTAAGCTCCCTGAATGGGATTCTCCATGTTTAAAAATATCACATACAGTGACCTTGTATTTAATTCCATTGGATACCAAACAAAATTCCACTATAGAAAATAGTCTCAATAGTAAATTTTAAAATGCACAACCAAGAAAAAGAACTTAGAAGAATTATTAGAAAATACATATTATAGTTAGATATAGAACGTTCCCTAAGTAGCTCACTTATTAATATTCAAGAGTGATATATTTAAATCATGAGAGTTGTAATATCAGCAGTGGATAGATACATTGTAATGATTTGTTTAGGTGGTCGCCTGCACTCATAGGGGGAGGCTGGAAAAATTTCCTCCCTAAAACAGTGCCCTTGGAAACTATGTGCCATTGAGCCTTCTCTCTCTCTCTCTCTCTCAGTCTCTCTCTCTCTCTCTCTCTCTCTCTCTCTCTCTCTCTCTCTCTCTTCTCTCTACACACCTCTCTCTCTCTCTCTCTACAGTGTCCATGATGTAAGGGCAAAGCTTCATATTCTCTTTTCCTCTGCTTCCTGCTACCATGCTGTAAGATCCATGGCCCTTGCTCTCACATGGACTGATCTTTGAAACCATGAGCTAATAAATTATTTCAAGTTATGTGGTCTAGTCTTTTAGATTATTGCTGTGAAAAGGTCGACTTATACAATGCATGGCTTGTTCCACAGGATATGAATAATCAAAAGGAGAAAACACACAGTGTTGACCAACAACCTGGATGTATAGAACTTATTGCTGAGTCTTCTGAGGGTATATTAAAAGAGGAAATTAATTTATGCTTTCCTTTAGTTTGGGTTAAAGTTCATGAGCAACTCATTTTGCTTCTTGTGTATTATTACAGAAAAATATTGGGCCATCATTTTATTTTTCTCTATCCTATTTACCTCCTTGGCCCACAACCAGAAACAAGGTTTCTTAACTCAAGGTCCATTAGCTCAAGACCTTTGAGATTCATAGCTGGGTTTCACAGAATGTGCAAGGCCAAGGTGTCTGTGCTGTCAGTGAGTCTCCAAAGGAGCATGCTGGCTCACCCAGGACCCTGCAAGTGAGAGGGAGAAGACAGCTTGCTTGGCCAAAATAAAATCACAAGTCAACCGAGATTCAGAATCAAAAGCTAAATGTAGAGACTCAGTGACCAATTTCTTAAGATATTTGTAGCAATTTATGAATGATTTCAAAGCTTTTATATATATTTTTGGAAGTGTGTTTTTGCCTATGGCTCTTATCAGTGAACAATCCCTAGCTATTTCTTGGCAAATCTGTGAATCTTGCTTATGTGGATGCTGACTTTTTATGTTTTATTTTTCAGTCACTGTGTACTTCTCACATTCTCAATATTTCATGTAGATAATTGTATTTGCTTCTTTCCTTATTTTGTGGTGATAAATTTTAAATTGGACAGTATAGAATACAAGCACACATGATTCTCATAATTCATGAAATTTAAATTTACTTTGAAGTAATTTTATAAAGATGTAGTAGAAGGCTGAGGATATAGATCAGGCCTTAAGTTCAATTGCTAGCATTAACAGAAAGAGGAGGAGGAATGTGAGGAGAGCTTAGAGCAAACCATGAGGAGGAGAAGGTCCTCTAGGTCCTCTGAGGCCACTGGCCAAGGGCCATGGCATTCAAGACCCTGCTTGCTGTATCTCTTTATCCTCACGTTCCCTGAAGCATATCCTGTTCTCAGTACGCTCTAGGGAGGCATTTGTTCCACTTATCAGCAGTATGTTCTTTTCCCAGGGCTGGTTCCCAGTATTAGATGCAGAATGCTGATATTGTTAGTTTTTAATGATTAAGCACAATTGTACTTATTCTGTTCTGATGCCTGCATGGACCCTGTGTGTACAAAAGGAAGACTCTCACAAGTAAAGATTGTCAATTGCTCATCAAAGAGTTGTCCATGTCTCATTCAGATTTGGACACCCCAAGTCCCGGGGTCATCAAGACCCCAACAGAGGAGGGCTAGGGAGCGAGGTAGGAGGAAGAGGAGATAATAGGAAGTAACATGTCAAAATTAATACAATGACTGGTAAATTCTGACAAGGGTACATGCCAGTAACATTGCAAATGAAATCACGAGAAAGAATATGCCAATCACATTGCAAAGTTCCCAAATACCCCTTTCTGAAAAATTTCTCTTGAATAAGTAACAGCATTTCTGCTCTGAATTTTTCTTCTGTTTTCAAATTCCATATAAATAGTAGTTATTGCTCTTTTTATTGGCTTCTATTTCTCAAAAGTTAATGTCTTCATGTTTTTGTGTATCCAGTAGTTCATTTTTTCACACTGATAATTAGAGTTCTGTTTTGAAATTGAACCATCAGCCGTCTACCTCTTCTCCTGCAGGGTAATTTCTGGGTTATTCAACTGTTGTAATGAATACTGTCTGGGATATTCTTGTTCAGTACTTTGTGAATGCATATTATTTTCCTTTACATATAGACATAAGATTCGAATCAATAATTCATTGTGTGGATGCTTGTTTAAATTTTTATACATTGAACCATTTTCCAAGGAAACCATTCTGACTTTTTTCCCAAGAGATGAAAGTTCAACAGGCTTCACATTTTTCCAACATTCAATGTTCATAGTCTTCTTATAAATTACTCCTTCTATAGGATGGGAATTCTCTCCACATTTCTCTAAAAAATAATTATATGTACTCTTTTATAGGCTTGTTATTTACTCCTGTATTCTTATATTATTATTTTTTTCCAGGTGTGGGGATGGAACCCAGGGATATTCGACCTCCGAACTACACCCAATGCCCTATTTTTATTCTTTATTTTGAAACCGAGTCTCACTGAGTTGAAAAGGGCCTCACTGTGTAGCTGAGGTTGTCCTCCATCTGCGATTCTCTGGTCTCAGCCTCCCAAATGCTGGGATTACAAGCATGTGCCACCACACCAGGATTCTTATATTATTTTAAAGGTTATTGATCAGCAAATGAAGAGGTCTCTGGTCTACCATCAGCCAATCATCCTGAGTGTGACTCAGAACACTAAGGGGAATGGCTTCTACCTTGCTTTTCCTCTGTCATCTTCTAGCACGACCTTCTGCCATTAAATGTTCATTGAGATGAACCCAGCCAGAGGGAATCAAACCCTGCTGCTTTGCTCAGTAGACACAGGAAGCTAGCAGAATGGTCTTGGGGCTCTTTCTAGAGCCTTCAGACAGGAGTAATATTATGAGTTCCAAAAAGAAAGGGAAAATCCAGGGTAGAGATTAATCCACACCCAAGGAATTGCAAGTTCAATTTTTCTTAGAAGATGGTGACAATGACTCACCTTTACTTGTGAGGCTCTGGAGATAAGATGAACTTCATTTGGCATGTTGGGGACTCTCATAGTATAGAATAGTAGCCACCATTGTAAGTGAGCTCTTCTAGGGTACATCTGCATCCACCCATGGCCTGAGATGCAGATCCCTGCTTATGAAGGTTAAGATCAAAGTTGCTCTATATATTGGGTACTGATGACATGTTACTGAGCATGGAAAGGACAGCTGTGCAAGAGATTTAAGAAATCAGGTTTATCATTAGCATTCTCTAAAGCTACACTAATTCAGAAGAGATGTTCTGCACAGAACCATATCTCACCTACAGTCCCTTCTCCAGCCCAAAGAGGACAAAGTACTTGCTTGTACTTGCTTGGGTGTTCAAGGCCAATAAATTGTACTCAAGTAACTTGTGTTATTTTCTCCCTTTATGTCTTTAAAACTATCTCCTTGCCTCATTCTCCTTAAATACACTCCTAGTTTTCTTGTCATTCATTCTCAAAAATCCCAAATATAAATAACTAAATAATTATTTCTAGTTTCTCTTTCTGTTCACAAATCCACAGTAATACAAAAATCTTTTAATTTAATAAGGGATATTTTTGAAAGCATATGATTAATACAATATTTTGGCAAGCAATTTTGTGTCAGATATGTATATTATAATTCCTATATTAAACAATAAAGTAGTAAAAATTAGAGAAAATAGTCTTTTCACCAAATAGTACTGGAATGCATATTGACGTGGAAAAATAATGCATCTCAGTCCTCTCATTCATAAGGCAGATGTGGAGAAACTGTGACTCATGGGGAAATGTGACCTCTGTTTGTTTCCATATGGCCTAAGAAGCTAACACTGCTTTTTTATATTTTAAAAATGTTTAAAAACGTTTAAATATTACTGTGTAGCCTATAAAGAATACATAAAATTCAAATATTAGTGTCAATAAAATTTATTAAAACAAAGCCATACTCCTTTACATATTGCCTATGACTACTTTTGAACTACAATGGCAAAGGTAAGCAGTCAGGACAGAGACTGCACCGTGCAAAAAACCTGAAACATGATCCATTACAGAAAAAGGTTGCTAATTCTGACCATATCATAAAAAACTAATATATAATGTTTCTAAGTCCTTGATGATCTAAAATATCAACTCTAAGTGTTCGGTAAGAAAGTATAGCAAACTTTATGTATTTATTTATGTATTTATTTATTTATTTATTTATTTATTTATTTATTTATTGGTACTGGCAATGGAACCCAGAAGCATTCTACCTTCGAGCTACACCACCAGCCCTAATTTTTATTTTTTATTTTGTAACAGGGTCTCCGAGTTGCAAAAGGCCTCACTAAGTAGCTAAGACTGGCTGCAAACGTGTGATCCTCCTGTCTCAGCCTCCCAAAAGCTGGGATTACAAGCATGCGCCACCATGCCTGGCAGCAAATTCTCTTTATGACCATGGCATAGACAAAAAATTCCCTAGATAAGTAGAGAGTATTCTATTCATAACAGCAAAATTCCCTTTATCAAAATAAAAATTTCTTTAAATGATACTATATGTAGGTCATAAAGAAAACTAGTAATTCAATGTTAAAAAAGGAATTGAACAGGATGTTCAAAGAAATAAAATGAAAAAATTAGCGGTTTTTTTAACTGATGTGTTTCCAGATGCTTATGAAGACTTGTTGACTGATGGAAGTTTATCCAGAGCCCCTCCAGAATTTTTTTTTGTTGTTGTTTAAAAAGAGTTCTTTATCCAGGTTCTGCCTCACTTGAAATGCATTTGGCACCTAACAACCATCAGGCATCTCTTTTCACAAGACCAATTGTTGAGATTTAGAAATTGCATTCCCCCCTTTTTGTCAGAGGGTGTGTTCTTCATGTCTCTCTCACTCTCACAGGCCTTAGCAGAGACTGAACTAAATAAATCTCAAGCCAGGGGCCCCGTGCTGTGTCCAGCTGAACCCGGTGCTTCATGGAGAAGGCCCAGTCTCCCAGGACAGTCCCTGGGAGGTGCATACCAGGAACTGCACAGATGACCACTAGAGGGCACTGTGAGAGCACCGAATGAGCCCACAGGGTCCTTCCTGGGCAAGCTGGTGGGTGGGTGGGGTTCAATGTAGGAGTCTTGGCTTGCTCCCAATATCCCAGACAATATCTGAAGAACCAGAGGTAGTGCTGCCACCGCATGGAGTGGTCATGGTCTCCACATACACTCTGGTATGTGTGGGCGATTGTCTAAACAGACAGCCATGAGCTGCAGCCCTATGTGAATCCAGTCCTGTCTAAGGACTTGCATTAGATGGAGAAGGAGATGGAGCTTCAGGTTGGCATCCCTGACCCCCATCCAAGGTGGAGAGAAGGGATGCCTGTCTCAGAGGAAACACAGAGAACTGTGGAGATGGGTGTCTTCTGCCCGGTACCCTACCCTGCCTGCTCAGCATAGCCAGCTGCCCTTCCCCACAGAACACTACACATAATAGGGGAGTCATTAAGCAGGTCCAGGGCTGCAGGGGCCCTACAGAGCCTACAAGTATGCTCAGGTCAGATTGGTGACATCACTGATTTCACATGCAAAACCTCCATACAGAGAAAAGGGAGGGGCCAGCATCTGCACTTTGCCCTGGGAGCCAGCATTCTCAGAGGGGAGATGCCAAAACCTATCCTGCCTGACTCTATCTGGGGCCCCAGGCTCCTCTGCTATGTGGGTCTGTGTCTCCTGGGAGCAGGTGAGTCGTGGGTGCACGGCACAGTCCTTAGAGTGACAATCCTTATTGCTGCTGGGGTATTAGATCTTCCGTGGGCAACATGTTCACTCCATCTCATTTCTTCTCAGAGTCAGAGGATGTTGGGGTCGTGCAGTCTCCAAGACTTCTAATCAAAGCCAAAGGAGGAAAATCTACTCTCAAATGCAATCCTATCTCTGGACACAAAAGTGTGTCCTTGTACCAGCAGGCTCTAGGTCAAGGCCCCCAGTTCCTTATCTAGCATTTTTATAAGATGGAGAGAGAAAAAGGAAACATCCCTAATCAATTCTCAGCTCAGCAGTTTGATGACTACCACTCTGAGTTGCACGTGGGCGCCTTGGAGCTGGGGGACTCGGCCCTGTTCCTCTGTGCCAGCAGCTTGCCACAGCCCTGCATAATCTGTGGCTTTCTGTACCCAAACCTTCCTGTCCCTGCTGCGGATGTAATGGGGAGAGTGCTGAGGGCTGCCACACAGCCTAGGTCAGGCCCCAGGGATTCTTCTGGTTCTTTGCTAATCCTCTCTGGGGCCTGCTGTGCTCAGCAAGAATGCTCCTGGACATTCATTCCTCACTGATGCCACCAGATGTTCTCACTTCTTTGCCAACTCCTTCCAGTTCCTGATGATGTATTATGTGTGTAATGCAAGGGGACACACTAGTGTGTTTGCTTTGTAGATGACAATGATCTCAATAGGTCACTTTATAGACTGGAAGCTTTAGCTCATGGATATTTCCAGTGTGTGTATGTGTGTGTGTGTGTGTGTGTGTGTGTGTGTGTGTGTGTGTGGTGAGGGTGGATTCCAGGGGCTTTTCTACCTCCCGGCTACACTCCCAGACCTATTTTATTCTTTATTTGGAAACAAGGTCTCACTAAGTTGCTGAGAGCCTCCCTAAGTAATTGAAGCTGGCTTAGAACCTGCGAGATCCTCCTGTCTCACCCTCCCTAGGCCTGGGATTACAAGCATGCACCACCATGCCTGGCTCCAGTATTTCGTTTTTATAACTGTGAAATTTAAGATTAAAACCTAAATCTCTAAGCCTCCAAAATCAAAGTTTTCCTAAACTATCATGGTATTCCCCAGGTTTGATAAATATATGCGGCAGAGTACCCTCTTACATTTCAAGAGCAGCTGAGCACCAGTGGGAAGTCATGTTATAAAAAGTGGTTACTGTGGCTTATTTTCACCTTTCAGGATATATAATAGTAAGAATGTTTGTCCTGTCATAGTTCCAAGATGAAGAATATGTGTTCAACAATAGAAAATCTGTTACAATACAATAAGTGAAAAAGTTAATGAAAAGGTGATATTCCAAAGATATTAGCATATTGCTTGGAAAGCTAACTCTATTAGTAGACCATATCATATTTTGGAATTGACACTGGAGCCATGTAGTTCCTATATGTTTTATCCTCGAGCCTTGGAATTCCTATTTTTTTTTGTCTTGTTTTGTTTTGGGGGTTTTTTTGGTGATACTGGAGATGGAACCCTTCTGCTTCCGGGCTACACTCCCAGACCTATTTCCTATTTTATTTGGAAACAGGGTCTCACTAAGTTGCTGAGAGCCTCACTCAGTATCTGAGCCTGGAACAAATTAAGGAAAATATTTTTTAGCATTCATTTAAGGGAGTCTTTTGTTCACTTGTTTGTAGTGGAGACATTAAGGAACACAAATGCCTGGTGTGGTGTGCCTCGCCTGTAAGTCAGCAACCCTGGAGGATGAAGCAGGACGATCACAAATTTGAGGTCACTTTGGTCAACTCAGTGTGCTTGAAAAAAGACAGAAAAAGGTATTTGCGTTTTACATTGGAATATTTATTATTTTACTTTTATTACAATTTTTAAAAATTAAATAGTGGAGGAGAAAAAGGAGGAAGATGGGGTGGGGAGGAAAACTGAGGAAAGAAACAGCTCAAGTAATGTGATGCTTATATGCTCCGGCATCGCACCAATCTCACAAACATGTTTGGGAAGGGAGGACGCTGACGCAGGGTGAAAAACAGAAGAAAATACACCAAGTGCTGTGTGCACGTACAAATGTATCACTCTGAAGCTCACTGTGAATGCATAATTTTAATGCACCAATAGAAGTATGTAAAATGTTGAAAACAACAACAACAAAAAACTATAAAAATGAAGAGTCCAGCTAAACTTGGAGGAAGTTGTACAGGTGGTGAATAATCAAGGTTAAAAGGCCACTTATGTTCACCAAGCACCTGTGCCTCTGTAATGGTCCCCAGCACTTTTGGAGTCAGAAGGTCAGGATCCAGCCACCAGGCAAAATGGCAGAGGGTGGAATAAAAATAATCTAATCATATTTTAAGCCTGGCCGTGGAAGGTCTCCTGTGTTGGGGGTCTCCAGCATTAATCTCATGCCTGTGACTTGGTAGAGACATTCATGCCATATGGCTTAGAGCTGTGCTCCTATCTAAGATTTATTACAGTGGCAAAATGAGTGATGGGCAGCAGATCTTGGAGAAGAGACACATGGTGGGATCTAGCAGAATCCACTCTCAGGCTTCCTTAGACCTTTTTTCATCCTGTGGGAGGCTTACAAAGAGCTCATTTACCCCCTTTAGCTACAAGCAGCAATATATGTACAAGGCTTTTGCCAAAGGATCCCACGGAGATCAGGGCCAAAGAGATATGATTGAGGGCTAGCGAGGGACACCCTCTTTACCTTGCATGCACTGACACTCCAGGCCCCAGAAGAAACCTGGGACTCAGCATGATTGCACCTACAACAACAGTCTAGTCACAATGAGCCACCCTTCCCAGGCAAGAGAAATGTTACATCAGAGTTGGGCACTTTTTAGCAGTCAAGCTCCCAGACACCAGCCACAGGTTAATTTTGCCAGCAGCCTGCAGCCTGCAGCCTGCTGGATCAACTCTTTTCCTATTGATTCCCCTCAACTCCCTTGAAAAACCTGGAAAACAAGATACAGATTGACTAATTGTACCATGTAAGCAACCTGGGTTACTGGGACATAAGTTGGTGGAAATATCATTGAAGGAAGAAAAATCACCCTTGACTTTGTAGACATGGGAAATAAGACTTGAAGAGTTTAGCCATTGATTTTCAGAATCTGCTTGGTATTATTTTGGATTTTTGTAGCATAGCTGATCTTTTATAATAGAGTTAACATTTAGAATGATAAAGAATTCTTGTTACTTCATAAGAAAAAATTTCAAAGGCCAATATATGTTCTAAATTGGCAATTCACATGAGAATAAGTAGGAATCACCACCAAACTCATAAAAAGATTCGCTTCCTTACTTGGAATCAAAGTATTGCAAATTAAAACAATAGGTTATGACTTCAAACTTACCAGCCTGGGAATTTTTAAAAATAATGACCATCCAAAATGTATATAGAAATAGACACTAATGGAAACTATCTGATACCATTACAGAAAAGTCATTATCTCACCCTTGGATCATATCAACCAGCTGAATGTGCTGCCAGGATGAAGCTAAGCCACTTACTTCAGCTATGAGCTTGTCACTGGGAGAATGGAGAGCCTAGTGAAGGAGAAATTTCCAAAGAGGAGAACAATTACAGGTGAGATAAAGCGTCAGTCCTTGGTATGAACGTGAGTTGCCTTATCCACATTCAAGTAGAACCATCCAGCAGGGCATTAGTTGATGGGCTTGGGAATGTGGAGGGAGATCTGATGACTCAAACACTGGATCTGGGAGTGAGAAAATGTGGATTAATTCGCATGCAGTCCATGAATATGCTAAGTAAGAACAAATCAATCATATTTTTCAGGGTGAGGACAAAGCATGGGAGAATGTTTGCTATTGATTGTGAGACACTGCTGAGGCTGGCCTTGAGCCTGTGATCATCTTGTACCAGCCACTTAAGTACCTGAATTACAGATATGTATCACCATACCAAGTTGGCCCTGTGCAATTAATACAGCTCAAAGATAAACACACTCAGGCAGGTTGTTGACTATAAGGAAGAGCTCTCATCTCTAATCAGTTATGGGCAGTTTATCTTTTGTAGCCCTAAAGAGTTTCCCTCCTTGTTCTTCCTGGAGAGCCCCAAGGCCAGCTCCTAACTACCTGATAGGTGATTTAAGGGTGAGCTTGTGACTAGAACATGGAAACACCAGGGAGAAGAATATGAGACCTTACAAAGAGCTGGCTTGCAGAGAGTCATGCATTTGTCTTTAAACATGGAAAGTAGGAGACACCAAGGAAAGTGTTGGTAGGCTTTTAGATGAGAGATATAAGAGAGGTGGAATTAGTAATTGATATTGTTAAACAAAGCTGCAGGGAGCCTCTGTATGTGTAGAATTATCTATGTGTGTTGTCAATTGTAGTTGCAAACATTCCTGCCCAATGCACCTCCCAAAGACACAGTCTTCTCATGTTGAGGGGCCCCTGAAGATCAGTCCATATTTGTTTATTCATTGTAGGCATGATATGTTAAATCTTCAGAGGAGTTTGTTCAGTCTATTGCTTGGGTCTATTTTTCCTCCTTGGGTTATATCTCAAGATCTAATTTCCAAAACATCTATCAATTCATTTGAATGCTGGATATTGTATATCAAAATTTATACAAATAAGAAGCTTCTAAGGCTGAAGTGCCTCAGAGACATAGGCATCACCATCAGGACTGACCTTCAGGGACCCTTTTCTCCCTGATGGCTTGACATTGGCTGGCCCCATGTCTTCCTTGCTCATACAACAGGCACCTGGCTCTTCAAATTAGGCCTGCTTTGGTCCCCTATGGGAGCTCAAAGTCCTAGCACTTTTGAACCCTTGGCCACAAGGAGGAGCTGCAACTCTGTTGAGATCTTGAGAGTTGTGAGAAGGGTCTGAGAGAATCCTTAGAAGGAAGAGGGTTAAGAGAACGTTTATGTTTATTTATATTACAGAAAATGTGGTCTGCAGAAGCCATGCATCAATGCTCTGCCGTGAGGGTTTTTTACCCTGAACTGTTCACTCTGCATTGATGTGCAGGTGTTTCCCAGGAAATCATCTGGACCATCAGACTCACTGTCTGGGAGTTGGGTGAGATTAAAAAGGAGGAAAGTTTGAGCTGAGGAGGCTGGGATCCCACAGCCAGGTGCATGTGGAGGAGCCATTCCTGAGAGAAGAAAGGGTTTTCCTTACCCCTATGCTGTCCTTATCTCCTATAAAATCATTGCCCCTGCTCATGTGATTTCTTTATCTCAAGCAGATTCATCACAGCTGAGTCCACAAAGTTCTGCGCCTGGGACAGAGAACAAGGCAGGAAGCAGGGCTCAGTTTAGTATCCGCAAGTTCTCAACAGTTTGCTCCCAACTAATTACATCCCCATGTGTCTTAACTGACTGCGACTGGTGTTTGGGTGAAGACTCAAGTCAATCTCTTGCCTGTGCCTGAAATAGTCAGGGGGGACCTGGCATAACCCAGATATCCAGGGGAGGCAGTATTAGAGCTTGATCATCTTGCATTACTAAGAAGGGGAAGGAGAGATACACAGAAGGGCAGCCAGTCTAAAAAGGAGAAGAGGGAAGAGGTGGCCAGCTCCTGGGGAGGGGACCTGGGAGAGGAGAATGCAGTGGCAGGAGCGAGGACTGTAAGACACACATGCTGGCGGCAAAGTCTGACTCAGTCAAGGCTTCCCTAAAAAATTCAAAGACACATTTGAAAGGAGTTGTAGGACATGAGGAAAGAGGAGACTGTTTTCCAAGAAAGCCTGAGAACTGGTAGGTGACCACCGGCTGTGATGTCACAGGCAGAGCACCTGTCAGCGCGACTGGAGCCCACAGCAGTCCTTCCTTACTGCCTTGGACAGGAGTCCTGGGCTGGGACCTCCCCTGGCCTGCAGACCAGCCATGGGCTCCTGGATCCTCTACTGTGCGGCCCTCTGCCTTCTGGGAGCAGGTGAGTGCTGGGACCAAGTGGCATGATCAGAGAGCTCTTCCAGCTTTCTTACAATGTCTACCGCAATGGCTACCTGCTGGGACATGCCTGAATTCTGTTTCTTTCTTTCACAGGCCCCTTGGACACAGCTGTTTCTCAGACTCCAAAACATCTGGTTGCACAGGTGGTAAATGAGGCGTCCCTTAAATGTGAACAAAATCTGGGCCACAATGCTATGTACTGGTATAAGCAGGACACCAAGCAATCGCTGAAGCTTATGTTTAGCTACTATAACAAGGAACTCACTTTAAACGAAACGGTCCCAAGTCGCTTCTCACCTGATTCTCCTGACAAAGCTCATTTAGATCTTCACGTGCAGTCCCTGGAGCCAGATGATTCTGCTGTGTATCTCTGCGCCAGCAGCCAAGACACAGCCCTGCAGAGTCACCTCCTCCCTGTGCACAAACCCCTGGCCAGGAGGAAGCTGTGGGGCAAGGAGTTCCCTGTGCCCAAGGCTCCATTCCCATTGCTCTTGGACCCAGTGGAGCCACAATTTGTGGTATCACCGAACAGTCCCCAGAGTCTCTCCATGCTGAGTCTGAATGCTAATGGCTTCCATTGCTAGTATGCTTCTGAAAACCCTGCTCAACTCTCCAGACTTCCAGAATTTGGTCTCTGCTTAGCTTTTTTGTTTACACAACCTTGGAATTTTCTAGAAAAAAATAAAAAATATATACTAATGCATATTAAATGTAATATATATATTAAATTGGATCTGATTTTCAATATTGTATATCCCAAATTTCAGATGCCTTTGGAATCAGTTTTATTTTTCCTATAAAAATATACAAGCAGTATATACTATTCCTATTTTGTATAAATATGTTTATTTTAGTTAACTTGTCCATTTACTTAACTCCTCTCAATCTAAATAACTGGAAATCAAACTCATGGCTTCATGCATATATTTTTTAATTTTGCTTATTTTTAATTTTTATGTATTTATTTTATTTTTTATTTTATATATTTCCTTTTTATTTATTAGAGGAATATATGGAAAATGGTATACATGTAGACTCTGCTTGGTGCCCTTTCCCCCCCTTGCTTCCCCTTTCTCCCTCCCAACAATGAGTGTTCAGGTTAACCATGCTACATTCTTAATTTTACCCATATTTGATTGTAGCTCCTTCATTGATCAACCTCGGCCTTTTTCTTCTCCTACCCTTCTCTAGCTTTGCTGAGGTTTCCCTCCATTATCTGGAGTCCCTCTGGTATTCCTAATACTCCTTAGTTCAGGCATATTAGAGAAAGTATATGACTGTTCTCTTTCTGTGCTTGCCTGGTCTCATTTAACATAGTGTTCTCTAGGTCTTTCCATCTCATTTTATAAAAAATTTTCCTATTTCTGGACAAGGGACTGGGATGGGGATTGGATAAAGGCTAATTGGGTGATGTGTGCTTGTATATCCTCACAAGTCTTGTATTCCATTGAGATGTTTGACTACAATGCACCAATAAAAATGTAAAAAAAAATCAGAACAAAAGAAAAGAAAGAGTAAAGGGAAAAAAAAGAAATCAGCCAAAGACATATTGACAAAATTTCTAGAGGAAAGCATTTATATTAAAATTCACTGCAGAAGCTATTAAAATACCAATTTATAAATAATAGGACAAAAGTTTAGAATTTAAAAGAAAATTATCAAACATTATAGAAATAAAGGAATAGGAAAATGTTTCATGCATAAGTTTTTACTTATTCAGTTTCTTTCTGTTTCTTCTAGAAAGGGACAAAGCATTTTCTTGCTAAAATAGATGATTACTAGATTAATTTAAATGACATAAATGCTAGTGTTTAAATCTGGATGAATTTTAGATTCTTTTTATCTAAGAGTGAAATATCTCCAGCTACAGCAGGTCAGAGGTTTATCTTATGTTTTCTGTTCAAGGAGAAGATATTCAACCACTTAAATACTAAACCATTTAATTTTATACATTTTGTTTTATGGGTCACATTGACGATTGGACAAATAATAAATGTGACTCATATATTAGAAATATTTTATATTTTCTTTCTGGTTCAGCACATCCCTGTCTTTAAAAAAAAAATCTTATTTACAATTCTTGACTTAAATCATAGGTAACTATCCATCTGCTCTTAACATACTTCTATGCAACATAGACTTATAATTTTATTCCAGGCCTACCTAACACAATCAAAATTATCATAATAATTTGGAAAAAAATATGTAACATCACAACATATAGATATTGAAAATCATTTAGTATTAGGGATTATTTTATTGTATTTATTTTATATTTAAATTTTCTAGAATACAAATCCAATACTAGTAAAAATGTACATTTTAATAATGGTGATATTCTAGTATCTAACTAGCCAAAAAGCATACACAATTTATAAATAGAAGTAACAATGGTAGGACTTCCCAAGTAGTCTACTTGAAAAGCTACATGAACAATGACCAGGGCTGGTTTGGTCTCTAAAATTTAGAAATACCCATCACTCAGTCAGTATCTGCCCCCTACATTATGTCTTGCCTGTCTCCCACAAGGCTATTTATTCATAGGAAAAATAATGAGTCTCCATGGGGAGTACAATGCTTAAAATACAAAATACAATGCTTTAAAATGCTCTTAACTACATAAGGTTTAAAGTAACTCCTAAGTCTTTTAAATGGTTTTTTAATTGCGGGTATATGAACAACATGAAATGATATGCTTTTTGGGGGTTAATTTATATATAACAACAAAAGACAGATGTAGAGAGTCTATATGTTGGTAAATAGAGAGAAAGGAAATTTTGGGAGACTGAGAAAGCAAGTTATAAGATATTCGTGAAATGTCTGATTGTTTGTTTTATCCTAAGATTGTCCCAATTTTAAAGGACCAGGATTAAAAAAAATCAGGAGAGTTAAAGCAAGTTGCAGAATGTTTGTGGTAATTTTCAGAGCTTCTGTTGTATGTTTGTTTGCATATGGGATGAAGATGGATTATTAACAGGGTGGAGGTTTCTAATAAGCGTACCGCTTGTATATTCCCAAAAGAAAAGTGCTAGGGTTCAGCAACAGGGGTGTACTATGATACAGTTTTTAATATATGTGGTCGAATAGGATATCCATTGTCTTTAATATTACTCCTTTTGCAAAATTAAAAATTGCTGCTGGTTTAGGAGCAGAAATCGCCCTAAAGGCAGCCTCAGTGTCTAATTTAACTACCTCAGTGACTCAAGTGGCCAATGACACTGGACTAAATTTTAGAGAGATGCAAAGATCCTTAGACTCATTGGCACACATGGTTTTAGATCACAGATCAGCCCTCGATTATTTGCTAGCTGACCAAGGAGGAGTTTGAGCTATTGCAAATACTTCTTGTTGCATATATGTAAACTCCTCAGGAACAGTAAAAACTAGAACTGAGGACATTCTAAAACAAGCTAAGTGGCTACAAGAACAGGATGTGAAATCTCTGTCACCACAAATATGGAAACAGATCCAAAAATATGTTTCCATCCATTACGTCATGGCTGATGCCCTTTCTGGGCCCTTTAATCATGTTAATCGTCATTCTCATCTTTGGTCCATGTCTTCTTAACATGCTAACCAAGTTCATCTCTTCTAATTTAGAAAAATTCAAGCTACACATGGTCCTTCAAATGGAGCCTCACATGAATTTCCAGGCCCCAGTCTACTGTGGCCGTCTAGATTGCCCATCTCCACTGGGGTCCTAACTGCCACTGCCCCACAGAACTCCCTTACAGCAGGAAGTCGCTAAGAGCAGTCATCACCCTAGTTCCCTAAAGGCAGTTATGTTTCCCTATTCAGAAGGGAGGATTGAGAAGATAGAAAGGAAATAGGCAGATAGGGAAGAGGCCTCAGTAGAAAAAACTTAATTTCCTGAGGGTCAATGAATATCAGTTCTTCCAAGGATCAGAGATAAGACGGACCAAATCTTCACAAAACCATCTGTTTAGTAATCAACAAACCCAGAAGATATCACTGGAGCAAGTCTGACACTCCTCATGAAAGAAGACACTTCTAAGGACATACAAATACCCTTTGCAAATTCTGAGAGCTGCTTCCCAGAATTCTCAGAATCCCAAACTCACCACAACCAACAGAGGACATGCAGACATATATAAACCCCTAGCCCAGTAACCAAGATGAATTTCCCTCTCTGGGAACCCTTCCCCTTTAAGGAGCTTTTCTCTCACTCGCAGATCTCATTAGCCTTGAGAGAAGGCAGAGTACAACTAGGGCACATGGCCTGGGATACACTAGGGTAGTGACCTGAAGGCCTCTGTTGGACATCAAGGCTGACAAGGGGCCCTAGGGGTGACCTGCACTTTTCTGGAAGATTGCATGGACTCTGGGAAAAGCAACTTGCAACTGAAGGCTTTCGGCTTGGGCTACCCTCAAGTATTGACCTAAAGGCAGCTGCTGGACTTCAGAGTTCCAACAGCCCCTTTGGGCTGTTCGGTGACTTTTCTCTAATCCCTGCTGCTTCCAATAAACCTTTTACTCCCCTTAAAAAAATAAATAAAATAAAATTTAAAATAGATGGGGCTTTGAAGGTCCTTTTCTTCCTTGCATTTCTGGATGAGAAAATATGACATTACATATATGAATGATTTAAACATTGTAATACAGATGTCAATATCTATTGATAAAATTGTCCTACTACAATAGAAGTCTATGGGTTAAAATACGGATGTCTATATACTTGTTCTTAGCTGTTGCTCAGTATTTGTTTTTATCAGATCAAGTTGGGGCATTGAGCTCTCTTGGGGCTGATAATTCACATCTATTTTCCTCAATTCTAAGGATCCTGATATGTAAAATTGGAGTATCCTGGGTGTGTGGTGACTGCTGAAGTTTCTTATCACTCTGTTGTTTCACAAGCTTTGTGCATTCTTCCTGGGATGCACAAACCCTTCCCAGCTGCTGAGTTTGTGGAATGTAGGCAGGTCTGGATTCCAAGCTCCACACCCTCACCTACAAGGACAAGGCCTGGCCCAGCCCTTCATGTTCTCCCCAGTTCCCTCCACAGTGCATGGCTGCTGATCAACACCGCCACCCTGCCCTTTAAATGATGAACACTGTGACCATCTCATCACTGTCCCTCCACAAAGCTGGGCCACGATCTCAGACATGAAGGAATGTAACAGGGTGTTATCACCTAGCTCTAAGCAAAGAGAGAGGGGATCCCTAGGAGTGGAAATGTTGTATATCTGAGAGGAGTCCTGGAAGGAAGGGGATACAGGAGGACCTTCATAATGAGAACAGCTAAAAACAACAGGTATCTGTCAGAGTAATCTCCCTGAGAAGGAAAAAAAAGGGGCTCTGCTCTTTTTGTATTCACCCCAGTCATACCAGTCTGATCAATGAGAAAGCATCTGATATTAGGATCTAGACAGTTTTAAAAAGGGGAGGAAGACATATCCCCTGAAGATGGAGAAACAGGAACAGTGACATCATGTGCAAACGCACCAACCAGCGCCACAGAGTCTGGAGCCAGCCCCCTCGAGCAGGAGCTTTAGCTAGAGGAGGCCACACCGGGGCCTGACTTCACCATGAGCTGCAGGCAGCTCTGCTGTGTGCTCCTCTGTGTCCTGGGGGCAGGTGAGCTTTGGGTACAAATGGGCTGTCCTTGAACTCCAAGCATCTTCCTTTAGGCTTCAGGAATAACCTAAGTCCTGGGTTTGGTCTGAATCTTGTCCCTTTCCCTCCACATGGACACCAGAATTACCCAGACACCCAGACATCTGGTTATGGGAACAAGAAAGAAGAAGTCTTTGAAATGTGAGCACACTGAAGACCACAATGCTCTATACTGGTATAAACAGAAGGCAAAGGAGCTCCCTGAGCTGATGTTTTCTACAACTTTAAGGCACTTGTCAGAAATGAGACGGTGCCCAGTCGCTTCTCTCCTGAATACTCTGACGACACTTATGTGTTTCTTCATGTGACTGCCCTGTGGCCTGAGGACTCAGCCCTCTATCTCTGTGCCAGCAGCAAAGGCACAGCCCCACAGAGTCACCTTATACCTATGCACAAACCTGTGACTGTGGGGGCAGCTCATATATCCTTTGAACATTGCCTGCAGGACCCCAGTCAAGCTATAAGCCACAAATCCCTTTCACCCCAAGGAGCCTCTCTGTATGCTAAGCACATTTTCAGCATGGTGGGATTCTATCAATTGCATGAGACTGTGCTCTGTCAACTGATGAAAAGATAAACACTTTGGGATCCATTCCTATTGATGCCCTCTTATCCTGAAACAAAACAAGGGTTAGAGTTAGAGTTAGGATTAGGGTTAGGGTTAGTATTATAAAATGCAAAGTTTAGTTTAAGAGTTCACAGGGTCTCTGAACCTTACAGGACTGGAGGCTGAGACAGGATCCTGCGGTATATTCTACTCTTCAGGGCCTGTGATGGTCCAGATTTCTCAGGATGCAAGAAACTCCTTGTGTGGGAACTATTTCTACCCAGGATAGGCGGTACTAAGCTTAGGGAACCAGAAAAAGGACTTACACATGGGTCCAGGGATGGAATCAGCTGCAAAAACAGAGGGAGACCCATCCTATGGTAAATATATTTGTAAATATGTGTTTTTCTATGTTGTTGTCTATTCTTTCATTTATCTTTTTTCTCCTCATTTTTACCATGAACCCACATGCTAATCAAGCCCAATTTAGACCAGACAGTCTTTCTGCACTTGGTGGGCAGGAAGCCCAGTCCTGTCTGTTCCACCCATACAGTTGGGACTGTTACCGGCGGGTTCAGTCCTGTGGGGGGCAAGTCCACTAGCGGTCGGGGGCCTCAGAAAGATGGGTCAAAAGGCAGGCGGCGTTCTGCAGATCCTTATCTGCAGCGGTTCTTTTCCCCTCTATGAATTCCTTAAGTTTTTAGTTACGACGCTTTGGAAAAGAACCTGAGGTGGACAAAGGCTTCTTGAGCCAATGACACTTTATTATGAAAACCCCAAGAAATTTATACACTTCCCCAGTAAAGTTAAGAGAAAGGGGGGGGGGTCTTTCAGCTGGCTGTTGGCCTTTGAAGAATTAACTTCTGTTTCTCTCCAAGGTCTTGCAGATAAGCAGCTCCAGGTGGCAGCCTCCCAGGATAGTCAAGGCTTGGGAGCTTCTCGGGAACTTTTCCTGGAACTTTCCATCTTTTGGGCTCAGTTTATATAGCAAGTGTGGGGAGATGTGGTGATTCATGTTGGCATCTTATCTTTTAAATCTGAAAGCTTAAGCATACTCACAACACAGTTTGGCAGACAAAATATCACAAACAACACCACAAGGTTCTTAGTTCTAATTGTCAGATGTATTTCCTTAACTGCTGAGCACTCTTCTTTAAACAACAAGCCTATTAAAAGAATCCACTTCCCTGTCACAAACTCTCTGCAACCTGCTTCTAACTTTCTAATTCCTTTCTTTCCCAGTTGGGACTTTCTTATGATAAGCTCTTTTTCATGCAAAAATACTTTTCTTACTCTTACGGTATTTCTTTATATATATATATATATATATATATATATATATATATATATATATATTTAGAATGTCTGTCCTTTATTCTGTCATATTCATTTCTAACTATGCGGCCATTTTTTCTATCTCCTGGGGTGCTCACACTGAGGTAAAAGTTAACAGTCTTTTTCTTTGGGTCTATTGTATTCGGGCAGCTAAGTTGTTTCTTTAAGGTTACACACAAGGTTTCTCTCTGTCTTTAGGCAGGATTTCAAGGGTGAATATTTTGAACTGAGCTACTTTTGCTGGAGTGATAGATAGTGATGAAGGTCGGAGGCCATTTGTGATTGCTGCAGCTGGGGTGCTTATCACAGTATCTGAATTCTGGCCAGTTTCTTATTATTGTTGAGCAGAGCCAAGGACGTTTAGACAAATTATTAGAAAGTTTATCTCCACGGACTCAGTTTCTTTTTATAGTCCTAATTTCACATCACTGGAGCAATTCGTGTAGAAAGTTAAAGGAAATAATAGTGAAGGTTATCTAAAAGTGGGGGGTACTTTGGCCAGAGACGATACCTCCTTCTCGGGGCGTTTTTGCCGATTTTTACTATGTGGAGTGGGGTCTCAACACATAGATGCCGAGGCAGCAGGATGTCTTGGCATGGGACTTTACTCAGCCTGTTATTTTTCCCTTTCCCTGAAATGTGCTTAGTGTTTTCAGGTTTCAGCTCCTCTCTGGACTGTCCCTTCATACTGACACTTGTAGCGCTTTTTAGCCCTTCTTTGTCTACTTATTCCTGACATTTCAAATCAGTAGACTCATAGAGTCTCTGTATTGTGGCTTAGAACTACCCCTGAGGGAGGAAGGGAGATTATCCTGTTCTATTCTAGTCTTGCATTTTGCTAGACTTTCTTGATACCTGTGCTATCAAAGGGCCCCTCTCAGCAGCACTACCTAGCACCACCTGCACTTCACACCATACTCTGTGAGCTTCTGTTCTTGAGGCACTGTGCCCATGGTGGCCCTCAGGTCCCTGCCCTTGTGGGGACGCCCTTCATTCTGTGAGTGTAGTCACTGTGAAATCATGGGATCTCCTGTTTGGGCTGCTAAGGATCAGAGCTCCAGCACGGAATGGCTTCCCCCTGCCTGAGCCTTCAATGGATAGAAGCCTCCTTTGCTGTATAGTTTTTAGTCTCCCAGGCATAGGTGAGTCTTGACCGTGCTTGGAAAATTCCAATTTTATATTAGGTTACTAAGGGCGATTCCATTTTGTTTTATTTTTTATTGGTGCATTGTATTCATACAATTTGATGGAGTACAAGACAGTAGAGGCATACATGCACACGTCATTTCTTTAGCCCTTCCCCAATTCCCACACCATTCCCTCTTTCTTCTTTCTTGTGTTTGGCTTAGTGGTTGACTCTGATATGTATGTGAATGTACATCATGTACATTAGGGAATTTTCTTCTTCCTGTCTCCCATTCCCCTCAGGGGGCCTTATTTGAACTTAAACTATACTACAAAGCAGTGGTAATAAAATCAGCATGGTACTGGAAAAAAAAAACAGATACATAGATGAATGGAGTAGAAGAAAGACTCAGAAACAATTCCACACAGATTTGACAATTGATTTTTGTCAAAGGGGCCAAAAATATATACTGGAAGAAAGATAACCTGTTCAACAAATGGAGTTGGAAGCACTGGTTAACCATATGCAGAAAAATGGAAATAAATTCCACTTTCTCATCTTGCACAAGAGTCAATTCAAGATGGGTCAAAGACTTTAAATTAGACCAGAGACCTTGAGGTTTCTTGAAGAGTTGGGGTTGAATAATAAACAAAGATGGAAGTGTTTAGTTGGCAGCTATTGTCTCTTGAATCTAGCCCAGGTATTTGTTCATCTGATGTAAACACCAGGATGGCCTTTCAGAGCACAGCCATAGCCCCAGGAGACAATGCCCTGGAGCTCTCCATTGCAGGCCACAGGTGACCAGAATCACACTGAGGACAAAGGAAAATGCAATCAGATTCTTGTGCATTCTGATGTTAGAATGGAGTTCAAGATAAACCTTTATACTTCAAGAAATATTGTTTTACTGTGCTGATCCTCCACCAGCAACTTCTCTACCTCTTGAGATTCAGCTGTCAATTTCTTTTTGTTAATTTATTTTTGGGGGTTTTTTGGAAAAAGGGTCTCACTAAGTAGCTGAAAGCCTCACTAAGTAGGTGAGTCTGGCTCTGAACCTGCACAATTCACTTATCTCAGCCTCCCAAGTGCGGCGCTAACAAACGTGCACTACCATGCCCAGCACCACAATGCCTGGCTTTTGTCATTATCATAATTTTTCATCTTCTTTCCTTGTAGCCACTCTTCTTATCTTAATATATCCATATGACAAGAAATGTGAGGAATAGAAGTCATTAATACTGTACTGTGCTCCTTTAAAAAGGGTACCATTCCAATATCACCATGAAAGTGAGTCTGAGTGGACTGTTAATATAACTAAGTTCTGTGTATCCATTTGCCAATGCATTATTAAAAAAAAGAGCCACAGTAAAGCACTAAGTCCCAGGATACCTCCCTTTTCTTCAAAATCTAGCCAAGTAAAGAGAATCTTGATTGTAAGGCTATGTTAGAATGTTCAGAAACATGATTTTGGAGGAAATTGGCTTTCCATTATGCACACTGAAAAACAGGGCAAATTACTGTTGTGTGTAGAAAGCTGTTTTCTTGCACTTACACCAGAACAGTTGATCCTTGGGATGCTAGCCATTTATGCAGATTAACCAAGCTAATGGTGACAGTGGCACAGCTTCTGCAGCCTAACATAAAATACTGCTTCTCAGTGACAAGCATTTATGGAACCAAGCTCACTATAGAGAAAATATTTGTCACTATCCTACAAGCCACATAGACAAGCACTGAGTGGGATGAATGTCCTACATTCTGGAGAAGTCCTGTGAAGGAAGGAGGTTCTGCTTTTCAGGCATCATGAGGGACAGAGTTCTTCTTGGAGAGTCACTGATTTCTTGTAATTGTTCTCTAATATATGTTTGCCATGTTCTTGTAATTGTTCTTGTAATTGTTCTCCAATATATCATATATTTCCCATGTTCTGTGGCAATTTCTTTGACCTTTCCCAATATGTCCCATTGCCCTGGTACAGCTGACCTGTGGGCATAACAAGTCTTTACACTAACAATCATTACCACAAAGAAAAAACTTCTAATTTATCTCAGAGTTATTGCTAAACTTTATTTTTAATTTAATTTTATTTTCCATTGGTGCATTTTTGTCATACATCTTAATGAGGTACAAGATGGTAGAGGTATACATTCACATATCACTTATTAGCCCTTCCCTAAATTCCACCTCATTCCTCCATCCCTCCTTCTCATATTTGGCTTAGTGATTGACTTTGGTATGCTTGTGAATGCATGTCTAATCTTTCATAATCAGTCAAAATGACAATTTTCAAATCTCTTTCTTCCATGAAAAGAGAAATCAAGTGGAAAAAACTGATAATGAAATAGATGGATAAGGAATACCAAGACACTTACCTGGTCAGAATCCTTTCCACCCTCCAGGAACCCCAGGCAGAACATGTTGACAGTTACCATGCCTGGCTAGGCCTTGTGACAAACAGTTTCAGCGAGAACAGGAGAAGATCAGGATATTTAACTGTGGAGTGCAAGAGTGAAATTACTCATTGTTTTGCATCTCTTTTAGAATATTTTCCATCGTTTTTACAATTAGCCTATATCTTCAAATTTGGGAGAATATTTTTTTCTAGAAATAATCTCAATAGTTCTAATTAATATATCCTTCATCTAACATTAAAACTATTGACCACAGATCTCAAACCCTGAGACATTTTTTCTAATGTGCAATCTCTATGCATGTTCAAAATCATTGCCTCTGTTTCTTTATCTTCTTTGTTTATAGTTCTTTGACACCACTACTCATACTTTAATAAAATACATTGATATTATTATAATAAAATTATTTGTATTGTGTCTTTCACATGGTGTCAAGAAAATAAACTATATAGCCAGGTACATTGGCAAAATCCTAGAATTCTTGAAGGTCTCAGTCATAAAGATGGCTAGATCAAATCCAATCTCAGCAAGTTAACAAGGCCCTCAGTAACTTACTGAAGATCTGTTTTTGAAAAAAAATTATATGAGCAAATAGGGCAATCTAACAGAGGGTGATGAGAGGGGAGAAGATGAAAACTCCTTAATGTTCATGATGCGCATTCACAAACATATCAAAATCAATCACTAAGAGGAATATAAAAAGAAAAGAGGGGCAGAGAATGGGGTAGGAAGTCTGCAAGGGCTAAATGAATAATGTGTGTATGTATGACTCTACCATCTTGTACTCCATTAAGATGTATAATTTCAATGCACCAATAAAAAAGAAAAAAATAGAGCTAGGGGTATAGCTGAGTGTTAGAGAACCTATGGATCCCTTTCTCAGAATCAATGGAAAAAAGAGAGGAATATATATACACCTAATATAAATGTAAATATATTTATAATGTGTATGTATGTATATAACTATTAGCTGAGCACAGTGACACACACCTATAATGCCAGTACTTGGGAGGCTGAAACAGGAGTATTTCAGATGCAAGGAGAGTCTTATCAACTTAAAGAGGCATTCTGAAAATTAATGAGAGAAACTATTTCAAAGTATAAAAGGTGAGGGGCATGTAGCTAAGAGCTAGAATGTCTCTAGGTTAAATCCTTGGTATCACAAACAAAAAACTATTATCTATGTATCATCTATATTTCTATCTTTATATTAATCTATCTGTCATCTATCTATCTATCTATCTATCATTATCATCACCTTTTGCCATTTTTTTCTATAACTGGACTTTGTTAGCTTTGCCTTTGAGAAAATTTGGTCTAGCTAAGCAGCAAAATGGCTTTCACTCTACTAGTCTCAGACCAGATCATTGTGTTGCAGATGGCACCTATCTCCATTGCTCAAGGTGTTGCTCCAGCCAGATACAAGGCACTGAGTACCAGTAGATGGACATGATCTTGGCAGAGAGAATGTGAATACAGGAGAGTGGATCAGGGCAGGTGATTTCAGTTTAATCAGCATGATGTCATTGTCATTTATGGGAGTATTATACTTTGGGTGGGAGATAATCTTGGCTGCTTCAATGAATTGATCATCACCCTCTATAACATTTATGTTGTGTTCTCCTAGACATATCTTCATTTGGCTGAATTAAAGAATTAAATGTTTCTTAAATATATAATCTGTCCTTCTTCAAATTACTCTATCCCTTATCATGAACCTAAACACAAATTCCATGTTCTTCAAGCATTCAATCATATAGGTGATTGTGTACTCAAGGTAGCCTTATGAATTTCTGCAAAGTGATGCAAGGAAGCGAATTTTTTTTAGAAAAATGTTCTTAGAACAGTGAGGTGTGCAAATAGAAACCATATAGCCCCAATAAATCTATTTGATTGAAAATGTGATTGGTGGTACTTAGTTAGCACTATTATTTCTGCTCCAGTGGGGATCACTGAGTGTCCTTAGAAGATGAGGCAGAAGAGAGAGACAGTGGAACTTTTGGGGAGCAGAATGAGTTATGCTTTCTTTAATGTTATAATGAAAGCATGCTACATTTTATTATTTCCATGTGCAATTTTTCCTGATTTTGTGATTAAGACTATGAACTGATTCATGTTCTGAAGCTATTTCTAGGAATATTTCATCAACAATGATCATCCTTTTAGAGATGTAGTATGATAATCAAGGTAAGAGACCTGCTCCAAGGAAAAAGTTGCCCAACACATAATATATTGGAATAGTCAGGCTCAGAGAATCTGCAAGTTTCATTCATTAAGAAACACTGTAATTTTCCCTGACTGTGTTTAGATGGGGCTAAAATGTAAATTGGCCTAAAAGAAAAGCAATATTGATATTGTTCACTTATCCCTTGTGGGGATTGTAGCAGTGAGCTGCTGATAGAACCCACTGGTCACTCATGAGGGGGCTTCCCCATATGTGAAAACCAATGTTCAGGGACACCTGGTAGGGAAGTGAATTAGGCAGACAGGTGTAGCCCCCACGGATTCTGTCATCATCACCTGCATTGGGAAGAGCAACTGATGAGAAAAGTTGAAACTCTATGAAACACCCAATTTGTAATTTACAATTTGCCATGAAGTTTTGGAAAATCTCTAGAAATAGACTAAAATGTTCTTTTATTTCACATCACCAATGATATAACTGCTGCTCCCAGGATTGCAAGAAAGATGAAGAACTTCATGGATACTCACTTGATCTGGACCAGGGAACAGATGAAGGTTTGTCATCCACAGATATTTATATTTTCAGGTTTATTACTGACATTCATAGCTATAAGTGTCAGAAAGTGAGTCCACTGCAAACTCACAAAACTAAATTTAGAATTCAATTCTGGGACACATAGATGATGATTCAGCAGTAAATTTAAATAGTACTTTTTTCCATTTTTCCATTTTTCCAGAAAGTTATGGAAATAAAAGTTGAACATGTAGAAAATTTGAAAAAAGTTGAACTGGTAGAAAATGTTTTTTAAATAGGAAAATATGTTGGAATAAGAAACTCTTAGATGCTTGGTTATCCCAAGTATGAACTTTTGTCCAAAAGGATGTCTTGACTCCTGTACACTTGCTGTGTAATATTGGCTAGTGGACAAACATACACTTTAGATTATGGTATTTCTAATATTTCATATTATGTTTATCTTTTTATTATTAGTAATAACAACTTGTCTTATTGGGAATAATGATATTTTTCATGTTTGAAATTATAATGGATTAAAAATGTATAAATCAAAACTTGATACTATCTGGAGTTAATCTACATCAGGGAAATAGGAGTCATTTGCTGTCATATTTCCCATTTTTATAGATTCATTTACCCTCAGGGAACCAAGACAATAAATTTTACATGAAAATTCTAGAAATTCATAATTCATATATTTTAAATAACATTTATAATAATGTTTCTTTTGTACTATATATTGTTATTCATTTTGTGTTCCCAGTTTGTGAATTACAGTTGTACATATATAAAACACTATATATATAGACATTCATATTTATATGAAAATATTTTGGATTTATACTATATGTAATCTTAGGTATGCATTGGTGACTTGGAGTGTATCCTTAAGGATAAGGCAGAACTATTGCATTCTAAATATTTTGATCATATTAATTTAGTAATCCTTATCACAACGTTATAATAAACCAATTATCATTTCCCCTTTACTGAATGGAAAAAATGAAATACAGGGAAATCTGATTAGGCCAAATTCACACAGCAAGCACCTGGTAGAATCAGAATTCTAAGAAAATAGAGCTAGAGAATTTGTGCTCTTACCACATTAATGCAGATTTTTGGTGGACGGTATCAAACTGAAGCTTATGAAGTATATGCTGTGTGTCAGGCACCATCATAAGGGGTCCATGCATTCTCTTTGAGTCCTGACAGACAACACTACTAATATTGATCTCTACCTTTCACCATTTAAGTGACGGGAAATGGAAGGTATATAGAAGTCAAATACTTGTTTGTTTAACATCTATACATTATCAGATCCAATGCTGAGATCAAGCAACCACATTCCAGGGCTGAATCCACATCTGTGAGCGCATTTGCATAATAAACAATATTGTGTTAGCTCTATCAAACTCAAGGCTACTTTTAAAGGTTTAACAGAATTCTGGCAAATGCAAAAACAAGCAAACAAACAAAACTGGTCACTGCTCCTTGATAAAAAAACTTATCAATTAATAGAGAAGGACATAAGCACTCTAAATGAGGAAATCTCAAAGTAAATAATTTTTTTCTATATAACATCTTTCACATTTCATTTTACTTTTTAATTTTTTTAATTATTTATTTTATTTTTTAAATTGGTGCATTGTAGTCATATATCAATCACATTGGAGTACAAGACTTAAGAGGATATACAAGCACACATCATCCAATTAGCCCTCATCCAGCCCCCATCCCATTCCCTCCCCCTCCCTCCATCCCATGCTTCTTTGGTGATTAACTTTGATACATTTGTTTATGTACCTCCTGCGTTTTAAAGAGGCTCCATCCTCCACTATTACATACCCTCTGATTGGTCACATTAGTTGCTTCACTATAGGGCCCTTTCTATAGCTCAACCTCTTCCTGTTGCCCCTTTTCTCCTAGTTATTGCTGATAAGGAGAAGCATCTGATTTAAATTTCCTGCAATATTTCTCTGTGCATGCTGCGTTGCAAGTACAGATCCCACTCTTGATGGCCCCAGTAGTGGCCTGGCTACTCAGTGGACTGATCCAGACCTCGCAGGCTCAAGCAGCAGCCTTGCCTCATGGGAGGCCCCAGTTCTGGTTTCGCTTGCCCCCACACCAGCATAACCCCTCAGCTGGCTTTGATCCCAGCCTTGGAGGCCGCAGGAGTGGCCTTGCCTCACGAAGGCTCCTATGCTGGCCATTGGCCCCTGCACTGGCCTAAACCCTCAGCAGGCTCTGATCCTGGCTTTGGAGGCCCCAGCACTGGCCATGACACATGGCAGGTTCTGATGCCGGCCTTGCCCTCACAGCAGGCTCCGATGCTGGCCTCGCTGGCCCCAGCACCGGCCTAACCCCTCGGCAGGCTCTTATCCTGGCCTCGGAGGCCCCAGTACTGGCCTTGCCTCACGGAAGGCTCCGATGCCGGCCTTGCTGGCCCCAGCACCAGCCTAACCCCTCGGCAGGCTCTTATCCTGGCCTCGGAGGCACCAGTACTGGCCTTGCCTCATGGCAGGCTCCAATGCTGGCCTCGCTGGCTCCAGTACCAGCCTAACCCCTCGGCAGGCTCTTATCCTGGCCTCGGAGGCCCCAATACTGGCCTTGCCTCATGGCAGGCTCCAATGCCGGCCTCGCTGGCTCCAGTACCGGCCTAACACCTCGGCAGACTCTTATCCTGGCCTCGGAGGCCCCAGTACCGGCCTTGCCTCAAGGCAGGCTTGGATGCCGGCCTCACTGGCCTCAGCTCTGGTCTAACACCTCAGCAGGTTCCAATCCCGGCATCGGAGGACCCAATACCAGCCTTGCCTCATGGCAGGCTCCGATGCCGGCCTCGCTGGCCCCAGCACCGGCCTTGCTTCACGGCAGGCTCCAATGCTGGCCTCGCTGGCCCCAGCATTGGCCTCACCCCTCGGCAGGCTCTTATCCTGGCCTCGGAGGCCCCAGTACTGGCCTTGCCTCACGGAAGGCTCCGATGGCAGCCTCGCTTGCCCCAGAACCGGCCTAAACCCTTGGCAGGCTCCAATCCCAGCCTTGGATGCCCCAGCACCGGCCATGCCTCCAAGCAGGCTCCGATGCTGGCCTTGCTGGCCCCAGCACCAGCCTAACCCCTTGAAAGGCTCATATCCTGGCCTCGGAGGCCCCAGTACCGGCCTTGCCTCATGGCAGCCTCCGATGCCGGCTTTGCTGGCCCCAGCAGGGGCCTAACCACTCCGCAGGCTCTTATCCTGGCCTCGGAGGCCCCAGCACCAGCCTTGCCTCATGGCAGGCTTCTATGCTGGCCTCACTGGCCCCAGCACCGGCCTAACCCCTCGGCAGGCTCTTATCCCGGCCTCAGAGGCCCTAGTACTGGCCTTGTCTCACGTCAGGCTCCGATGCCGGCCTCGCTGGTCCCAGCACTGGCCTAACACCTTGGCAGGCTCTGATCCCGGCCTTGGAGGCCCCAGCACCATCGTTGCCTCACGGCAGGCTTCTATGCCCGCCTCGCTGGCCCCAGCATTGGTCTAACCCATCGGCAGGCTCCAATCCCGGCCACGGAGGCCTCAGTAGTGGCCTTGCCTCATGGCAAGCTCCGATGTCAGCCACTGGCCCCGGCACCCGCCTAACCCCTCAGCAGGCTCCAGTCACTGTCTCTGGGGTTATTATTTCAAAGGTTCCAGGTGTAATGTATCAGATCTCTGCCTCCCCTGAGTACTGGCCACTGCCATTGCCACTGCCTCCACCATTTCAAATCCTTCCCAGGCTCTTTTACCACTCTGAATATTGTCCAGTGTTCCTAAGCATGCGTAATGGTAGCATTCGACATTTGGTGTAATTTCTCAAAAAAAATAAGGTTGGTAGGATCCGGTTTCTGCTTCTCCTGAATACAAGTCTCCACCGCCATCGCGGAGACCTCTTTCAACACTGCCTTTCTCCTTGGTCTCCGCTAAACTCTCTCCTTACAGGTGATGTCCAAGATTCTTAACAATATAGAGAAACAGCAGTCCTCCTTCACGGGGAATTTTTCCATAAGTTCCAGTGCATTTAGATAAGTTTTGTCTACATCTCCAGTGTCCTGGCATCTGCAACAGCGTTCTTAACTCCTCTCCGATATTTTTCTTTTTCTTTTTCTTTTCCTTTTTTTTTTTAATAAGAGAAAACAGTATATGTGGTTTGAGGAGGTAGTGGGATCAGGCACCCACTCAGTAGCACTATAATCCAGTCGGTTTCCCCATGGGTCCAGAGTGCTCCGCACTACTCCGCCTGGGGCCCAGGGTCCCACGACCCAGCCCGGCTGGCATGCCCCATGTGATGCCCGCCTGGAACCCAGGGTACTAAGCCCGGTTTCTCCAGGGGTATGGCTACGCGCAGTTTGGCCCGGGGCCCAGAGTCCCGCAACCCGGCCCTGGCTGGTGAGCCCGACCTGACCCCTGCCCGGGTCCCAGGGTACTGGGCCCAGTTTCTCCAGGGGTCTGGCATTCTACGCGCAGTTCGGCCTGGGGCCCAGAGTCCCATGGCCCGGAACCCAGCGTCTTACTGGGCCCGGTTTCTCCAGGGGTCTGGCATGCTACGTGCAGTTCGGCCCCACCTGACCCCTGCCTGGGTGCCAGGGTACTGGGCCCAGTTTCTCCAGGAGTCTGGCGTGCTACACATGTTCAGGCCCGGGGTCCAGAGTCCCGAAAGTAAATAATATTTTAAGTTTGATAAATTAGGCAAAACCTTCAACTATGAAATAAAGCCTAAATAGCAAAGCAGAACATTTTTGGCTTAATAAAATTATCCCTCTTAAAGTTGTTTATAATTTGTATTAATTTCAAATTTTATAATTAATGAAGACAACATAGTTGAAGACAGTTTCTCAAACTGACACAGGTGATGGGATCAGATGCTAATAAATATTAAATTATACATATTAATAATAAGTCCTGATTGAAGGGATGCAGGAAGAAGAGTCTCCCCCATCATGAGAGTTTAGTTGGGAAGACTTTCTCTCCTAATGAGAATGAGGTGTGAAATAAGATATTGATAATATTAGTGTGTGGAACCTATTAGGAATAAGAAAGTAGGATATTAGAATTAAGGTAGGATCCTTGTAGAAGTAAGAGATTAGAATATAGAGTTAAGATATAGAAGTAAAGTAAGATTGGAAACAGAATGAAGATCTGTGAGCCCAGATGCCCAGAAGGCCCCCCTCCAGCTTGTCAGACAAGGTCTCTGTCCTCCCTAAGCTGCCCCCCACCACAGCTGTGAGTAACATGAGCCCCATATCTCTGAGCTACATCAACCCTCTCCCTCCGGCCTCCGGAACAAGGCCATTCTAATTTGCTCTCCAGACAGGTTCCTCAGTGCAGAGATAAGCCTGGCCCAGCCAAGGTAAATGAGAAAGTCAGCCCCTCCTCGGACGGGGATTTTCCAGTCCAAAGAACATTTTACAAGCACTTCCACTCAGACTGGGTCTGGTTTATGAGGGGAATTCAGACTGAGCACTGTAATGTTCTGCAGTTCCCCCCGCAGGTCCCCACGGAAAGGCCAGGGGTTTCGGATAGTCACACTACCACGCATGGCCCTGTGCGGTGAGAGAGCTGCTCCTGGCCTGGCCCAGGGTGGCCACAGAGCAATGTTTGGAGAGGTCCTCCTCCATCCCCCCAACCCTGCGGTGCCAGGACCGGTGCCAGGGCCCGAGCGGACCCTCTGGAGGGATCTGGATGCCGAGGCCTCTGTGGGCAGCAGCATGGATACCGAATATTCCTGGCTCACAGGAACAGAGTCTAGACCCCGGCTGCAGGGCAAGTCTGAGGGGTCAGGAAGAGAAGGGCAGAAGGGAAGGGCCAGGAGGGTCTAGGACAGCGGGCCTGCAGGAGCTCATGGAGTGGAGCAGGATGCGGGTCAGGACCGCCTGGCCTCGCCCTTCCACTACTCCTCTGACAGCACAAGACAGGGACCCCTGCTGTCCACCATGGGCTACAGCCTCGGGCCTGACCCCTGACCTCTGGCCAGGCATCCTTGGTACTGTTAAGAATGACTTCAGAGAATTAAGACATTGGGATTTAGGATTCAGAATCTAGTTAACTTGTAAGTCCTGGTCTTTCTTTAATAACTACCTGCTCAAGTTCTGGCTTCTGTACAACTGCTTATGTATAGGTTCGACATCTGTTCGGTAATAGTCTTTCTCGTTTTAGACTTGCTTGATGTTTAAAGAATATTAGAAATTGCTTTTTAGGAATTACTTTTACGTGCTTTAGAATGTAAAAGTAGTTCTTCCTGAGTTACAAGCCTGTATCTACCTGGAAACATCTGCATTCCACAAAATTGGCCAGAGGCAGCCCTAGCGAAGGAGCACATACCCTAAGGGAGATAAGTAGTCTTTGGCGGGCTCAGATTCTGGGCGGGCTCTGACTTCTGGTGGCCTCAACATTATTGGTTGTACTTGTTTGTCCTTGTATCTGATTGGTTGTATTCTAAGTTTGGTGGGCTCTAACATGTGTATCCATTCCCTTTTGGGGCTTTAAATCCAGACCCCGAAGTGAGCTCTTGGTCGAATTCTGACCTGCTATCCTTGCTGTCTACTGAGGCTAACGCTATCTCACCAGAGTCTCACTCTGGTAGCTGCTGGGCAATTCCTCGACTGACAGTCAAGCTAGTGGAGGAATTTTGACCACTGGCCAGCCAGTAAAGCGCTGCAGCACAATAAACCCTGACTGTGTATTACATCCTTGGTGTGTTCTTCATTATTTTCGTAAGGGGGGGGGGCGATTCTCGGACTGTAACATCTGGAGGCCCCAGCGAGATTGCCCCTTCCCCATCTAGCGAACGACCCCAAGGGCAGGAGTTTAACTACAAAGGACCTCAGGTCGCAAGACGTCGTGTAAGGCCTGTAAAGAGACAGAGGAAAAAGCTTGGGTATTGGGACGCCGTATAAGGCCCTTGTGACCTCTGTCACCTCTCAGGTGGCGAGATGTCATGTAAGGTGTGAGGAGGAGGAAAAGGCTTGGGCAGCAGGATGCTGTGGTAAGGCCTTTGTGACCTCCAGATAGGCCCCGGCCATCGGGACACTTGCCCCAGGCATCGGGACGCTGTGTAAGGCCTGAGTGGCTGAAGGAAAAGGCTTAGGCAGCAAGACGTCGTGGAAGGCCTAGGTGACCTCCATAGGAGACTTTTCAAGTCTCATCAGAGAGAGGATTCTTGTGGAATCCCCTGAGCTAGCAATGAAGTCGTACTAGCGAACGAAGAAGTCATCGAGCTGATTGATCTACCACCTCTGAAAATGACACCATTTAGCCTCATTCAGGGTCCTAACTATGAGTGTGTGAGTGGGTATTTGACAGTAAGAAGGACCAGTCCGTGTGAATGGAGAGCATGGAGTGAGTGGAAACAAATGATGTGTGTTATTGGAATTGCAATCCCCTTGTTTTTATTATATCTTATATTAGAATACTGGTACCAGTAATAGAAATAAGTAGGAGTGACTAAAAATATTGGGGATGTGTGATTGGATTTGCAATTGTGTTGTCTGTATGGGAGTATTAGTTATCCTAGGACTGTCCTTGTTATGTGTGATTTTGAAGTATTGGTATTTTTAAATGCCTTTTATTGTGTGGTTAATAATAATTGTTTTATATTTAGAAATTGTGTTATTAGCAATAGTGATAGTTTATATGCCTAAGTATTTTTGGTATTCATTTTATAGATATTAATTGTTATGTTAAAGTATTAGTGTTAGAAAGTAGCCGATTTTGGGTGGAGTTGAGCAAAGACGTCTGTTAAAGTTAAAATCTAACAGTCCACCGGGGGAGTGCACATAAGCATTGGTCACCCGGCACTCTGAACTAGCCTACCTCTGCTAGATAGGGCAGGTTTACCTGAGACATCGTGGAGGCATACAGCACCAGGATAACAACCTGGTGAAGTCCCCTCCTTAATACAGCACACTTGCAGAACTGACACACTAGGAGAGCCCATCCCAGACTCTGGTTCAGGCAAAGGACTTCTACCGGTTGCCCGGGTGGCTTTCTGACCACCTGTAGCCCTTAAGGACTGGGGGGGGGGGCAACTCGGGACGAAGAACTAGCTGTCAGAGTCTAAAATCATACCCCTAGACTCATAACTCCTCTACCCAACTTGGCCAGAAATAATAAGGGTCTTAGTTATAAGGTTTTATAAGTATAGTATTAAAAAAAACTTAAGAAGAACATAGAATAAGTTGTTTGGTTTTAACAATGGGGCAAGCCCAAGTTACTCCCAGGGGTCTCATTCTTTCCCACTTCTCTAAGGTTAAGAAAGAGGCTCAGGAAAAGGGCCTGGTTATCAAAAAGGGTAAGTTTAATACTCTCTGCTTTGCCGAATGGCCGTCCTTTGGAGTCGGATGGCCACCCCAGGGGTCATTTTCACCAGGCCTAATTTCAAAGGTCAAAACAATCATCATGCATCCGGGTAGTCAGGGCCGTCCTGATCAAATCCCTTATATCTTGGTCTGGGAGGATGTAGTTCAGAAGCCCCCTTCTTGGCTCTGGCTGATTTTGCAGGCTATTGGCACTACAGGCCTAGTAGTTCAGGAGAAGAGGGGAGCCCTGGAGGCCTCTAACTCCTTTGGGGAGAAATCTTATGCTCCAGTACTTCCGGAAAGCTCGTCCTTATATCCTTCTTTACTAGATTTAGAAATAGCCAGGCCACCTCCCTACACCCAGGCAGGGCAAGCAGCTGGTGGAGACATTCAGGCAAACCAAGAACCTAGTATCATAGCCAGGCCCTCCTCTTCAGCATCTGTATCTCAGAATCAAGACAGGTCGTAGACCACGAACGAGGGGGCTCTATAGGCAGGAAGAAGAACAGGAGCCCACCTCCTCAACACAAGAGGAGGAAGTCTCGGTTCTCCCAGTTTGTGCTATTGGGCAGGGGGGACCAGAGGGGGATCAGCTTTATCAGTATTGGCCTTTCTCCTCCAGTGACCTCTATAACTGGAGAACTCAGAATTCCCCTTTCTCTGAAGATCCTAAGTGTCTTATAGGGTTATTAAAATCTATCATTCATACCCATTACCCCACCTGGGACAACTACCAGCAGCTGTTGAAAACGCTCTTCACCACAGAAGAAAGGGAGCGTATCCTCAATGAAGCCAGAAAGAATGTCCTCAGCGAGAACGGGAGACCCACCACACTCCAGAATGAAATCTATGACACCTTCCCTCTCAAAAGCCCAGATTGGGACATCAGGGATGCACAAGGTAGGGAGCGTCTCCGAGTATACTGCCAGACTCTAATGACCGGTCTCCAAGTGGCTGCCAGACAGCCTACAAATTTTTCTAAGGTAAAGGTTGTTGTTCAAGGAGAAACCAAAAGCCCGGCCACATTTTTAGAGCGCTTGTACGATGCTTATAGGCAGTATACCCCAATTGATCCAAAGGCAGACGTACACCAATCAGCCATTATACTTTCTTTCATTAGTCAGGCAGCCCCTGATATCAGAAAGAAATTAAGCAAACAGGAGAATCTGTGAGAGTTAACTGTGGGAGAAATGATGCAAATAGCAGAAAAAGTATTAAACACCAGAGAAACTAAGGAAGAGAGGGAGGAAAGGTTAAGAAAGGAGGATAGGGAGGTCCAGGAGAAATTTAGAAGTTAAGATTGTGACTTTCAAGTGAGAGAAAACCGAAAGCAGCAGAAAAAAATGGCTTGAATCTTTTTGGCAGTAGTCAAGGACAGGGATGAACATAAGCCAAGGAACAAAAGCTTTACCAGGTTAGATAGGAACCAGTGTGCAGGATACAGGGGCTATGGGCCCTGGAGGCATAACTGTCCAAGACTTCAAGAGAGGGAAAGAAGGGGAGACAATTATAATTTCAAAAGAGAAAGGGAAAGAGCGGTGGAACAAGCTAAGGTCCTCTTAGCAGGAGAAGACGACTGAGTGGGTCGGGGCTCAGCTCCCCTCCCCGAGTCTTGGGTAACTTTAACTGTGGAGGAGAGACTGGTAGGATTCATGGTAGACACTGGAGCTCAATATTCAGTACTAAACCCTCCATTAGGAAAACTAAATAAACAGAAAACCAGCTTAGTTCAGGGAGCCACTGGAGCGAAAGTCTGTTCCTAGACTAGCGAACGAACTGTTAATCTGGGAAAACACCAGGTTACTCATTCGTTCCTGGTGGTCGCAGAAAGTCCAGCTCTACTATTAGGAAGAGACTTGCTTATGAAAGTAAATGCTTGTATCCACTTTGAGCCAGAAGGAATTAAAGTTACAGATGGGGCAGGACAGCCATTACAGGTGTTGACTTTATCACTGCATGACGAATACCGGTTATTCAAGGAACAGAAAAAAAAATTAAAAGATCAGGAAGAAATGACTTTGTGGTTAGAACAGTACCCTGAGGCTTGGGCGGAAACATCAAGTATAGGACTGGCTAAACATGTGGCTCCAATAGTTGTGGAACTGAAAGCTACTGCCCAACCTATTCAGGTTAAGCAATACCCAATGCCCGAGGAAGCCTGACGGGGAATTGCCCTCCATATCAATAGACTTCTGAAGGCTGGAGTCCTCAAGTCGTGCCATTTGGTTTGGAATACTCCTCTTCTCACAGTCAAAAAGCCAAGAGGAATAGACTATTGACCAGTGCAAGGTCTTAGAAAGATCAATGAGAGAACTGAAGATATACACCCAATGGTACCAAATCCATATACAATTCTAAGCCACCTTTCCCCAGAATTAATTTGGTTTACAACTCTCGATTTAAAGGATGTATACTGTAGTTTAAAATAGGCAGAAATCAGTCAACCATTGTTTGCTTTTGAGTGGCAAGAAGAAAAAGGGGAAAAGATAGGGCAATTAACATGGACCATGCTTCCCCAGGGATTCAAAAATTCCCCAACTCTTTTTAATAAGGCCCTTAGCCAGGACCTAGAACATTTTCGACAAATGCATCCCTATGTGACTTTACTCCAATATGTGGATGATTTGCTGCTAGCTGCAGCCACTAGAGAAGGATGCTCAGAAGCAACGGGACAATTGCTTAAAGAATTGGGGGCCTTGGGGTATCGTGTGAGTGCTCAGAAGGCACAGATTTGCCAACAGACTGTTACCTACCTGGGCTACAAACTGAGGGATGGAGCAAGATGGCTGACTGACGAGATGAAGAAAACCATTCTTCAGATCCCCACTCCTACCACAGCTCAGAAGGTGAGAGAATTTCTGGGATTGGCTGGGTTCTGTCGACTGTGGATACCTAATTTTGCAGAGATTGCCAGACCTCTATATGAGGCCACCAAAGAGACTAAAAATTGGCAATGGACTGGGGAGCATCAACAGGCATTTGATTATCTTAAAAGGGCCCTCTTACAAGCATCGGCCTTAACTTTGCCTGATCCCCTGAAACCTTTTTGCCCTATTTGTGGATGAGAAAGGAGGAGTAGCAAGAGGGGTGTTTACTCAGCGGCTAGGACCATGAAAAAGACCAGTGGCCTATTTATCAAAGAGATTAGATGCGGTAGCAGCAGGATGGCCTCCATGCCTCCGCATCATTGCAGCCATAGCTATACTTGTCAAAGATGCAGACAAATTGACTTTTGGACAAAACCTACAAATAACAGCCCCTCACCCAGTGGAGAGAGTGCTTAGGCAGCCCCCGAGTAAATGAATGACGAACACGCGATTAACGCATTATCAAGGGCTGTTGTTAGATTTGCCATGAATCACCTTCACAGAACCAGTAATCCTGAATCTGGCCACCCTGCTGCCCACACCAGACCTGGAACAACCCCTTCATGATTGCACCGAAGTCTTGTTCGAGGTCGCTCAGATACGAGAGGATCTACAAGATGTCCCCTTGCTGGACTGTGAACAGTGTTGGTATATAGATGGCAGCAGTTTCATGCAGAATGGACAGCAGTGAGCTGGGGCAGCAGTGGTGAGTCAGGATGGAGAGGTAATCTGGAGCAGTGCTCTGCCTCCCGGGACATAAGCTCAAAAGGCGGGGCTAGTGGCGCTGGCTGAGGCTCTTGAGCGAGCCGAAGGAAGACGTGTCAATATCTACATGGACAGCCGGTATGCGTTCGGAACTGTGTATGTGCATGGCGCCATCTACCAGGAGCAGGGATTCTGCTCTTCAGAAGGCAGAGAACTCAAAAACTTGGCTGAAGTACAATGACTGTTAATCACTGTGAGGTAAGCCAGAAGCTGTGGCTGTGATGCATATCCCAGGACATCAATCCACTAATACCCCCGAAACAATCAGTAACCAACGAGCAGATGCAGAGGCCAGATGAGTGGCTGCAGAAGATTGGGCTGAAGTGCAGCAACATCCTTGCACTGCGAGTAAGCCAGAAGACACCATACTTGTGGCTCCGGTGAGTCGGCCTCTTCCTGAGTTACCAGCTTTGCCTCCTCAGCCAAATTATTACCCAGAAGACTTGAACTGGATAAAAGGAGACTGAGGGATCCTATAAATCCTAGTGAGTGGCAAAGAGACTGTGATGAAAGCTGATTTTGCCACAAGACTTGGGACATTTTCTTCTCGCTAACCTTCACCAAACATCCCACTTGGGGTGGAGAAAACTACTAACTTTATTCTCTGCAGCTCAGCTCCAGTTTCCCCATCAAACCAGTATAGCTCAATAGGTAGTAGATTGGTGTGTAAGCTGTGTCATGATGAAGCCAGTCTTGCAAAAGAATCTACATACAGGCATTTGAATAGCCGGGAGGGTGCCAGGAAGAAGCTGGGAGGTGGACTTTACTGAGGTAAAACCTGGCAAATTTGGGTACAGGTATCTATTGGTATTAGTGGATACTTTCTCTGGGTGGGCAGAAGCATTTCTCACAAAGAGGGAAACAAGTCAGGTGGTAGCCAAGGCCCTATTAGAAGAAATCATTCCCCGCTATGGGATCCCAGAGGCCATTGGGTCTGATAAAGGTCTGGCTTTCATTAGCAGAGTCCTCCAAGGACTAGCTCCAGCTATGGGGATTGATTGGAAATTACATTGTGAATATAACCCCCAGAGCTCTGGGCAGGTAGAGAGGATGAATCGGACCTTAAAGGAGACCTTAACTAAATTGGTAACAGAGACTGGCGGTGACCAGGTGACACTCCTTCCCTTAGCCATTTTTCAGGTTCGAAATTCTCCATACATTCACGGCCTAACTCCTTTCGAAATCATGTATGGGGAACCTCCTCCCATCATTCAGCGCACTATGGTGCCACCAGGGGAGAAAAATCTGGCTCCAAATTATCTAAACATGCTGAAGGCCCTTGCTATGGTCCAGCAAATGATCTGGTCCCTTATTTAGGCCTATCATGACAGGGATTTACAACCAAACCCAAAACATGTTATAGTCCCAGGGGATATGGTTTGGGTCAAGAGACACCAGTCAAAGACTTTAGAACCTTGAAGGAAGGAACCTTATGTTGTCTTGTTTGCCACTCCTACTGCTTTAAAGGTTGACAGCATTGGACCTTGGGTGCACTTTTCCCATGCAAGGAAAGCACAACCCAGTGAGATAAGAGAAATGACTAACGAGTGGACTGTCCGAAGACATCTCTCCAACCCACTGAAGTTGCATCTAACCAGAAGGAAGGATAATGGCTGGTCTTCTCCTCCTTTCTCTTCTCCTTGGAATGATCCTGAACCGGACTAATGCTACTCCCTTCCACCTGCTCTATCCTGGTAACCTGCATAGTCTGGTTAAGCAGACTTGGGTGTTTAGAAGTGCGGTAACCCATGAGATGTGGAATTCAAAGTCCAACGTGGCCCCCCCACTGATGTGGCTTCCAGGCTTGTATTTTAATCTGGAAACAATAATGGGGGGTGTTAATGCCAAAAGTGACCCTAGAAAAAAGCTTATAACCCGTGATGATATGAGGAAGAAAGGATTTTGGGTATGTCAAGAACATCAATCGTTAAACTTGAGAGCAAAATATGGGGGCGTGCAGAAATTACATTGTGCTTATTGGGATTGTGCCATCACAGCGGATGGACAAACCCAGAGGGAGTTAGTTAACTCGGGCTTGATATCAATGAAATTCATTCACCCGTATCCAATTGAAAGCACTTGGGAGGAGGCTAATGTAGTCAAAATCCACTTTACGGAGATGGGTAAAGCAGAATCTCAATGGGAAAGGGGGTTCACTTGGGGTATAGTCTTGTCCCCTATGACTGAAGTAGTTGGAATGCACATGGGTTCTGAGGTTCCCAGCTTCTCTACAATAATAATACCCGGCCGTGCTGTTCTTACCCAACTACTCTTAACAATAGAACCGGTGACAGAATCCATGCGGCTAGGCCCAAAGCCAATTACCTGAGCCACCACTACTACCACCACCATTACTACCACTACAACCACAATCCCACCCACTTCTTTTGCTACAAAATCAGTTTGGACAGATCCACTATGGTCAATGCTTAAGGCTGTTTATAATACTGTTAATCACACTGTTCCAAACTATACGGAGTCCTGTTGGCTATACTATGAACCCTCCTTACCTTTCTGTGAGGCGGTGGGAGTAGAAGAGACATATACCCCTAGCAGTGAAGCCCCAACCGATTGGAAACAGCAGCCTGTGGGCTTAAATTCTGTAACTAAAATAAATGGTAGAGGGACATGTGTTGGGAAGGTTCCTCATGAAAAAAACAAAAAACAAACAAACAAACAAACAAAAAAACAGTTGTGTGCCACCTCCTTGCCCTCTCCAAATTGGGGCGCCAATACCTGGGTAAGCCCAAACCAAGATATGTGGTGGGCCTGTTCTTCAACTGGAATATCTTCCCATATCACCACTACAGTGTTTGATCCCTCCCAAGAATTTTTTGTGATTGTAATGATAGTACCCCACATCTTATATTATCAAGGAGATGTCCCCTTTAAATACTGGAATAAGAAAACACAAGTGAGCCAATTAGGAGCCCATTTCAGACTTAAAGGGAACCACTTACTGCTATTATTATCTCAGTACTATTAGGACTTGGGCTTGTTGGAGCAGGGACAGGAATTGCCGCCCTGGCCACCCAGCAACACGGCATGGCGACCTTAAGGTTGGCAGTAGACAATGGCATAGCACATATGGAACAATCTATCTCTTCCCTGGAAAAATCCCTGACTTCCCTCTCTGAGGTAGTCCTTCAAAATAAGAGAGGATTAGATCTCTTGTTCCTCAAACAAGGTGGACTATGTGCTGCTTTAGGTGAAGAATGCTGTTTCTACGCTGATCATACAGGAGTGGTGCGTGATTCCATGGCTAAAGTAAGAGAAGGATTACAAAAACATCAAAAGGAAAGGGAGTCCTGAAAAGGATGGTTTGAATCATGGTTTAATTTTTCCCCATGGTTGTTGACCCTTCTCTCAGCCCTGGCTGGGCCTCTAATCATTACAGTTCTCCTTCTTATCATAGGCCCATGTGCTATAAATCAAGTAATAGCCTTTGTAAAAAACCGTGTGAATGCTGTACAGCTCTTGGTCCTCAGACATCATTATGGTCTTTTGGATATAAATATGGCTGAGGAAGAATCCTCAGTATAAAAAGAAAAAGGGGGAAATGAAGGGATGCAGGAAGAGGAGTCTTCCCCAGCATGAGAGTTTAGTTGGGAAGACTTTCTCTCCTAATGAGAATGAGGTGTGAAATAAGATATTGATAATATTAGTGTGTGGAACCTATTAGGAATAAGAAAGTAGGATATTAGAATTAAGGTAGGATCCTTGTAGAAGTAAGACATTAGAATATAGAATTAAGATATAGAAGTAAGGTAAGATTGGAAACAGAATGAAGATCTGTGAGCCCAGATGCCCAGAAGGCCCCCCTCCAGCTTGTCGGACAAGGTCTCTGTTCTCCCCGCGCTGCCCCCCACCACAGCTGTGAGTAACATGAGCCCTATATCTCTGAGCTAGATCAACCCTCTCCCCCCAGCCTCCGGAACAAGGCCATTCTAATTTGCTCTCCAGACAGGTTCCTCAGTGCAGAGATAAGCCTGGCCCAGCCAAGGTAAATGAGAAAGTCAGCCCCTCCTCGGACGGGGATTTTCCAGTCCAAAGAACATTTTACAAGCACTTCCACTCAGGCCGGGTCTGGTTTATGCTGGGAATTCAGACTGAGCACAGGAGGCCACAGGTGTGCCTTCCTTGCCCGCTCTCATCCTTGTAATGTTCTGAGGGTCCCCGCGGGAAGGCCAGGGACTTCAGACAGTCACACCACCAAGCACGGCACTGTGTAGGGACAGAGATGCTCCCAGCCGGGCCCAGGGTGGCCACAGAGCAATGTTTGGAGAGGTCCTCCTCCATCCCCCCAACCCTGTGGTGGCAGGGCCGGTGCCAGGGCCTGAGCAAACCCTCTGGAGGGATCTGGATGCCGAGGCCTGTGTGGGCAGCGGCATAGATACCGAATATTTCTGGCTCACAGGAATGGAGTCCAGACCCCGGCTGCAGGGCAAGTCTGAGGGGTCAGGAAGAGAAGGGCAGAAGGGAAGGGCCAGGAGGGTCTAGGACAGTGGGCCTGCAGGAGCCCATGGAGTGGAGCAGGCTGCGGGTCAGGACTGCCTGGCCTCACCCTTCCACTACTCCTCTGACTGCACAGGACAGGGACCCCTGCTGTCCACCATGGGCTACAGCCTCGGGCCTGACCCTTGACCTCTGGCCAGGCATCCTTGGTACTGTTAAGAATGACTTCAGAGAATTAAGACATTGGGATTTAGGATTCAGAATCTAGTTAACTTGTAAGTCCCGGTCTTTCTTTAATAACTACCTGCTCAAGTTCTGGCTTCTGTACAACTGCTTGTGTATAGGTTCAACATCTGTTCGGTAATAGTCTTTCTCATTTTAGACTTGCTTGATGTTTAAAGAATATTAGAAATTGCTTTTTAGGAATTACTTCTAAGTGTTTTAGAATGTAAAAGTAGCTCTTCCTGAGTTACAAGCCTGTATCTACCTGGAAACATCTGCATTCCACAAAATTGGCCAGAGGCAGCCCTAGCGAAGGAGCACATACCCTAAGGGAGATAAGCAGTTTTTGGTGGGCTCGGATTCTGGGCGGGCTCTGACTTCTGGTGGCCTCACCATTATTGGTTGTACTTTTTTGTCTTTGTGTCTGATTGGGTGTATTCTAAGGTTGGCGGGCTCTGACGGGTGTGGATGCATGTTCTAAAATTATTGGTTGTACTTGTTTGTCCTTGTATCTGATTGGTTGTATTCTAAGTTTGACGGGCTCTGACATATGTATCCACTCCCTCCTGTGGCTATAAATCCAGACCCCAAAGTGAGCTCTTGGTCAAATTCTGACCCGCTATCCTTGCTGTCTACTGTGGCTAATGCTAGTTCGGCCAGAGTCTCACTCTGGTAGCTGCTGGGCAATTCCTCGACTGACAGTCAAGCTAGTGGAGGAATTTTGACCACACGCTAGCCAATAAAGAGCTGCAGCACAATAAAGCCTGACTGTGTGTTACATCCTTGGTGTGTTCTTCGTTATTTGGGTAAGGGGGGTGATTCTCGGACCCTAACATCGATGACTAAGATTTTATATGCAAATTATATAATTTTATACATTGTGTATATTTATATGTATGTATGTATAAAATTATCTTTGCAACATTTACAATGTATTCAAACTTCTAAAATGTGACAGACACACTGAGTTGTTAAAATTTCTTACAACTGAGGGGGATAATAGAGAAAAAGAGGACAATTCTCTAATGCACATGATTTACATTCACAAACATATCAAAGTCAATTACCAAGATAACCATGAAAAGAAGAGAGAGGTAGGGAACCTGGTGGGAATTGGATAAGGACTAAATGATTGGTGTGTGCTGTAGACCTCTAGCATCTTATACCTCATTAAGATATATGAAAACAATGCATCAATAAAAAATAAAAATTAACAAAAAATTAAAGACACAATAAGTTCTTATAGCAGTAAAATCTCTAAATTATATTAGATAGGTGATATTTGAAGTTTCAGTGCATTGAGGCAGATACATATAATTGATATTGGGCTTAGTAGTAAAAATATCTAGATCAAAATAGAAATAGACACTTCTCTAATTTTTTAAGATTGAGTGTTATATAACTTTTAAACAGAGAGATTTTATTAGGAGACTTGTCACAATAATAGGCCCAGGGTTCTATCACTGAGAAAATACATATCTTTGCCTGTTACACCTTCCATATATAATTAGACCTTTAGTGTTCTGAAAACTCTGGCTTTAATGTTCACAATTTCTCTAGAAGTACATAGTAGCTTTTTAAATATATTTTTATTAGTGCATTGTATTTATTGTATCATTGTATCATAATGGGGTAGAAAATTTGTATAGACATAAATGCGCACATTACCCAGCCATCCCTTACAAAGTCCCCACACCCACACCCTTCCCATCCCTCCCTCCCATGCTTGTTTTATGGTTGACTGCTATATCAATAAGTACATCATGTGCTTTTAAAAGTTTCCCTCTCCCCCCTTTCATACCCACAGTTAGGGTGCCTTATTTTCTCCTCTGTAAGACTCCTTTTTCACCTGAAGTTCCTCCTATGACCCCTTTCACCCTAGCTTTCACATATTAGGGAAAGGATCCTATTTCTTATTTTTTGTGACTGAATAATCTCATTTAGCATAATGTCTTCAAGATCCATCCATTTCCCTGAAAATACCGCAATTATATAAAATTCCATTGTGTATATATTGTGCATCTATGAACATAGATACACATGCATTAGTTTGGTAGTTTGGTTTCATTTCTTTAGGGCAGATACCCAGAAGTGGTATTGCTGGATCAAATGGTAGATTTGTTCCAGTTCTTCTGAGGATTCTCTATACTATTTTCCAAAGTGGTTGCACTAATTTGCAATCCTACCAACAATATTTTAGATTTCCCACTTCTCTGCATCCTTGCCAAAATTTGTTATTGTTTGTGTTTTCAATGATTGCCATTCTAGATAGATTTAGGTGAACTCTTAGGGTAGTTTTGATTTGCATCTCTCTGATTGCCAAAGATGTTGAGCATTTCTTCATGCATTTATTGGCCGTTTGAATTTCTTCTTTCATGAAGTGTCTATTTTTTGATTGGATGATTTGTGTTTTTAGTGTTGAGTTTCTTGAGTTCTCTATATATTCTAGATATTAATCCTCTATCAGGGGTATAAGTAGCAAAAATCCCCCATTCTGTTAACTCTCGGTTGAGGTTTTTGTCAGTTTCCTTTGCTGAACAGAAGCTCTTCAGTTTCATGCAATCCCATGTATTGATTCACCTTTTGCTTTGTTGTGCCTTTGGGGTCTCGTTGAGAAAGTTTTTATCTGTGCCTATGTATTGCAGTGTTAGACCTATGCTCTCTCAAAGAATCCTCAAGATCTCTCATCTAATTTACAAGACTTTGATCAATCTTGAAATGACTCTTGTACAGGATGAGAAAGTGGGACTAATTTCAATTTTTTTTCATATGGTTAACCTGTTTGCCAACACCATTTATTGAAGAGGGTATCTTTTTTCCTAAGATTTCACCTCACCCTAACTAGAATGGCAACCATTCAAAACACAAAGAACAAAAAATGTTCATGAGGATGTGGAAAAGTTGGAACTCTAAAACATTTTTGGTGGGATTGCAAATTAGTGCAACCACTTTGGAAAACCAAACTACCAAACTAATGCATGTGTATCTGTATTCATAGTTGCACAATTCACCATAGCCAAACTATGGAACCAGCCAAGGTGTCCATTGAAAGATGAATAGATTACAAAACTGTGGGGTATGTATAAAATGGAATTTTACTCAGCCATTAAAAAAAAACCCCACAATTGCAGCATTTACAGGGAAATGGATGGATCTTGAGGACATTTTGCTAAGCAAGATAAGTCATTCACAGAAAGTAAAGAAGCAGATGCTTTCCCTAATATGTGAAATCTAAGGTGGAAGGGGTCATAGGAGGAACTCCAGATTAAAGAAAAAAAAAAAAAGATCCTACAGAGGAGAAAATAAGGCAACCTAACTGTGGGGATGTGAGGAGGGGAGAAGGAAACCCTCTAAAGCACACAATGTACTAATGCAGATTATATTCAACCACTAAGCCAAGCATGAGAGGGAGGGATGGGGAGGATTTGGGTGGGCACTGGCTGGGTGCTGGCAGGGTGATGTGTACATTATGTCTACACAAGATTTTTGCTTCATAATGATGTATAAATATAATAAAGAAAAGATGAAAATTTTTACCTTAAAATTATTATGCTTCTGACAAATATTTCTACACTATGTAGTAATAAATGCAAAATGTATAAATAAAAATAAATTACATAAATTTCTAGGGGGAAAAAGAAATGTTTACTTAGGAAACTAAATGTTTTTAGATAAAAAAAAGATATCGAACACATGTTCAGGTTTGTTTGTTCATACAACTAGATTTTGGAAAAAGATTGGTGGAAATAAAAAAAAATTATTCTCATGTGACCTTATTAAAAAAACAATATGTGTTTACTTAATCAGCTAAGCTTCTAAAAAGAGATATTACTTCATTTTATATTGATATAAATGGCTATAATCATAAAGTTGCAAATTCAGAATGGACTTTTCAGGTTTCCAAGGAAGAGATAAATTTATCTGTTACTATAATTAGACACAACAAACAAAGTACTTTTTCTATGTAAAAGCTGCTAATCTCAGATTTTTATCTCTTTTCATTTTCTCATGGGCAGCAAAAAGGCCATGCCTCCCAGAATCTTACAGAATAAGGAATTAGAAGTTTGTTTATATTCAGTATACTTTAGTACAATCTCTGATTTTTCAGAATGTGTCTTCATTACTCTTGACATTGTTCTCTGTTCTTTAGAAGCAGTATTGAATTGACAGTCACCATCACTTTATCCAGATACCATTCCACAAATATTTTCCCTGCTCAACATGAGGTTCTATTTGGGTTTGTACTGTTTGTGTCACAGTGTATTCTTATCACATACAGATTCAGGAATATCACAGATGAGAAAGCGATTACACATGAACAAAATACTTATACTTTCTTTGTTGATGTATATGCTATGGCTGCTTACTTAACCCTACACTAAAAATTAGTTAGGATGTTTTAATTTTTCAGAGTTAAGTATATAATGCAACCATGAATACCCATGGCTATTGTAGTAGAAATATTTTTCACTTTTTGACTTCTACTTCATCTTTTCTTGGAAACAATCCTATCTTAATTCAGTGAAGAAATATAAAAAGTAGGAGCTAGGTGTGGTGCTGCATGCCTGTACTTCCAGTAATTGGGAGGCTGAGACAGGAGGATTTTAGGTTCACAGCCATGTTTATGAGACCCCCTGAAACTTAGTGAGAGATTAAAACTAAATAAAAATATAAAATAGGGCTAGAGGTGTAGCTCAGAATGAGAATGCTCCTGGCTTCAACCCTCAATACAATAAAAGCAAATGAAGAAAAACAAGAAATAGTTGGCCCTGTAAATTTGTAGATTCCACATCTTGAGTTTCTGGATGAAGTATCACCCAGGAAATCTGTTGATAGGAGAGAATAACTGCCACTAAAAGAGGTAGATAAGAGTGAGACATAAATCAACATATGTAATTTCTAGGTATGTTTCATCATGCTCTGTTTTTTCCGTATCTGCAGTCTTTTGTGTTTTTGTAGGGTGGATGAATCCTAGGACAGATAGAAGTTTACTGGATGTTCTATATTTGTCCTTTTTCTGCTCCTACCATCCTGCTTCCTGTTTCCATGACCTAAATACTGTAGCTGTGATTACTACCTGGGAACCATGTGAACCCAGTTTATGCCTCTGAATCTCCTAAGAGATGAAATAAATAAATGTTTCTTCCTTCAACTTGTGTACTCATGTGTTTTGAACAATGTTGCGAAAATGCTGAAAAAATAATGAACAAGTGTGTATTGTTGCCAAATCTCACTACAAAACAAATCTGATATGTGAATCCAGTACCTAGTAATCATTTCCAAAAATTTTGGCGACATCAGTGAATTTATATACCTTTATATTCACAATGTCACAGGTAGAGTCTGCCAATGGCTAGGTGATCATTAAGTTTACATTGTTTAGGTTAAAAGAGTAAATGATCTTTCATATTTCTCTATAAAATATTTTAGCACCCTGTTCACGTCCTAACTTAGCAATAAGTTTAGAAAAGAGTTCTCCAGTTCCAAGGAAAGACCACAGTTTTCTAGAAATAGTGCATAATGAAGTGTTTTTATTTAGATGCTGGTTTCAGACTTAGAATGGAGAGTGAAGTTGACTAACAAGGTCAGGATCATGAAAAACTAAAGATTTTTATTCCTAGATATGATAGACCTTATCCAGTGCACATGCTTGCAGACCTGTGTATAGAAACGAACTCTGTTTCTCAGAGCAGACTTTCTGTCAAAGGTGGTGAGGCCCTGTAGCTCCCCATTGCTCACTGCAGGCGAACCAGCTTCAACCTGAGGAAGGAGCAAAAGATTTTAGTTTATGTCCATATTGGATCTAAGTTCTTTCCCAGGATTCAGAATCCACATCAGGATCTCCTGATTGTCCATGGAAGGCCTCCCCCCTTTTCCTGAAAATATGCCTTCTATCTCTTTTCTATATAATTACTTTTTTCTTTTTCTGTTGTACTGGGGATTTAACTCAGAGGCATTTTATTTCTGAGCTACACCTCCAGCCATAATGTTATTCCTTATATTGAAACAAGGTCTCACAAAGTTGTGAAGGGCCTCCCTTACATAGTTAAGGCTGGCCATGAACCCGTGATCCTCCTGTCTCAGGCTCCCAAGTACTGAGGTTACAAGTGTGTGTCACCATGCCAGGCTTATTATTACTGTTTTTCATTTTTGCTTATAGCTTCTTTTCTTTCATTATTAGCCCCAATTTCCCAATCAAAAGCAAGGCTAGGACATATTTAATTCTACCCCACTAGTTATACTTCTTCCATTAGAATTGCTTTGCATTATATAACTCTTCAGAAGGCTAACAGGGTGTACTACATACAAACATGGTTCTATCCATGTTTTCTTCTGACACTATCAATATCACCAAGAGAAAACTTCCAATATGTTACAGCTATTGCTCACATCTCAGCATCAGGGACACAGATTGTTTAACAGTCCCACATATTTCAGAAATGGAGAAATAAGATGGAGGAGGGTAAATCTGAGCTTGCTGAAGATGAAATACAAAGAAACTCACCTGGGAACATTGATTTCTATCCCCTATGGATCTCAGGCATATGATATCAAGAGAGATTGGATAGGGGTACAATTTTTGGCATGAAGATATAGAGATGATAGTATCTTGACACTGGAGAAGGGAAGGTGTGCCTGTTGAGTCCAAGAGTAAAAGGCAAGGTTACAAACAGCAATCCTTAAAATTTTCCCCAGTTTTTCTCTTGTTTTTCCCAACTGTCCCACTATATTTAACAATTTTCGAATGACTTTTAATGTGGGTGAGGATTTTTTACAGAAGGCTTGACAAGAAATTCTAGCCAACAACATAGAAGTGGTGGTGGTTCTCAAGTGGAGAGACTTTTGTAAAGCATTGTTTACATGGAGGAGTGCAGAATCTTTTAGATGCACTTCTATTTACACTTTTTGTTTCTAGATCTCTGCACATTACTTATCACATTTCTGATAAACACCTTGTCATTTAATATAAGTCATTTAATAATAAGTCCATATTTTATATTCATCTGGAAACAGTATTCCAGAATTTAATTTGTATATTCCTAGATTCATATATCAAAACTGTGCTCTGCAAGCATTGCCTTGAGTGAAAATTTAGGCTAGTAGGCCTTTGCCATGCCTTTCACCTCCTGTGTTCTCAGACTTGCCTCCAGTGTTCCAGGTAGCACTTACTTCCATTGCTCACTGTGTTGTCCCAGCCAGATACCAGGCACTGAGTCCCAGCAGGTGGACAAGTTGTTGGCAGAGAGATGGTAGACACTTGAGAGTTGATGGTGGCCGGTCTGTTTAGTTTAACCATCATGATGTCATTCGCATAGATGTATGCATAATACGCTGGATGGATAATGGCATATTTTACACCAAAGTTTTGCACACCTCTCTTTGTGCCATCAGTGTTGTATTTACCCAGGTGAACCCTGAGTCCCCTGGGTGAAAAGATTAAATGTTTCCTTAATATCTAACTTTAAAATTTTATTCTTTCTTTAACCACACCCCCACATGATGAACAAAATCCTCATTCTCTTCAAATATTTAGTCACCCAGGTAATTGTGCCTGATGGACTACAAAAAGCCTAATGAACTACCAAAACCATTCAGAGGAATGTTAGAGAGTGTCATAGGCAAGTGCCATTTCCATTAGAAACTGACTATTTATCATCTTGTTAGAAGAGTAAGATATAAGAATAAACTGCCACAGGACCCCACTAAAAGTATACAAGGTAAAATAAGAATAATCATATTGGCCATTTCTCCTCTGTTTGCTACTATTGAGTAGCTAGTATTAAATGCATAGCAGAGTATCAAGCAGTATGCATGGGTCATGTTTTTTTTTTTGATATGTTATTATAGGATACATTTTCTTACTCTCTTATGCTACCTTTTCCAATTAAGTGATAATTATTAGGATTAGGTACTTATTAATTTTCTTTAGCTAGTTCTGGAGATCCTTTATCAACCATGGTTTTCTCTCCATATCTATAGTATCTTCATTTGAAAAGAAATCATGCATATCATAATATTATTCAGTTATATCTATTTTTCTGTGAATAATGGTATTCTATTTCCTTTTTATGACTGAGTAAAATTTCACTTGAACATATCCCATAGTTGTGTAATTCATTCACATTTTGATGGCCATCTTAGCTGGTTCCTTAGTTTGACGACTGTGAACTGTGGGGCTATAAGTGACATTGGTTAGTCACAAAAAGTAAAAAAATTAGATGATTTTCCTAATATGCAGAAGCAAGCAAGAAATGGAAGTTATATCTAGAAGTCTAGACAAGAAAGGCGAAACTGTAGATGAGCAAATAAGGCATCCTAACTGAGGGAGATGTGAGGAGGGAAGAGAGATATTTCCTAATGTACATTCACAAACATATTGAAGTCAATTACTAAGCCAAACATGAGAATGAGGGAAGGAGGAGAGAATGGGGGTTGGAAGTGGGTAAAGGCTAAATAAATGGTGTTTGCATGTATGCCTCTACCATTAAGATATATGACTACAATGCCTCAATAAAAAATAAGAAAGCATGGAAATCTAAAAGGTCATGCTCCATGTAAGAGTCCCCAAATATAAAACAATATTATTGAAGTAACAATCAGAATCTTAGTATCTTGATGTTTTATCCCTCTTAAATAACTCAAATTTACTCTACATGTGTTTTTGGGGGGCTTGAGGTTAAAATGATACCTGAACACTGGAATTTGAATAGTGGTCACTTACCTTTTGAAACACTGAGCTGCAGTCAGGACCCACTCTTTTGTGATGAGTGCACCATTGCAAAAGTGGTTACCAGTGCTCAGGGACACTAGGTAAGGAATAGCATTCTTCGGAGAGGTGTAGCCCCCAATGATATTCTCATCAACATTATCAGTGAAGAAAGCCACTAGCAGAAGATGAAAGCTCTGTTAGAAGTCCATCTTATGAATACTTTTTAACCATGATGGTTTTTTAGACTTACTATAAAACAGATTATTTTATTGTCTCCCATAACAATAAATAGTATTTAAATTAAAATCATTCAAATTTTTAAAAATTTATATCCTATTTCTATCACTATTAACAACAATCAAACTTTTAGATTTGTGTTTTAAACATCATAAATATGTTGTGTGCTTACATTTTATATAACATACACACACACCTACACACACATCACAAACACATAACCAAAAAGTTTACATCCAGTCCTGTTTATAAAATAAATGCTTGACGACTGCTACAGAGAATATATAGCAATGCAATTAGGTAGAAAGTTTGCAGTTATCTTTCTGGCATATTTGTGGTGGTAGGTATATTGTTATTGTTGCAGTCTCCATCAGGTATTAGAGTGAAAGATTTTACACCGCACATGGTGGTGCACACTTGTAATCCCCATGCTTGGGAGGCAGAGACAGGAGGATCGTGCGGGTTCAAAGCCAGCTGCGTTGGCTTAAGGGACCCTGTAGCCAAAAATAAAAAGTAGGTCTGGGAGTGAAGCCCGGAGGTTGAAGGGCTTTCAGGAACCCCAGTACCACGAAAAAAAAAAAAAAAAAAAAAAGGAAAAATTTTAGGACTTATGTAACATTTTTCTGGCAGGGAAGGAAATAGAAATATTGCGCTTTCATTCTCTCAATTTTTCTCTATAGTTCAAGGGTAATCTTTTTACTAAATCACTTAAAATATTTTGTTTTTCTTCCTTCAACATTTCCTCTTGTCACTATTTTTCTTCCAGTATTTACTTATGTGTTCCATATTTTGGAGTGTCCTCTGCTTTGTCAGAATTTCCTAAAACTTTAAAAACGGATTCTTTTACATTATCTATATTTTCATTTCTTGAAAATAAGTTTAGAAAAACAGGTTCAAGTCATGTAGACAGGGATTGAATTTATTCCTGTTTAATTTAGGAAAAGGTAGCAGTAAGTTTTAATAGTATAAATAACAATAGTTTCAGAATAGAAATATGTTTCTTTTATTTAGTTTTTGCAAACTGAATGGCATACATATAGCAGAGATGTTTTATTAGCAAGTTGCCATTTAAATATCCCTAAGGTTTATGACCTTGAGAAAGAACATATTTGACCTTTTTTCCTCTTCAGTTATAAAAACAAATGCTTACTACTCAAGACTCTGACTTTGAAATTCTCAGTCAATTCCAGGAGCACAAATATGCTTCATATATTATCTGTAAATTATTAAAGGTCTCAAGACAAGCACGTATTTCATGTCTACTCTCCTTTTATTCTCCTTCATTAAATTTAGCTCAAAGTTCAAAACGTATGGCGTTTTTAAGTCCTCTACTTGGAACTGGCTCACTGTGCTATTGCTAAGGCCAGGGGCTTTTTTAATAATTTCTAAACCTAATTAATTATGTTTTAAATTTTTAATTTTCTTAAGACATATCATAAATAATAATATGTTGTTTGTACAAACTTACATGGAAAGACAACTGCTGAATTTTTAATAGGAAACTCACCAGAAGCTCCGAGGAAAGCAAGGAAGAGGAAGAGAAATTTCTTCATGGTTGCTCACTTGTCCATTACTGGAAACGAACACCTTTTTATCCATGCATGTTTATTACTCCAGGTGAATAATTGACACTCATGGCCACAGATGCCAGAAAAGTTATTTCTTTCTGAATTTTTGGAGAGGATTACTGCCAAAAACAGATGAACATTGGCCTTCTAAAAGTTGAAGGGTCTTGGAAAGCTATAACACCACTTTTTAACTCACTAAAAACAACCTGTTCCTCTAAGGTAAACATTACTGGTTTTCTACCTCACACAAACTCCTAGACATCTCACATAATAACCATTGTCCCAAGGACCTTCTGTAGATTCTTCATCAGTAGTTTTCCTCTTAACCACTACCTCACAGGCATTCTACATCTACACAGCAGTGTCCAAATGTAAGCTTCCTACTTAGAGGGACAACAATATATGAGAAAACAGACAATATGACGTCACTTCTTTGTGTAGTCCCCTAGCCTGCCCCTTTGAATCTTTGCCACTGCCCCCCTCGGCAAATACGAGCCTGACAAACGCTTGTGCTTGTATATATTGGCAAGGTCCAAGGAGGCCATGCCCCAAGGAAGAAGGCATCATCTCTGGCAGAAATACTCCCTGCTCTTAGATTTCTACACTAATAAGCCCCAATGATCTAAAACAGGATCCCAAGAATTAGGACTGGGGAAAAAGTTAAGTCCATGAAAGATAAATTTTCTAGTAGAATTTCTGAGCCTTCAGAATTTCTCTATATTATCCCAGCTGTAATAAACGGCAGTCAGAATTCAGGGGCTGCAAAATTCCTTTTGCTTTTTTCCGAGGGCAAGTCTTTTGATCTAAAGATTAGCTTCCAGCATCTCTCTACCAGCAGGGGAAGCTGCAAACCCACTTCTTGCCCCATTTCCCAAAGAGATGCAAAACTGTCTCTGGAACTTGGGCCATTTGTTTTTCCTCTTAAGAGATGCTCATAAGCTCTTCTCTGGCCTTAGTTAGTGACTCAGCAGCAGGACAGTAAAAAACTCAAAAGTCTGCCCCCAAATCATGCATTAAAGAACAATCATAGAAATCCAATCACCTGTGTTATAATGTTTTTGCCCTGTTTTACTAACTGTAAAATAAGTATTGCCTTATAGGGGATGGCGGAGCAGACAGGACCAGACAAATCTGCAATGCAGCTCATGGATCTTGATAAAGGAGGGCCTGGACTAAGCCCTAGAGACAAAAAGACTCTGGAAGGATCAAAGGAGATCCTAGAAGACTGAATTTTCCCCAAATGGACTTTGGGTGTGACACACACACACACACACACACACACACACACCCGCCTTTACAGATGCCTGCCTGTCCCGGATGCCTTTCTGGACTCCAGACCTTGCCCCCTAAGGCTCACCCAAGGCCAGAAACCTGATTCCAATGACAAAGGCCAAGGGGAGTGACTTCAATCACCTAGTCCCAGATGAATCTTAAACTGTGACACCATGGATCTTCTTTTATCCTGTTTATCTAGTTTACACTTAATGCCTCACTATTGTCCTTTGGTGCTTACACTGGGTATAGGGTATAAATACTGGTGATGGAAAATAAAACATTGCCAATTTCACAGAAGGCAGTTGTCCATGTCAATTATTATTTCAGGGTTTTCCCCGTGAACAGGAGCTTAAAGGAGTTTATTTCATAAAGGGAAAAAAAATCGCTGCAGATAAGTGGCTGAAGAACTGCAACCGAAACCCTTGTTCATCTTTCTGAGAATCTTGGTCTCACACAGACTCAGTTTTATTGCTTCCCAGGACTGAGCAAGTTTGTTTCAGCAAATCTTCAAGGGAATTCTACCTCCAAGCTAATCTCCTAGCCATATTTTTTTACTCTTTGGTTGGAAATAGGGTCTCACTGAGTTTGAAAGGGCCTCACAAAGTAGCCAAGACTGTCAGAGGACTGCAATTCTCCTCTCTCAATGTTCCATATGCTGGGATTAAAAGTATACACCACCATGCCCCGGTCTTTGTTATTCTTTTACACTCAGGTTTGTTGGTCATTCCCAACAAGGGATGCCTAAAGAGTGCCGAATGAAAATGATGAAAAAAAGAAACCAAGGACTTTTCTGAATTTGTTGATTAGTTATATAAGCCTTTTGGTTGGGTTTGTTGGGCCTAGAAAGTATAGTATCATGTCATCTAAAATAGTGAGAGTTTTAGTTCTTCTTTTCCTATTTGTACTCCTTTGTTTTTCTTTTCTTGACTTATTGCTCTGGCTAGTCTCAAGTACTATATTAAAGAGAAGAGGTGATAATAGATATATTTGTTTTATTCCTATTCTTACAGGGAATTCTCAAAGTTTTTCTCCATTTAATATAATGTTGGCTATGGGCCTATTGTTGATTGACTTTAGGATATGGAGGTATGTTCCTGCTATTTTGATTATGCAGTGCTTTTATCCTAAATGAATGCTGAATTTTATCAAATGCTTTTTCAGCATCTATTGAAATGATCGTATGAATTTTTTCTTTGGTGCTGTTTATATGATGAATTACACAGATTGATTTTCATATGCAGAACCAGCCTTGGATCCCTGGGAATAACCCTACCTGGTCATGGTATATGATTTCTTGATGTGGTTTTGAATACGTGTTGATAATATTGTTTTTTGTTGTTTACCAGTTTTGCATCCAAGTTCATCAAAGATATAGTATAGTCTATACTATAGTATAGTATAGTATAGTATAGTATAGTCTGTAGTTTTTCTTTCTAGAACCATCTTTATTTGGTTTTGGTATTAATGTGATGTTGCATTCATAGAAGGTATTTGGGAGAGTCATGTTTTTCATGAACTAAAAAAACAATAGATTGCAGAGTATTGGGGTTACCTCTTCTATAAAGGTTTTGTAAAATTCATCTGGGAAACCACCTGGTCCTGGGTTTTCTTTGATGGTAAGGTTTTTATTGTTGTTTCACTCTCTTTGATTGTTATTTTTTAATTTTTCTGTATCATCTTGACTCAATTTAAGCAGATTGAATTTATCTAGAAAGTATTCAATTTTTGCAGACACTCCATTTTGTTAAGTATAATTTTTACTTTTTTTTTTGGTGGTACTGGGTTCCTGAAAGCCCTTACACCTTCGAACTGAACTCACAAACCTATTTTATATTTTTTTTTAATTTTGGACACAGGGACTCTTAAGTCAGCGTGGCTGGCTTCAAACATGCATGCTCCTCCTGTCTCTGCCTCCCAAGTGTGGGGATTACAAGTACGCACAACCATGCCTGGCAAGTATAGTTTTTGAAGGTAGTTTCTGATATTCCTCTGGATTCCTACACTGTCAATAGTAATATCTTCTTTTTCATCTCTTATCTTAGTAATTTGGGTTGATTCTCCCTTTTTTTGGTTAGGTGGGATAGAGATTTATTTATCTTATTAATATTTTTTTGAGTAAACAGCATTTAGAAAGTCTCTGGACATAAAATCAATCTTAAAAAATCAGAAGCTTTTCTGTACACTAACTATAAAGCCACTAAAAAAGAAATTCTGAAAACACTTTCACTCCTGAAGCTCATAGTATAATGAAGTTTCAAGTCTGAGACTTCCATTCTTTCCTAGAAACCAGTTAATTGAAAATTATTTTCATCTTTTCATTTATACCATAAGCCTTACACATAATGTTAATGATGCTAATATGGTATGTGTTCCTTGGCCTTATGTTTTAGTCTTAAGCTCCAATATATCATAAATAATGGTAATGACACATAAATATTAAATATTACTCAAGACTATTTGTTCTCTTGATTTACTCACTCCAGAGTCACACAGATAAACATTACTACACTATGGATAGTAACAAAACAATTGCAATGATAGCTCCCTATAAATATCACACATCTCTAGAAAATGAAGGATTACACGGTTTCAAAGAAAAATTAGCAGTTCCTCATCTTAATACCTTCTCTGATATCTCTCATATCTATTGCTGACTATGAAACACATATATACTGCTCATATTGTTAACCAATTTATGACCAATGTCATTCAAATTATGATCTATAAGACAAATATACATTCAATATGATAGCAACTGGGGTGGATGTCTTAGAGGCAAAATATGTCTAGATAAAGAACAACAGGCTCTCATTAAAAGACAGAGCCTACATGGTGACACTAGTCATGACCATTATCTGTGTTACACACCATGAAAGAAATGCTACTCTACATATTTGGGAGAACATGAAGGGATCATTAAAAATGGCCTCTATGGATAACATTACCTTAAATAGAAACCCACTTCAGCAACAAATCTTATGTACCACATCTGCTAACCACAAATCAGATCAAAATACTGCATTGTATCAACAACTAACTAATAATCTAAAATGGCTATATCCTAATTTATGGGCACATCCTATTAGGGGGTCTTAGATTGCTATTCCTCTACTAATAATATTTATTTTATATAAACAAATGCCTCTCACAGACCCTCAAACATCTTTATCACCAGTACAAGGTCTGCTTTATAAGGTAGCTTTTTATATATAAAGAATAGAGGAAACATGAAAAATGTGACTGCCAGCTGCAGGTCTACAATTGCCTTGAAAGAACCTAAGGCTCTGATACCTCAAAGCCCTTTAAAATGTGAATACTTTTCCAAAAGCCAGTGTAAGACAGGAAGTCACTGATATCAGAGCAGAAATAAATGAAGTAGAGAAGTAAACATACAAAAAATCAACAAAACCAAAAATGTTCTTCTTAAAAAATAAATGAGATAGATATAATGAAAAGAAAGAATCAACCCAAATTACTAAAGTAAGAGAATAAAATGTGGTATTACTGTGGGCATCTCGGAGATACAGAGGATTATCAGAAAGTACTTTGACAAACTATTCTTGGCAACCATAGAAAATCGCAAATGATCACACTATTAAAGTCAATGGAAGCAGTTTGTTCCTCCAACGTAAAGGTTCATTTGTTTTCATTGCTGTCACAAATACCTAAATATGTCACCTGTTAACCATTGCCTCAAGGTTCTTCTGTACAATGTGAGCAGTTTACTTGTTAACTTTATTTTATGAACTTTCTGAAAATATTCTTCTGTGTCTGAATGTCACCTTCCTAATTGGAGTGACAATAAGGTCTGTAGAAAAGCCAGTGGAACTTCACCTCTGAGTGTGGCCCTCTAGTTTCCCCATTGAATCTGTGCTTCATGTCTTTGTCACATTTTTTCCCTCTATGGTGTAGGATCTTCTGACAGAAACTCAAAAATCCAAATACAGATTCAATTCTGTGACACAAATATGAATCACTAAATTTAGATATAAGCTTTTTTTTTTCATTTTCCTTAATGTTATGGGATTGAAAGCCACAGACACACCTAGTAAGAACTGGTTTCCAAAATAGAAGTATATATTTGAGCAAATTGAAGGACAGACCTCTGGGTTTCTACAGTCCTGAACAAAAATACTAGGTTATGCTTGGTTCTGGTTTGAACATTTTTCTCAAAAAATGTTGAACCCTGTGGCCTTAATGTTTAATTAACATTGTGCTACAATATCTCGTGCAGGCCTTGAGCAAAAGCTCAGCCAGGGGACTCGCAAAAGCCTAAGTCCCCTATGAGTATGAGCATCTCCTTCTTCAAAGAAATGTTTTAAGATTATTTAGATTATTATGTGTAATTGGAATTTTATGAATAAGCATTATAACTAATGGGCAGCGGCATAGGAGAGACTGAGTCAGCAAAGATTTTTTTCCCCCAAGGATAAAGTTTGGGCCAAAGATAAAGTTCAAGCTGACCTTAGTTTGAGCCAACATATAAGATTAAGTTCAAGCTGACCTTATGTTATGAGGCAAAGCATACTTTCTATGATTTATTAAATGCCTGGCACGCTGTCCTGAAGTCTGTTAAAGACTTTTTCTGACCTTGAAGTTTTCTGCTTGCGTGACTGTGGTTTTGTTTATCCTGCCAAGAAAGAAAGTATAAAGATTGTAACAAATCCTGAATAAAGTTAGAGAAGCTTGCATCTGGTCTCCTGTGTCAGAGTCTTCTCTCACTCTCGACCTCGACTTTTCTCTCAGCAAAACATGACCCCTGATTCCTGCTAGTGCTGGACCCCAACAACTTTGGCTCTGCACAGATATTTTCTTTATCTTATGGTAGTTTTATTTTATATACCCAAGTTTTGTTTTAATTATTATAAGGAAATTTTTTCTTCTGACAAAAAGAATTTTGTTTTTATTTGAGATTACAATCAATAAAAAGAGAAAGTAAAAAAGTAATAAAAGCTGTCATTTATTTTATGTCTCAGATATAGTGTTCCTAATTTAACTCAATTTTTATATTTTATGGTTTCCGTCACTCATTGACTAAAATATTAAATTAAAAAATTTAGAAATAATTTATTACGAGTTTAGAAAAAATGGCCACTGATGGACACAGTACTTCTCAGTAGCTGAAACAAATAAAGTTCAACTACTTAGAAAACAGTGTCTTAATCAACAAAATAAATACATCCCAGGAACCAAAACAGATATAGGTACCTCGGCGGAACCCTGAACTCGAAGAAGAAGAACAAAGATCAGACACCAGACCTGCTGCAGATACAATCGGGACGCCCGCTAATGGCTGCCTGTGCGGGCTGCCTGGCAGCCCAAACTGCACTCCTGAGCCCTGACTGAAATCACCGTGGCAAGATAATCCAAGACTGAAAACGGACATAGAGCCTCATCTTAAGCAGCAAGCAGCACCCATGGCAGAATTCTGTGTGCTCACCAGTGATTGGATAACAACAGCACAGAAACTCCCACGGACACAGACGCCTGGACCAAGGAAGCCAGGTACCTGAGCGCGTCCAAGGAAAGTGCGGGTCTTAGCATGCACCCCAGCCCCAGCCCCTAGCACTGGCCCGGGGCATCTGTCCCACGCCTCAGAACCCAGCACTCTCCTCATGCACCCTGCCTGTGCCCCGAACCCCTGCTAGTAGTCAGTGCCTGCGCCACCACCACCCCTCAATTGGAGCTTGCCTTTTGTGTCTAGCCCCCGCCCCCCACTGGAGCCCAGACACCCACCTTGCCAGAGGCCTGCCTTCCAGGCAGTGAAAGCTCTGTGCACCCGTGAAATCTTCTCAGGGCCCCCAGCTTCTGCGTCCCGCAGGAGGTAGAGGTCATTGCTGGACGCTGCACAGCGCCTGTGCATCCGGACCCTTGTGCACCTATCCCGTGCCCCTGGAGCATAGCACCCACTCACACCTGGATCCAGTAATAGCAGCACACCCAGCGTGCACTCTCAGAATAGGCAGAGCTCTGGCAGTAAGTGTGGGCATCCAGGAACCAGCATTCCTTTGCCCAGGGTACATCTTGGGACCACACCAGCTAGAGCATTTGGAATTTCCAGAGACACAGGGAAATCCATTGAGACACAATATCTGCACAGGGCCTCAGGGGGAGGTTCCAAGTCTACTTTGGACATCCTCCACTCCTGCTGTAGGGAAGCACAGGCCAGAGTCTAGGGTGGTGAGTGCAGAGGTGCTGACTACAGGTTGGAATTTCGCAGAACCTGGGAATTGTACAGAATCCAATAACAGTGATACCAGACATCCTGACACATAAACCCAAAGCAGTTAAAGGAAAGAAAGGTGTCCAAACACCCAGAGTGACCTAAGAAGATAAAAATAGAGTACAAAGAAAACTAAGAGACATTGGATTATATTCTGAAAGCTACCAAAGCTATCAGATACACAAATATTATATGGACCTGACCCCATATTCGTAAATAAGTAGGACTGTTTGTTTTACTTTTATTGTGGATGTTTTGTTTTGTTTTGCTTTTACAGTGCTTTTGTTTTGGTATGGTTATTGCTATTTTATTTTTTTTCTTAACCCATCCTTCTTTTACTTTAACTTTCATATATATATATATATATATATATATATATATATATATATATCCATACTTACTCTACTAACAACAAGAGTCCTACTAGTAAACTCTCTCTCATTCTCAGCAAGATATTACCTTATCATACTTAAAGTCTTTCTCAACCTAAACATATCCTCTACCTAATCTCACTCCTTTACCCATCACCCCAGCTCCTCCCACATCACCCACCCTCAACACTGGAAAAGCTCTGCTGACTTGCCGATACCCCTAAACTCCTAATATTAAGATTGGACTAAGCATAATACTCACAAACAATGGGTAGAAACCAGAAAAACAGGACAGAGAACGCTATAAATATGAGAACCAGGAATTATGAAGAGATAGCAGAAATCATGAATACTGACCTAATAGAAATGCAAGAAGGGGAGTTCAGAATCTTGATGTACAATATGATGAAAGGATTTAAAACAGGTCTAGAGGAGGGGAAAGGTGAGTTAGAATCGCTAAAAAAAAGAATCAGAAAGAGGTCTGGAATGAAATGAAAGAGGCAATAAGTGAAATGAAGACAGCAATAGAAAGAAATTCTGGAAGATTAGATGAAATGGAAAACAGAATATCAATATTAGAAGACAGAGGAAGAGGATCAGTAACTTTTAACTCTGTTTACATTGTCTTTGGATATACAATATTTTTTTTTATTTTTTAGGGAGTTTATTTACCCTTTTGTTGCCTGTGCCATTGAAATCATATCCAAGAAATCACTGTCAATTTCAATGTTGTGAGGTTTTATGACCCAAATTTTCTTCTAAAAGTTTATAGTATTAAGATTTATATTTAGGTCTTTTATCTATTTTGAGTTAATATTTGTATATGTGTTAGGTAAGGGTCCAATTTTATTCTTTTTCATTTATTATTATTTTTCAACAATATTTAGTTAAAAGATTAGTATTTCCTCCACCAAAAGTTCATGGAAACCTTGTCAAAAATAACTTGACAATGTATGGAAGAATTTATCTCTAGGCTTTTATTTAACTCCAATGGTTTATATATCTGCCTTTAGAACAGTACTACACTGTTTCAATTATTGTAGCTTTATATGGTTTGAAATCAGAAAATATACATCTTCTAGCTTTGTTTTTCTTTGAGATTGTTTTGGGTATCTAGAGTCCATATTCCATATCAGGATAGATTTTTTCTGAAAAATAAATAAATAAATGTATGATAGTTTCACCTAAAAAAAAAAAAAAGAAAAGAAAAAAATATTCTCTGGTAAGAAAGAAAGCAAAAAGAAATATTGAAATGTTATCTTTAAGTCATCAAAAGTTTGGTACCAGACAAATGAAACTGTTATGTGAGATTATCAATGTTAATATTGTATAAATTGCTATAATACTAGATGTCAACAACTAAGCCAAGCATGGGAAGGAGGGATGGGGAGGGAATGGGGTGGGGATCGGGTAGGGGCTAACTAGGCGATATGTGCATGTATGTCTACAAAAGTATTTTCTTTATACCACTATGATGTATGAATATATTGCACCAATAAAAAATAAATTAAAAAATAAAAAAATAAAAAATAAAATAAAATAAAATGTGAGTGTAAATGACATGTTAAAAAAAAAAAAAGAAGACAGTACATCCCAAACCGAAAACACAGTTAGCGATATACAGAAATCTCTACAGCAACAAAACCTAAACATCCAGCAAATATGGGATAATATGAAGCATCCTAACTTATGAATAATAGGCATTGAAGAAGGGATATATGTACAGACCAAGGGCATCTGTAATCTCTTCAAAGAAATAATCTCAGAGAATTACCAAATTTGGAAACAGACTTGGATCTTCATGTCCAGGAGGCATACAGAACTCCACTGAGACAGGACCAAAGAAAGACCACTTCACGCCACATAATAACCAAAATGACCAACATAGAGGCCAAGGAAGGAATCTTAAAAGCACTGAGAAAAAAAGGAAGGGTGACATATAGAGGCAAAACAATAAGAATCACCCCAGACTATACAACCCAGATCATGAATGCTAGGAGAGACTGGTACAACGTGATTCAGACCCTGGAAGAAAATAACTTCCAACCAAAGCTCATTTATCCAGCAAAACTACTATTCAAGATCAATGGTGAAACCAAAGTCTTTCAGGATAAACAGAATCTGAAAAAATTCATGAATTCAAAGCCAAAACTAGAGAAAATTCTTAAAGAAATAAACCATAAAGAAGAAAAAAGAAGCAGACTTCAGAATCAGAGAAGGGAGTAAGTTAATAAGTGGGCCACTTAAGTAAAGAAGAAAGATCAAATCACCCAAGAGTTGACAGAACACAAAATGGCGGAAAACAAAAATTATATTTCAATAATATCTCTTAATGTCAAATGACTTAACTCACCAATCAAAAGACATAGACTGGCAATGTGGATTAGGACACATAATCCAAATATATGCTGTCTGCAAGAAACTCACCTTACAGCCAAAGACATTCACAGACTGAAAGTGAAAGGATGGGAAAAGATATACCATGCCAACTATGACCAAAAAAGAGCAGGCGTAGCAACCCTGATATCCAAAAAAACAGACTTTAAACTAAAACACATCAAAAGAGACAAATCAGGGCACTCCTTTTATTAAAAGGAACAATACACCAAGAAGATATAATGATAGTAAATATTTATGCCCCAAATGTGGGTGCAAGCACATTTGTAAAACAAACCCTTCTGGATATAAGATCCCAAGTAGACCCAAATACAATAATCCTGGGAGACTTTAATATGCCTCTCACACCACTGGATCGATCTTCAAGGCAAAAGATGGGTAAAGATGCTTTAGAACTAAAGGAAACCATAAACCAAATGGACCTAATAGACATTTTCAGAATATTTCAACCAGGAAAAACAGAATACACATTCTTCTCAGCAACCCATGGAAACTTCTCCAAAATAGACCATATCTTGGGACACAAAGAAAATACCAGCAAATTCAAAAGATGTAATATAATTCCTTGCATCTTTTCAGACCATAATGGAATAAAAGTAGAAATCAACAACAGAAAACGTGAAAGAAGGTATTCAAATTCATGGAGAATGAAGGATACACTATTGAGTGATGAATGGGTAAGAGCAGAAATTAGGGAAGAAATAAAGAAATTTATGGAAAAAAATGAAAACAGAGATACAACCTACCAAAATCTATGGGACACCATGAAGGCAATATTAAGAGGAAAGTTTATTGCATTGAGTGCCCACATAAGAAGGACAGAGAACCAACAAGTAAAGAACCTAATGACACAACTCAAGGACCTAGAAATTCTGCAACAGTCTATTCCCAAAGCCATCAGAAGGCAAGAAATCATTAAAATTAGAGCAGAAATAAATGAAATAGAGAACAAAAAAAATAATTCAAAGAATCAATAAAACAAAAAGCTGTTTTTGAAAAGATTAATAGAATTGACAAACCCCTGGCCAACCTAACCAAAAGAAAAAGAGAATCAACTCAAATTATCAAAATTAGAAATGAAAAAGGAGATATCACCACAGATAGTGAAGAAATTAAAAAGATTATCAGAAACTACTTTAAAAATTTATACTCCAATAGACTTGAAAACCTGGAAGAAATTGATAGATTTCTAAGCACAGTTAACCTACCTAAACTGAAGCAAGAGTACATAGCAAGCCTAAATCAACCAATAACAACCAAAGAAATAGAAATGGCAATAAAAATTCTTCCACCAAAGAAAAGCCCAGGCCCAGATGGGTTTTCAGCTAAATTCTTCAAATCCTTCAGTGAACAACTAATACCAATACTTCATATCTTGTTCTGGGAAATTGAAAGAGATGGAACTCTCCCAAATTCCTTTTATGAGGCCAGTATCACATTAATCCCCAAACCAAATAAAGATATCTCAAGAAAGGAAAACTACAGCCCAATATCCTTAATAAACATAGATGCAAAATTCTAAACAAAATACTAGCTTTACACATTCAAAACTATATCAAGAGAATTATGCACTATGGCCAAGTCAGTTTCATCCCAGAAAAACAAGGCTGGTTCAACATATGCAAATCAATACATGTTATTCACCACATAAATAGAACCAAGAACAAAAACCACATCATCATAGCAATAGATGCTGAAAAAGCATTCGACAAAATCCAACACCCATTTATGTTAAAAACACTGCAGAATATTGGGATAGAAGGAAAGTACTTCAACATCATTAAGGCAATATACTGTAAACCCAAAGCCAACATTATATTGAATGGGAAAAAACTGCAAGAATTTCCACTAAAGTCAGGAACAAGACAAGGATGCCCACTATCACCACTCCTCTTCAATATAGTCCTTGAGACTCTTGCTGCAGCAATCAAACATGAGAAGGAAATCAAAGGAATTCACATAGGAAGAGAGGAATTAAAATTATCCTTATTCACAAATGACATCATCCTTTATCTGGAAGACCCAAAGAACTCAACTAAAAGACTTCTGGAGCTGATTGACAAATTCAGCAAAGTCACAGGTTACAAAATCAACCTAAAGAAATCAGTGGCTTTTCTTTATGCCAACAATAAATCCACAATGAAAGAAACAAAGAAAACAATTCCATTCACTATAACCTCAAAACCAATATAATACCTAGGAATAAACCTAACCCAAGATGTAAAAGACCTCTACAACAAAAACTATAAAACATTAAAGAAAGAAATTGAAGAATATCTTGGAAAATGGAAAGATCTCCCGTGCTCATGGATAAGCAGAATAAATATCATCAAAATGACCATTCTGCCAAAACTGATCTATAGGTTCAATGCAATTCCCATTAAAATACCAGCAACATTCTTCAGAGACCTAGAAAAATTAATTATGAACTTTATATGGAGAAAGAAAAGACCTAGAATAGCCAAAGCAATTCTCAATAACAAGAAACACGCAGGAGGCATTACAATCCCAGACTTCAAACTATACTATAGAGCAATAGTAGTAAAAACAGCATGGTACTGGCACAATAACAGATATACTGACCAGTGGATTAGAATAGAAGATACAGAAACAAACCCACACATTTTTAGTCAATTAATCTTTGACAAAGGGGCCAAACACATACGCTGGAGAAAAGACAGCCTTTTCAACAAATGGTGCTGGGAGAACTGGCTAACCATTTGTAAAAAGATGAATCTAAACCCCTATATCTCACCAAACACAGGAATCAACTCAAGATGGATCAAAGACTTAGAAATTAGACCTGAAACTGTAAAGTTAGTAGAGGAGAGCATAGGTTCAACACTACAACATATTGGCACAGGCAGTAACTTTCTCAACAAAACCTCCAAAGCTCAAGAAATTAAAGCAAGAATAAACAAGTGGGATAGCATCAAACTAAAAAGTTTCTTATCATCAAAGGAATCTATCAATAATCTAAAGAGGAAGCCTACAGAATGGGAAAGGATCTTTACCATCCACAATTCTTATAGGGGGCTAATATCCAGAATATAAAAAGAGCTCAAATCACTCTACACTAGCAAAACAAACAACCCAATCAAGAAATGGGCAAATGAACTGAATAGATACTTCACAAAAGAGAAGATACAAAGGGCCAATAGATACATGAAAAGATCTTCTTCGTCACTGGCCATCAGGGAGATGCAAATCAAAACTACACTGAGATTCCATCTAACCCCAGTCAGAGTGGCAAGCATAAAGAAATCAAACAACAACAAATGCTGGCGAGGATGTGGGGAAAGAGGAACCCTTTTACACTGTTGGTGGGAATGCAAACCAGTTCAACCACTATGGAGATCTGTGTGGAGATTCCTAAGAAAGGTGGGAATAGATCCACCATATGATCCAGCTATACCACTCCTGGGTATCTTTCCAAAGGGGTTGAATTCAGAGAAATACAGCAACATATGCATACATATGTTCATAGCAGCACAATTTGTAATAGCCAAAATATGGAACCAACCCAGATCTCCATCAACAGATGAATGGATAGCAAAACTTTGGGAAATACACACAATGGAATTCTATTCATCCATAAAGAACAAAATTATATCATTTGCAAGAAGATGGAAAGCCCTGGAGAACATTATGTTAAGTGAGATCAGCCAAGCACAGAAGGAGAAGGTACATATGTTTCCTCTAATATGCCCAAACTAGGAAACACAAAAGATACCAGTGGGACTCCAGATAATGGAGGGGAAATATCATCAAAGTTTGAATGGAAAGATAGGAGAGGAGGAAGGCTGATATTGATTAATGAGGGTCTACATCCGAACATGTATAAAATTATGAATATGACATGGTAAACCTGGATAACCTTTGGTGGGAAGGGGGAAGGGAAAACAGGGGGGGGGGAGAGGGCACCAAATATAGTTTAAATGTATACTTTTTATGTTCAATAAAAAATTGTTAAAATAAAAAATCAGTTTAACTTTTAAAAAAAGAAATAATTTATTCCTATTTAAATAATTTTGGTCATTTTATACATTTATTTATTATTTGATATATTTAAACTCACACAATTTTCACTCTGACTAGTTTACTATCCTTAACTGTAGGTATTAGAAAAATACTGCACATGGGATTCTGCACCAGGAATCCCCTGGAGTCTTATAATGTGGCCGTTTGGAATGTGGGGGGCACTTTTTTCAAACACTACCAATATACATGCTTAGGAAGCTTAATAACAGCCATTGAAGTTATCTATATCATTCCCACTTCACTGATGTTAAAACTAAGGCAAAACAAGTCCCTGGGCTTTTCACAATCACACAGAAAGCTCCTGGTGGAATCAAGATTCCAACACGGGAAATTGTACTTCAGACTCTGTCTTCCTAACAAAGTAATGCAGATCATTGCTGTTTCATAAAACAAATGAAGTTTATGGAGTGTTTTTTATATCTCATTCACTACTAAAGGGGTGTATATTCATATACTCTTAGAGTCCTTGCAGCCCCTAAAGAAGAAATCCCAGACCTACACTCCCAGGAACTTGCACAGCTTTGATAATCACCCTGGTTCTAAAATTTTGCAGTCCAACCCAGGAAAGGAGTAACAGTGACAGATATACCACACCCTAGTCACACTCCCCTTGGGAAAAAACCCATAATGGAAACCCCATGGTCTCATGAAGCCTCAATTAACTTCCAGGGTCTGAGACTTTGTGATACAACCCAGTAAAGGAGTTCTTTTTCAAGATCGTTTTGGGTACCTAGAGTCCATATTCCATATTAGGATAGAGTTTTTTTCTGAAAAATAAATATATAAATATATGATAGTTTCACCAAAATAAAAAATAGAAAAAAAAATTCTCTGGTAAGAAAGAAAGTAAAAAGAAATATTGAAATGTTATCTTTAAGTCATCAAAAGCTTGGTATCAGACAAATGAAACTGTTATGTGAGATTATCATTTTTAATTTTGGATAAATTGCTATAATACTAGATGTCAACCACTAAGCCAAGCATGGGAGGGAGGGATGGGGAGAGAATGGGGTGGGGATCGGGTGGGGCCTGACTGGGCAATGTGTGCATGTATGTCTACAAAAGTTTGTATCGCACTATGATGTATGAATACAGTGCACCAATAAAATAAATAAATAAAATAAATTTAAAAAAGAGTATCATAGGTTCAAAAAAAAAAAAAAAGGAGTAGTGTTGACTGAGATTACCACAGACTCGAGATCCAGAGCACCCTAAGTGAAGTCGTAGTGACCCAGGGAAGAACCCAGAGAAGGCACAAACTTCTGAAATCATGGGAAAGAGAAATAACAATGGAGCAATGAATGCCCACAATCCCACAATATCAGAAGATGATAGCACAGAAATTTCGAGATCTCCAGAAGATCAAATCAGAAATATAACTGTAGAAATAATACAGGACCTTCGAAAACATTTAGAGAGAGTTCAAAAGAAATAAAGGATGCAATCATTGAATTAACGTCCTCAATTTAAAGTATAAAGAATCGATTAGACCATATGGAGAATAGAATCTCGCTACTAGAAGATGATCACTCCAAAAACAAACACATAGTTTATAATTTAGAAAAAAATCCAACAGCAGGAATTTGACATTGAAGAAATATGGGCCCATTTTAAGAGAGCTAACCAAAGAATAATTGGAAGAGAGGAGGAAAAAGAAGGTGAAACCAAAGGGATCAATAATCTCTTCAAGGAAGTAATAGCAGAAAAATTTCCAAACATAGAGCAAGAGGTCAATACACAGGTTCAGGAAAATTATAGAACTCCCTTTAGACAGGATCAGAAAAAAGGTTGCTCACACCACATAATTGTCAAAATGACTAATGTGGACGCCAAGGAGAGAATCTTAAAGGCAACAAAAACAAAAGGTCCAGTGACATTCAGAGGCAAACAAATTAGAATCACTCCAGACTTTCCAAAACAAGTCAAGAAAGACAGAAGGACAGGAGTAACATATTCCAAACTCTGAAAGAAAACGATTTTCATCCAAAAATTTTCTACCCAGCTACTTAGTGAGGGTTTCAGCAACTTAGTGGGATCCTGTTTCCAAATAAAAAACTATTAAATACGTCTGGGAGCATAGCCTGGAGATAGAAAAGCCCCTGGGTTCCACTCCCAGTACCACATAAATAACTAAATAAATAAATAAATAAATAAACATAAATAAAGATAAAAATAAATACATTAAAACGGATTCTTTTACATTATCTATACTTTCCTTCATTGAAAATAAGTTTACAACTGGGCATGGTGGTGCACACATAATCCCTGCACTTTGAAGGCGGAGACAGGAGGATCGTGCAGGTTCAAAGCCAGCTGTGCTGGCAGAAGGGAACCTGTTTCCAAATTTAAAAAATAATAAAAATTAACTCTAGGAGTGTATCCCAGAAGGAGAAGGGTTTCCAGAAACCCCAGTATGCCAAAATCATCATCATCATCATCATCATCATCATAATATTAAAATACGTTTTTGAAAAATGGAAAACAGGTTCAAGGCATTAGAAAGATGGATTATATTTATTCCTGTTTAGTTTGGGAAAAGGTAGCAGTCAGTATAAATAATACTAGCTTCAGATTATAAATAGTTTTCTTTTATCTAGCTCTTGCATTTAAATGACATACATAAAGCAGAGATGTTTTATTAGCAAGTTGTCATTTAAACATTCCTAAGGTTTTTGATCTTGGGAAATAACATATTTGACCTTTATTCCTCTTGAGTAAAAAACAAACTCTTAGTATTCAAGACTCTGACTGCAATTCTCAGTCACTTTCAAGAGCACAAATATGTTTCAAGAATTATTTGCAAATTGTTAGAGGTCTCAAGACAAGCACTTAGTTCATGTCTACTCTAATTTTTTCTCCTTCATTAAGTTTAGCTCAAAGTTCAGAACATAGAGTGTTCTTAAGCCCTCTGCTTTGAACTTACTCACCATGATATTGCTCAGGTATGTGGCTTGCAATAATTTCTGAACCTATGTATCTATGTTTTAGCATTTTAAGCTTCTTAAGACATATCCTAAATTAATAATTTGCTGTTTGAACAAACTTACATAGCAAAAACCTGCTGAATTTTTAACAGGAAACTCACCAGCAGCTCCCAGGAAAGCAAGAAAGAGGCAGAGGAAGTTCTTCATGGTTGCTCACTTGTTCAGCACTGGAAATGAACACCTATTTTATCCATGCATATTTATTATTCCAGGTTTGTAATTGACACTCATGGCCACAGGTGCCAGAAATGTGATTTCTTTGGGAATTTCCAGCATGACTGCGAAAGACAGATCAACATTTGCCTTCTAAAATTTGAAATGTTTTGGAAAGATATGACCACACTTTTCAACTCACTAAAAACAGCCTGTTCCTCTAAGGTAAACATTACTGTTTTTCTACCTGGCACAAACTCCTCCTAGACATCTCACATATTATACAATGTTTCAAGGACCTTCCGCTCATGCTTCTTCAGTAGTTTTCCTCTTAACCACTAACTCACAGGCATTCTACATCTACTCAGAAGTGTCCAAATGTAAGCTTCCTGCTTAGAAGGACAACATATGAAGAAACATAACCAACATGACCTCACTTCTGAGTGTAGTCCCCTAGCCTGCCTCTTTGAATCTTCAACAGCATTCTACCTCCAAGCTAAGCCCCTAGCCATATTTGTTTATTCTTTAGGTTGAAATAGGGTTTCACTGAGTTGGTAAGGGCCTCACTAAGTAGCTGAGGCTGTCAGCAAACTGCAATTCTTTGTCTCAACCTCCCAAATGCTGGGATTATAAGTGTGCAGCACCACTCCCAGGTCTTTGTCATTATTTTACTCTCAGGTTTGTTGGTTATTCATGACAAGTGGTGCCCAAACAGTGCTACATGAACATGATGACAAAAGGACCAAGGACTTTGCTGAATCTGTTGATTAGTTCTATTAGCTTTTGGGAGAGTTTGTTGGGTCTTCTAAGTATAGTATCATGTCATCTAGAAATAGTGAGAGTTTGAGTTCTTCTTCTCCTATTTGTACCCCTTTGATTTCCTTTTATTGCCCTACTGCTCTGGCTAGAGTCTCAAGTATTATATTGAAGAGAAGTAGTGATAATAGACATCCTTGCCCTATTCCTGTTTTTAGGTGGAATACATGAAGGTTTTCCCCATTTAATATGATGTTGGCTGTTATCCTATTGTAGATTAATTTATGATGTTGAGGTATGTTTGTTCTATGCTGATTCTCTGCAGTTCTTTTATCATAAATGGATAAATGTTTTTTGGGCATCTATTGAAATTATCATGAATATTTTCTTTGGTTCTGTTTATATGATGAATTACACAGAATTATTTTTATACATTGATCCAGCTTTGTATGCCTGGGAAGAACCCTACCTTGTCATAATGTATGATTTTCTGGATGTGGTTTTGAATGTGTGTTGAGCGTATTTTTATTTTGTTTAGCAGTTTTACATCCAAGTTCATCAAAGATATAGGCCCATAGTTTTTCTTTCTAAAACTGTCTTCATTTGGTTTTGGTATTAATGTGATATTGGCTTCACAGAATGTATTTGGGAGAGTCATTTTTTTCATGAAATATAAAAAATAGGTTGAGGAGTATTGGTATTAGCTCTTCTATGAATGTTTTATAAAATTTATTTGGGAAACCATCTGGTCCTGGGCTTTTCTTTGATGGTAAGATTGTGTGTGTATGTAGTACTGGGGTTCCTGGAAACCCTTCTACCTCCGGGTACACTGCCAGGTACCTATTTTTTATATTTTTATTTGGAAACAAGGTCTTTTAAGCCAGCATGGCTGGCTTCGAACCCGTGCAATCCTCATTTCTTCACCTCCCAAGTGCCGAAATTACAAGTGTGTGCCACCACACCTGGCACTGATGGTAAGATTTTATTGCTGTTTCAATCTCTTTGATTGCTATTGCTTTGTTTAAGTTTTCTATATCTTCTTAACTCAGATTAGGTAGATTGTATTTATCTAGAAAGTTGTCAATTTCTTCTAGATTTTCCATTTTGTTGGAGTAAAGTTTTTGAAGGTAGTTTCTCATATTCCTCTAGATTTCAACCCTTTAGTAGTATTTATCTTCGTTTACGTATCTATCTTGTTAATTATTTTTTGAAAAACCAGCATTTGCAAAGTCTCTGGATACAAAATCAGTCTTAAGAAATCAGAAGCTTTTCTGTACACTAACTATAAATCCACTAAAAAAGAAATTCAGAAAACACTTTCACTCAGGAATCCCACGAAGAAATAAAATATTTAGAAATAAACATTAAAAAAGAGGAAAATGACCTCTAGTATAGAAAATTATATAATATTGAAAAAGGAATCAAATTCTTAGAAGATTGGAAGATCTTCCATATTAATCAATAAGCAGAATAAATATTATCAAAATCACCATACTCCCAAAAGAGAACTACAGGTTCAATGCAATACTCATTAAATGACCAAGATCATTCCTCACAGACATAGAAAAATAAGTCCTTAAATTTTTTTGAACAACAAAAAAACATAATAGCCAAAGTAGTTCTCAGCCACAAAAACTATGCAAAGGAATCACAGTAAATGACCTTAAACTATACCACAAAGCAATGGTAATAAAATCAGCATGTTACTGGAACAAAAACAGGTACATAGATGAATGGGGTAGAATAGAAGACTCAGAAACAAATCCACACACTTTTGACAATTGATTTTTGCCAAAGGGGCCAAAAATGTACACTGGAAGAAAGATAGCCTGTTCAACAAATGGTGTTGGAAACACTGGTTAGCCATATGCAGAAGAATGGAAATAAATCTCACTTTTTAATCTTGCACAAGAGTCAATTCAAGATGGGTCAAAGACTTTAAATTAGACCAGAGACCTTGAGGTTTCTTGAAGAGTTGGAGTTGAATAATAAAAAAAGATGAAGGTGGTTAGTTGGCAGCTATTGTCTCTTGAATCCAGTCCAGGTATTTGCTCATCTTGATATAAACAACAGGTTGGCCTTTCAGAACACAGCCAGAGCCCCAGGAGACAATGCTCTGGAGCTCTCCATTGCAGGCCACAAGGCCACCAGAGTCACATTGAGGATAAAGGAAAATGCAATCAGATTCTTGTTCATTCCCAATATTATAATGGAGTCCAAGATAAACCTTTATAGTTCAAGAAATATTATTTTACGGTGCTGATCCTCCATGAGCAACTTCTCTACCTCTTGAGATTCAGCTGTCAATTTCTTTTTGTTTATTTATTTTCTGTTTTTTTTTAACTGGGTCTCACTAAGTAGCTGAAAGGCTCACTAAGTACATGAGGCTGGCTCTGAACCTGCATGATCCACCTGTCTCAGCCTCCCTAGTGCAGGGATTGCAAGCATGTGCCATCACGCCCAGCACCACAATGCCTGGCTTTTATCATTATCATTATTTTTCATCTTCTTTCCCTTTAGCCACTCTTCTTATCTTAATATATCCATCTGACAAGAAAAGGTGAGGACTAAAGGTCATTAATACTCTCCCAATACCTTTGCTCCTTTAACAAGGGTGCCATTCCAAAATCAACACGGAAGGGAATCTGAGTGCACTGTTAATATAACTAACTTCTGTGTATCCATTTGCCAATGTATTATTCTTTAAAAAAAAAAACCACAGAAAAGCACTAAGTCCCAGAATGTAACCTCCTTTTTCTTCAAAATCTAGCCAAGTTAAGAGAATCTTGATTGTAAGACTATGTTAGAATGTTTAGAAACTTCTTGAAGGAAATTGGCTTTCCATTATGCACACTGAAAACTAGAGCAAGTTACTGTTGTGTGTACAAGCTATTTTCATGCACTTACACCAGAACAGTCGATCCTTGGGGTGCTAGCCATTTATGCAAATTAACCAAGCTAATGGTGACAGTGGCACAGATTCTGCACCCTAACATACAATACTGCTTCTCAGTGGCAAGCAGATATGGAACCGAGCTCACTATAGAGAAAGTATGTGTCACTATCCTACAAGCCACTTAGACAAGCACTGAGTGGGATGAATGTCCTACATTATGGAGAAGTCCTGTGAAGGAAGGAGGTGCCTCTTTTCAGATATCATGAGGGACAGAGCTCTTCTTGGAGAGTCACTGATTTCTTGAAATTGTTCTCTAATATATCATATGTGTGCCATGTTCTTGGAATTGTTCTTGTCATTTTTCTCTATATGCCATGTTCTGTGGGCAATATCTTTTCCCTTTCAGCAATCTATCCCACTGCCCTGGTACAACTTAATTTTGAGCGTAACAACTGTTAACACTAATTTTTTCAAAATTCTGTCTTTATTTTGCATACTTTTCACTTTCATTTTAATGTCTTATGAAAAATATTTCACTGATACTGTATATTTGGGGTTCTGAATTACTTTTATGTCTCATGTTTGTCTCATTCCCAAGGATTGGCATTCTTCTCATATTAATTCATTGAACATTTTGAATATCATTGAAATGCATTTATGCACCTTCCTTAAGGCCCTTGATTCTTAAGGTGATCTCCAAACATTGTGCCAGAGTGTTTATGTATTCTGATCATACTTCTTATTATTTTGTTTAGTGCTCTCAAATATTCAAGTTTAGTGAACCTTTCTCCAAGTACTGTTTTTATTTTTGTATTAGTGAGGATTGAACCAGGTGGCATGGTATCACTCCAATAAAAAGAAAGCACAAACATGGGAAGACACAAGAAATTCCGTTCATGCTGAGCAGCTATTGATGCAGCAGTCATGAAAGGATTCACTTTTCTTGTGTTTCAGGATTTGTAAATGGAAACATTTTTCCAGAGTTTTGCTTGTAGATTCTGACAGCTATGAGAAAGTGAGACATTTTCTTTATCCTCAGTCTATCTGAATGAGCACAGTTTACAGGAGAGTCTATCTGCTTATTGCAACCCTGTTTGCCTGACAGAATATTTAAAAGGAGCATGGTCCATTTTACAAAAGACTTCACGCTGAAAATAGCTTTTGTATGATAACTAGGTATGGGAGTGTAAGTTTTCTAGGGCTGGTGATCATTTGCATTAGGTGTGCCACCTGTGGACCAATCCAGTCTGTGTAGCACCCTTAATTAGGAAGCTAAGTGTTGGGGGAGGTGTGTGAGATACAAGAAACCTGAGGTTTAATGGTTTCTCTATTTTAAATTACTAACACAAGATCTATCATAGACAATGCAAGATCAAAGATCAAATGGGAACTGTAACCAAGTGTTATAGAATTGTGTCTGATATATTAGAAAGGCACCTAATAAATTTATTAAAATAGGATCGTGTTGTAAGCCACAGGAAGTTCACCTGCCTATAATTCCAGTACTTGAAGGCTGAGACATGAGTATAACAGTTTCCATGCCAGACTCAGCAACTTATTGAGATCCTCAGAACTGAGTTAGAACCTCTTTCAGAAAGAAAAATAGCAGCTGGGTGTGGTGGCACACACTTGTAATCCCAGCATTTGGGAAGCTTGGACAGGAAGATCCTCCTGAAGTAGCCTCAACTACTTTGTGAGACCCTTTGCAGCTTATTGAAACTCTGTTTAAAAAACAAAGAATAAAAAATAGGGCTGGTGGTGTCCTCAGAGGTAGAATGGCCCTAGGTTCCATCCCCAGTATCGAAAAAAAATAAAATAGGGCTAGAAGTGTTGCTCTGAGGTAGAAAGTCTTTATTTACTATCCCCAGGACAACACCACACACACACACACACACACACACACACACACACGTGTCATGGGAACACTGGTCTCCAAATTACATTATCAATATAGGACATTAGGTCCACCATGGATAAATAATTTATATTGATTACTATGGATGATTTCTTCAATAACTTTCTAAAGTCTTTTAAATGCATATTTCAACTTATCCCTTTTTAGCAGAAATTTTCAAGAGAAAGTAACACCTATCAAGGAATATTTTTAGACAGATGTGGTGCAAAATAAAATCATTTTATTTTGGTACTGAGTTCAGGCTTGAAAAGAACATTAGGCTCACGACTCGGGATAGATCATGATAAGGTAAAGGTCATTAGTTGGCAGCAATGGTCTCTTGAATCCAGTCCAGGTAGTTGCAGACCTTGGTGTAGACACCAGGTTTGCCTTTCAGAGCACAGCCAAAGCCCCAGGAAACTATGCCCTGAAGCTCTCCATTGCAGACCACAGGGCCACCAGAGTCACCCTGAGAAAAAAGAAAAGGACAATCAGACTCCTGTTTTTCTCTAGCACACATGGAATCCACGTTATTCTTCTCTGGTCTGGGAACCAATGGAAGTTGCTGATTGTCCACAAAACACATTCCTTAACACTTAAGAGCTAAATATCAATCTCCCTTCTACAATTTGTTTCTTCCCAGTTGCACCTCTCTATAGTTGGTCCATAGGACCAAGGAAAGTGAGGACTGGAGAGATCTGAGTCTGTTTCAGTATATACACTCCTTTCAAATAGGGTTTATTCTATGGATACCGCCTAAGAAGTATGCTTCAGTATACTAACTGCACAGAAACTTCTGTGTAAATCTTTACCCTTAATACTATACAATATATAACAACACATAAAATAATTAATTCATCACAAAGCTATTTCTCACCTCTCAGTATTTATCTCAAAAACAGTCTTAAAGTTATGCACGTTGAAAAAAAATCAGGGGGCAGATGAGGAAGAATGAACTGATGGTAGGAAAATTAAAAGAAAACTCACCTGGCATGAGTCCTTCCTACCCTCCAGGAAGCCCAGGCAGAACATGTTGGCAGTAATATCGCCTGGGTAGGAGTTGTGACAAGAGGAGTCAGAGAGGACAGGAGCATCCAGACACTGGAGGAGGGAAGGGAATTTCTCTGTTGGATACAAGCAAAATGGAAGATTACCCACAGATATCCTGGAAATTTCCTTCCTACTCTATATGCTCTGTTTCTCACTACCCCAAGTTTTCCTTTCAATTTTTTAATAACTTGAAATTTGACTGAACTTTTTTTGTCTAGATAGATTTCAAGGTAGTTTTACCTAATAAGTATTAATTATTTGAGACTAGAGGAGTCAGTATGGATCTCAGATGTAGAGACATGTCTGTGAAGCAAGTATATATTTCAGGTAATTTCAATTTCTTTAGCCACATTTCTATTTACCTCTCTGTTTCTAATTCTCTGTACATTATTTCATGGCTTGAAATAAATACCTCAACATTTTATAATAAGTGTCTTTTCTGTGTTCTCCATATTCTTAGAAAAGGAGAGGTTCTATGTAAACTCACAACTTTCAAGGGTGCAGATATCCAAAACTAGCCTCTGGCAACCTTGCCTAATAGGAAAAATTGAGCTAATTGTCCCTCAACATGCCTTTTACTTCTCATATTTTCAAACTTTATTCTGGTGTCCCAGGTGACACTTACATCCAAAGCTCAAGGTGTTTCCCCAGCCAGACACAAGGCACTGGGTCCCAACAGATGGACAGGATCTTGGCAGAGAGATTGCGGACACTCGAGTGCTGATGGTGGCAGGTGCTTTCAGTTTAACCAGCATGATGTCATTATCAATATTTGTCTTATTATATTTGGGATGGATGATCATCTTTGCTACATCAATAAAATGCTCATTTCCCTCAATGACATCAAGGTTGTGTTCTCCCAGATGCACGGAGTATCTGCCTCTGTCAGAAGAAAGGATTAAATTTTCCTAAATATCCAACATGAGATTCCTTATTTTCTCCCATTACCTCCTCGAATAGCAAAAGCACAGGTTCCCTTCTCTCCTCTTCAAATGTTCAATCTTTCAGGCAATTATGCACTTAAGGTCTTCTTGTGCAATATCACATGAGGTACATATTAGAAAACTTCTGTCCCAACTGTCTCTACTCTAGGAATCCTAAATCATGCCTTCTTGTTAGAAGAATGAGATATAGGAATAGGAACCATAAGTTTTAAGAAACTATTGGAGATGAAAAGAAGATTGATTCTTCCTGCCTTATTTTTCCCTCTGAGATTACCAAGTATCATTGGGTGGTGAGGCATTTGCCATAGACATTAGAAAATATCAAGTTACAGAATGTAGGGTTTAATTTTATTATCCTCCCAGAAAAGTGAAATACTGTATTATTTTCACTCCATAAGTAATAATCATTAGGACTATATCTTGATTTGGGTTCTGAGCTATTTCTAAGAATCATTCCTCAAATACTCTTTCATTTTAATACCTGGGATGCCAAAATTTAAGAAGGCAGCAGTCCTACAAAATAACCTACCTTGTTAAGGAACAAACAGGAAAGTTTTCCATCATATTTTTAATTTACTTTATCTTTGTTTTCTGTGGCTAGAGAAGAAATTGAACCAGACATAGGAATGTGAGTTATGGTCACTTACAATAGGTGGGATTTGTAGCAGTGAGCCGCAGAAAGGACCCACTGATCACTGATGAGGGAGCCTCCGCAAAAATGTCCATCAACATCCAGGGACACCTGGTAGGGAAGGGCATTCTCTGAACAGGTGTAGCCCCCGACGATCTTATCATCATCATCAACAGTGGGGAGAGCAACTGACAGGAAAGTTGGAAACTCAGTGTCAAACATCCAGCTTGCAATGTCTTCTCATTCCTGATGATTAGCAGACCCAACAGAAAAATGAGAATATTCTCTTGCCTCACATAATCAGGAATGGAATGTTTAATGTAACTTTTCATTTACATTTGAGTATATCATACATTAAAGTATACTCTACTTTCATCTCTTCGTTTTTAGTGTATTTACATGATATTCAACACAACTCTCTTTCCCTGTGGCCTCTATTGTGACCCACTCCTTTTGATTATTACTTTTCTTGAACAAGTGAGATTTAATTAGAGCTAAACCAATATCTAATACCCTGTTGTCTTATCTTTTTCAGCTACCTGATTACAGAGCCTAAAATGAACATTTGATGTTGTTTTTTTCCATAAAAGTAGAGAAAGGACAGACTCTTTCTGATTTGTTCATTATAAAGACTCACCAGCAGCTCCTAGGAAAGCAAGAAAGATGAAGGTCTTCATGATTTCTCACTGGATCTGGAGTGGGAATTGTAGGAAGGCTTTTAATCCATTGGTATTTATACCTTCAGATTTGTCATTGACACTAATAGCCACAGGTGTCAGAAAAATGATTTCATTGGAAACACACAAATCTAAATTTAGAATTTGATTCTCTGACTCATGGAAGATGATTCACCACTACATTTAAACATTGATACTTTTCTTTTTTCCAGAAGGTTATGGGAATGGAAGTCATAATCCCACCTGGGAGAAAGTGGGTTGATAGAAAAAGAGGATGGATTAAGGTCACAGGAAAAAATCTCCAGGTTTTTGCATTCACATACAAATATTCTAGGTACCTGGATTTTTCACATGTGTACTTTTGTCTTAAGAAATAATTCAGACTATGTACACTTTGTGTTTACCATTGGCTCTAGCACAATATATACATTGTTTCATGGTAGTTTTCATTTTGTACATCTAGGTTAAATTTTTATTTTTAGTAGAGAAAACATGTTTCCTCAGAAAAGGAAAAATAGTCTTCTTATTGGTAATTAAAATATATAAAAATGGGACAGTAAAAAATGATTCCTACTGGTATTTGTCTGGTGTTTACTCTGTTTCAGGGAATAGTAAACCTACTTTGTCTCCACTTTCTAATTTCTTGGATTTAGTTACCTAAAGTTAACCAGGATCCAAAATTTTAAACATAAATTTCTAAAAATTGTAATTCAAAAATTTAAAATGACTTTTGTGACATTATATCGGTATACTTGTTCTATTTTGGTCACATTTTAATGTACTTATGTACCTAGATCAAAAATGATAACTTATCACATGCATGCTTGTTTAACAAAATTTTGGCACTATCTGAAGTTTCAGAAATCCAATGGGTCTGGCAATGAATTCCAAGAACACTGAGGGCACTAGCTTATTTAAGTCCTTTCTATGTTAAGTTAATAATTCTGATCATCACCTCACTTGAATCTTTCATCATCACCAGTTTGCTGGTGAGACTTGGTGACAATCAGGCAAGATCCTGGTGGAGTCAGGATTCCACCATAGAAAACTGGGCTTCAGAACGAATGTGCACATGAAGGCCATGCAGAATTGTGGGCAGATGATAATATAAGTGTAGCTTGAGAGTTTCCTATGCATCAGGAATCATGGAAGTGTTATCCATGCACCCATTGTTCCAGGTGTCATAGACATCCCCATAAATATGGTTCTGTACTTTTCACCATTTCAGCAAGTTTGAGGAACAGAAGGTGTAGAGGAGTCAAATACTTCTCATGTAGCTTCCTAGCTGCTAAGAGGTAGTCCCAGCATTCAACACTCAAGCAGCCTCATACAGGGCCAATGTCTTTCACTGTGATTCAAAATATATACAAGAGATGCTGTGTGAGCTCTACCAACTCAGGGTGAAACTGAACCAATTCTAGCCATTAAATAAATATTGTTTTGACAGCAATTATCTTATATAATGAAGACTGGATCAAGTACCCAGAGTGAGTGAATCTCAAGACATAAGCTACAGTAGGATAGAGTTCCTAGTTTCCACTCATAAACATTACATCTCATCTCACCTGCCAAAAGTTAGATGATACTATCTCCTTAGACCAATTATAAGAGCTGAGATAATTTCTGATTTTGTTTTTGTGTTGATCCTGAAATTTTGTTGGAACAATGATAATGTAATCAAAATCAGAACTTCATAATCTTGAAACTTTTGACATTTGTGGTCAGATTCTGTTCATATTCAACTCATTCTGTTCATATTCAACCCATTCTGTTCATCTTTAACACATTCTTCCTTAAATATAAATAAAATCTAATAAGAACTAGTAAGTACAATAAGTTAAATAGTCTAATAGGTCACTAATTTAATAAACAACATATATACTGCATGACATTTTGGTGTAATGTTAGAAGCTACATATTAAGGTTTGTAATGGCACTGTAATAATAATAATAATAATAATAATAATAATAATAATAATAAGTTTTTGCAATTAAGTTTCTTGGCTCATCGTTTTCCCTGGTCATATATCTATCTGAACTGAAGATAAGACCTTAGAGTAATAGGCAGAACAAGGGTAGCACCATGTCAGAAAGACAGACATGGTAGAGTGGCTCAGAAGTGAGACACTATCACCTTTGAAATTGAATTCATTAACTTGTCCCTCCTATTGTGCTCCTCAGTAGTCTCCTGATTTGCCACTTATCTCTGCTGTGTAAACCTTTTGAGGCAGCACTATTTGTTCATCCTCACAAGGACAGATAGGTCTGACATCACTGATCAGAATGTATCACTTAGTTAACCGTGTCAGGAGGCTGCACAGTAAAATCTCATATTGTCCTTTGTTTATTTTTAGTCTTAAAATTTAAAGTTTGCACTAACCATCTGTATCCCTGTGTAAGTCTCAGCATCCCTTATCTCTATCTGTTAACAGTTACCTTTTATGTTGAATACCTATTTTATAATAAGGAAAAGAAAGACACTGAAATATAGCTTTTTAAACTATAAAGGCTCTAAGGCTTTAACTACTTTGTGTTATTAATGATCAAAATTGTGTCAATTTAACTTGCTTTTATTTCTTTTAACTAGGTTGGAACTTTTGTGAAGCTAACTCTTTCCTTCTAGTTGCAGGTATCTCTATTTTTAGTTTTCAACATCCTGCATCTTATATAGTTGCTATGACAATTAGTTCCCAGTAAACAGTCATTTTATCTGGCAAATTCAACCTTGTAGCTGTTTCTGACAGCCCAGAGACAGAAAAAATGAATTGTATTGTTTTGCCTACAAATAGATATGCTTATTAGCAATCAATGCTAACTCAATCAAATATAACCTACTAGTTTGCTTTTTTGAAGTTAGTTTTGGCTTGTGATATAAAGATTAATGTAACTAATGAAAAGATAAGTTGAATTATATTGTAGAAATTGGACATTTCTGAAAAACTGGCAAAGTGAAAGAATCACGGGAAATTTGATTCCTTTCAGGGTTTTGTAAATGACAGAGAATGTATAAAATTTAATGGAAATACAACTGACTGTTAGAACAGTGTGTCTCTGTAAAGCTGGAGACTTTTGCATCTATTCATCACTGTAATTAAACTTTAAATTAATGTTAAAATGATTTTAAAGTATTTTTGTTGATTGGTACTAGAGATTGAACTCAAGGGCCATCTAAATGATAGATATACCCCTGATGGTTTCAATTTTTATTTTTAAGTAGGATCTGTCTACGTTACCTCACACTGGCCTTGGAACTGCAATCATCCTGTCTCAGCCTCCCAAATGCTGTAATTACAGGCACATGACTTCTATCCTGGCAAGTAAACACTTTAATTTTTTAAGACATACAGATTCTTGTTATTTTCTATAAATTATGGCAATGGTATAGATTAAAACAATAATTCAATAGTATTTCTAGAGGAAAAGAGAATTACATTTGTTTTATTAAAGTAGATTTTCTTAGATAAACAGATCATGAGAAAAATTGAGGCTTCTTGCTTATTCATGCCAGAACTAACAACTAGATTATAGTATGTACTCAGTTGAAGAAAAGCACATTCTACCCAGCTGATATATTCTATCAGATAAAATATACATATGTGCTTACATATGTAAATATGTTTACATAAGTAGATAAGTTTTAAGAGTTATTTGTTAAATTTACATTTATAAGAAAGGTTATAAATATGAAGTTCACAGCTGAGTATTCTTAAAGTTTCAAGTAAGAGGACATAAATGATTTCATGATACTATAATTAGACAAAACACTTGAAAAAAGCTATGTAATCATGCCATTTCTCCAAATATCAAATGATTGCCTCTTTTTTTTTCTATTTGCTACAAAAGATTCCATGTATTTTGTAATATTATTTAATCAGGAAAAAGTACTCCTAATATATTCTCTGGCTATTCTGAGTGTTCATTCTGCAGTTTTATCTACAGAATAAATGGATTGTATATTTGACAAGGCCTTAAAATGTTTTTCTTTTAATTTTAGTTTAGAACCAAGTTTTTGATTTCCGGTCTTCCATCTGCTATTCACCTTCCTTTCCTCAAAGAATTTGCCCTAATCAGCATCATATTCTTTTGATCTATTGTGTATTTAACAGTCAGCATGGACATGCCAGAAAGCCAGTGTTGACACTGTTTGTTTCACTGTGAATCCTTAGTGCATTTAACAGAGCCTGAACTATAACAGGCCCATAAGACAGTATTGATGAGTCACCAATTAGAAAAATAAATAGAACACTCACATTTTCTCCATTGAAGAATATGCCATGTTTATTAAGTTAATCCTCTATATGAAGAGTTGGCCATCTGAGTTTGCTGGTTATACATATTCTGATTCAGTCAACACAGATCAGAAATAGCAAACAAATAGGGGCTTTATACTGATTGTGTAAAGACATTATGTAGTCATTATTCCCTAGACAGTACAAGAGAAAATATTTTTATATGGCTTTTCATTGTACAAGGTACCGTCAGTAAACTAGGAAGGACTGAAAATTTACAGATGTATACACATGAAATATGCATGTTCTACCCACTCTATCTGATGGAATTGAATTTCAGTAGATTGGGAGGTTTGGGGGAGTTTGGGAACATCCCTCATGTGCTTACTAAGGGATGACTGTATCTAAAAGGTCGTGATTATTACAAACCAAAGAAACTCTGTTTTGACTGTGTGTTACAGACCTTCATTGAAAAGGAATCGACATAATTTCATTTAAATTTTGGTTTAGAGTGTCTATTAACTGTTTCCTAAAAAGATTCCCTTTTTATCTTCTGGAAAAGAAGCTTTCCAATAAACTTTCTGAAGCCATTCCTAGACATTTTTTTGTATCAGTGATAATGGGAATTAAACAAAGGATTGTTATCCCTCTGAGCTACATCCCCAGCCCTATTTCATTGCTTATTATGAGGCACGGTCTTGCTGAGTTGCCTCATACTGACCTTGAACCTGCAATCCTCCAGTCTCAGCCTCCCAAATACTTGGATTACAGGTGTGTGCCATCTACCATATTGGTTCCCTTGATCTTTTTATATTCAAATCACATAAGCAACCTAGGCAGTTGTCAAAATATAAATAGATATAGAAAATGGGATACTTACACAGAAAATAATTTTACTCAGCCCCAAAGAACAATGTGTCATTTGCAGGAAAGTGGATGGAATCAGAGAATATTATGCTAAGTAAAATCAGCCAGTGTCATAAACTTAGAGGTCATGTTTTTTCTCATAGCTGGAAGCTAGAATAAAAATAAGTAAGAAAAGGAGAATAGTGGAATTGGCCCAGGGGATGGGAGAGAGAAGGAGGTAGGAACGTTTTTTTGTACTAGTAATAGAACCTAGGGGTGTTCTTCTTTTGAACTACACCCACAGCCCTTTTTGTTCTTTATTTTGAAACAGATTTTTAGTTAGGTTGCTGTGACCCTATATTCCTGAGCCTTGTTCCAAACCTGTGATTCTCCAGTCTCTGCTTCAAAGGTACTGGGATTACAGGTGTACACCACCATGTCCAGCTAAGGAGAAAAGTTAGCTTTAGGAAGGAAACATTTTGAATAATATTATGTCTGTATATGAAGATATTGTTCCCACTTTCTTGCATGTACAAAGAGGGAAAAAGGGTTTAGATGGATGGGGTTAGGAGTTAATCACACCAAAAGATGTTTTGGACATATAATAATTTATCACTGAATATCACAATGATATATAATCATATTGGGCAAATAAAATTCTAAAACCATAAAAATTCTGAAATTTCTTCATCTATTTTCTTAGATGAATATATGAGGGAGAATTTAAATATGAAAGACACTGTGATCATGGGGCTTGATCCTCAGGCTAAGGTTCACTCTCATTAAAACAGCAGGAAAAGCCAGAAATAAATTATATGCAAGGTGACAGCTTTAAAACTCTGAATCAAACTATCCTCAAAGCCTTCCTACCCCTAAGTTTCCATTTGCCCATTTGAATAGGCAGATTACACTGGGGGTGAATAGGTGGATAACACTGGGGGTGAGTGACTTCTAAGTATTATGTTTACACTAATGCATTATTGTACTTAAGTGTCTCTTTTACCAGAATAAATTTCTCAAGTTGCCTTTCAAAAGTACCTAAGATTTTATATTTTAATAGAAATGAACTAAATGTGAAGAGGTAGTCTTTGCATAAAACAGGAGACAAACTAACAGGATGATGTATTGAAACATGGCCACTGAATGTCAATGAGGGAAAATGACTTGTGCACCCCTGTCACTTGGCAAGGCTCTGCCCTCATGTTGCTTCTTTGAAGTAACTCTCTTTTCAGGTCTCTGAACCTTTCCTTACTCTAGGCAATAAAGTGAGTTAAGTGTACACAGGTAGTAAAGATGATAGGGAGCATTAGAATCCTGAAATCTTGTTTCAGGGCTGAGTCCTAAGATGTTTCAGGACCTGAAGCTACTTATTTCAACAAAGAAAAGGTAAGTATACAATTATATCTGAAATACACAAACAAAAGGTAAAAAGTGAGAACTAAGCAAATAAAACTGAAAAGGTCATGGCTAAATATTGAAGTCCTTAATCCAAGTGAACTTTCCTTTCATCCCAGGCCCAGTGATAAAGCCATATTAAGAACTCGGATGGTTGGTAGCATATGCTTGCATTCCAAGTGTATCAATTCAGAGACTGAATTGCTACTGCTTACTCCTACACATCTATCTAAAGCAAGGGAACAATGGGAGAAAGCCTGGACCAGACAGTGCAGATACATAGTACTTGAATAACCTTGACTTTCTCTTATTATCCCTGGAAATAAGGGAAAATTGCCCCTGCCAGTGGAAGGCTAGTTTCATTCAGGTACATCAGGAGAGCTGCTTCTTGAGACACTAGTCTTAGAAGCCAACTAAGTATGTTGATTATTGCATTGCCCCTGCAGGGTATCATATAAAGCCCCTCTTTGAGTTGGGTGTGGTGACACACAGTTGTAATCCCAGCATTCAGGAAGCTGAGACAGAAGAATTACAGGTTCAAGGCCAGTCTCCCCTACTGAGTGAAACTCTGTTTCAAAATAAAGAATAAAATAGGGCAGGGAGTATAGGGTATAGCTTGGAGGTCGAATGCCCCTGGGTTTCATCCCCAGACCTGCAAAAAAAAAAAAAGGCCCCTCTTTGAGAGGAAACAGACATGGAACTAAAGCCAGAGTCACAGGATACACACCACTCACCTTGCAGCAGGCTGAACATTGAAGCTGAGGAGACTGCTTTGCAAAGCACCTTAAGGGCCAGAGGTGCTGCTGATTCACTCAATTGCCACTTAGCACTTTTGGGGGAAGTAATAGTTTTTAGATTAGTTTTCTCTATAAACCTTAATTTTCATATTTTGATTTTTTTGTCCTGTCAGTAACCCTTATCCTGGCATAACAAAGCTGAGGATGTGACACCTACATACTCTGGAGGTTGAAGGAGGATTATATAAATATCAAGCTTAGCAACTCAGGGAAACCATCTCAAATTAAATTCCTAGGTAGGTAGCACCCTGATAGTAAAAAGTAGTACCACAGAATTAAACAAATATACAAACCAGAAGAAGCTTCAGAGCTTTTTTCTTCAAATATGTCATCCAGAGTTACAAAAGTAATAGATGTGTAACAAGAATATCAATTTTCCTGTGCTCTCACCTTTTCATTAATCAGTCATGGACTACATGAAGTTTTTATGTCAAAACCACAATCTCTGACAAGATGGCACTAGAGGGTAAAGCCTCAGGGGAAAGTTTTAGATAATGTTTACGCCATGAATCCAGCTTGAAGGCATCAGTGTATTTATGAGGAGTGGAAAACCCTGTGCTGGTCTTATTTGGCACATGAAGATTCCATAATAGGAGTCAGTGTATGCACAGATAATCCAGGAAGGCTGCTTTCTTCCCCCACATATGTGACCTGCTGATGCACCAGCTGGGTTGTATATTCTCTATACCTTGAGAAAAAAATGTCACTATCTAAGCCATTCCATCTAGAATGTTTCTGTTTCCCCAACCTGACCTAAAACACTATAACTTTTTACCTTGTCTCAGAGGCTGAAATTTTTCCACACTGGTCAGTTCTATTTAACCCAATGTGCCCATTCTCAGAGTCCAGTGTGTCTTTATTTCTTACCAGTATGCTTGTGAATACTGTGTAGGGAATTTTAGTATAAACCCTAATCCTGTGGAACCTTGAGTTGATGAAGACTTGAGGGAGAGCTGGAGTAGAATTAAGAAGAGAGGGTGGGGTGTGGTCTCAGACACTTTTGAGTGGCATAGCTCACACCTGTAAGAGCTAAGGACTCAGGCTAATACATGTGTTTTCTGCAAACTTGTCTGTGTTTTTTCTTTCATTTACTTGCAGTTTGAAGTAGTGCCTAGACTAATCTAGAATTTTGAGAGACTTATGATAGACTTGGGGCACATATTTTCTTTGCAGGTCATGCTTGTTAGGGCAATGACATTTCCTTTGGAAAATGAGAAGATTTTAGAGAACTACAAAACATAGGTGGGTAAATCCATGATTCATGTGAAAAGTTGTGGTTTGTAAAGTAAACTTTACATCAAGACCTTTGCTTTTGCTCTCCTCATAGAGTTTCAGATGGACAGAGGAAGAAGTTAAATGAAGTGAAACCATCTGTCCCCTGTACAGCAATGCACTGGGACTAAACCCAGCCTGGGCATCAATGTGATTCTACTATGAAGAGTTTCAAATACCTTTTTCCAATTGTTTTTAATTCTCTGCACTTTAGAGTGGTCACCTGTTAAATGATGAACTCGGGGTCTATCATAGCATGAATGTTTTGGTTTAAATTTGAATGTCCTCCAAAGCTCATGTGTTAAGTATGTCCCCTTTGCACCAAGGTTCAAAGTAGGTCATGACTGGAGGAGGTCAGTCTCTGGGGCCTTGTTCTGGGGACTTATTTTCCCCCCTTATTACATCTCCTGCTTCCTGTTGCCATGGCTTGAAGCCTGCAGCTGTGGTTACTGTCTGGGAACCAAGTAAAAACAATTGAGCCCCTTGAAACCCCTAAAGTGTGAGCTAAATAAATCTTTCTTCCCTTAAAAAGTGCTTGTCAGAAATGTAGGTCAAGTTGTTAATTTGATGATTAAAACAGTGATCAAATGTGATTTGTGGCCAGATCTTACCCCAAAATGTGATTGATCAGGTACCTAATAATGACTTACAAAAAATGTGAGCAACAGTGAGTCTATTTACTTTCATATCTTCAATGTTACATTCACAGTCTGCCATAAAGTTTGTGATATGTAATTTTACATTGTTTAAGTTAATGAGCAAATAGTATTTTAATATTTCTGTGTAAAGTAGTTCAGCATTCTGTTCATCTTTTGATGTAACAAGTTTTAGGAAATAGTGCCTCAATGCCAAGCAATGATCATACTTGACCAGATGCAGACAAATGTGTATTTATTTAGACATTGGCTTCGGGCATAGAAAGAAGAGTGATGTTGCCTGCCAAAGGGTGCATCATGAAGTTTTGAAACTTGTCACTGAAACAAGGCTAAGGCTTCTATTCTTGAAAAATAGCCCATCATTGTCTTCTATTCCACTTTGAGAAATTGCTAATCCCAGAGTGTTCATAGGATTCAAGGTTTGAAATTCACAGCCTCTTCAAGGAAAACAGACAGGGCTTAATGATTAAATCCAAATTTTTACAGGGCACAAGGGAAGCACTTATTTCATGTCTACTATCCTTTTCTTCTCTCTCCTTTGTTGAACTTCATTTAACTTCAAGTGTAGGACAAGTTCTGCTTTCCTAAGCCTTTTATTGTAAACTACTCCCAAACACTGTGACAGTCTTCAGACAGGTGACATTTAATTATAGCTAAACCTCTGTATCTGTTGTTTCAAAAGATTTAACTAAATTTAAGATTTATTATTTGTACAAACTTACATGCCGGATAGACACCTGTTGATTTGTTTATTCAAAAGGCTTAATAAGGCTGGGCATGGTGGCACATGCTTGTAATCCCCGTGTTTGGGAAGCTGAGACAGGAGGATCACACGAGTTTGAAGCCAGCCTCTCAGCAACTTAGTGAGACCGTGTTTCCAAATAAAATATAAAATAGTTTTGGGAGGGTAGCCTGTAGGTAGAAACCCCTGGGTACCACTCCTAGTACCACCAAAAAAAAAAAAAAAAAAGAAAAAAGAAAGAAAGAAAGAAAGAAAGCCTTGCTAGCTGTTCTCAGAAATGGAAGAAAGATGAAAGTCTTCATTGTTGGTCACTGTCTCCAGACTGGGAAATAAGAAAAACATTTTTATCAACACTCATTTATACATACAGGTATGCCATTGATATCCATGGCCTATATGCCAGAAAAGTGATTTCACTAGAAACTGAGAAACATATTTCAATTCAATTCACATAGAAAATGAATCACTAGTTTAAATATCAATTTTTTTCATTTTTAAGAAGGTTATGGGAATGGAAACTGTAGATCAACCTGGTACCAAATGTTTTCCATAATATATTTACAGAAGGTCACAGAACAAAAGCTACAGATTTTTGCATTCCCATACAAAATCCTAGATACAAGCCTGTTTCAAGTGTGAACTTTTGTTCTAAGAAGTATGTTGAACTCTGTGGCCTTTGTGTTTAATTCACATTGGCTCTTGCACAAATATGTCTTTTGTCTCATGGTAGTTTTCATATTGCATATCCAGCTTAAGTTTTTCTTATTAGAAGAAAAAACTTATTCTGCTCAGAAAATAAACATTTTCTTTTTTATGATAAGAATCAATAAAAATGGGAAAGTTAAAGAATAATAACAGCCTATATTTATCTATTTATTTGTCAAGGATATAGTGGTCCATCCTTATCAGCAGCTTCATTTTTTGTGGTTTTGGCCACTCAATATCTAAAATATTAAAAATAAAATTCTTGGAATAATTTATTCATGTTTTAAATAAATATCATAGTATATTTTTATCATTGCTTTATTATTAATAGATATTGTTAATCTCTTACTATATCTAATTTTTTATGCTTTATCATAGGTGAAAGTAAAACATGTTATATAGGATTCTGTATTCTCTGCTGTTTTAGAAATCCACTGGAGTCTTGGAATGTATTCAATGGGTAAGGGGTAACCACTTTCTTTCCCATACTTTGCTTATATAAATCTAGTAGCCCTATTAACAACCATACAAAATATGTTTATCATTCTCATTTCAATGATGGTAAAAGTAAAGCAACAAAGACTTGGGAGCAATCACACAGGAAGCTCTTGTCAGAATCAGGATTCTAGCACAGGAAACTCGACTTCATACTCTGTGTTCTTACCAATGTAATGGAGATTGGTGGATAATTCAACCTAAGTTTTTTTGCACTGTGGGAAAATTGACTGATTTTTCATACACTCTTTAGTATTCACAGACCACACCTTAAATATAGCGCTGTATTGCTCAGTATTAAAAGATGGCAAAGCATTTTGCTTTGGATCTGGAATGTCCCTCCAAAACCTCACATGTTCAAAGTCTGGCCTCCAGTGTAGCAAAGCTTGGGGGTAAGATGTGGCTGGAGGAAGTGGATCATTGGGGGTGTTGCCTTGCTTACTATATCTATCCCTGACTTTCTCCCCTCTTTCCCTCCTCCCCTCTCCTCTCCTCTCCTCTTCTCTTTTTTTTCTCTTCTCTTCTCTTCTCTTCTCTTCTCTTCTCTTCTCTTCTCTTCTCTCTCTTTCTCTCTCTCTCTTTCACTTCTCTTTTTCTTTTCTCTCTCCCTGTCTTTTTCTTTCTCTCCTCCCCTCTCTCTTTCTCTCTCTTCTCTTCTCTCTCTTCTCTTCTTTTCTCTCCATTCTTTCTTATTTCTTTCTTCTCACTCCCTCTTCTCCCCTCTCTCTTCTCTTCCTCTTTTCTCTTCTCTCTTCACTTCTCTTCTCTCTATTCTCTTTCTTCTTCTCTCTCTTCTCCTCCTCTATTCTTTCTCTTCTCTTTCTCTCTCTTCTACTGTCTTCTGTATTCTCTTATATGGTCTCTCTTCTCCTCTTTCCCTTTCCTCCTCCTCCTCCTCCTCCTCCTCCTCCTCCTCCTCCTCCTCCTCCTCCTTCTCCTCCTCCTCCTCCTCCTCCTCCTCCTCCTCCTCTTCTTCTTCTTCTTCTTCTTCTTCTTCTTCTTCTTCTTCTTCTTCTTCTTCCTCCTCTCTCTCAATCTCTCTATCTCTTCCTCCCTCTCTCCATCCCTTTCTCCCTCCCTTCTTCACTTCCTGGCTGATATAGGCTGAGTAGCTTTCCTCCACAAAACTGAATGGGAGCAGCAAGGATTTTTCTGCTTTGGAGCCAGCTGACAATGGACTAAACCTCTGAAACTGTGAGTCACATAAACATCTCATCTAATTTGCTCCTGTCAGGTATTCTTGTCACAACAATGAAAAGCTAACAATACAGCAAGGGATTTTTAAAAAATTTTTTCAGAGTGTCGTAGCTCTTGAGGTCAACCCCAGGATTCAAATTCAAGCAGCCTCATTTTAGAGTCCATGTTCTCTTCTCTATGCCATAAATGTAATAATGGATACAATGTGATCTCTATCAAACTTAAAGTTAATTTCAAGGGATAAAGGAAATTCTGTAAAAAAATATGAAAGGAGAAGGAATTGGCAGAAATCATGGAGAATGACACACGTACCCAGAGTGAGTGAATAAGAAGGACAGTTGTTAGGATTCTAACACAGGAAATCAGACTTCACACTCTGATCTTGCCAAGGTAATGGAAAGTGGTTAATAATTCAACTGAATTTATGGAGTTTTATGGCTCATGCACTGAGGAAAAATTGATTTTTCACACACTCTAGCTTGATACAGGACCCAGATTCTACACATATGAAGTAAATTGAAAATTGTCAACTGGTATGTTTTTCTGCTTGATCAAATTATTTGTCTTAAAATTTGAGGGTTTTTTTTGTTGTTGTTCATGGGTTTGTTTTATTTTTATTTGAAATTTTGCAGCTTTGAAGACAACTTTTCAAAGTCAGTTTCTAAGTCTCGACAGGATTGCCACTAGGGACAGTCTGTGCATAGGCCTGCAGTTTAGATTTTCATGCTTTCCTATAGGTCTAGAAAATGCTAGAATCACTCAGACCCCAGAATGTCAGGTCCTGAAAATATAGGACAGCACTTGAAACTGAGAGGTGCCAGGATATGAACCACAAAAGACATATTGGTATTGATAGGACACAGGGCTGGAGCTGAAGCTGACCCATTACTCATCTTGTTGGTGATACTGAAAAGGGAGACATCTCCAATGTGATCAGTGTCTCTAGGTCAAGAAAAGAAGAATTCTCCTCACTCTGGAGTCTGCCATTCCTGCTTAGACATCTGTGTACTTCTGTTCCAGCAATGATTCCTGATGCTGAAGGGCCACCTTTTCTCTGCACAGAAAGGCGGGAGATGTATTGTACCCTGATTTGCTGGTACCCTGGCAGCCTGCTTATCCTCCAGGGACACTGGAACTCTAGAGATCCCAGGCAATGTCGACCTCAGTCTTTGCTGTCTTGTCTTTTTGACAATCTCAGCCAGGCATAGACTCACTCTACCTGAATGTATCCTCTGTTGATCCATTATTCTGGGCTGTCCATTGCAGATGGGGACAGATGCTCTTCCAACTTTCACTTTTCTAGACATAGGCTGGAATCTAAGGCTTCCAAACAGAATGTGGTCTGTGAGTCAGATCCACCTGGAATCCTGGCTTTCCCAGGCACCATGTTATCTTCTCTCTCTGGGTTCCTCCCCAGTTCACTTCTCCTATGGTCTCTGTTGCACACCTTTCCTTCATAGACAGTCACTCCTTATGTTACTGCTGGAACTTTTCTCCTCCCAACTTCCCCTTCTTTTCTCTGTCCTGCGTGCCATCCCCTTATCCAAGTCTAGTCATTTCTATCCCAGATGCTTCAAATGTGTCTCCTCTGCTTGGACATGGAGTCTTTCTTTTTGTAGAGGTAACTACATATCTGGGCTTCAGATCTCAGGAATCCTTCTCCTGAGGGACTTGTTTCCTCATGTTCTTGCCAAGGTCAATTTCCCTATTATAAGATCTCAAAGTATCACATAACTGTTAGTCAGAAAAATGTACCACAATTGGCATTTTCTAGATACTTGGCTAACTATTGCTCTAACTGACTAGATTTTAATCTCTGTGAGGATAGGGTTTGTGGCTCTCCCCTATCCCAACAGATCTGTGGCCACAGGAAGGCCTAATCCATTCAGAAAGGATTAGTAAATGACTGAGTGCACAGAGCCATGTCAGAAGAAACTCATATCCCTCATTCTCTAGACCAGGTCTAGCACTAGCTATGAGAAATCATATCCCTTTGACTGGGCTCAGCTGAGTCCAGAAGCTGATAAGTGGTCTCTGTCCCTATTTACCAGGTCTGACTCAAGGTACCTTTAATGGCTATAACCAGACTTCTTCCAGGTTTATGTTTCCTCCTTCAGCCTCTCTGTTCATAAGAACAGATCAGTAATTTGGTTTCTTTTGGGTAGATACCCAGAAGAGGTATCACTGGATTATATTTATATTAGGTTGGTTCCCATTCTTCTGAGGATCCTCCATACTGTTTTCAAAAGTGGTTGCACTCATTTGCAATCCTACTAACAATGTATTAGAAATATGTACACAATGGAATTTTACTTAGCCAGAACGAAGAACAAAATTGTGTCATTTGTGGAAAATAGATGGAACTGGGAACAAGAATGAATTCAGACCAAGTAGGTCCTCTCCATTCGTCATGCTTTGTGGGTCAATATTTGAGAAGGTAAACTTGGCTAAGAGTGAAGGACAGAGAGGACCTACTTGATCTGTTGCACATCTTCTGGTCTGTCTGTTACTGTGCCTCATTGTTTAACCACAGCAACCTTCCAAGTATAAGGAAAACTCTTGTTGTTATATTTTAAATTCTACACAAATACTTCCTTGACCAGGTCTATCCAAAATCATTCTAGAAATACAGTTTCCAGACTTGGTGAGTTGACTGAAGAGCATCTTATTCAGGACAGGATGTCCCACATCCAGATTTCTGGTCATATACTTGTCTCAGTCCTACTCCCCTCTACAGACTTCTCCTCTTTTGAATTCATTTCTGTTCCTAGGTGAATTCTGGAAAAAAAAACCCTGATGTGTCTGTTCTAGATTTTTTTATAATTGTAACTCCAATCTTTTACACACTCTAAAGCACGGTTCATTGTGAGGCTCTGTCCTTTCTTTCATGGGCATCCATGATGCTGGGGTCTGGACAAGCAGGTCTAACTAATGAATGATGTGACTGCTTAATCTACTACATAAGGAGAAAAATGACTTTGATATAAAGAGTAATCCTTTATCTCTAAGTTAGAACTTAGTAATGCAATGAGTACTTTTTCTACGTAATTTTTTAAACTTAACCAATAGTAGAACAAATCTTTTTTGTTAGGAACTGACACTGGTGGTTTTTACATTTTAGTTCTGTTATTGATCCAGAGTTCAGAAAGAGGAAGTCTCTGTGTGTAAATTGGTTTCTTACGAGTCTATGAAAGAGAGTCACTTATTAAAGAAGGAATAAGACATTTGTCTAAGCAACTATGAGAACTGGTATGGGAACTTTCAATTTTCATATGCTATGAGAATTTTCAATGCTATGAGAATTTTCAACTTAACATGTGACATCTATATTAACCTGAATCAGTGTAAGTTACAAACACAAAGTTATTACTGATAACATAGACTGTTTTTGGAGTTTCAAGTGGGTTAAAAAAGAAAAGAAGGAATATCCATAAAATTAGAAATGTTTGTATTGTAAGTATTTATACAGACACACATATATATATGTGTGTGTTTATATACACTTATAGATATAGTCTTTGTTTTTCTTTTGGAAGCAAATCAGGATGACTCATGCATCCAGATTCACTGTGGATGAAAACAAGAATTCCAACATTGCTTGTGTTAAAAAAGAAATTATAAATATTTAAGTGAGTCTTCCAAATATTTCCTTAAGAAAACCACATGTTCTAGGCTTTGTGGGGATTAGTAGGTGACATTATATCTGCCATATATTGACAGGGGACAACCCTCCTTCTCTGCTGCTGCTCACAATCACTCTATTCTCGTAAACTACCTTCTACTTTAACTTGCCATGGACACCAGGCTCCTCTGCTGGATAGCCTTGTGTCTCCTGGGGACAGGTGAATGCTTTGAACACCAATCAGCTTTATTGAATGTGTGTGTGAATAAGTGTCAAAAGGCATTTGTGGTGTGTGTGTGTGTATATACACTCACACATATATGTGCATATGTTTTTCTGTGTTTGTGTGAGTGGTAACTTTAAATTTTTTCTCAATCAGTTTTCAATGTCTGTCTCCACAAACCACACTAGTGCTGAAGTCTCCCAGTCCTTGAGGCATAGAGTCACAGGGAAGTATCAAACTATGGCTCTCAGTTGTACTCCAATTTCTGGTAATCGTACTCTTTATTGGTACCAACAGATCTTGGGGCATGGTCTGGAATTGATGATGTATTTTCACAATGAATTTGCTTCAGAAAAATTAGGGATGGCCAGTGATTGGTCCTCTTTTGTGAGGACTGAGTGGATATCTTAGCTCACATCTTTAGAGTGGGAACAGACTTTTCAACAGGACCATCCTGTTGCATAAACTTAACACATCCACCAGCCTGGGTCATGGAAAGTGAGCTCTCCACTCTCCTCAATCTGTTGGTGGTAGCTGAAAAGTCTGAGGCTACATCATTGCATACTTCACTCCTTCAGGAGTATCTTCTATTCCCTCCATATAGAAATTTTTCTGCATTGTGGTGTCAACTATATTTTCCTTTTCAAAGTAAAGTTCTTTGCTAATTTTTTGGCACCTAATTTATTAACACACTAGTTGTGTTACTCGATCCTTATTTCATCTGCCTAGTTCATGCAGTTTATTTTCTTTATTTAGTCTTCATTTTCTATTGCTCCTGCCCTGATAGTTAAGGAAAGCTTATTTATACCACTCTTAAAGTTATATCTTATTTCTTGAGTAAGTCAAATTTTCAGAGACTGGTTAAATTGCTGTCCTAAGCTTTTGCTCGGAAATGATTTTTTTCCCTGAGATGGTTAACACAAACAGATGGGATATTAAAAAAATAAAGATGTCTTTTTAATTTGCCTTGTTTTTATATGATTTTATATGTTATGTTATATAAATTCAAAGGGTATACTTATATAACCAAATTATCAGCTAATATGTGGGTCAAACGGCAGTGTTTAATCTATGTAGCCTGAAGCCATTTTCAAAACTGATGATTCTGAATCCCTAGTTTCTGTGAGTCCTCAGAGACAGCACAATTCTCCAAGACTGGGTCTGAATGTCACAGACCCAGCCAGGACAGTTGTTCCCTTACAGCAGGTCAAGGAGCTCTCAATCCCCCTAAGTCCAGTGATAAGAAACTATGGTGACACAGCACATCACATTTCTTTCCCCAGGAATAATATCCTGAAAAAAGCGTTATCCTGTTCCTACTTTAATGATGCTATTATAAAATATTCCCTCTTTTGTTGCCCTGAGTCTCCTGGGAGTGAGAAAATACAGGACACAGACATGAACTTCCTGTTCCTTAGGTGCCATTCTAGGATCCTCTATCCTTAAAATTGTCTCCAACACTGTCCATCTTCATCTACATGACCTCTGAAACACCTGGTGTTACTACGGGGACACATTTTGACACTTAGGCTTACATAGAATACAGACCACAGCTGTAAAAACCGGGCCATAATATGTTTGTGCTTGAAGAATGTGTGTTACTGAGATTTTTAAAAAATATATAATATTATTGTTTTCTGTTTAGTTTTACAGTTTACAGGCAACAGAGGTAGAATGAGGGAAGGATACTGATTGTAATTCAAAGTATCAGCAGGTCTACTATTAGTGTTCAGATGAGTGTTTAAGAAAATGCATCAGAAAAATTGTACCTTCCTACTTCAGAAATTTTCCCCTGTTAATTATGCACACACTTCCCAGCAATTCTCAGACCATAAAGAGGGAACGATGAGAAAATCTCACTTATTTGCCACAAGATGGCATGGCCAGGTCACTGGGCCTCAGAGACTTCTAGAGAAGGACTGGGAGGTCAGTCTAGAAGGTTAAGGCTTCTGAAAAACTTGTGCTAGAATCCAATATTAGGCACTTGTTGATAGTTCAGTTATTGTTAGGCTACCAACATCTATGAAAAAAGTAGGAAGTCCCTCTAAATTGAGATCCAGAGTTGAAGAAGGTTGGCAGGATGGCCTTGATGTCACAGCAGGTGCAGAAAGAAGCAACTCTTTCAGAGGGACGTGGGAAAGCTCAAGGCGGGAGAGTGTCCTCAACTCAGCATTGATGTCACATCCATCATCTTTGCAATTTTCGCAAATCAGTAAACTTTATGGGAATAGTGGCTCATCTTGTCTGAACCCAGTGGGAAATGTCCTGTGCTGGAGAGAATATGCAAAGTGGGAAGGAGTCACACCAGAGGATCCCCCCCATCAGCGAATTAGTGAGGAGCCTCAGGACTCCAACTATATCCTGAGCTCACAGCATTTATCTGAGATTCCCTTCTCATGGTGACCTGCATCAACAGCAGGCTCTTCTGTGTGTCCCTTTGTCTCTTGGGAGCAGACAAGTGTTAGGGCTATTGTAAAACCTTGCCAGAGATTTGAAAAACTCTTGCTACAAACCTTTCCCATTTCCTTTGTAGAAACATGGTACAGCTTTGATTTTACCTATGCCTCTACTTCCAAAAGTATCCTGGAAGCTGAGATCAGCTAAATGCCAAGATACCACACTAAAACACAGAAGCAAAGATGACCCTGGAATATTCCCAGAATGTGAGCCATATTTCAGTGTTCTGGCACTGACATGATCCAGGCCAGGGGCTGAGGAGGCTGTGTCTTTACTCATGTGATGTTGGCAGCATCATTAACGGAGAAGCCTCAAAAGGATACATGATCTCCTGAAATAAGAAGCATTTTTCCATGACCCTGGAGTTATCCAGCATCAGTCATACCTCTCTGTATCTCTGTGACAGCAAAAAATCCACAGCAGGGCAGGCCAGTTACACACACACAAAAGACAGCTGAATGACTGATTGTGGTGGCCTCTCCTACTGGAATCCCTGTTTAAACCAAAAGAAAGAACTGACTTTATGAAGCACATCCCAAAATTCCCAGCAATGAGATCTCAGCCAGTGCAGCCTTGTGCAGTCTGAACTTTATAGGACCTGAAGTCCCTCACCCTGTGTGTGTATGTGTATGCCTGTGTGTGTGCATGTGTGTGTGCACTTGTGTAAATTGCAAACAACATTTCATATTAGTTCACTCAATTTAGGATATTCTAATAATATAATAAGGGACAGGGACATCAGATTTCAATATGAAATGTATATTCTGTTTATTTTTTATGGAGGAAGAAGAATTCAGAAAGTATCTGAGAAACTTTAAGCTCCCTGAATGGGATTCTCCATGTTTAAAAATATCACATACAGTGACCTTGTATTTAATTCCATTGGATACCAAACAAAAGTCCACTATAGAAAATAGTCTCAATAGTAAATTTTAAAATGCACAACCAAGAAAAAGAACTTAGAAGAATTATTAGAAAATACATATTATAGTTAGATATAGAACGTTCCTTAAGCAGCTCACTTATTAATATTCAAGAGTGATATATTTAAATCATGAGAGTTGTAATATCAGCAGTGGATAAATACATTGTAATGATTTGTTTAGGTGGTTGCCTACACTGATAGGGGGAGGCTGGAAAAATTTCCTCCCTGAAATTGTGCCCTTGGAAACTATATGTGCCATTGAGCCTTGGTGATTGTATAAATGGTTCCTCCTTCCCCCTGCAGTTCTCTCTCTCTCTCTCTCTCTCTCTCTCTCTCTCTCTCTCTCTCTCTCTCTCTCTCTCTCTCTCTCTCTCCTACTCTCTCTTCTCTCCATACACCTCTCTCTCTCTCTACAGTATCCATGATGTAAGGGCAAAGCTTCATATTCTCTTTTCCTCTGCTTCCTGCTACCATGCCGAAAGATCCATGGCCCTTGCTCTCACATGGACTGATCTTTGAAACCATGAGCTAATAAATTCTTTCAAGTTATGTGGTCTAGTCTTTTACATTATTGCTGTGAAAATGTCGACTTATACAATGCATGGCTTGTTCCACAGGATATGAATAATCAAAAGGAGATAACACACAGTGCTGAACAACGACCTGAATGTATAGAACATATTGCTGAGTCTTCTGAGGGTATATTAAGAGAGGAACTTAATTCATGCTTTCCTTTAGTTTGGGTTAAAGTTCATGAGCAACTCATTTTGCTACTTTTGTATTAATACAGAAAAATACTGGGCCATCATTTTATTTTTCTCTGTCTGTTTACCTCCTTGGCCCACAACCAGAAACAAGGTTTCTTAACTCAAGGTCCATTAGCTCAAGGCCTTTGAGGTTCATAGCTGGGTTTCACAGAATGTGCAAGGCCCAGGTGTCTGTGCTGTCAGTGAGTCTCCAAAGGAGCATGCTGGCTCACCCAGGACCCTGAAAGTGAGAGGGAGAAGACAGCTTGCTTGGCCAAAATCAAATCACCAGTCAACCGAGATTCAGAATCAAAAGCTAAATGTAGAGACTCATGTGACCAATTTCTTAAGATATTTGTTGCAATTTATGAATGATTTCAACAGCTTTTATGTATTTTTTGGAAGTGTGTTTTTGCCTACGGCTCTTATCAGTGATCAATCCTGAGCTATTTCTTGGCAAATCTGTGAATCTTGCTTATGTGGATGCTGACTTTGTATGTTGTATTTTTCAGTCACTGTGTACTTCTCACATTCTCAATATTTCATGTAGATAATTGTATTTGCTTCTTTCCTTATTTTGTTGGGATAAAGTTTAAATTGGACAGTATAGAATACAAGCACACATGATTCTCATAATTCATTAAATTTAAATTTACTTTGAAGTAATTTTATAAAAATGTATTAGAAGGCTGAGAATATAGATCAGGCCTTAAGTTCAATTGCTAGCATTAACAGAAAGAGGAGGAGGAATGTGAGGAGAGCTTAGAGCAAACCATGAAGAGGAGAAGGTCCTTTAGTTCCTATGAGGCCACTGGCCAAGGGCCATGGCATTCAAGACCCTGCTTGCTGTATCTCTTTATCCTCACGTTCCCTGAAGCATATCCTGTTCTCAGTATGCTCTAGGGAGGCATTTGTTCCACTTATCAGCAGTATGTTCTTTTCCCAGGGCTGGTTCCCAGGATTAGATGCAGAATGCTGATATTGTTAGTTTTTAATGATTAAGCACAATTGTACGTATTCTGTTCTGATGCCTGCATGGAACTTGTGTGTACAAAAGGAAGACGCTCACAAGTAAAGATTGTCAATTGCTCATCAAACAGTTGTCCATGTCTCATTCAGATCTGGACTCCCCAAGTCCCGGGGTCCTCAAGACCCCAACAGAGGAGGGCTAGGGAGCGATGAAGGAGGAAGAGGAGAAAATAGGAAGTAACATGTCAAAATTAATACAATGACTGGTGAATTTTGACAAGGGTACATGCCAGTAACATTGCAAATGAAATCACGAGAAAGAATATGCCAATCACATTGCAAAGTTCCCAAATTCCCCTTTCTGAACAATTTCTCTTGAATAAGTAACAGCATTTCTGCTCTGATTTTTTTCTTCTGTTTTCAAACTCCATATAAATAGTAGTTATTGCTCTTTTTATTGGCTTCTATTTCTCAAAAGTTAATGTCTTCATGTTTTGTGTATCCAGTAGTTCATTTTTTCACACTGATCATTAGAGTTCTGCTTTGAAATTGAACCATCAGCTGTCTACCACTTCTGCAGGGTAATTTCTGGGTTATTCAACTGTTGTGATGAATACTGTCTGGGATATTCTTGTTCAGTACTTTGTGAATGCATATTATTTTCTTTTACATATAGACATAAGATTGGAATCAATAATTCATTGTGTGGATGCTTGTTTAAATTTTTATACATTGAACCATTTTCCAAGGAAACCATTCTGACTTTTTTTCCCAAGAGATGAAAGTTCAACAGGCTTCACATTTTTCGAACATTCAATGTTCATAGTCTTCTTATAAATTACTCCTTCTATAGGATGGGAATTCTCTCCACATAATAATAATTATATGTACTCTTTTATAGGCTTGATATTTACTCCTGTATTCTTATATCATTATTTTTTCCAGGTGTGGGGATGGAACCCAGGGATATTCGACCTCCGAACTACACCCAATGCCCTATTTTTATTCTTTATTTTGAAACCGAGTCTCACTGAGTTGAAAAGGGCCTCACTGTGTAGCTGAGGTTGTCCTCCATCTGCGATTCTCTGGTCTCAGCCTCCCAAATGCTGGAATTACAAGCGTATGCCACCACACCAGGCTTCTTATATTATTTTAAAGGTTATTGATCAGCAAATGAAGAGGTCTCAGGTCTATCATCAGCCAATCTTCCTGAGTGTGACTCAGAGCACTAAGGGGAATGACTTCTACCTTGCTTTTCCTCTATCATCTTCTAGCACGACCTTCTGCTATTAAACGTTCATTGAGATGAACCCAGCCAGAGGGAATCAAACCCTGCTGCTTGGCTCAGTAGACACAGGAAGCTAGCAGAATGGTCTTGGGGCTCTTTCTAGAGCCTTCCAACAGTGAGGAGTAATATTATGAGTTCCAAAAGAAAGGGAAAATCCAGGGTAGGGATTAATCCACACCCAAGGAATTTCAAGTTCAGTTTTTCTTAGAAGATGGTGACAATGACTCACCTTTACTTGTGAGGCTCTGGAGATAAGATGAACTTCATTTGGCATGTTGGGGACTCTCAGAGTATAGAATAGTAGTCACCATTGTAAGTGAGCTCTTCTAGGGTACATCTGCATCCACCCTTGGCCTGAGATGCAGATCACTGCTTATGAAGGTTAAGATCAAAGTTGCTCTATATATTGGGTATTGATGACATGTTACTGAGCATGGAAAGGACAGCTGTGCAAGAGATTTAAGAAATCAAGTTTATCATTAGCATTCTCTAAAGCTACACTAATTCAGAAGAGATGCTCTGCACAGAACCATATCTCACCTATGTCCCTTCTCCAACCCAAAGAGGGCAAAGTACTTGCTTGTACTTGCTTGGGTCTTCAAGGCCAACAAAGTTGTACTCAAGTAACTTGTGTTATTTTCTCCCTTTATGTCTTTAAAACTATCTCCTTGCCTCATTCTCCTTGAATACAATCCTAGTTTTCCTGTCATGCATTCTCAAAAATCCCACATATAAATAACTAAATAATTATTTCTAGTTTCTCTCTGTTGGCAAATCCACAGTAATAAAAAAATCTTTAATTTAATAAGGGATATTTTTTAAAAGCATATGATTAATACAATATTTTGGCAAGCAATTTTGTGTCAGATATGTATATTATAATTCCTATATTAAACAATAAAGTAGTAAAAATTAGAGAAAATAGTCTTTTCACAAAATAGTACTGGAATGCATATTGACATGGAAAAATAATGCATCTCAGTCCTCTCATTCATAAGGCAGATGTGGAAAAACTGTGACCCATGGGGAAACGTGACCTCTGTTTTTTTCCATATGGCCCAGAAGCTAACACTGCTTTTTTATATTTTAAAAATATTTACAAACATTTAAATATTACTGTGTAGCCTATAAAGAATACATAAAATTCAAATATTAGTGTCAAAAAATTTATCAAAACAAAGCCACACTCCTTTACATATTGCCTGTGACTACTTTTGAACTATAATGGCAAAGCTAAGTAGTCAGGACAGAGACTGCACCATGCAAAAAACCTGAAACATGATCCATTACAGAAAAAGGTTGCTAATTCTGACCATATCATAAAAAACTAATATAAAATGTTTCTAAGTCCTTGATGATCTAAAATCTCAACTCTAAGTGTTCAGGAAGAAAGTTTAGCAAACTTTATTTATTTATTTATTTATTTATTTATTGGTACTGGCAACGGAACCCAGAGGCATTCTATCTTAGAGCTACACCACCAGCCCTAATTTTTATTTTTGATTTTGAAACAGGGTCTCTGAGTTGCAAAAGGCCTCACTATGTAGCTAAGACTGGCTGCAAACCTGTGATCCTCCTGTCTCAGCCTCCCAAAAGCTGGGATTACAAGCATGTGCCACCATGCCTGGCAGCAAATTCTCTTTATGACCATGGCATAGACAAAAAAAAATCCCTAGATAAGTAGAGAGTTTTCTATTCATAACAGCAAAATGCCCTTTATCAAAATAAAATTTTCTTCAAATGATACTATATGTAGGGCATAAAGAAATCTAATAATTCAATGTTAAAAAAGGAATTGAACAGATTGTTCAAAGAAATAAAATGAAAAAATGAGCGTTTTTTTTTTAAATGATGTGTTTCCAGATGCTTATGAAGACTTGTTGACTGATGGAAGTTTACCCAGAGCCCCTCCAGAATTTTGTTTGTTTGTTTGTTTAAAAAGAGTTCTTTATCCAGGTTCTGCCTCACTTGAAATGCATTTGGCACCTAACAACTCTCAGGCATCTCTGTTCACAAGACCAATTGCTGAGATTTAGAAATTGCACCCCCCCCCCCCGTTTTGTCAGAGCGTGTGTTCTTCATGTCTCTCTCACTCCCACAGGCCTTAGCAGAGACTGAACTAAATAAATCTCAAGCCAGGGGCCCTGTGCTGTTTCCTACTGATCCTGGTGCTTCATGGAGAAGGCCCAGTCTCCCAGGGCAGTCCCTGGGAGGTGCATACCAGGAACTGCACAGATGACCACTAGAGGGCACTGTGAGAGCACTGAATGAGCCCCACAGGGTCCTTCCTGGGCAAGGTGGTGGGTGGGTGGGGTTCAGTGTAGGAGTCTTGGCTTGCTCCCAATATCCCAAACAATATCTGAAGTACCAGAGGTAGTGCTGCCACCGCATGGAGTGGTCATGGTCTCCACATACACTCTGGTATGTGTGGGTGATTGTCTAAACAAAGAGCCATGAGCTGCAGCCCTATGTGAATCCAGTCCTGTCTAAGGACTTGCATTAGATGGAGAAGGAGATGGGGCTTCAGGTTTGCATCCCTGACCCCCATCCAAGGTGGAGAGAAGGGATGCCTGTCTCAGAGGAAACACAGAGAACTGTGGAGATGGGTGTCTTCTGCCCAATACCCTACCCTGCCTGCTCAGCATAGCCAGCTGCCCTTCCCCACAGAATACTACACATAATAGGGGAGTCATTAAGCATGTCCAGGGCTGCAGGGTCTCTACAGCGCCCACAAGTACGCTCAAGTCAGATTGGTGACATCACTGATTTCACATGCAAAACATCCACACAGAGAAAAGGGAGGGGCCAGCATCTGCACTTTGCCCTGGGAGCCAGCATTCTCAGAGGGGAGATGACAAAACCTATCCTGCCCAACTCTATCTGGGGCCCCATCCTCCTCTGCTGTGTGGTTCTGTGTCTCCTGGGAGCAGGTGAGTCGTGGGTGCACGGCACAGTCCTTAGAGTGACAATCCTTATTGCTGCTGGGGTATTAGATCTTCTCTGGGCAACATGTTCACTCCATCTCATTCCTCCTCAGAGTAAGAGGATGTTGGGGTCGTCCAGTCTCCAAGACTTCTAATCAAAGCCAAAGGAGGAAAATCTACTCTCAACTGCAATCCTATCTCTGGACACAAAAGTGTGTCCTGGTACCAGCAGGCTCTAGGTCAAGGCCCCCAGTTCCTTATGGAGCATTTTGATAAGATGGAGAGAGAAAAAGGAAACATCCCTAATCAATTCTCAGCTCAGCAGTTCGATGACTACCACTCTGAGTTGCACATGGGCGCCTTGGAGCTGGGGGACTCGGCCCTGTTCCTCTGTGCCAGCAGCTTGGCACAGCCCTGCATAATCTGTGGCTTTCTGTACCCAAACCTTCCTGTCCCTGCTGCTGATGTAATGGGGAGAGTTTTGAGGGCTGCCACACAGCCTCAGTCAGGCCCCAGGGATTCTTCTGGTTCTTTGCTAATCCTCTCTGGGGCCTGCTGTGCTCAGCAAGAATGCTCCTGGACATTCAATCCTCACTGATGCCACCAGATGTTTTCACTTCTTTGCCAACTCCTTCCAGTTCCTGATGATGTATTATGTGTGTAATGCAAGAGGACACACTAGTGTATTTGTTTTGTAGATGACAATGATCTCAATAGGTCACTTTATAAACTGGAAGATGTAGCTCATGGACATTCCCAGTTGTGTGTGTGTGTGTGTGTGTGTGTGTGTGTGTGTGTGTGTGTGTGGTGAGGGTGGATCCCAGGGGCTTTCTACCTCCCAGCTACATTCCCAGACCTATTTTATACTTTATTTGCAAACAAGGTTGCACTAAGTTGCTGAGAGCCTCCCTAAGTAGCTGAGGCTGGCTTCGAACCTGCGCCATCCTCCTGTCTTACCCTCCCTAGGCCTGGGATTACAAGCATGCACCACCATGCCTGGCTCTAGTATTTCATTTATTTTTTGAAAGCTTTATAAAACTTTAATTTCTTTTTGTTTAATGCTGTCTTCAGGTATGTACCCTGAACTTTCACCTTTCCTCTTTTCTACTATTACCTGTCCTACATTTACAAACCCCAGGAATTGACAATTATTTTTAAATTTAATTTTATTTTTTATTGGTGCAATGTATTCATACTTCATAATGGTATAAAGAAAATAATTTTGTAGACATACATGCACACATCGCCCAGTTAGCCCCTACCCGATCCCCACCCCGTTCCCTCCCCATCCCTCCTTCCCATGCTTGGCTTAGTGGTTGACATCTAGTTTTATAGCAATTTATCCAATATTAATGATGATAATCTCACAAAACAGTTTCATTTGTCTGATACCAAGCTTTTGATGACTAAAAGATAACAGTTCAATATTTCTTTTTGCTTTCTTTTTACCAGAGAATATTTTTTTTCTTTTCTTTTTTTTTTTAGGTGAAGCTATCATACATTTATTTATTTATTTTTCAGAAAAAATCTATCCTGATATGGAATATGGACTCTAGATACCCAAAACAATCTCTAAGAAGAACAAAGCTAGAAGATGTATATTTTCTGATTTCAAACCATATAAAGCTACAATAATTGAAACAGTGTAGTACTGTTCTAAAGGCAGATATATAAACCATTGGAGTTAAATAAAAGCCTAGAGATAAATTCTTCCATATATTGTCAAGTTATTTTTGACAAGGTTTCCACGAACATTTGGTGGAGGCAATAATAATCTTTTAACTAAATATTGTTGAAAAATAATAATTACATGAAAAAGAATAAAATTGGACCCTTACCTAACACATATACAAATATTAACTCAAAATAGATAAAAGACCTAAATATAAATCTTAATACTATAAACTTTTAGAAGAAAATTTGGGTCATAAAACCTCACAACATTGAAATTGACAGTGATTTCTTGGATATGATTTCAATGGCAAAGGCAACAAAAGGGTAAATAAACTCCCTAAAAAATAAAAAAAAAAATATTGTATATCCAAAGACAATGTAAGAAGAGTTAAAAGTTACTGATAGAATGGGATAAAATATTTCCAAATGCTATATCTGAAGGTATATTAATATTCCAACTAGAAATCCTAAAAATTAGCAACAATAAAAACAAACAATACAATTTAGAGATAGGTAAAAGACTAACATAAATAATGAATCTCCACAGATAACTAATCTTAGGTGTCTGCTGGATGGAAAATCTTGTTTCTCTGGTTCTGGTGTGTGTTACCTATTTCTTCTTTGTAGTTAATCTCTTTGAGTATTTTCTCTAGTGCTGGTTTTGAAGACATAAATTCCTTCAGTTTCTGTTTGTCGTGGAAGCTTCTTATTTCCCCATCTAATTTGATAGAAAGTTTTGCTGGGTAGGAAATTTTTGGCTGGAAGTTGTTTTCTTTCAGAGTTTGGAATATGTTACTCCAAGCCCTTCTGGCTCTCATGACTTGGTTTGGGAAGTCTGGAGTGATTCTAATTGGTTTGCCTCTGAATGTCACTTGGCCCTTTGTTTTTGTTACCTTTAAGATTCTCTGCTTGGCTTCCACATTGGTCATTTTGACAATTATGTGGCATGGGGATCCTCTTCTCTGATCCTGTCTAAAGGGAGTTCTATAAGTTTTCGGGACCTGTGTATCGACCTCTTGCTCTATGTTTGGAAAATTTTCTGCTATTATTTCCTTGAAAAGATTGTTACTCCCTTTGGTTTCACCTTCTTTTCTTTTCTCTATTCCAGTTATTCTTAGGTTAGCTCCCTTAAAATGGGCCCATATTTCTTCAATGTCAGATTCCTGCTGTCGGATTTTTTTTTTCTAAATTAGAAACTATGCGTTCATTTTTTGAATGATCATCTTCTAGGAGTGAGATTCTATTCTCCATGTGGTCTAATTGGTTGTTTGTACTTTGAATTGAGGCCTTTACTTCATTAATTGCATCCTTTATCTCTCTTGGGCTCTCTCTGAATTCTTTTTGAAACACCTCTATTATTTCTACAGTTATTTTCCTGATTTGATCTTCTATAAATCTCTGCATTTCTGTTTTATCAGGTTCTGATGTTGTGGGGTTGTGGGCATTCATTGCTCCATTGTTATTCCTCTTTTCCATGATTTTGGAAGTTTGTGCCTTCTCTGGGTTCTTCCCTGGGTCACTACAACTTCACTTAAGGTGCTATGGATCTCGAGTCTATGGTATCTCAGTTCCCACTACTCCTTTACTGGGTTGTATTGCAGAGTCTCAAACCCTGGGATTCAATCGAGGCTGCTTTATACCATGGGATGTACCAGGTTGGTCGTTCTCCTATGGTGTAATATCTCTGCCACCACCACTCCCCCACTGGGTCAAGTCCCTGGGAGTACAGTACTGGGATTTCTCCTCTAGGGGCCCCAATTTGACTCACTGTTGAATGCACAGATGGAGCTGTCGTGGACTCGGTGAATTCGCTGCTGCTGCCACCAGTAGTAATATGGTGCTGCTGCCGCACCCTCGGCTGTGAGGCTGGCACAATACTTTTCTGTTTTTGAACACCACTCTGAGTCCCTGCAGGGTGCACTGAGCCCAGCCCCTGGGAGCTTTAGATGCTCCCTGCGCTGAGAAATCTGCCAAATCTCACCCGGCTGTTCCTCAGTGGCTCACCTCAGCTCTCTGTCCACCGCACCTCTCTGGAGCTTGGTGGGCTGTTGAGTGCGTTGGTCTGGTGCCATCCAGTGAACTCGCCGCTGCCGCCAGCAGTAAGAAGCTGCTGCCACGTTCTCAGGCGTGAGGCTGGCGTATCTCCTCTCTGGTTTCTGAGCTCCGTTATGAGTTCCCTTCCACTCTGGATCCTGGTGCTGCAAGGAAAAATGGCGCCCGCCGCTTCGTGCCGCAGCTCTGGCTGCAGCACTGCGGTCTGGTTTCTTGTGTCTCATTTTTCCAGCCCTCTTTTTCTCTGTCCCTTAAAATTACGTTTTTTGTTTCTCTGCTGATGTTGTTTTCTGATTATGAAAGGCGCTGGTTTTGTGGTAATAGAGATTGGTTGTTAGCGGGGCTCATAAGCCCCGTTTTGCTCCGTCACCATCTTCCCGGAAGTCTCTCAGTAGTTCATTTTTATAACTGTGAAATTTAAGATTAAAACCTAAATCTCTAAGCCTCCAAAATCAAAGTTTTCCTAAACTATCATGGTATTCCCCAGGTTTGATAAATATATGCGGCAGAGTACCCTCTTACATTTCAAGAGCAGCTGAGCACGAGTAGGAAGTCATGTTATAAAAAGTGGTTACTGTGGCTTATTTTCACCTTTCAGGATATATAATAGTAAGAATGTCCTGTCATAGTTCCAAGATGAAGAATATGTGTTCAACAATAGAAAATCTGTTACAATACAATAAGTGAAAAAGTTAATGAAAAGGTGATATTCCAAAGATATTAGCATATTGCTTGGAAAGCTAACTCTATTAGTAGACCATATCTTATTTTGGAATTGACACTGGAGACATGTAGTTCCTATTTGTTTTATCCTCGAGCCATGGAATTCCTATTTGTTTGTTTTATTTTTTTGTCTTGTTTTGTTTGGGGGAGGTTTTTGGTGGTACTGGAGATGGAACCCTTCTGCCTCTAGGCTATACTCCAAGACCTATTTTCTATTTTATTTGGAAACAGAGTCTCACTAAGTTGCTGAGAGCCTCACTCAGTAGCTGAGGCTGGAACAAATTAAGGAAAATATTTGTAGCATTCATTTAAGGGAGTCTTTTGTTTATTTGTTTGTAGTGGAGACATTAAGGAACACAAATGCCTGGTGTGGTGTGCCTCGCCTGTAAGTCAGCAACTAGGAGGATGAAGCAGGATGATCACAAATTTGAGGTCACTTTGGTCAACTCAGTGTGCTTGAAAAAAGACAGAAAAAGGTATTCGGGTTTTACATTGTAATATTTATTATTTTACTTTTATTACAATTTAAAAAATTAAATAGTGGAGGAGAAAAAGGAGGAAGATGGGGTGGCGAGGAAAACTGAGGAAAGAAACAGCTCAAGTAATGTGATGCTTATATGCTAAGGCATCGCACAAATCTCACAAACATGTATGGGAAGGGAGGAGGCTGATGCAGGGTGAAACACAGAAGGAAATACACTAAGTGTTGTGTGCGTGTACAAATGTATCACTCTGAAGCTCACTGTGAATGCATAATTTTAATGCGCCAATAGAAGTATGTAAAATGTTGAAAACAAACAAACAAAAAAATCTATGAAAATGAAGAGTCCAGGCAAACTTGGAGGAAGTTGTCCAGGTGGTGAATAATCAAGGTTACAAAGGCCACTCATGTTCACCAAGCACCTGTGCCTCTGTAATGGTCCCCAGCACGTTTGGAGTTGGAAGGTTAGGAGCCAGCCACCAGGCTGAATGGCAGAGGGTGGAATAAAAATAATCTAATCATACTTTAAGCCTGGCTGTGGAAGGTCTCCTGTAGCACTGTGTTGGGGGTCTCCAGCATTAATCTCATGCCTGATGACTTGGTAGAGACATTCATGCCATATGGCGTAGAGCTGTGCTCATATCTAAGATTTATTACAGTGGCAAAATGAGTGATGGGCAGTAGATCATAGAGAATAAACACATGGTGGCATCTAGCAGAATCCACTCTCAGGCTTCCTTAGACATATTTCCTTCTATGGAAGAGCTCATCCACCCCCTTCTGCTACACACAGCAACATGTGTGCAAGGCTTTTGCCAAAGGATCCAACGAAGATCAGTGCCAAAGAGATTTGATTGAGGGCTAGTGAGGGACACCCACTTTACCTTGCATGTGCTGACACTACAGGCTCCAGAAGAAACCTGGGACTCAGCATGATTGCACCTACACCAACAGTCTAGGCACAATGAGCCACCCTTCCCAGGCAAGAGAAAAGGTACTTCAGAGTAGGGCAATTTTAGCAGTCAAACTCTCAGACACCAGCCACAGGTTAATTTTGCAAGCAGCCTGCAGCCTACTGCATCAACTCTTTTCCTATTGACTTCCCTCAACTCTCTTGAGAAACCTGGAAAACAAGATACAGATTGACTAATTGTACCATGTAAGCAACCTGGCTTACTGGGACATAGGTTGGTGGAAAAATCATTGAACAAAGAATAATCACACTGGGCTTTGTAGACATGGGAAATAAGACTTGAAGAGGTTAGCCATTGAGTTTCAGAATATGCTTGGTATTATTTTGGTTTTTTTTTTGTAGCATACTTGATCTTTTACAATAGAGTTAACATTTAGAATGATAAAGAATTCTTGTTACTTCATAAGAAAAAAATTAAAAGGCCAATATATGTTCTAAATTGGCAATTCACATGAGAATAAGTAGGAACCACCACCAAACACATAAAGAGATTCCCTTCCTTACTTGGAATCAAAGTATTGCAAATTAAAACAATAGGTTATGACTTCAAACTTACCAGCCTGGGAATATTTAAAAATAATGACCATCCAAAATGTGTGTAGAGATAGCCACTAATGGTAACTATCTTATACCATTAGAGAAAAATCATTATTTCAGCCTTGGATCATATCAACTAGCTGAATGTGCTGCCAGGATTAAGCTAAACCACTTACTTCAGTTATGACCTTGTCGAATGGAGAGCCTAGTGAAGGAGAAATTTCCAAAGAGGAAAACAATTACAGGTGAGATAATGCTTCAGTCATTGGTATGAACCTGAGTTTCCTTATCCACATTCAAGTAGAACCATCCAGCAGGGCATTAATTGCCGGGATCTACTTCCTCTTGGCATCTGCTTGGGCCCCCATGTAGTCAAATCTGCATATAGCCCCGAGAGAAGGTGTGGTCTCTGGCTAAAGTTCTTCCCAATTTTAGATATTCTTTTATAACTATTATTCTTTTGGTAATGATTCTTTTAACTCTCCACACGAATTGCTCTGGTGGTGTAAGATCAGGACTGTGAGAGAAACTGAGTCAGTGGAAAATAAACTTTCTGGTAAACGTCCTTGGCTTTGTTCAAATGGTAATAAAAATTTAGTTAGAATTCAGATGCTGTGGCAGCATTCCAGTCAGTAATTACAAATGCAGAACTCCTCCCTATCTTTGACCTTCATTAGCCAAGGGCTGAAAGGAATCTTGACCTTTGCACCTAGTAATAGCTCTGCCTGGAGATAGAGCGACACCACCTGGTTAATAAGCCTATTGTTTGAGGAAAAGTGTTCAGCTGCTAGAGAAGTATATTTGACAACTAAATCTAAAAACTACATGTTATTTCTTGGTGTTTACCTGCTAAACTGTGTTATGAGTTTGCTTAAGCTTTCAGACAGCAGATTGTATTGCAGAAAAAATCCAGCAGACATTCATCGAAATAAAGCTGGAATCTTGGACTTCGTCCCCCATTCAGCTCAAGGAGGTTGCTAGATAGAGAAAGACATTGGACTAAGCCCTAGGAATAAAAGTTCCAAAAGGGTTAAAGAAAACTCTTAAAAACTGGACTCCTCAAGTGATTTTGGGTGTGACTTTTGTTCTTCTGGAATTAGCCCACTAAAAGCCTCTGCAGCTGCAAGGCCAAAGAGGCTGACCCAGAGCACAAGACCCACCTGGGGTCATGGGACTGATTTCAATCACAAAGACTTGTGATATCACAGGCCTTACTTTTGTCTTTTTCAGGGTTAGTAATCTGCATGTGTATCCCTTTATTTTATTTTGGATATTTGCACTTTTTTACTAGAAAATCACTGGGAGATGGGAATATATAAAAAATCTTGTGTCTATAATAAAGTGTTCGATTGCACAAGAAGCATTGATCCATGTCAGGTTCTTTTCAGAAGCGCCACTTATAGGAACTTATAGAAATTTATTTCCTAGAAGGGAGAGAATCGCTGTAGATAAGTGGCTGCAGTATGGGCACCCTATCCTCCCCCATCTTTTCTGAGATTGATCACGAGTGGACTCGCGCCCCAAACTGAGCAAAGTCCGTGGCAATTAGTGGATGGGCCTGGGACTGTGGAGGGGGATCTGATGACTCAAATACTGGAGCTGTGAGTGAGAAAATATGGATTAATTCACATGCAGTCCAAGAATATGCTAAGTAAGAACAAATCAATCGTATTTTTCAGGGTGAGGACAAAGCATGGGAGAATGTTTGCTATTGATTGTGAGATACTGCTGAGGCTGGCCTTGAGCCTGTGATCCTCTAGTACCAGCCACTTAAGTACCTGAATTACAGATATGTATCACCATACCAGTTTGGCTATGGGCAATTAATACAGCTCAAAGATAAACACACTCAGACAGGTTGTTGACTATAAGGAAGAGCTCTCAACTCTAATCAGTTATGGGCAGTTTATCTTTTGTAGCCCTAATGAGTTTCCCTCCTTGTTGTTCCTGGAGAGCCCCAAGGCCAGCTCCTAACTACCTAATAGGTGATTTAAGGGTGAGCTTGAGACTAGAACATGGAAACACCAGGGAGAAGAATATGAGACGTTACAAAGAAGCTGGCTTTCAGAGAGTCATGCATTTGTCTTTAAACATGGAAAGTAGGAGACACAGAGGAAAGTGTGGGTAGGCTTTTAGATGAGAGATATAATAGAGATGGCATTAGTAACTGATATTGTTAAATAAAACTGCAGGGAGCCTCTGTATGTGTAGAACTATCTATGTGTGTTGTCAATTGTACTTGCAACCATTCCCATGGTCCCGTACAGGAGGACCAAGTCCTAGGACATTTGAACTTTTGGCCACAAGGAGCAGCTGCAACTCTGTTGAGATCCTGAGAGTTGTTAGAAGGGTCTGAGAGAATCCTCAGAAGGAAGAGGGTTAAGAGAATGTTCATATTTATTTATCTTACAGGAAAATATGATCTGCAGAAGCCATGCATCGATGCTCTGCCATGAGTGTTTTTTACCCTGAACACTGATGCATTGATGTGCAGGTGTTTCCCAGCAAATCCTCTGGACCATCAGACTCACTGTCTGAGAGTTGGGTGAGATTAAAAAGGAGGAAAGTTTGAGCTGAGGAGGCTGGGATCCCACAGCCAGGTGCATGTGGAGGAGCCATTCCTGAGAAAAGGAAGGGTTTTCCTTACCCCTATGCTGTCCTTATCTCCTATAAAATCTTTGCCCATGCTCACATGATTTCTTTATCTTAGAAGCTTCATCACAGCTGAGTCCTCAAAGTTCGGTGCCTGGGACAGAGAACAAGGCAGGAAGCAGGGCTCAATTTAGCCCCCTTAAGTTCTCAACAGTTTGCTCCCAACTAATTACATCCCCACGTGTCTTAACTGGCTGCAACTGGTGCTTGGGTGAAGATTCAAGTCAATCTCTTGCCTGTCCCTGAAATAGTCAGGCGGTACCTGGAATAACCCAGAAACCCAGGGGAGACAGTATTAGAGTTTGATCATCTTGCATTACTACGAAGGGGAAGGAGAGTTCCACAGAAGGGCAACCAGTCTAAAAAGGAGAAGAGGGAAGAGGTGGCCAGCTCCTGGGGAGGGGACCTGGGAGAGGAGAAGGCAGCTGCAGGAGCGAGGACTGTAAGACACACATGCTGGCAGCAAAGTCTGACTCAGCCAAGGCTTCCCTAAAAAATTCAAAGACACATTTGAAAGGAGTTGTAGGACATGAGGAAAGAGGAGACTGTTTTCCAAGAAACCCTGAGAACAGGGAGGTTACCACCGGCTGTGACGTCACAGGCAGAGCACCTGCCAGCGCGACTGGAGCCCACAGCAGTCCTTCCTTACTGCCTTGGACAGGAGTCCTGGGCTGGGACCTCCCCTTGTCTGCCGACCAGCCATGGGCTCCTGGATCCTCTACTGTGCGGCCCTCTGCCTCCTGGGAGAAGGTGAGTCCTGGGACCAAGTGGCATGATCAGAGAGCTGTTTAAGCTTTCTGACAATGTCTACAGCAATGGCTTCCTTCTGGGACGTGCCTGAATTCTGTTTCTTTCTTTCACAAGCCCCTTGGACACAGCTGTTTCTCAGACTCCAAAACATCTGGTTGCCCAGGCGGGAAATGAGGCGTCCCTTAAATGTGAACAAAATCTGGGCCACAATGCTATGTACTGGTATAAGCAGGACACCAAGCAATCGCTGAAGGTTATGTTTAGCTACTATAACAAGGAACTCACTTTAAACGAAATGGTTCCAAGTCTCTTCTTACCTGATTCTCCTGACAAAGCTCATTTAGATCTTCACGTGCAGTCCCTGGAGCCAGATGATTCTGCTGTGTATCTCTGTGCCAGCAGCCAAGACACAGCCCTGCAGAGTCACCTCCTCCCTGTGCACAAACCCCTGGCCAGGAGGAAGCTGTGGGGCAAGGAGTTCCCTGTGCCCAAGGCTCCATTCCCATTGCTCTTGGACACAGCAGAGCCACAATTTGTGGTATCACTGAACAGTCCTCAGTGTCTCTCCACGCTAAGTATTTATTGTATCATTGTCTCATAATGGTGTAGAAAACTTGTGTAGACATAAATGCACACATCACCCAGCCAACCTGTACCCAGTCCCCACCCCCACTCCCTTGCCATTCCTCCCTCCCATACTTGGTTTAGTGTTTGACTTCTATATGAATAAGTACATCATATGCTTTTAAGAGTTTTCCTCTCCCCCCTTCCATACCCACAGTTAGGGTGCCTTATTTTATCCTCTGTAGGACTCATTTTTCATCTGAAGTTACTCATATGACCCCTTTCACCCTAGTTTTCACATATTAGGGAAAGGATCCTATTCCTTATTTTTTGTGACTGACTAATCTCATTTAGCATAATGTCCTCAAGATCCATCCATTTCCCTGAAAATACCGCGATTGGATAAAATTACATTGGATATATATTGTGCATCTATGAACATAGATACGCATGCATTAGTTTGGTAGTTTGGTTTCTTTTCTTTTGGGCAGATACCCAGAAGTAGTATTGCTGATCAAATGGTACATTTCTTCCAATTTTTCTGAGGATTCTCTATACTGTTTTCCAAAGTAGTTGCACTAATTTGCAATCCTACCAACAATGTTTTAGATTTCCCACTTCTCTACATCCTTGCCAAAATTTGTTATTGTTTGTGTTTTGAATGATTGCCATTCTAGATGGATTTAGGTGAAATCATAGGGTAGTTTTGATTTGCATCTCTCTGATTGCCAATGATGTTGAGCATTTCTTCAGGCATTTATTGGCCATTTGAATTTCTTCTTTCATGAAGTTTCTATTTTTTGATTGGATGGTTTGTTTTTTTAGTTTTGAGTTTCTTGAGTTCTCTATATACTCTAGATATTAGTCCTCTATCAGATGTATAGGTAGCAAAAATCTCCCATTCCGTTGACTCTCGGTTGAGGTTCTTGACAGTTTCCTTTGCTGACAGAAGCTCTTCAGTTTCATGCAGTCCCATGCATTTATTCACCTTTTGGTTTGTTGTGCCTTTGGGGTCTTGTTGAGAATATTTTTATCTGTGCCTATGTATTGCAGTGTTAGACCTATGCCTTCTTCAAGGAGCCTCAAGGTCTCTCGTCTAATTTACAAGTCTTTGATCCATTTGAATTGACTCTTGTGCAGGATGAGAAAGTGGGATTAATTTCAAATTTTCTTCATATGGTTAACCAGTTTGCCAACACTATTTATTGAGGAGGCTATCTTTTTTCCTGAGATTTCACCTCACCCTAACTAGAATGGCAAACATTCAAAACACATAGAACAAAAAATGTTCGTGAGGATGTAAAGTTGGGACTCTAAAACATTTTTTGGGATTGCAAATTAGTGCAACCACTTTGGAAAACCAAACTACCAAACTAATGCATGTGTATCTGTATTCATAGTTGCACAATTCACCATAGCCAAACTATGGAACCATCCAAGATGTCCATGGAAAGATGAATGGATTACAAAACTGTGGGATATGTACAAAATGAAATTTTACTCAGCCATTAAAAAATCCCACAATTGTAGCATTTACAGGGAAATTGATGGATCTTGAGGACATTCTGCTAAGCAAGATTAGTCATTCACAGAAATTAAAGAAGCAGATGCTTTCCCTAATATGTGAAAGCTAAGGTGAAAGGGGTCATAGAAGGAACTCCAGATGAAAAAAAAAAGATCCTGCAGAGGAGAAAATAAGGCAACCTAACTGTGGGGATGGGAGGAGGGGAGAAGGAAACCCTCTAAATCACAGAATGTACTAATTCAGATTATATTCAACCACTAAGCCAAGCATGAGAGGGAGGGATGGGGAGGGATTTGGGTGGGCACTGGCTGGGGGCTGGCAGGGTGATGTGTACATTATGTCTACACAAGATTTTTGCTTCATCATGATGTCTAAAGATAATGCAGAAATAAAGGAAAGATGAAAAATTTTACCTGAGAATTATTATGCTTCTGACAAATATTTCGACATTATGTAGTAATAAATGCAAAATTTATAAATAAAAATACTTATTTAAATTTTTAGGGGAAAAAAGAAATGTTTTCTTATGAAACTAAATGTTTTTAGATAAAAAATATTGAACACATGTTGAGGTTTATTGTTTGTTCATACAACTAGATTTTGGAAAATGACTGGTGGAAATAAAAAAATTCTTCTCATGTGACCTTATAAAAAGAAAAGAATATGTGTTTACATAATCAGCTAAGCTTCTAAAAGGAGATATTACTTCATTTTATATTGATATAAATGGCTGTAATCATAAAGTTGCAAATTCAGAGTAGCCTTTCCAGGCTTCCAAGCGAGAGATACATTTATCTGTTACTATAATTGGACACAACAAATAAAGTACTTGTTCCTATGCAAAAGCTTCTAATCTCAGATTTTTATCTCTTTTCATTTTTTCATGGGCAGCAAAAGGCCATGCCTCCCAGGATCTTACAGAATAAGGAATTAGACGTTTGTTTATATTCAGTATACTTTAGTATAATCCCTGATTTTTCAGAATGTGTCTTCATTTTACACTGCAGCTTTGATACACTCTTGACATTGTTCTCTGTTCTTTAGAAGCAGTATTGAATTGACAGTCACCATCACTTTATCCAGATACAATTGAACAAATATTTTCCCTGCTCAGCATGAGGTTCTATTTCTTTATTTTATATGTACCAATTAGGAAGTATTAGTAGTAAGGCAGAGTTTGTACTGTTTGTGTCACAGTGTATTCTTATCACATATAGATTCAGGAATATCACAGTCGAGTTAGTGATTGCACATGAACAAAATACTTATACTTTCTTTATTGATGTATATGCTATGGCTGCTTACTTAACCCTACACTAGAAATCAGTTAGAATGTTTTAAGTTTTCAGGGTTAAGTATATAATGCAACCATGAATATCCATGGCTATTGTAGTAGAAATATTTTTCACTTTTTGACTTCTACTTCATCTTCTCTTGGAAACAATCTTATCTTAATTCAGTGAAGAAATATAAAAAGTAGATGCTAGATGTGGTGCATGCCTGTATTTCCAGTAATTGGGAGGCTGAGACAGGAGGATTTCAGGTTCACAGCCAGTATTGGAATATTTATGAGACCCCCTGCAACTTAGTGAGAGATTAAAACTAAATAAAAATATAAAATAGGGCTAGAGGTGGAGCTCAGAATGAGAATGCTCCTGGCTTCAATCCGCAATACAATACAAGCAAATGAAGAAAAACAAGAAATAGTTGGCCCTGCAAATATGTAGATTCCACCTCCTGAGTTTCTGGATGAAGTATCACCCAGGATCTGTTCATAGGAGAGAATAACTGCCACTAAAAGAGGTAGATAAGAGTGAGACATAAGTCAACATATGTAATTTCTAGGTAAGTTTCATTATGCTCTGTTTTTTCCTTATCTGGAGTCTTTTTTGTTTTTGTAGGGTGGATGAATCCTAGGACAAATAGATATTTACTTGAATATTTGTCCTTTTTCTGCTCCCACCATCCTGCTTTTTGTTTCCATGACCTAAATACTGTACTACCTGAGAACCACATGAACCCATCTTATCCCTCTGAATCTCCTAAAAGATGAAATAAATACATTTTTCTTCCTTTAACCTATATGTCATGTGTTTTGGACAATGTTGTGAAAATGCTGAAAAAATAATTAACAAGTTTGTATTGTTGCCAAATATCACTACAAAATGAATCTGATATGTGAACCTAGTACCTAGTAATCATTTCCAAATATTTTGGTGACACCAGTGAATTTATATACCTTTATATTCTCAACGTCACAGGTAGAGGCTGCCAATGGCTAGGTGATCATTAAGTTTACATTGTTTAGGTTAAAAGAGAAAATGAACTTTTATATTTCTCTATAAAATATTTTAGCACCCAGTCACCTCCTAACTTAGCAATAAGTTTAGGAGAGAGTTCTCCAGTTCCAAGGAAAAACCACAGTTTTCTAGAAATAGTGCCAAATAAAATGTTTTTATTTAGATGCTGGTTTCAGACTTAGAATGGAGAGTGAAGTTGACTAACAAGGTCAGGATCATAAAAAGTAAAGATTTTAATATCTAGATATGGTAGACCTTATCCAGTGCACATACTTGCAGACCCCTGATAGACACGAACTTTGTTTTTCAGAGCACCTTTCTGTCAAAGGAGGCGATGCCCTGGAGCTCCCCATTGCACACTCAAGGTGAACCAGCATCAACCTGAGGAAGAAGCAAAAGAGTCCAGTTTATGTCCATATTGGAAAATAGGATCTAAGTTCTTTCCCAAGATCCAGAAACCACATCAGAATCTCCTCATTGTCCATGGAAGGCCTCCCCTTTTCCTGAAAATATGCCCTCAATCTCTTTTCTATATAATTACTTTTTTCTTTGTTGGTTGTACTGGGGATTAAACTCAGAGGCATTTTATCTCTAAGCTATGCCTCCAACCATAATTTTATTCCTTATATTGAAACAAGGTCTCACAAAATTGTAAAGGGCCTCCCTTCCATAGTTAAAGCTCGCCATGAACCAGTGATCCTCCTGTCTCAGGCTCACAAGTACTGAGGTTACAAGTGTGTGTCACCATGCCAGGCTTATTATACCTTTTTCATTTTTGCTTATAGCTTCTTTTATTTCATAATTAGCCCCTATTTCCAAATCAAAAGCAAGGCTAGGATATATTTAATTCTACCCCACTAGTTATACTTCTTCCACTAGAATTGCTTTACACTATATACCTCCTCAGAAGGCTAACAGGGTGTACTGCATACAAACATGGCTCTCTCCATGTTTCCTTCTGACACTATCAATATCACCAAGACAAAAATTCCAATATGTTACAGCTATTGCTCACATCTCAGAATCAAGGCCACAGATTGTTTAACAGTTCCATTTATTTCAGAAAAGGAGAAATAAGATGGAGGAGAGTAAATCTGAGCTTGCTGCAGATGACGTACAAAGAAACTCACCTGGGAACAGTGATTTCCATCCCCTAGGGATCTCAGGCATAAACTCCTGGGAGTGATTCGATAGGGGTACGAATTGTGGCATGAAGATTGAGAGAGGATAGTATCTTGACACTGGAGAATGGAGGGTTTCCCTGTTGAGTCCTAGAGTAAAATGCAAGGTTACATACAGTGATCTCTAAATTTTTTCCCAATTTTTCTCTTTTTTCCCCCCAACTGTCCCACTATATTTAACAATTTTTCAATGTCTTTTAATGTGGGTGAGGATTTTTTACAGAATGCTTAACAAGAAATTCTAGCCAACAACATATAAGTGGTGGTGGTTCTCAAGTGGAGAGATATAGAGATATTGGTAAAGCATTTATATACATGGAGGAATGCAGAATCTTTTAGATGCAGTTATATTTACCCTTCTTGTTTCTAGATCTCTTCACATTACTTATCACATTTCTGATAAACACCTGTCATTTAATAATAAGTCACAAACAACTGATTAGACCACATGGAGAACAGATTCTCGCTCTTAGAAGATGATCATTCCAAAAATGAACGCATAGTTTCTAATCTAGGAAAAAATATCCGACAGCAGGAATCTGATATTGAAGAAATATGGGCCCATTTTAAGAGAGCTAACCTAAGAATAATTGGAATAGAGGAGGGAAAAGAAAGTGAAACCAAAGGGATCAACAATCTCTTCAAGGAAGTAATAGCAGAAAATTTTCCAAACATAGAGCAAGAGGTTGATACACAGGTCCAGGAAACTTACAGAACTCCTTTTAGACAGGATCAGAGAAGAGGATCCCCACGCCACATAATTGTCAAAATGACCAATGTGGAAGCCAAGCAGAGAATCTTAAAGGCAACAAAAACAAAGGGCCAAGTGACATTCAGAGGCAAACCGATTAGAATCACTCCAGACTTCCCAAACCAAGTCATGAGAGCCAGAAGGGCTTGGAGTAACATATTCCAAACTCTGAAAGAAAACAACTTCCAGCCAAAAATTTCCTACCCAGCAAAACTTTCTATCAAATTAGATGGAGAAATAAGAAGCCTCCACGACAAACAGAAACTGAAGGAATTTATGTCTTCAAAACCAGCACTAGAGAAAATACTCAAAGAGATTAACTACAAAGAAGAAATAGGTAACACACACCAGAACAAGAGAAGCAAGAGTTTCCATCCAACAGACAATTAAGATTGGTTATCTCTGGAGATTCATTACTTATGTTAGTCTTTTACCTATCTCTAAATGGTATTGTTTGCCTTAATTGTTGTTAATTTTTAGAATTTCTAGTTGGAATATTAATATACCTTCAGATATAGCATTTGGAAATATTTTATCCAATTATATTAGTAACTGTTAACTCTGTTTACATTGTCTTTGGATATAAAATATCTTTTTTATTTTTTAGGGAGTTTATTTACTCTTCTGTTGCCTGTGCCATTGAAATCATTTCCAAGAAATCACTGCCAATTTCAATGTTGTGAGGTTTTATGACCCAGATTTTCTTCTAAAAGTTTATAGTCTTAAGATTTATATTTAGGTCTTTTATCTATTTTGAGTTAATATTTGTATATGGGATTAGGTAAGGGTCCAACTTTATTCTTTTACATGTAATTATTATGTTTAAACAATATTTAGTTAAAAGATTATTATTTCCACCACCAAATGTTCATGGAAACCTTGTCAAAAATAACTTGACAATATAGGGAAGAATTTAGCTCTAGGCTTTTATTTAACTCCAATGGTTTATATATCTGCCTTTAGAATAGTACTACACTGTTTCAATTATTGTAGCTTTATATGGTTTGAAATCAGAAAATATATATCTTCTAGCTTTGTTCTTTTTCAAGATAGTTTTGGGTATCTAGAGTCCATATTCCATATTAGGATAGATATTTTTGTGAAAAATAAATAAATAAATGTATGATAATTTCACCTAAAAAAAGAGAAAAAATGTTCTCTGGAAAGAAAGAAAGCAAAAAGAAATATTGAAATGTTATCTTTAAGTCATCAAAAGCTTGGTATCAGACAAATGAAACTATTATGTGAGATTATCATTTTTAGTTTTGGATAAATTGCTATAATACTAGATGTCAACCACTAAGCCAAGCATGGGAGGGAGGGATAGGGAGAGAATGGGGTGGGGATCAGGTGGGGGCTGACTGGGCGATGTGTGCATGTATGTCTACAAAAGTTTGTATCCCACTATGATGTATGAATACAGTGCACCAATAAAAAATTTAAAAAAATAAAAAAATACCTTTTAGAGGAAAAAAAATTATGAATAAGGCATGGTTACCCAGGACAATCATTGTTGGAAGCAGGGAAGGAAAAACAGGGGTGGGAGGGGGGAGAGGGCATCAAGTATAGTTTAAATGTATACCATTTATGTTCAATAAAAAATTAAAATTTGTTTTCACTTATAATCACACTGAAGAGAATAGCTAAATAATTGTCTTGCCTTACCTTAACATATGATTTGGTCTTTCCTATATTCATAAGAGAAAAAATTGGGAGGAAATAACCATTTCAAGGAGTTGAAGCATTTTTTAAAAATTGTGTGACTTGTTCTGGCTTTCATTTAAATTAGTTTTATATGTATACATGATTTTTTTTCATTTGTAGGCTGACTGACACTTTTCTTATCTTTACTACATGGATCAGCAACTCCCACTACTTAGCCAAGAGGTTAATCAGAAATTGATAGTAGCAATAAAAAAGATACCGAGAGGGTTTGCCCTGCTTCTTCTCATTCTAAATAATTTGAAGCATCTATCAAGTTCTTTATTGAAAAGAAAATAAGCTATGCAAAAAAACAGTGGGTAGAAGAAATTATTCAGAACATTTTTCTTGAAATTGCTTTGTTAGACACTTTTACTATTTGTCACCTATTGTCAGATATGTTAGAAAAATTCACATTTATCATACTTAAGGGTGCATTTAATTAAGTATTTTCTATTAATATAAAAAGCCTTCTGCCTTTTTTGTATGCATAAATATTGAAATAATGATGTTGTGGTTTAAATACCTGGCAGTATAAAGTTGTTATTCTTAAAAATAAATAAATAAATAAATAAATAAATAAATAAATAAATAAAATATACATGTTAATAATAAACCCTGACAACTAAGAATTCATATCCAAATTTTATAATTTTATACATATGTGTATATTTATTTATATGTATGTATGTATTTATGTATGTATAAAATTATCTTTGTAACATTTAATTTTCTAAAATGTGACACACTGAGTTGTTAAAATTTCTTACAACTGAGGGGGATAATAGAGAAAAAGAGGAAAATTCTCTAATGCATATGATGATGTACATTCACAAACATATCAAAGTCAATTACCAAGATAACCATGAGAAGAAGAGAGGGGTAGGGAAATGGGTGAGAATTGGATAAGGGCTAAATGAGTGGTGTGTGCTGTATACCTCTGGCATCTTGTACCTCATTACGATATATGACAACAGTGCACCAATAAAAATAAAAATAAACAAAAATTAAAAATACAATAAATTCTTATAGTAGTAAAATTTGTAAATTATATTTAATAGGTGCTATTTGAAGTTTCAGTGCATTGAGGCAGATACATATAATTGATATCTGGCTTATTAGTAAAAATATCTAGATCAAAATAAAAATAGACACTTCTCTATTTTTTAAGATTGAGTGTTATATTACTTTTAAAAAGAGAGATTTTACTAGCAGAGTTGTCACAATAATAGGCCCAGGGTTCTATCCCTGAGAAATTACACACCTTCCATAAATAACTAGCCCTTCAGGGTTCTGAAAACTGTGGCTTTAATGTTCACAATTCCTTCTAGAAGTACATAGTAGTTTTTAAAATATATTTTATTAGTGCATTGTTTTTATTGTATCATTGTATCATAATGGGGTAGAAAATTTGTGTAGACATAAATGCACACATCACCCAGCCAACCCTCACCCAGTCCCCACCCCCACACCCTTCCCATCCCTCCCTCCCATGCTTGGTTTAGTGGTTGACTTCTATATGAATAAGTACATTATGTGCATTTAAGAGTTTCCCTCTCTCCCCTCCCATACCCACAGTTAGGGTGCCTTATTTTCTACTCTGTAGGACGTCCTTTTTCACCTGAAGTTCCTCCTATGACGCCTTTCACCCTAGCTTACACATATTAGGGAAAGGATCCTATTCCTTATTTTTATGTGACTGACTAATCTCATTTAGCATAATGTCCTCAAGATCCATCCATTTCCCTGAAAATACCGCAATTGTATAAAATTCCATTGTGTACATATTGTGCATCTGTGAACATAGATACACATGCATTAGATTGGTAGTTTGGTTTCTTTTCTTTTGGGCAGATACCCAGAAGTGGTATTGCTGGATCAAATGGTAGATTTGTTCCAATTCTTCTGAGGATTCTCTATACTGTTTTCCAAAGTGGTTGCACTAATTTGCAATCCTACCAACAATGTTTTAGATTTCCCACTTCTCTGCATCCTTGCCAAAATTTGTTATTGTTTGTGTTTTGAATGATTGACATTCTAGATGGATTTAGGTGAAATCTTAGGGTAGTTTTGATCTGCATCTCTCTGATTCCCAATGATGTTGAGCATGTTTTTATGCATTTATTGGCCATTTGAATTTCTTCTTTCATGAAGTGTCTATTTTTTGATTGGATGATTTGTGTTTTTAGTGTTGAGTTTCTTGAGTTCTCTATATTTTCTAGATATTAGTCCTCTATCAGAGGTGTAGGTGGCAAAAATCTTCCCCCATTCTGTTGGCTCTCGGTTGAGGTTCTTGACAGTTTCCTTTGCTAAACAGAAGCTCTTCAGTTTCATGCAATCCCATGTATTGATTCACCTTTTGATTTGTTGTGCCTTTGGGGTATTGTTGAGAAAGTTTTTATCTATGCCTATGTATTGCAGTTTTAGACCTATGCTTTCTTCAAGGAGCCTCAATTTACAAGTCTTTGATCCATCTTGAATTGACTCTTGTGCAGGATGAGAAAGTGGGATTAATTTCAAATTTCCTCATATGGTTAACCAGTTTGCCAACACCATTTGTTGAAGAGGCTATCTTTTTTCCTGAGATTTCACCTCACCCTAACTAGAATGGCAACCATTCAAAACACAAAGAACAAAAAATGTTCATGAGGATGTGGAAAAGTTGGAACTCTAAAACATTTTTGGTGAAATTGCAAATTAGTACAACCACTTTGGAAAAACAAACTACCAAACTAATGCATGTGTATCTATATTCATAGTTGCACAATTCACCATAGCCTAACTATGGAACCAGCCAAAATGTCCATCAAAAGATAAATGGATTAGAAAACTGTGGAATATGTACAAAATTGAATTTTACTCAGCCATTAAAAAAAAACCCATAATTGCAGCTTTATAGAAAAATGAATGGATCTTGAGGACATTATGCTAAGCAAGATTAGTCATTCACAGAAAGTAAAGAAGCAGATGCTTTCCCTAATATGTGAAAGCTAAGGTGAAAGGGGTCATAGGAGCAACTACAGACAAAAAAAAGTTCCTACAGAGGAGAAAATAAGGCAACCTAACTATGGGGATGGGCGGAGGGGAGAAGGAACCCTCTAAAGCAGACAATATACTAATTCAGATTATATTCAACCAATAAGCCAGGCTTGAGAGTGAGGGATGGGGAGGAATTTGGGTGGGCACTGGCTGGGAGATGGCAGGATAATGTGTACATTATGTCTACACAAGTTTTTTGCTTCATCATGATGTCTAAATAAAATACACAAAGAAAAGATGAAAATTTTTCCTTAAATTATTATTATTATAACAAATATTTCTACATTGTGTAGTAATAAATGCAAAATTTATAAATAAAAATGAATTATATAAATTTCTAGGAGAAAAGAGAAATTTTTAATGAATTTAAATGTTTTTAGATAAAAAAGATATTGAACACATATTGAGGCATATTGTTTGTTCATACAAGTAAACATTGAAAAATGACTGGTGGAACTAAAAAATTATTCTCATGTGATCTTATAAAAAGAAAAGTATGTATTTACTTAATCAGTTAAGATTCTATAAAGAGATATTGGTGGAGGACATGGAAGAAGCCTGAGGAATGAAAGGTTCCGAAAGAGTTAAGGCAGTTTGGTGAAAGGTCAAGCTTTCCGAGACTCTGGGTGACTTCTTGTCTTTCCGGAATTTCTTACACCCAACCCACAGGTGAGAGCAGGAATTGGCTGTAATCATGCTCTTAATAATCTTTAACCAGGCCTCTTTGTTTCTTCTTGTTTTTTAATTTTCCCTCCATGATTGTATTCTGCAAGCTTATGACGTATGTTCTATATCAATCATTCTGCATTGTGTTTGAGATTGTACTTTGGTGTTTTTGTTTCTTTTGAAGTTGTGGTTTTGGTGCAGGGGAAAAAAGTATAGAAGCTTAGTTCTAGAGAATAAAGTTGTCAGTTGTCCAAGAGACAGTTGTCCGTGTCTTCATTTCAGGTCTCTCCCTCCCAAGTCCTGGGGAAGAATCCCCATATTACTTCATTTGATATTGATATAAATAGTTGTAATTATAAAGTTGCAAATTCAGGGAAGCCTTTCCAGGTTTCCAAGGGAGACATAAATTTATCTGTTACTGTAATTAGACACAACAAATAAAGTACTTGTTCCTATGTAAAAGCTCCTAATCTCAGATTTTTACCTCTTTGATTTTCTCAAGGGCAGCAAATGGCCATGCCTCCCAGGATCATACAGAAGAAGGAATTAGACGTTTGTTTATATTCAGTATACTTTAGTATAATCCCTGATTTTTCAGAATGTGTCTCATTTTACACTGCAGCTTTGATACACTCTTGACATTGTTCTCTGTTCTTTAGAAGCAGTATTGGGTTGACAGTCACCGTCACTTAATCCAGATACCATTTGCACAAATATTTTCCCTGCTCAGCATGAGGTTCTATTTCTTTGTTTTATATGTACCAGTTAGGAAGTATTAGTAGTAAGGCAGGGTTTGTACTGTTTGTGTCACAGTGTATTCTTATCACATACAGATTCAGGAATATCACAGATGAGTAAGTGGTTGCACATGAACAAAATTCTTATACTTTCTTTGTTGAAGTATATGCTATGGTTGTTAAGCTTACACTAGAAATTAGTTAGGATGTTTTAATTTTTCAGGGTTAAGTATATAATGCAAACATGAATATCCATGGCTATTGTAGTAGAAATATTTTGCACTTTTTGACATCTACTTCGTCTTCTCTTGGAAACAATCCTATCTTAATTCAGTGAAGAAATATAAAAAGTAGGAGCTAGGTGTGGTGCTGCAAGCCATTATTTTCAGTAATTGGGAGATGGAGACAGGAGGATTTCAGGTTCACAGCCAGTCTTGGAATGTTTATGAGACCCCCTGCAACTTAGTGAGAGATTAAAACTAAATAAAAATATAAAATAGGGCTAGAGGTGTAGCTCAGAATTTGAATGCTCCTGGCTTCAATCGGCAATACAATACAAGAAAATAAAGAAAAACTAGAAATAGTTGGCCCTGCAAATTTGTAGATTCCACATCCTGAGTTTCTGGATGAAGTATCACCCAGGAAATCTGTTGATAGGAGAAAATAACTGCCACTAAAATAGGTAAATAAGAGTAAGACATAAATCAATGTATATAATTTCTAGGTATGTTTCATCATGCTCTGTTTTTTCCTTTTCTGCATTCTTTTTTGTTTTTTGTAGGGTGGATGTATCCTAGGACAGATAGAAGTTTACTTGAATGCTCTATATTTGTCCTTTTTCTTCTTCCACCATCCTGCTTCATGTTTCCATGACCTAAATACTGTAGCTGTGGGTACTACCTGAGAACCACATGAACCCAGTTTATGCCTCTGAATCTCCTAAAAGATGAAATAAATAAATTTTTCTTCCTTTAACTAGTGTATGTCATGTGTTTTGGACAACGTTGTGAAAATGCTGAAAAATAATGAACAAGTGTGTATTGTTGCCAAATCTCACTACAAAACGAATCTCATATGTGAATCTATTACCTAGTAATAATTTCCAAAAATTTTGGTGACACCTGTGAATTTATATACCTTTATATTCTCAATCTCACAGGTACAGGATGCCAATGGCTAGGTGATCATTAAGTTTACATTGTTTAGGTTAAAAGAGTAAATGACCTTTTATATTACTCTATAAAATATTTTAGCACCCTGTTCACCTCCTAACTTAGCAATAAGTTTAGGAAAGAGTTCTCCAGTTTTAAGGAATGACCACAGTTTTCTAGAAATACTGCAGAATAAAGTGTTTTTATTTATATGCTGGTTTCATACTTAGAGTGGAGAGTGAAGTTGACTAACAAGTTCAAGATTGTGAAAAACTAAAGATTTTAATTCCTAGATATGTTATTCCTTATCCAGTTCACATACTTGCAGACCTCTGTATAGACACGAACATTGTTTCTCAGATCAGACTCTCTGTTCCAGGAGGCAATGCCCTGGAGCTCCCCATTGCACACTGCAGGTGAACCAGCTTCAACCTGAGGAAGAAGCAAAAGAGTCCAGTTTATGTTCATATTGGAAAATAGGAGCTAAGTCCTTTCCCAAGATTCAGAAACCACATCAGAATCTCATGATTGTCCATGAAAGGCCTCCCCTTTTCCTGAACATATGCCCTCAATCTTTTTTCTATATAATTACTTTTTTCTTTGTCAGTTGTACTGGGGATTAAACTCAGAGGCATTTTATCTCTGAGCTATGCCTCCAACCATAATTTTATTCCTTATATTGAAACAAGGTCTCACAAAGTTGTGAAGGGCCTCCCTTACATAGTTAAAGCTTGCCATGAACCAGTGATCCTCCTGTCTAAGGCTCAAAAGTACTGAGGTTACAAGTGTGTGTCACCATGCCAGGCTTATTACTACTTTTTTCCATTTTTGCTTATAGTTTCTTTTCTTTCATTATTCGCCCCTATTTCCCAATCAAAAGCAAGGCTAGGACATATTTAATTCTACCCCACTAGTCATACTTCTTCCATTAGAATTTCTTTGCAGTATATACCTCCTCAGAAGGCTAATAGGGTGTACTGCATACAAACATGGTTCTCTCCATGTTTCTTTCTGACACAAATTATCAGTATCACTAAGTGAAAACTTCCAATAAGTTACAGCTATTGCTCACATCTCAGAAACAGGGACACAGATATTTTAACAGTCCTACTTATTTCAGAAAAGGAGAAATAAGATGGAGGAGAGTAAATCTGAGCTTCGTGCAGATGCAATACAAATAAACTCACCCGGGAACATTGATTTCCATCCCTTATTGATTTCAGGCATACCATATTGGGAGTGATTCGATAGGGGTACAAATTGCGGCATGAAGAATTAGAGAGGATAGAAGTATCCTGACATTGGAGAAGAGAGGGTTTGCCTGTTGAGTCCAAGAGTAAAATGCAAGGTTACCTACAGAGATCCTTAAATTTTTTCCCAGTTTTTCTCTTGTTTTTCCCAACTGTCCCACTATATTTAATCATTTTCCAATGAATTTTAATGTGGGTGAGGATTTTTTACAGAAGGCTTAACAAGAAATTCTAGCCGACAACATAGAAGTGGTGGTGGTTCTCAAGTGGAGAGATTTTTGTAAAGCCTTTATATACATGGAGGAGTGCAGAATCTTATAGATGCAGTTCTATTTACCCTTCTTGTTTCTAGATCTCTGCACATTACTTATCACATTTCTGATAAACACCTTGTCATTTAATAATAAGTCCACATTTTTATTTTTATATTCATCTGGAAATACTATTCCAGAAGTTAATTTGTATATTCCTAGATGCAAATATCAAAACTGCCCTCTGCAAGCACTGCCTTGAGTGAAAATTTAGGCTGGTAGGCCTTTGCCATCCTTTCACCCCTTGTGTTCTCAGACTTGGTTCCAGTGTTCCAGGGAGCACTTACTTCCATTGCTCCCAGTGTTGTTGACCCAGCCAGATACCAGGCACTGAGTCCCAGCAGGTGGACAGGTTGTTGGCAGAGAGATGGTAGACACTTGAGAGTTGATGGTGGCCGGTTTGTTTAGTTTAATCAGCATGATGTCATTATCATAATTGTTATCATTGTAGCCTGGGTGGATGAGGACTCTACGTGCACGAATGACTTGCTCATGTCCCACCATAGCATCAATGTTGTATATACCCAGGTGAACCCTGATTCCCTTTGGGTGAAAAGATAAATGTTTCCTTAATATCCAACTTTAAAATTTTCTTTATTCTTTAACCACACCCCCACATGACGAACAAAATCCTCATTCTCTTCAAATATTTAGTTGCCCAGGTAATTGTGCCTGATGGACTACCAAAAGCCTGATGCACTATCAAAACCATTCAGGGGAATGTTAAAGAGTATCTTAGGCAAGTGCCATTTTCATTAGAAACTGACTATTTATCACCTTGTTAGAAGAGTAAGATATAAGAATAAAACCCCACAGGACTCCACTAAAAGTGTAGACGATAAAATACGAATGGTCACCTTGGCCATTTTTCCTCTGTTTGCTACTATTGAGTAGCTAGTATTAAAGGCATAGCAGAGTATCAAGCAGTATGCATGGGTCATGTTTTTTTTTTGATATGTTATTATAGGAGACATTTTCTTACTCTCTTATGCTACCTTTTCTAATTAAGTTATAATCATTAGGATTAGGTACTTATTCATTTTCTTTAGCTAGTTCTGGAGATCCTTTATCAACCATGGTTTTCTCTCCATTACTATAGTACTTTCATTTGAAAATAAATCATGCAAATTATAATATTCTTCGGTTATATATAATTTTCTGTGAATAATGGTATTTATTTCTTTTTTCTGACTGAGTAAAATTTCATTTGAACATATTCCATAGTTGTGTAATTCAATCACATTTTGATGTACTTCTTAACTGGTTCCTTAGTTTGACAATTGTGAATTGTGGGGTATAAGTGACAGTGGTTAGCCACAAAAAGTTAAAAAAAAATTGGATGCTTTTCCTAATATGCAGAAGCAAGCAAGAAAAGGAAGTTATATCTGGAAGTCTATACAAGAAAGGAGAAACTGTAGACGAGCAAATAAGGCATCCTAACTGAGGGAGATGTGAGGAGGGAAGAGAGAAATTTCCTAATGTACATGATGTCCATTCACAAATATATTGAAGTCAATCACTAAGCCAAACATGAGAAGGAGGGAAGGGGGGGAGAATGGGGGTTGGAATTGGGTAAAGGCTAAATGAATGGTGTTTGCATGTATGCCTCTACCATTAAGATATATGACTATAATGCCTCAATAAAAAATATTAAATAAGAAAAGAAAGCATGGAAATCTAAGAGGTCATGCTTCATGTAAAAGTCCCCAAATACATCACAATATTATTGAAGTAACAATCAGAATCTTAGTATATTGATGTTTTATCCCTTTTAATAACTCAAATTTACTCTACATGTGTTTTGGTGGGGCTTGAGGTTAAAATGATACCTGAACATTGGAATGTGAATAGTGGTCACTTACCTATGTAAACACTGAGCTGCAGTCAGGCCCACTCTTTTGTGATGAGTGCACCATTGCAAAATGGATAACCAATGTTCAGCGACACTAGGTAAGGAATAGCATCCTTTGGAGAGGTGTAGCCCCCAATGGCATTGTCATCAACATTATCAGTGAAGAAAGCCACTAGCAGAAGATGAAAGCTCTGTTAGACATCCACCTTATGAATACTTTTTAACCATGATGATGTTTAAAACTTACTATAAAAATTAGAATATTTTCTTGTCTCCCATAACAAATAAATAGTATTTAAACTGAAATCATTCAAATTATTAAAATTTTATATCCTATTTCTATCACGATTAACAATAATAAAACTTTTAGATTTGTGTTTTAAACATGATAAATATGTTGTGTGCTTACATTCTATATAACACACACACACACACACACACACACACACACACACACACATACATACACACCACAAACACATAACCAAAAAGTTTACATCCAGTTCTGTTTATAAAATAAATGCTTGATTGCTACAGAGAATATATAGCAGTGCATTTAGGTAGAAAGTTTGCAGTTATCTTTCTGGCATATTTGTGGTTGTAGGTATATTGTTATTGGTGCAGTCTCCATCAAGTATTAGAATGAAAGATTTTACGCTGGGTGTGGTGGTGCACGCTTGTAATACCAGTGCGTGGGAGGCAGAGACAGGAGTATTGTATAGGTTTGAAGCCAGCCACGCTGGCTTAAGAGACCCTGTTTCCAAAAGTAAAAAATAGGTCTGGGACTGTAGCCCAGAGGTAAAAGGGCTTCCATGAACCAAGTACCACCACCAAAAAAAAAAAAAAAAAAGAAAGAAAAAAGAAAGATTTTTAGGACTTATGTAATATTTTTCTGGCAGGGAAGGAAAGAGAAATATTGTACTTTCATTCTCTCAAGTTTTCTCTATAGTTCAAGGGTAAACGTTTTAGGAAATCACTTAAAATATTTTTTCTTCCTTCAACATTTCCTCTTGTCCCTATTTTTCTTCCAGTATTTACTTATGTATTCCATATTTTGGAGTGTCCTGTGCTTTGTCAGAATTTCCTGAAACTCTAAAAACTAATTCTTTTCATTATCTATATTTTCATTTTTTGAAAATAAGTTTAGAAAAACAGGATCTAGGCATATAGACAGGAATTGAATTTTTTGTCTTTAATTTAGGAAAAGGTAACAGTAAGTATTAGTAGTATAAATAGCAATAGATTCAAAATAGAAATATATTTCTTTTGTCTAGTTTTTGCAAATTGAATGACATACATATAGCAGAGATGTTTTATTAGCAAGTTGCCATTAAACATCCCTAAGGTTGATGACATTGAGAAAGAACATATTTGACCTTTATTCCTCTTGAGTAAAAAAAAAAAAAAAAAAAAAGAAAAAAAAAAAAAAAGGCTGACTTGACTTTGAAATTCTCATTCAGTTCCAGGAGCACAAATATGTTTCATATATTATCTGTAAATTTTTGGGGTCTCAAGACAAGCACTTATTTCATGCCTACTCTCCTTTTTTCCTCCTTCATTAAATTTAGTTCATAGTTCAAAACATAAGGTGTTTAAGTCCTCTACTTTGAACTTTCTCACTGTGCTATTGCTAAGGCCAGGGGCTTTTTAATAATTTCTAAAGCTATGTAATTATGTTTTAGAATTTTAATTTTCTTAAGAAATATCATAAATTAATAATTTGTTGTTTGTACAAACTTACATGGACACAAACCTGCTGAATTTTTAATAAGAAACTCACCAGAAGCTCCGAGGAAAGCAAGGAAGGGGAAGAGAAAGTTCATCATGGTTGCTCACTTGTTCATGACTGGGAATGAACACCTTTTTATCCATGTATATTTATTACTCCAGGTTAAAAATTGACACTCATGGCCACAGGTGCCAGAAAAGTTATTTCTTTGTGAATTTGTGGAGAGCATTACTGCCAAAAACAATCAACATTTGCCTTCTAAAAGTTGAAGGGTCTTGGAAAGCTATAACACCACTTTTTAACTCACTAAAAACAGCCTGTTCCTCTAAGGTAAACATTAACTGGTTTTCTAACTCACACAAACTCCTAGACATCTCACATAATAACCATTGTCCCAAGGACCTTCTGTAGATTCTTCCTCAGTAGTTTTCCTCTTAACCATTACCTCATAGGCATTCTACATCTACACAGCAGTGTCCAAATGTAAGCTTCCTGCTTAGAGGGACAACAATATATGAAAAAACAGACAATATGACCTCACTTCTTAGTGTAATCCCCTAGCCTGCCCCTTTGAATCTTCAAGGAAATTCTACCACCAAGCTAATCTCCTAGCCATATTTTTTACTCTTTGGTTTGAAATAGGGTCTCACTGAGTTTTAAAGGGCCTCACTAAGTAGCTGAGACTGTCAGAGAACTGCAATTCTCCTGTCCCAATGTCCCAAATGCTGGGTGGGATTGCAAGTGTGCACCACCATGCCCAGGTTTTTGTTATTATTTTACTCACAGGTTTGTTGGTCATTTCCAACAAGGGATGCCTAAACAATGCCGCATGAGCATGATGAAAAAAGAAACCAAAGACTTTTCTGAATTTGTTTATTAGTTCTATAAGCCTTTTGGTTGGGTTTGTTGAGCCTACGAAGTATAGTATCATGTCATTTAAATACAGAGAGTATGAGTTCTTCTTTTCCTATTTGTACTCCTTTCTTTTTCTTTTCTTGCCTTATTGCTCTGGCTAGATTCTCAAGTTCTATATTGAAGAGAAGAGGTGATAATAGACATTTTTGCTTTATTCCTTTTCTTACAGGGAATTCTCAAAGATTTTCTCCATTTAATATAATGTTGGCTATGGGCCTATTGTAGATTGCCTTTAGAATAGGGAGGTATGTTCCTGCTATTCTGATTATGCACTGCTTTTATCCTAAATGAATGCTAAATTTTATCAAATGCTTTTTCAGCATCTATTGAAATGATCATATGAATTTTTTCTTTGGCTCTGATTATATGATGAATTACACATTGATTTTCATATACGGAACCAACCTTGCATCCCTGGGAAGAACCCTACCTGCTCATGGTATATGATTTCTTGATGTGGTTTTGAATATGTGTTGATAGTATTTTTTTGTTGTTGTTTACCAGTTTTGCATCCAAGTTCATCAAAGATATATGTCTGTAGTTTTCCTTTCTAGAACCATCTTTATTTGGTTTTGGTATTAATGTGATGTTGCATTCATAGAAGGTATTTGGGAGAGTCATATTTTTCATGAACTAGAAAAAGTAGATGGAGGAGTATTGGGGTTAGCTCTTCTATAAAGGTTTTATAAAATTCACCTCGGAAACAATCTGGTCCTGGGTTTTCTTTGATGGTAAGGTTTTTATTGTTGTTTCACTCTCTTTGATTGGTATTGTTTTTTTAATTTTTCTATGTTGTCTAGACTCAATTCAAGCAGATTGTATTTATCTAGAAAGTGTTTAATTTTTTAAGATACTCCATTTTGTTAAGTATAGTTTTTTCTTTTCTTCTTTTTTGGTGGTACTGGTTCCTGGAAGCCCTTTCACCTTTGGACTAAACTTACAAAACTATTTTATAATTTTTTTTTTTATTTTGGACACAGGGTCTCTTAAGTCAGTGTGGCTGACTTCAAACATGCATGCTCCTCCTGTCTCTGCCTCACAAGTGTGGGGATTACAAGTATGCACCACCATGCCTGGCAAGTAAATTTTTTTTTTTTTTTGGTGGTAATGGGGTTCCTGGAAGCCCTTCTAACTCTGGGCTACACTCCCAGACCTATTTTTACATTTTTATTTGGAAACAGGGTCTCCTAAACCAGCACGCGTGGCTGGCTTCAAACCTGCGCGATCCTCCTGTCTCTGCCTCCCAAGCGTGGGGATTACAAGCATGTGCCACCACGCCCTAATTTTTGAAGGCAGTTTCTGATAGTCTTCTGGATTCCTAACTGTCAGTAGTAATATCTTCTTTTTCATTTCTTATCTTAGTAATTTGGGTTGATTATCCCTTTTTTTTTGTTAGGTGAGATAGAGATTTCTCTATCTTGTTAATATTTTTTTTGAGAAACCAGCATTTAGAAAGTCTCTCGATATAAAATCAATCTTATAAAATCAGAAGCTTTTCTGTACACTAACCATAAAGCAACTAAAAAAGAAATTCTGAAAACACTTTCACTCATGAAGCCCATAGTACAATGAAGTTTCAAGTCTGGGATTTCCATGCTTTCCTAGAAACCAGTTATTTGAAAATTATTTTCATTTTTCCATTTATACCATAAGCCTTACACATAATATTAATGATTCTAAAATGGTCTGTATTCCTCAGCCTTATCTTTTAGTCTTAAGCTCCAATATATCATAAATAATGCTAATGACACTTAGATATTAAATATTACTCAAGAATATTTGTTCTCTTGATTTACTCACTCCAGAGTCACACAGATAAACACTACTACTCTATGGATATTAACAAAACAATTGCAATGATAGATCCCTATAAATCTCACACATCTCTAGAAAATGAAGGATTACACAGTTTCAAAGAAAAATTAGCAATTCATCATCTTAATACTCTCTCTGCTCATATTGTTAACCAATTCATGACGAATGTCATTCAAATTATGATCCATCAGACACATAGATTCAATATGATAGCAACTGGGGTGGATGTCTTAGAGGCAAAATATGTCTAGATAAAGAACAACAGGCTCTCATTAAAAGACACAGCCTACATGGTGACACTAGTCATAACCATATCTGTGCTACACACAATGAAAGAAATGCTACTCTACACATCTGGGATAACATGAAGGGATCATTACAAATGGCCTCTATGGAACATACTTTAAATAGAAACCCACTTCATCAACAAATCTTATGTACCATATTTGCTAACCAAAAATCAGATCAAGATACTGCATTGTATCAAGAACTAACTAATAATCTAAAATGGCTTAATCCTAACTTATGGGCACATCCTACTAGGGGGTCTTAGATTGCTTTTGCTCTACTAATAATATTTATTTTATATAAACAAATGCCTCTCCCAGACCATCAAACATCATCAGCACCAATACAAGGTTTGCTTTATAAGGAAGCTTTTTAAATAAAAAGAATGGAGGAAACATGAAAAATGTGACTGCCAGCTGCAGGTCAACAATTGCTTTGAAAGATCCTAAGGTTCTGAAACTTCAAAGCCCTTTAAAATGTGAATACTTTTCCAAAGGCCAGTGTAAGACAGGAAGTCACTAATATCAGAGCAGAAATAAAAAAAGTAGAAAGTAAACATACAAACAATCAACAAAACCAAAAATGTTTTTCTTAAAAAATAAATGAGATAGATATAACCAAAAGAAAGAATCAACCCAAATTACTAAAATAAGAGAATAAAATGTGACATTACTGTGGGCAGCTTGGAGATACAGAGGATTATCAGAAACTACTTTGACAAACTATTCTTGGCAACCATAGAAAATTTCAAATGATCACACTATTAAAGTCAGTGGAAGCAGTATGTTCCTCCAACGTAAAGGTTCATTTGTTTTTATTGCTGTCACAAACACATAAATATGTTACCCGTTAACCATTTCTCATGGTCCTTCTGTACAACCTCAGCAGTTTACTTGTTAACTTTATTTTATTAACTTTCTGAAAATATTATGCTGTGTCTGATGTCATCTTCTTAATTGGAGTGACAATAAGGTCTGTGAAAAGCCAGGGGGATTGAAAGCCACAGACACACCTGGTAAGAACGGGTTTTCAAAATAAAAGTATATATTTGAGCAAATTGCAGGACAGACCTTCAGGTTTCTACAATCCTGAACAAAATTCCTAGGTCATGCTTGGTTCAGGTTTGAACATTTTCTCAAAAAATATTGAACCCTGAGCCCTTAATGTTTAATTAACATTGTGCTACAGCATCTCATGCAAGCCTTGAGCAAAAGCTTGGCCAGGGGACTTGCAAAAGCTCAAGTCCCCCATGAGTATAAGCATCTTCTTCTTTAAAAATATTTTAAGATTATTTAGATTATCATGTGTAATTGGTATTTTATGAATAAGCATTATAACTAATGGGCAGCCGCATATGAGATACTGAGTCAGCAAAGATCTTTTTTTTCCCAAGGATAAAGTTTGGGCCAAAGATAATGTTCAAGCTGACCTTACTTTGGGCCAAGATATAAGATTAAGTTCAAGCTGACCTTATGATATGAGGCAAAGCATACTTTCTATGATTTATTAAATGTCTGGCATGCTGTCCTGAAGTCTATTAAAGACTTTTTCTGACCTTGAAGTTTTCTGCTTGCATGACTGTGGTTTTGTCTATCCTGCCAAGAAAGAAAGTATAAAGATTGTAACAAATCCTGAATAAAGTTGGAGAAGCTTGCATCTGGTATCCTGTGTCAGAGTCTTCTCTCACTCTACCTCGACTCTTCTCTCACCAACACATGAACCCTTACTCCTGCTAGGTCTGGACCCCAGGAACGTTTATTTCCTTTATCTTATGGTAGTTTTATTTTATATACCCAAGTTTTGTTTTAATTATTATAAGAAATTTTTTTCTTATGACAAAAAGAATTTTGTTTTTATTTGAGATTACAATCAATAAAAAGATAAAGTAAAAGAGTAATAAAAGCCTGCATTTATTTTATGTCTCACATATAATGTTCCTAATTTATCTCAATTTTCATATTTTATGGTTTCTGTCACTCATTGACTAAAATATTAAATGGAAAAATTTAGTAATAATTTATTCCTATTATAAAAAAATTGGTAATTTTATACATTTATTTATTATTTGATATATTTAAACTCACACAATTTCCACTCTGACTAGTTTATTATCCTCAACTGTAGGTATTAGAAAAACACTGCACATGGGATTCTGCACCAGGAATCCCCTGGAGTCTTATAATGTGGCCGTTTGGAATGGGTGGGGGGGCACTTTTTTCAAACACTACCAATATACATGTTTAGAAAGCTTAACAACAACCATAGAAGTTCTCTTTATCATTCCCACTTCACCGATGTTAAAACTAAGGCAAAACAAGTCCCTGGGCTTTTCACAATCACAAAGAAAGCTCCTGGTGAAATCAAGATTCCAACACGAGAAATTGTACTTCAGACTCTGTCTACCTAACAAAGTAATGCAGATCATTGCTGTTTCATAAAACAACTGAAGTTTATGGAGTGTTTTTTATATCTCATTCACTACTGAAGGGGTGTCTATTCATATACTCTTAGAGTCCTTGCAGCCCCTAAAGGAGAAATCCCAGAACTATACTCTCAGGGACTTGCACAGCTTTGATAATCTCCCTGGTTCTGAAATTTTGCAGTCCAACCCAGGAAAGGAGTAACAGTGGCAGATATACCACACCCTAGTCACACTCCCCTTGGGAAAACACCCAGCATGGAAACCCCATGTTCTCACAAAGCCTCGATTAACTTCCAGGGTCTGAGACTTTGTGATACAACTCAGTAAAGAGTGGTGGTGACTGAGATTACCACAGACTCGAGATCCAGAGCACCCTAAGTGAAGTCGTAGTGACCCAGGGAAGAACACAGAGAAGGCACAAACTTCTGAAATCATGGGAAAGAGAAATAACAATGGAGCAATGAATGCCCACAATCCCACAATATCAGAAACTGATAGCACAGAAATTCCGAGATCTCCAGAAGATCAAATCAGAAGTATAACTGTAGAAATAATACAGGACCTTCAAAAAAATTTAGAGAGAGTTCAAAAGAAATAAAGGATGCAATCATTGAAGTAAAGTCCTCAATTCAAAGTATAAAAAAATCAATTAGACCACATGGAGAATAGAATCTCGCTCCTAGAAGATGATCACTCCAAAAATGAACGCATAGTTTATAATTTAGAAAAAGATCCAACAGCAGGAATTTGACATTGAAGAAATATGGGCCCATTTCAAGAGAGGTAACCAAAGAATAATTGTAAGAGAGGAGGAAAAAGAATGTAAAACCAAACGGATCAATAATCTCTTCAAGGAAGTAATAGCAGAAAAATTTCCAAACATAGAGCAATGCGAGATCAATACACAGGTCCAGGAAAATTATAGAACTCCCCTTAGACAGGATCAGAAAAAAGGTTCCTCACACCACATAATTGTCAAAATGATCAATGTGGAAGCCAAGGAGAGAATCTTAAAGGCAACAAAAACAAAAGGTCCATTGACATTCAGAGGCAAACAAATTAGAATCACTCCAGACTTCCCAGAACAAATCAAGAAAGACAGAAGGGCAGGAGTAACATATTCCAAACTCTGAAAGAAAACGATTTTCAGCCAAAAATTTTCTACCCAGCTACTTAATGAGGCTTTCAGCAACTTAGTGGAACCCTGTTTCCAAATAAAAAAATATAAAATACGTCTGGGAGTATAGCTTGGAGATAGAAAAGCCCCTGGGTTCCACTCCCAGTACTATATAAATAAATAAATAAAATATATATATATATATATATATATATATATGTATGGATTATTTTACATTATCTATACTTTCCTTCGTTGAAATTAAGTTTAGAGCTGGGCATGGTGGTGCACACATAATCCCTGCACTTTGGAGGCGGAGACAGGAGGATCGTGCAGTTTAAAGCCAGCTGCACTGACTGAAGAGAACCTGTTTCCAAATAAAAAAATAATAGAAAAAAATTAGGTCTATGATGGGGTGTGTCTATACAGCGCCTAATGAGATTCGGCCTGAGCAGCCTACGGCCTAAGGCAAAACTTTAAGTAAAGTGATTCAGCAAAAAAGGGGCAAAGATGGCGCCTGGAGGAAGCTAGGAAGGCGTGGTTTCCCCATTCATTATGGGTGGGGAGACTGAGTGGTTTTTCCCTTTCTACCTTTAAAGGAGCTTCCTGCACACATGAATGGCTCATGTAATGGCCTGGGATTGGCTGTAAACTACGTGCTAGTGATCTTTATCCCAGATAGGCTAGGCTATTTCTCATGGAAATTCCCCTTGTGGCTTGGTGCTATATAAAGAACTGCTTGGAGAGAAATAAATGAGATCTCGCTTGACTTGACTCCTGGCTCGTGGGTTTGTGTTCGAGTCGTCGGTACTCATAATCTCGCCAAGCCCCATCAGCTGTCGGGCTGGATTCCCGACAGTCTGGTGCCCTGTGTGAGGCCCCCCTCTTCACCCCCTAACAAAAGAAATCACTGGCGAGCAATCAGTCTTCGGGTGAGTATCCCCCCATATATTAATATGGGTATTAATATGGGGAAGTTCAGTTCTAAACCTGACCCTGCCCTAGAATCTCTTCGACTCTTTCTCAAGAGCCAAGGACTTGGTCTCGCTGAAGACCAAACTCCCAGGCCTGGGGGTGCTTTCTAAGATTTGCCCCATGGCTTCCCGAAAGCAATCTTTATGATTGGGATACCTGGGATCAAGTTGAGGGGCTGGTTAGGCGAGCCCAGACAGAGAAAGGGGAGATCCCCCCCTTTGCAGTTCTCCCCACTGTCTCTGCACTTAAAAGTTGTTTTCCCCCACGACCCCCAGATAAACTTGCTAACCATATCCCCAAGCCAGCGAAAAATGGGGCCGCCGAGCATACAACCCCCTCTGGTCCTGAAGCTCCTAAAAAACCTCCCAATCCTTTTGGGGACGCCAAGGACTTTCCACAGCCCCTTTCCCTGGCCAATTCATTCTCCATACCCTCCCCTCCACCCCCATATGCAGGCGAAGCGGGAGCCGGAGGAACCCTAGTGGAAGGGCTGGCCCAGCAGGCTGTGCCTCCCAGGCTGCCTCGTGGCTGCACCTCCCTGCCAGCCCCAGCCCCAGCCCCAGCCCCAGCCCCAGCTCGGAACAGGGCTGCATGCCCTGCCGCCACCCTTGCTTGGTGGCTGCTGATCCTGGGCTCCGCCTGTTGGCTGTTTCTTCTGGGCTCAGCCCTGCTCCGAGGGCACAAAGGGGCCTCCGTGATTATTTATCCCACTTTTGTAAAAGGAATGGATCCTCAGCCCCCAAAAACCATCTTCCAGCCTGTAAAAGGATCCTCCCAATTCAAAGAACCTTTTTCCATAGCCCTAGCCCTACAAGGATTTTTTGAGTCTATAAATTTATTGTCAGATAGTTTATATGTAGTAAATTTGTTACCTACTTTAATAGATGCTTATATTAAATTAGATGCCAACCCCGCCATCCCCTTAACCTATGGCATACTTACGGTGATGGCCGAGCTGCATACCACTGGCCTAGAACAGGCGGCCTTGTCCCCCCCATACCTGGATCAGGTTAGGGCGGGTGCACTGGCAGCACGGAGAAAATTAGACGATGGGCCCACTGAGGCCCCTATTGCGGCAATCACTCAAAAGCCCGGTGAGGATCTACCTACATTTATAGAGAGAGTGTATAACAGCCTTGGGAGGAGGTTTCCAGCCAGTCCACTGGGAGACAAGTTTGTCAGAACACTAGTGTGGGACGAAATGACAGCCAATCATAAGCTGGCCTGTGCGGGGTTGAAGGGGCATGCTTTAGAGAGATGGATTGTGGCCTTTCGGGATATTGGCTCTATGAACCACCAACTTCAAGCTATGACAGCTGCGGTAAAGAAAGGGCAACGGGAGGGCATACAGACTCTGATACAGGTAATACAGCAATCAAGGGTTGCCCCCGCCACGTGTTTCAGATGCGGAAGGGAGGGCCATTTCCGCCAGGCCATGCCTCCTATGGGAGGAGGAAAGAAAGTGGAAACTCCCCAGATGCCCTGCCCCAAATGCCTTAATGGCTTTCATTGGGCCCAGGACTGCCGGTCCAAATTTAACTTAAATGGGGGAGCCTTTAACCGCCCAAGGGGGCTTCCCCAGCCCCGTTAAAAAAGGTGAACAATTCCACTGAGACGGTACCTCTGGTGACTGGGTTAAGACCCAAAATGGTAATCACAATTGGAGATAAAAATTCTAAATGTTTAATTGATACTAGAGCCGATTGAAAGGGAGTCGGGTTCAGATCCCCAAGTCCGAAGTGGAGGGGATGGTCGCCGCAAGGCATCCAGTGCGGTAACGCGACCAATCCGGGAGAAGCCGGTGGGAACCCCAGGGAGAGTTCTCTTTTCTTTGTGAAGGGCAGGGTGCCATGGAATGGATTCCTCCCAAGAGAGGGGCCTGTGCCTTGGAACGTGTCGCGGTTCTGGCGGCTTTCGGTGAGCTCTCACTGGCACTTAAAAATCAGGGGAAAAGGGTATAAATTTCGCACTGGGCCGCAGCAGGTCTCCAAGGTAAACAGCCTCTGGCATGCTGGAATAACAGCAGTCGCACATGGGACAATAAGTCCTAAAGAGATGGGCGAGTGCCCTTCAAAAGGGACGGGCATTCAAAAGGGATGGGCGATGGCCTGCACAAAAGTTCAAGCCCTATCTGTAGAAGAGGCCATGGGGAGAGAATTAAAACTCAAATATCCTCAAATCCCTACTAAGGATTTAAAAAGTATTATTCGTACTTGTAAATCATGTCAACCTTTCTTTCAAATACCTCCCCTTCAATCGTCCGGAGTTATTCCAAGAGGCATACGCCCCAATGGATTATGGCATGTGGATGTAATTCATTTTCCACCATTTGGAAAACTTAAGTATATTTTTGTTTTTATAGATAACTATTCCAGGGCTGATTGGGCCTCAGCTCATTCGGGTGAAAAGACAAAACATGCTATAAGTCACCTTCTTCAATATTTTGCTATTCTTGGTATTCCAGAACAAATCAAAACTGATAATGGCCCTTGTTTTATTAGTCAACATTTCGCCTCCTTCCTTCAATTATGGAAAGTTATTCATACTACAAGCATTCCATATAACCCAAAAGGACAAGCTTTAATAGAAAAATATAATAATACCCTAAAAGTTCAATTACAAAAACAAAAGGGGGAGTCGCTACCCCCACATGATCAATTAAAAAAAGCATTATTAACCCTAAATATTTTAAATTTTTCAAAAGACTCCAACCTGTCCCTTTTCAATAGGCATTGGACCACAGAGATTCCCTTTTCCTCCAACAAAGTAAAATGGAGAGATCCCCTGACGGGAATGTGGAGGGGCCCAGATCCCCTTATAACTGCAGGAAGGGGCTTTGGGTGTTTCTTCCCCTATGATGATAAAAGACCACTTTGGGTCCCAGCAAGAGATATCAAACACCTGCCTACAATAATTGGTAATTATGATTCCAGGGAAGAGGAAATCCCTGAAATTAGTCCTTTGTTTTTTATTTTAAAAGAAAATAGTCATGAAAACACTAATGTTTGTCATCCTGTCCCTGCAAATACGGTATAGTATGCCAGGCTTTGGAGACGCAGGTAAGGCAAGGGAAATATTAAATGCAGGCCTTTGCACCCTTGCCTCCATGCTCTCCGATATAAATATTATCCTTGAGGAGAAATCAATGCCCATCTCCCCCTTTTTGATTGGGGAGGGCAAAAAAGGAGAGCAGTACAAGCCATTCTGCTCTTAATCAGCCTGGAGATTACTGCCAGAACTGCCATGGGTGTGGCTGGCCTTGGGATGGCCTTTGAGTTACATAGGAGACTCCCTCCAAATAATTGATGGTGTTAAGTCTGTCTCAGAAATTGTCTGAGACTTACAAGCCCAATTAGATTCCCTAGCCTATGTGGTATCACAAAAAAGATGGATATTGGATTTATTACCAGCTGAAAAGGGAGGCATCTGCTTATTTTTGCAGGAACAAGATAAGATTAAGCAGCTCCAACAAGATCTGGAGAGGTGGCGAGGAGATCTTCAGGAGAATCCGTTCTGGACTGGCTTTCATAGACTTTTGCCCTATTTTCTTCCTTTGTTGGACCCCTTGCTGTTTATCATAGTTTTGTGCATCGTAGACCCCTGTGATTTTAATAGATTAGTCCAGTTTCTGTTAAAATCAACCAAATAGAAGTGCATTACCAAAGGCTTGCCAGCATGGAAAATAAATCTTAGGATTGGCGCTCTGAATATGACCACCCCTCTCCCACCTTACAATTTCCCCAGATGGGAAAAATCAAAGCATGTTGAAGGGCTGGTAGCCAATAACGGGTAAGATTCCCAGGGGCCATGGAAACCTAAGACAGGAAGTACAGCATCAATCTGTACTATCCAATAACGGGTAATCCCTGGTACTCGATGGGGACAACCTAAGATAGGCACAGTCCCAATAAAATAAAGGAAAAAGGGGGATATGATGGGGTGTGTCTATACAGCGCCTAAGGAGATTCGGCCTGAGCAGCCTACGGCCTAAGGCAAAACTTTAAGTAAAGTGATTCAGCAAAAAAGGGGCAAAGATGGCGCCTGGAGGAAGCTAGGAAGGCGTGGTTTCCCCATTCATTATGGGTGGGGAGACTGAGTGGTTTTTCCCTTTCTACCTTTAAAGGAGCTTCCTGCACACATGAATGGCTCATGTAATGGCCTGGGATTGGCTGTAAACTACGTGCTAGTGATCTTTATCCCAGATAGGCTAGGCTATTTCTCATGGAAATTCCCCTTGTGGCTTGGTGCTATATAAAGAACTGCTTGGAGAGAAATAAATGAGATCTTGCTTGACTTGACTCCTGGCTCGTGGGTTTGTGTTCGAGTCGTCGGTACTCATAATCTCGCCAAGCCCCATCAGATGTCGGGCTGGATTCCTGACAGGTCTAGGAGTGTATCCCAGAAGGAGAAGGGTTTCCAGAAACCCAAGTACGGTAGTAATAATAATAATAATAATAATAATAATAATAATAATAATAATATTAAAATAAGTTTAGAGAAATAGAAAACAGGTTCAAGGCATTGGAAAATGGATTAGATTTATTCCTGTTTAATTTGGGAAAAGGTAGCAGTCAGTATAAATAATACTAGCTTCAGATTATAAATAGTTTTCTTTTATCTAGCTCTTGCATTTAAATGACATACATAAAGCAGAGATGTTTTATTAGCAAGTTGTCATTTAAACATTCCTAAGGTTTTTGATCTTGGGAAATAACATGTTTGACCTTTATTCCTCTTGAGTAAAAAACAAACTCTTAGTATTCAAGACTGACTGAAATTCTCAGTCACTTCCAAGAGCACAAATATGTTTCAAGTATTATTTGCAAATTGCTAGAGGTCTCAAGACAAGCACTTAGTTCATGTCTACTGTACTTTTTTTCTCATTCATTAAGTTTATTTAGCTCAAAGTTCAGAACATAGAGTGTTCTTAAGCCCTCTGCTTTGAACTTGCTTACCATGATATTGCTCAGGTATGTGGCTTGCAATAATTTCTGAACCTATGTATCTATGTTTTAGCATTTTAAGCTTCTTAAGACATATCCTAAATTAATAATTTGCTGTTTGAACAAACTTACATAGCAAGAAACCTGCTGAGTTTTTAACAGGAAACTCACCAGCAGCTTTTAGGAAAGCAAGAAAGAGGAAAAGGAAGTTCTTCATGGTTGCTCACTTGTTCAGCACTGAAAATGAACACCTATTTTATCCATGCATATTTATTATTCCAGGTTTGTAGTTGACACTCATGGTCACAGGTGCTAGAAATGTGATTTCTTTGGGAATTTCCAGAATGCATGACTGCCAAAGACAGATCAACATTTGCCTTCTAAAATTTGAAATGTTTTGGAAAGATATGACCACACTTTTCAACTCACTAAAAATAGCCTGTTCCTCTAAGGTAAACATTACTGTTTTTCTACCTGGCACAAACTCCTAGACATCTCACATATTAAACATTGTCTCAAGGACCTTCCGCACATGCTTCTTCAGTAGTTTTCCTCTTAACCACTACCTCACAGGCATTCTACATCTACTCAGCAGTGTCCAAATGTAAGCTTCCTGCTTAGAAGGACAACATATGAAGAAACATAGCCAACATGACCTCACTTCTGAGTGTAGTCTCCTAGCCTGCCTCTTTGAATCTTCAACAGCATTCTACCTCCAAGCTAAGCCCCTAGCCATATTTGTTTATTCTTTAGGTTGAAATAGGGTTTCACTGAGTTGGTAAGGGCCTCACTAAGTAGCTGAGGCTGTCAGCAAACTGCAATTCTTTGTCTCAACCTCCCAAATGCTGGGATTATAAGTGTGCAGCACCACTCCCAGGTCTTTGTCATTCTTTTACTCTCAGGTTTGTTGGTTATTCATGACAAGTGGTGCCCAAACAGTGCCAGATGAACATGATGATAAAAGGACCAAGGACTTTGCTGAATTTGTCGATCAGGTCTATTAGCTTTGGGGAGGGTTTGTTGGGTCTTCTAAGTATAGTATCATGTCATCTACAAATAGTGAGAGTATGATTTCTTCTCCTATTTGTACCCCTTTGATTTCCTTTTATTGCCCTACTGCTCTGGCTAGAGTCTCAGGTATTATATTGAAGAGAAGTAGTGATAATAGACATCCTTGCCCTATTCCTGTTTTTAGGTGGAATACATGAAGTTTTTCCCCATTTAATATGGTGTTGGCTGTTAGCCTATTGTAGATTATCTTTATGATGTTGAGGTATGTTTGTTCTATGCTGATTCTCTGCAGTGCTTTTATCATAAATGGATAAATGTTTTTTGAGCATCTATTGAAATTATCATGAATTTTTTCTTTGGTTCTGTTTATATGATGAATAAACACAGATTTATTTATTTTTATTTTTATTTGATCCAGCTTTGTATGCCTGGGAAGAACCCTACCTTGTCATCATGTATGATTTTTCTGGATGTGGTTTTGAATGTGTGTTGAGTGTATTTTGATTTTGTTTAGCAGTTTTACATCCAAGTTCATCAAAGATATAGGCCCATAGTTTTTCTTTCTAAAACTGTCTTCATTTGGTTTTGGTATTAATGTGATATTGGCTTCACAGAATGTATTTGGGAGAGCCATTTTTTTCATGAAATATAAAAAAATAGGTTGAGGAGTATTGGGATTAGCTCTTCTATAAAGGTTTTATAAAATTTATTTGGGAAACCATCTGGTCTGGGCTTTTCTTTGATGGTAAGATTGTGCATGTATGTGATACTGGGGTTCCTGGAAGCCCTTCTACCTCTGGGTACACTCCCATATACCTATTTTTTATATTTTTATTTGGAAACAGGGTGGCTTAAGCCAGCACGGCTGGCTTCAAACCTGTGCAATCCTCCTTTCTTTGCCTCCCAAGCACTGAAATTACAAGTGTGCGCCACAACACCTGGGGCTGATGGTAAGATTTTATTGCTGTTTCAATCTCTTTGATTGCTATTAAGTTTTCTATATCTTCTTAACTCAGTTTAGGTAGATTGTATTTATCTAGAAAGTTGTCAATTTCCTCCAGGTTTTCCATTTTGTTGGAGTATAGTTTTTGAAGGTAGTTTCTCATATTCCTCTGGATTTCAACTCTTTAGTAGTAATTATCTTCTTTTACATATCTATCTTGTTAATTACTTTTTGAAAAACCAGCATTTGCAAAGTCTCTGGATACAAAATCAGTCTTAAGAAATCAGAACCTTTTCTGTACACTAACTATAAATCCACTAAAAAAGAAATTTAGAAAACACTTTCACTCAGGAATCCCACAAAGAAAATATTTAGAAATAAACATTAAAAAAGAGGAAAATGACCTCTAAAAAAGAAAATTATATAATATTGAAAAAGGAATCAAATTCTTAGAAGATGGGAAGATCTTCCATATTAATCAATAAGCAGAATAAATGTTATCAAAATCATCATACTCCCAAAATAGAACTACAGGTTCAATGCAATACTCATTAAATGACCAAGATCATTCCTCACAGACATAGAAAAATAAATCCTTAAATTTTTTTGAACAACAACAAAAAATAATAGCCAAAGTAGTTCTCAGCCACAAAAACTATGCAAAGGAATCACAGTAAATGACCTTAAAATATACTACAAAGCAATGGTAATAAAATCAGCATGGTACTGGAACAAAAACAGATCCATAGATGAATGGAGTAGAATAGAAGACTCACAAACAAAACCACACACTTTTGACAATTGATTTTTGACAAAGGGGCCAAAAATGTACACGGAAAGAAAGATAGCCTGTTCAACAAATGGTGTTGGAAACACTGTTTAACCATATGCAGAATAAAGGAAATAAATCACACTTTCTAATCATGCACAAGAGTCAATTCAAGATGGGTCAAAGACTTTAAATTAAATCAGAGACCTTGAGGTTTCTTGAAGAGTTGGGGTTGAATAATAAAAAAGATGAAGGTGTTTTGTTGGCAGGCATTGTCTCTTGAATCCAGTCCAGGTATTTGCTCATCTTGATGTAAACACCAGGATGGCCTTTCAGAGCACAGCCAGAGCCCCAGGAGACAATGCCCTGGAGCTCTCCATTGCAGGCCACAAGGCCACCGGATTCACACTGAGGACAAAGGAAAATGCAATCAGATTCTTGTTCATTCCCAATGTTAGATTGGAGTCCAAGATACACCTTTATACTTCAAGAAATATTATTTTATGGTGCTGATCCTCCGTGAGCAACTTCTCTACCTCTTGAGATTCAGCTGTCAAATTCTTTTTGTTTATTTATTTATATGTATTTTTTAAACAGGGTCTCATTAAGTAGCTGAAAGCCTCACTAAGTAGATGAGGCTGGCTCTGAACCTGCATGATCCAACTGTCTCAGCCTCCCAAGTGCGGGGATTGCAAGCATGTGCCACCACGCCAAGCACCACAATGCCTGGCTTTTATCATTATCACTATTTTTCATCTTCTTTCTTTTTAGCCACTCTTCTTATCTTAATATATCCATCTGACAAAAAAAGGTGAGGACTAGCGGACATTAATACTGTCCCATTACCTTTGCTCCTTTAACAAGGGTGCCATTTCAAAATCAACACGGAAGGGAGTCTGAGTGCACTGTTAATATAACTAACTTCTGTGTATCCATTTGCCAATGTAGTATTCTTAAAAAAAAGCCACATTAAAAGCACTAAGTCCCAGAACGTAACCTCCTTTTTCTTCAAAATCTAGCAAAGTTAAGAGAATCTTGATTGTAAGGCTATATTAGAATGTTTAGAAACATGATCTTGAAGGAAATTGGCTTTCCATTATGCACACTGAAAACCAGAGCAAGTTACTGTTGTGTGTAGAAAGCTGTTTTCTTGCACTTACACCAGAACAGTTGATCCTTGGGATGCTAGCCATGTATGCAGATTAACCAAGCTAATGGTGACAGTGGCACAGCTTCTGCAGCCTAACATAAAATACTGCTTCTCAGTGGCAAGCATTTATGGAACCAAGCTCACTATAGAGAAAATATGTGTCAATATCCGACAAGCCACCGTAGACAAGCACTGAGTGGGATGAATGTCCTACATTCTGAAGAAGTCCTGTGAAGGAAGGAGGTACTGTTTTTCAGACATCAGGAGGGATAGAGCTCTTCTTGGAGAGTCACTGATTTCTTGAAATTTTTCTCTAATATATCATATGTGTGCCATGTTCTTGGAATTGTTCTTGGAATTGTTCTCTATATGCCATGTTCTGCGGGCAATTTCTTTTCCCTTTCAGCAATCCATCCCACTGCCCTGGTACAACTGAATTTTGAGCATAACAACTGTTAACACTAATTTTTTCAAAATTCTGTCTTTATTTTCCATACTTTTCACTTTCATTTTAATGTCTTATGAAGAATATTTCACTGATACTGTATATTTAGGGTTCTGAATTACTTTTATATCTCATGTTTGTCTCATTCCCAAGGATTGGCATTCTTCTCATATTAATTCATTGAACATTTTGAATATCATTAAAATGCATTTATGCACCTTCCTTAAGGCCCTTGATTCTTTGGGTGATCTCCAAACATTGTGCCAGAGTTTTTATGTATTCTCATCATACTTCTTATTATCTTTTTAGTGCTCTCAGATATTCAAGTTTAGTGAACCTTTCTCCAAGTACTGGTTTTATTTTTGTATTAGTGAGGATTGAACCCAGTGGCATGGTATCACTCCAATAAAAAGAAAGCACAAACATGGGAAGACACAAGAAATTCCGGTCATGCTGAGCAGCTATTGATGCAGAAGTCATGAAAGGATTCACTTTTCTTGTGTTTCAGGATTTGTAAATGGAAACATTTTTTCCAGAGTTTTGCTTGTAGATTCTGACAGCTATGAGAAAGTGAGACATTTTCTTTATCCTCGGATCTATCTGAATCAGCACAGTTGACTGGAGAGTCTGCTTATTGCAACCCTGTTTGCCTGACAGAAAATTTAAAAGGAGCATGGTCCATTTTACAAAAGACTTCACCCTGAAAATAACTTTTGTATGATAACTAGGTATGGAAGTGTAAGTTTTCTAGGGCTGGTGATCAGTTGCATTAGGTGTGACACCTGTGGACCAATCCAGTTTGTGTAGCACCCCTAATTAGGAAGCTAAGTGTTGGGGGAGGTGTGTGAGATACAAGAAACCTGAGGTTTAATGGTTTCTCTATTTTAAATTAATAACACATGATTTATCATAAACAATGCAAGATCAGAGATCAAATGCGAACTGTAACCAAGTGTTATAGAATTGTGTCTGATATATTAGAAAAGCACCTAATAAATTTATTAAAATAGGATGGTGTTGTAAGCCACAGGAAGTGCACATGCCTATAATTCCAGTACTTGGAGGCTGAGACATGAGTATAACAGTTTCCAAGCCAGATTCAGAAACTTATTGAGACCCTCAGAACAGAGTTAGACCCTCTTTCAGAAAAAAAATAGCTGCTGGGTGTGGTGGCACACACTTGTAATCCCAGCATTTTGGAAGCTTGGACAGGAGGATCATAGTTCACGAACTGCCTCAGCTACTACATGAAACCCTTTGCAGCTTATTGAAACCCTGTTTAAAAAAAAATAAAAAATAGGGCTGGGAGTGTCCTTGGAGGTAGAATGGCCCTGGGTTCCATCCCCAGGAGAGAAAAATAAAATAAAATAGGGCTATAAGTGTTGCTCAGAGGTAGAAAGCCTTTATTTACAATCCCCAGGACAAGACACACACACACACACACACACACACACACACACACATACACACATGTCATGAGAACTCTGTTCTCCAAAATATATTGTCAATATAGGGCATAAGGTCCTCCATGGATCAATAATTTATATTGATTAGTATGGATGAATTCTTCAATAACTTTCTAAAATCTTTTAAATGCATATTTCAACTTAGTCCTACTTAGCAGAAAATTTCAAGAGAAAGTAATACATATCAAGGAATATTTGTAGACAGATGTGGTGCAAAAGTCAATCATTTAATTTTTGTACTGAGTTCAGGCTTGAAAAGAACATTAGGCTCACTATTCCGGATAGATCATGATAAGGTAAAGGTCATTAGTTGGCAGCAATGGTCTCTTGAATCCAGTCCAGGTAGTTGCAGACCTTGGTGTAGACACCATGTTTGCCTTTCAGAGCACAGCCAAAGCCCCAGGAAACTATGCCCTGAAGCTCTCCATTGCAGACCACAGGGCCACCAGAGTCACCCTGAGAAAAAAGAAAAGGACAATCAGACTCCTGTTTTTCTCTAGCACAGAAGATGGAATCCATGTTATTCTTCTGTGTTCTGGGAACCATTGCAAGTTGCTGATGGTCCACAAAACACATTCCTTTACACTGAAGAGCTAAATATCAATCTCCCTTCTACAATTTGTTTCTTCCCAGTTGCTCCTCTCTATAGTTGGTCCATAGGACCAAGGAAAGTGAGGACTGGAGAGATGTGAGTCTGTTTCAGTATATATGCTCCTTTCAAATGGGGTTTATTCTATGCATACCTCCTAAGAAGTATGCTTCAGTATACTAACAGCACAGAAACTTCTGTGTAAATCTTTACCCTTAATACTATACAATATATAACAACACATAAAATAATTAATTCATCACAAAGCTATTTCTTACCTCTCAGTATTTATGTCATAAAGAGTCCTAAAGGTTTGCATGTTGAAAAAGAAAAAAAAATCAGGGGGCAGATGAGGAAGAATGAACTGATGGTTGGAAAATTAAAAGAAAACTCACCTGGCATGAGTCCTTCCCACCCTCCAGGAAGCCCAGGCAAAACATGTTGGCAGTAATATTGCCTGGGTAGGAGTTGTGACAAGAGGAGTCAGAGAGGACAGGTGCATCCAGACACTGGAGGAGGGAAGGGAATTTCTCTGTTGGATACAAGCAAAATGGAAGATTACCCACAGATATCCTGGAAATTTCCTTCCTACTCTATGTGCTCTGTTTCTCACTACCCCGTTTTCCTTTCAATTTTTAAATAACTTGAAATTTAACTGAACTTTTTTTTGTCTAGATAGATTTCAAGGTAGTTTTAGCTAATAAGTATTAATTATTTGAGACTATAGGAGTCACTATGGATCTCAGATGCAGAGATATGTCTGTGAAGCAAGTATATTTTTCAGGTAAATTCAATTTCTTTAGCCGCATTTCTATTTACCTCTCTGTTTCTAATTCTCTGTACATTATTTTGTGGCTTGAAATAAATACCTCAACATTTTATAATAAGTAACTTTTCTGTGTTCTCTATATTCTTAAAAAAGGAGAGTTTCCATGTAAACTAACCACTTTCAAGGGTGCAGATATCCAAAACTAGACTCTAGCAACCTTGCTTAATAGGAAAAATTTAGCTAATTGTCCCTCAACATGCCTTTTACTTCTCATATTTTGAGACTTTATTCTGGTGTCCCAGGTGACACTTACATCCAAAGCTCAAGGTGTTTCCCCAGCCAGACACAAGGCACTGGGTCCCAACAGATGGACATGATCTTGGCAGAGAGATTGCGGACACTCGAGTCCTGATGGTGGCAGGTGCATTCAGTTTAACCAGCATGATGTCATTATCAATATTAGTCTTATTATATTTGGGGTGGATGATCATCTTTGCTACATCAATAAATTGCTCATTTCCCTCAATGACATCAAGGTTGTGTTCTCCCAGATGCACGGAGTATCTACCTCTGTCAGAAGAAAAGATTAAATTTTCCTAAATATCCAACATGAGATTCCTTATTTTCTCCCATTACCTCCTCGAATAGCAAAAGCACAGGTTCCCTTCTGTCCTCTTCAAATGTCTTCTTGTGCAATATCACATGAGGTACAGATTAGAAAACTTCTGCCCCAACTGTCTCTACTCTAGGAATCCTAAATCATGCCTTCTTGTTAGAAGAATGAGGTATAGGAATAGGAACCATAAGTTTTAAGAAACTATTGGAGAGATGAAAAGAAGATTGATTCTTCCTGCCTTATTTTTCCCTCTGAGATGACCAAGTATCATTGGGTGGTGAGGCATTTGTCATAGACATTAGAAAATATCAAGTTACAGAATGGAGGGTTTAATTTTATTATCCTCCCAGAAAAGTGAAATACTGTATGATTTTTACTCCTTAAGTAATAATCATTAGGACTATATCTTGATTTCTGTTCTGAGCTATTTCTAAGAATCTTTCCTCAAATACTCTTTCATTTTCATACCTAGGATGCCAAAATTTAAGAAGGCAGCAATCCTACAAAATAACCTACATTTTTAAGGAACAAACAGAAAAGTTTTTCAGCATAATTTTAATTTACTTTATTTTTGTTTTTTGTGGCTAGAGAAGAAATTGAACCAGACATAGGAATGTGAGTTATAGTCACTTACAATAGGTAGGATTTTTAGCAGTGAGCCGCAGACAGGACCCACTGATCACTGATGAGGGAGCCTCCGCAAAAATGTCCATCAACATCCAGGGACACCTGGTAGGGAAGGGCATTCTCTGAACAGGTGTAGCCCCCGACGATCTTATCATCATCATCAACAGTGGGGAGAGCAACTGACAGGAAAGATGGAAACTCAGTGTCAAACATCCAGCTTGCAATGTTTTCTCAATCCTGAGGATCAGCAGACCCAGCAGAAAAATGAGAATATTCTCTTGCCTCACATAATCAGGAATGGAATGTTTAATGTTACTTTTCATTTACATTTTAGTGTTTCATACATTAAAGTATACTCTACTTTCATTTCCCTGTTTTTAGTGTATTTACATGATATTCAACACAACTCTGTTTCCCTGTGGCCTCTATTGTGACCCATTCCTTTTGATTATGACTTTTCTTGAACAAGTGAGATTTAATTAGAGCTAAACCAATATCTAAGACCCTGTTGTCTTATCTTTTTCAGCTACCTGATTACAGAGCCTACAATAATTTTTTTTTCCATAAAAGTAGAGAAAGGATAGACTCTTTCTGATCAGCAGCTCCCAGGAAAGCAAGAAAGATGAAGGTCTTCATGATTTCTCACTGGATCTGGAGTGGGAATTGTAGGAAGGCTTTTTATCCATTGGTATTTATACCTTCAGATTTGTCATTGACACTAATATCCACAGGTGTCAGAAAAATGATTTCATTGGAAACACACAAATCTAAATTTAGAATTTGATTCTCTGACTCATGGAAGATGATTCACCACTACATTTAAACATTGATACTTTTCTTTTTTTTCAGAATGTTATGGGAATGGAAGTTACAATCCCACCTGGGTGAAAGTAGGTTGATAGAAAAAGAGGCTGGCTTAAGGTCACAGGAAAAAATCTCCAGGTTTTTGAATTCACATACAAATATTTTAGGTACCTGGATTTTTCACATGTGTACTTTTGTCTTAAGAAATAACTCAGACTATGTACACTTTTGTGTTTACCATTGGCTTTAGCACAAATATATACATTGTTTCATGGTAGTTTTCATTTTGTACATCTAGGTTAAATTTTTATTATTAATAGAGAAAACATGTTTCCTCAGAAAAGGAAAAATAGTCTTTTTATTGTAATTAAAATATATAAAAATGGGACAGTAAAAAATGATTCCTACCAGTATTTGTCTGGTGCTTACTCTGTTTCAGGGAATAGTAAACCCACTTTGTCTCCACTTTCTCATTTCTTGGATTTAGTTACATAAGTTAACCAGGATCCAAAAATTTTAAACATAAATTTCTAAAAATTGTAACTCAAACATTTAAAATGACTTTTGTGACATTATATAGGTATTCTTTATTTTGATCACATTTTAATATACTTATGTACCTAGATCAAAAATGAAAACTTATCACATGCATGCTTGTTTAACAAAATTTTGGCACTACCTGAAGTTTCAGAAATCCAATGGGTCTTGCAATGAATTCCAAGAACACTGAGGGCACTAGCTTATTTTAAGTCCTTTCTATGTTAAGTTAATAATTCTGATCATCAACTCTCTTGAAGCTTTCATCATCACCAGTTTGCTGGTGAGACTTGGTGACAATCAGGCAAGATCCTGGTGGAGTCAGGATTCCATCATAGAAAACTGGTCTTCAGAATGAATGTGCACATGAAGGCCATGCAGAATTGTGGGCAGATGATAATATAAGTGTAGCTTGAGATTTACCTATGCATCGGGAATCATGGAAGTGCTATCCATGCACCCATTGTTCCAGCTGTCACAGACATCCTTATAAATATGGTTCTGAACTTTTCACCATTTCAGCAAGTTTGAGGAACAGAAGGTATAGAGGAGTCAAATACTTCTCATGTAGCTTCCTAGCTGCTAAGAGGTAGCCCCAGCATTCAACACTCAAGCAGCCTCATACAGGGCCAATGTCTTTCACTGTGATTCAAAGTATATACAAGAGAAGCAGTGTGAGCTCTATCAACTCAGGGTCAAACTGAACCAATTCTGGCCATTAAATAAATATTGTTTTGACAGCAATTATCTTATATAATGAAGACAAGACCAAGAACCCAGAGTGAGTGAATCTCAAGACATAAGCTACAGAAGGATAGAGTTCCTAGTTTCAGTTTATAAACTACATCTCATCTCACTTGCCAAAAGTTAGATGAGACCATCTCCTTAGACCAATTATAAGAGCTGAGATAATTTCTGATTTTGTTTTTGTGTTAATCCTGAAATTTTGTTGGAACAATGATAATGTAATCAAAATCAGAACTTCATAATCTTGAAACTTTTGACATTTGTGGTCAGATTCTGTTCATATTCAACCCATTCTGTTCATATTTAACCCATTATTCCTTAAATATAAATAAAATCTAATAAGAACTAGTAAGTACAATAAGTCAAATAGTCTAATAGGTCACTAATTTAATAAACAACATATATACTGTATGACATTTTGGTGTAATGTTAGAAGCTACATATTAAGGTTTTTAATGGCACTGTAATAATAATAATAGGTTTTTGCAATTAAGTTTCTTGGCTCATCGTTTTCCCTGGTCATATATCTATCTGAACTGAAGATAAGAACCTATATACTGATAGGCAGAACAAGGGTAGCACCATGTCAGAAAGACAGACATGGTAGAGTGACTCAAAAGTGAGACACTATCACCTTTGAAATTAAATTGATTAACTCGTCCCTCCTATTGTGCTCCTCAGTAGTCTCCTGCTCTGCCACTTATTTCTGCTGTGTAAATCTTTTGAGACAGCACTCTTTGTTCATCCTCACAAGGACAGATAGGTCTGACATCACTGTTAAGAATGTATCACTTAGTTAACCGTGTCAGGACATTGCACAGTAAAATCTCATATTGTCCTTTGTTTATTTTTACTCTTAAAGTTTGCACTAAACATCTGTATCCCTATGTAAGTCTCAGCATCCCTTATATCTATCTGTTAACAGTTACCTTTTATGTTGAAAGCCTGTTTTATAATAAGGAAAAGAAAAACACTGAAATATAGCTTTTTAATCTATAAAGGTTCTAAGGCTTTAACTACTTTGTGTTATTAATTATCAAAATTGTGTCAATTTAACTTGCTATTATTTTTTTTAACTTGGTTGGAACTTTTGTGAAGCTAACTCTTTCCTTCTAGTTGCAGGTATCTATATTTTTAGTATTCAACATCCTGCATCTTATATTAGTTGCCATGACAATTAGTTCCCAGTAAACAGTCATATTTTATCTGGCAAATTCAACCTTGTAGCTATTTCTGACAGCCCAGAGAAAGAAAAAATGAATTTTATTGTTTTGCCTACAAATATATATGCTTATTAGCAATCAATGATAACTCAATCAAATATAACCAACTAGTTTCCTTTTTTGAAGTTATTTTTGGCTTGTGATATAAAGATTAATGTAACTAATGGAAAGATAAGTTGAATTATATTGTAGAAATTGGACATTTCTGAAAAACTGGCAAAATGAAAGAATCACGGGAAATTTGATTCCTTTCAGGGTTTTTTTTAAATGACAGAGAATGTAAAAAATTTAATGTAAATACAACTGACTGTTAGAACAGTGTGTCTCTGTAAAGCTGGAGACTTTTACATCTATTCAACACTGTAATTAAATTTTAAACTAATGTTAAAATAATTTTACAGTATTTTTGTTGAGTGATACTAGAGATTGAACTCAAGGGCCATCTAAATGATAGATATACCCCTGATGGTTTCAATTTTTATTTTTAAGTAGGATCTGTCTAAGTTACCTCACACTGGCCTTGGAACTGCAATCATCCTGTCTCAGCCTCCCAAATGCTGTAATTATAGGCACATGACTTCTATCCTGGCAAGTAAACACTTTAATTTTTTAAGACATACATATTCTTGTTATTTTCTATAAATTATGGCAATGGAATAGATTAAAACAATAATTTAATAATATTTCTAGAGGAAAACAGAATTACATTTGTTTTATTAAAGTAGAATTCCTTAGATAAACAGATCATGAGAAAAATTGAGGCTTCTTGCTTATTCATGCCAGAACTAACAACAAGATTATAGTATGTACTCAGTTGAAGAAAAGCACATTCTACTGAGCTGATATATTCTATCAGATAAAATATACATATGTGCTTACATATGTAAATATGTTTACATAAGTAGATAAGCTTTTAAGAGTTATTAGTTCAATTGAAATTGATAAGAAAGGTTATAAATATGAAGTTCAGAGCTGAGTATTCTTAAAGTTTCAAGTAAGAGGACGTAAATGATTTTATGATACTATAATTATACAAAACACTTGAAAAAATCTATGTATAATGATGCTATTTCTCCAAAAATCAAATTACTGCCTCTTTTTTTTCTATTTGCTACAAAATATTCTATGTAATTTGTAATATTATTTATTTTTTAAAATTAATTAATTAATTTATTTTTATTGGTGCACTGTATTCATACATCATAGTGGGATACAAACTTTTGTAGACATACATGCACACATTGCCCAATCAGCCCCCACCCGATCCCCACCCCATTCCCTCCCCATCCCTCCTTCCCATGCTTGACTTAGTGTTTGACATCTAGTATTATAGCAATTTATCCAAAATTTAAAATGATAATCTCACATAACAGTTTCATTTGTCTAATACCAAGCTTTTGATGACTTAAAGATAAATTTTCAATATTTCTTTTTGCTTTCTTTCTTACCAGAGAATATTTTTTTTCTATTTTTAGGTTTAATTATCATATATTTATATATTTATTTTTCAGAAAAAAAATTTATCCTAATATGGAATATGGATTTTAGATACCCAAAACGATCTTGAAAAAGAACAAAGCTAGAAGATATATATTTTCTGATTTCAAACCATATAAAGTTACAATAATTGAAACAGTGTAGTACTGTTCTAAAGGCAGATATATAAACCATTGGAGTGAAATACAAGCCTAGAGCTAAATTCTTCCCTATATTATCAAGTTATTTTTGACAAGGTTTCCACGAACATTTGGTGATGGAAATAATAATATTTTAACTAAATATTGTTGAAAAATAATAATTACAAGAAAAAGAATAAAATTGGACCCTTACCTAATCCCATATACAAATACTAACTCAAAATAGATAAAAGACCTAAATATAAATCTTAAGACTATAAACTTTTTGAAGAAAATCTGGGTCATAATCCTCACAACACTGAAATTGGCGTCCTCCTGCGTGAGGCCGGTGTATCTCCTCTGCCCTTCTTTCACCTTCTTTTCCCTCCTCTATTCCAATTATTCTTAGGTTAGCTCTCTTAAAATGGACCCATATTTCTTCAATGTCAGATTCCTGCTGTTGGATATTTTTTTCTAGATTAGAAACTATGCGTTCATTTTTGGAATGATGATCTTCTAAGAGCGAGATTCTGTTCTCCATGTGGTCTAATCGGTTGTTTGTGCTTTGAATTGAGGCCTTTATGTCATTAATTGCATCCTTTATCTCTTTTTGGCTCTCTCTGAGTTCTTTTCGAAGCACCTCTATTATTTCTACAGTTATTTTCCTGATTTGGTCTTCTAGAAATCTCTGATTTTCTGTTTTATCAGGTTCTGAAGTTGTGGGGTTGTGGGCATTCATTGCTCCAGTGTTATTCCTCTTTCCCATGATTTCGGAAGTTTGTGCCTTCTCTGGGTTCTTCCCTTGGGTCACTATGACTTCACTTAAGGTGCTCTAGATCTCGAGTCTGTAGTATCTCAGACCCCACTACTCCTTTACTGGGTTGTATAACAGAGTCTCCAACCCAGGGAGTCGATAGAGGCTGCTTTAAACTATGGGGGGTGCCACGTTGCACGTTCTCCTATGGTGTGATATCTCTGCCGCCACCACTCCCCCACTGGGTCAAGTCCCAGGAAGTACAGTACTGGGATTTCTCCTCTGTGGCCCGCAATTTAACTCACTGTTCTTGAGTTCGCAGATGTAGCTGTACTGGACTCGGTGAATTCGCTGCTGCTGCCGCCGGTGGCAATATGGCGCCACTGCTACGCCCTCGGCCATGAGGCTGGCTTATTTCTTCTTGGTTTTGAATTCCACTCTGAGTCCCTGCAGCGTGTGCTGAGCTCAGCCACTGGGAGCTTTAGATGTTCCCTGAGCTGAAAAATCCTGCCTGCATGAGGCTGGCTTATTTTTTCTTGGTTTTGAATTCCACTCTGAGTCCCTGCAACGTGTGCTGAGCTCAGCCACTGGGAGCTTTAGATGTTCCCTGCACTGAAAAATCCTGCCTGGCTGTTCCACAGAGGCTCACCTCGGCTTGCTGTAGCCTTCCAGTGAATTCGCAGCTGCCTCCGGCAATATGGCGCTGCTGCCGCGTCCTCGGGCGTGAGGCCGGTGTATCTCCTCTGTGGCTCTGAGCTCTGTTCTCAGTCCGCTTTCTCTCTGGAGCCTGGTGATTTTTTTGTTTCTCTGGTGATGGTGTTTTTTGGCTATGAAAGGCGCTGATTTGTGGGAATGGAGATTGATTGTTAGCGGGGCTCTTAAGCCCCGCTTTTCTCGGTCGTCATCTTCCCAGAAGTCTATCTGTAATATTATTTAATCAGGAACCAGTACTCCTAATATTTTCTCTGACTATTCTGAGTGTCCATTCTGCAGTTTTATCTACAGAATAAATGGATTATATATTTGACAAGGCCTTCAAATGTTTTTCTTTTAATTCTAGTTTAGAACCAAGTCTTTGCTTTCCGGTCTTCCATCTGCTAATCACCTTCCTTTCCTCAAAGAATTTGCACTGATCAGCATCATATTCTTTTGATCTCTTGTGTATTTAACAGTCAGCATGGACATGCCAGAAAGCCAGTGTCGACACTGTTTGTTTCACTGTCCATCCTTAGTGCATTAAACAAAGCCTGAACTATAACAGGCCCATAAGACAGTATTGATGAGTCACCAATTAGAAGAATGAATAGAACACGCACATTTTCTCCATTGAAGAATATGCCATGTTTATTATGTTAATCCTCTATATGAAGAGTTGGCCATCTGAGTTTGCTGGTTATGCATATTCTGATTCAGTCAAACAAAGATAAGAAATAGCAAACAAATAGGGGCTTTATACTGATTGTGTAAAGACATTATTTAGTCATTATTCCCTAGACAGTACAAGAGAAAATATCTTTATATGGCTATTCATTGTACAAGCTACCGTCAGTAAACTAGGAGGGACTGAAAATTTAAAGATGATATACACAAGAAATCTGCATATTCTACCCACTCTATCTGGCAGAATTGAATTTCAGTAGATTGGGAGGTTTGGGGGAGTTTGGGAACATCCCTCATGTGCTTACTAAGGGATGACCTTATCTAAAACGTAGTGATTATTACAAACCAAAGAAACTCTGTGTTTTGATTGTGTGTTACAGACCTTCATTGAAAAGGAATTGGCATAATTTCATTTAAATTTTGGTTTAGAGTGTATATTAACTGTTTCCTAAAAAGATGCCCTTTTTATCTTCTGAAAAAGTAGTTTTCCAATAAATTTTCTGAAGCCATTCCTAGACTTTATTTTTTTGTATTAGTGATACTGGGAATTAAACAAAGGACTGGACTTCTGGGAAGATGGCGATGGAGGAAAGCAGCACTTACAAGTCCCGCTAACAATCGAACTCTATTACCACAAAACTAGCACCTTTCAGAGCCAGAAAACACCACCAGCAAAGAAATAAAAACTGTATATACAAGGGACAGAGAAAAAGGGCTGGAAAAACGAGACACCAGAAAGAAACAAGCCCAAAGTGCCATGCCTGCGGCGGGGCGGTGCAGCCGGGGCTGCAGCACAAAGGGGACAGAGCGGCCATAGCCGCAGCACGGAGCAGACGGAGCCGCAGTGTGGAGAAGCCAGAGCCGCGGCGTGAAGTGGCCGGACTGGCCAGAGCCTAGGCACAAAGCAGCAGGAGTGCAGCACGAAGTGGCTGGAGCGGCCGGAACCGCAGCGAGGAGTGGCACGGCCTACATCTTCCCTAGCTGCTCCAGGCTCCAGAGAGGAGGGAAACTCAGAACGGAGCTCAAATCCAGAAAGGAGGTACTTCGGCCTCATGGCCTAGAATGCAGCAGCAGCACCTTACTGCTGGTGGCAGTGGCGAGTTCACCAGACAGCTGAAGACCAACACACTCAACCAGCCACCAGGCTCCAGAGTGGAGAGTGGACAGCAAGCCAACGTGAGCAGATGCTGAAAAGCTGGGCGGCAGTCAGCACTTTTGTCAGTGCAGGGAACATCTAAACTCCCAAGGGCCGGGCACAGCACACCTGGCAGGGACTCAGAGCTGAGCTCAAAACCAGTGAAGAAATATGCCACATCACAGCCGAGGGCGTGGCAGTGGGGCCATATTGCCAGTGGTGGCAGCAGCGAATCCACTGAGTTCTCTACAGCTCCATCAGTGCACTCAACAACCATGAGTTAAATTGCGGCTCCTAGGGGAGAAATCCCAGTACTGCACTCCCAGGGACATGCGCAGATAGTCTCTCTGGGTCGGAGATTTTAGCAGTGCAACCAAGTGGGGAGTGGTGGTGGCAGAGATATCATGCCATAGTCACAACTCCCCACTGGAGAACGCCCATCTTGGCACCCCTCACGGTCTAAGCAGCCTCGATTGACTCCCTGGGTCTGAGACTTTGTGATACAACCCAGTAAAGGAGTAGTGGTGACTGAGATACCACAGACTCGAGATCCAGAGCATCTTAAGTGAACTCATAGTCACCCAGGGAAGAACCCAGAGAAGGCACAAACTCCCAAAATCATGGGAAAGAGGAATAACAATGGAGCAGTGAATGCCCACAATCCCACATCAAAATCTGATAACACAGAAATCCAAAGAACTCTAGAAGATCAAATAAGGAAAATAACTTTAGAAATAATAGAAGACTTTTGAAATGAATTCAGAGAGAGTAAAAAAGAGATAAAGGATGCAATCATTAAAATAAAGGCCTCAATATAAAGTATAAACAACAGTTAGACAACATGGAGAATAGAATCTCGCTTCTTGAAGATGATCATTTCAAAAATGAACGCATAGTTTCTAATTTAGAAAAAAAAAAAACCGACAGCAGAAATCTGACATTGAAGAAATATGGGCCCATTTCAAGAGAGCTAACCTAAGAATAATTTGAATAGATGAGGGAAAAGAAGGTGAAACCAAAGGGATCAACAATCTCTTCAAGGAAGTAATAGCAGAAAATTTTCCAAACATAGAGCAAGAGGTCGATACACAGGTCCAGGAAACTTATAGAACTCCCTTTAGACAGGATCAGAGAAGAGGATCCCCACGCCACATAATTGTCAAAATGACTAACGTGGAAGCCAAGGAGAGAATCTTAAAGGCAACAAAAACAAAAGGACAACTGACATTGAGAGGCAAACCAATTGGAATCACTCCAGACTTCCCAAACCAAGTTATGAAAGACAGAAAGCCTTGGAGTAACATATTCCAAACTCGGAAAGAAAACAACTTCCAGCCAAAAATTTCCTACCCAGCAAAACTATCCATCAAATTTGATGGGGAAATAAGAAGCTTCCATGACAAACAGAAACTGAAGGAATTTATGTCTTCAAAACCAGAGCTAGAGAAAATACTCAAGGAGATTAACTTCAAAGAGGAAATGGGTAATACACGCCAGAACCAAAGAAACAAGAATTCCCATCCAGCAGACAACTAAGCAAAGAAGAATAAACAGTATCTCAAACAGAAATAAGATCTTAATATGTTGGGAATTAAGAATCATCTGTCAATAATCACACTGAATGTAAACGGCCTCAACTCTCAAATAAAAAGACATAGAGTGGCAAAATGGATTAAAATCCAGAATCCACCTATCTGCTGCTTACAAGAAACACACCTTACAAGTAAAGATAGGAACAAACTCAAGGTAAAGGGCTGGAGCAAGGTAATCCATTCTAATGGTACTCGAAGACAAGCAAGAGTAGCAACTATGATATCAGACAAGTTAGACTTCAAACCCAAACTTATTAGAAGAGACAAAGAAGGTCACATTTTACTGGTAAAAGAAATAGTCCAGCAAGAGGAAATAACAATAATCAACATCTATGCCCCAAACATAGGGGCAGCTACTTTCATAAATCAAACTCTTTGTGACATGAAGTCACACATAAATCCCAACACAATAATACTGGGACTTCAACACACCTCTCACAATATTAAACTGATCTTCCAGACAAAGGGTAAGTAAAGATGTCTCAGAACTAAAGAACACCATTAACCAAATGGACCTGTTGGACACATATAGAATATTTCGCCCAACTACAGCAGAGTTTACATTTTTTTCAGCTGCTCACAGAACCTTCTCCAAAATAGATCACATCCTGGGACACAAAATGAGCACTAGCAAATTTAAAAAATGTTACATACTTCCCTGTGTCATTTCAGACCATAATGGAATGAAACTAGAAATCAACTATAACAAGACCCAGAGAAACAACATAAACATGTGGAGACTGAACACCACACTTCTGAATGAAGAATGGGTCAAAGAAGATGTAAGAGGTGAAATCAAGAAGTTTCTAGAAACAAATGAAAATAAAGAAAAAAAAACATATCAAAACCTCTGGGACACTTTGAAGGAAATATTAAGAGGAAAATTTATAGCACTGAGTGCTCACATAAGAAAAACAGAAAATCTTCAAATAAATAGCCTTATGACACATCTCAAAGCCCTTGAAAAGCAGGAACAATTGAACCCCAAAGACAGAAGAAGACGAAAAATTATTAAAATTAGAGCAGAAATTAATGAAATAGAGAATAAAAAAACAATACAGAAAATCAACAAAACCAAAAGCTGGTTTCTTAAACAAATTAACAAGATTTATAAACCACTAGCCAACCTAACTAAGAAAAAAAAGAGAGAATCAACCCAAATTATGAAGATAAGGGATGAAAAAGGAGACATTACTACTGACAGCATAGAAATCCAGAGGATTATCAGAAACTACTTTGAAAAACTATACTCCAACAAAATGGAAAATCTGGAGGAAATCGACAACTTCCTAGATAAATACAACTTTCCTAAAATGAGTCAAGAAGATATAGAACACTTAAACCAACTAATAACAATCAAAGAGATTGAAACAGCAATAAAGAGCTTACCATCAAAGAAAAGCCCAGGACCAGATGGTTTCCCAAGTGAATTCTATAAAACCTTTATAGAAGAGCTAATCCCAGTACTACTCAAACTATTTTGGGAAATAGAAAAAACTGGGACTCTCCCAAATACATTCTATGAAGCCAACATCACACTAACACCCAAACCAAACAAAGACAGTTCAAGGAAGGAAAACTCCAGGCCTATATCTCTGATGAACTTGGATGCATAACTATTAAACAAAATATTAGCAACACGCATTCAAAACCACATCAAGAAAATCATTCACCATGACCAGGTAGGGTTCATCCCAGGGATGCAAGGCTGGTTCAATATAAGAAAATCGATCCATGTAATTCATCATATAAACAGATTCAAAGACAAAATCCACATGATCATCTCAATAGACACTGAAAAAGCATTTGAAAAAATTCAACATCCATTTATGATAAAAACACTGCATAGAATTGGAATAGAAGGAACATATCTCAACATTATTAAGGCAATCTACAATAAGCCCACTGCCAACATCATATTAAATGGGGAAAAACTTCAAGAATTCCCCCTAAAAACTGGAACGAGACAAGGATGTCCACTATCACCACTTCTCTTCAATATAGTACTAGAGTCTCTAGCCAGAGCAATAAGGCAAGAAAATGAAATCAAAGGAGTACAAATAGGAAAAGAAGAACTTAAGCTTTCACTATTTGCAGATGACATGATACTATATTTAGAAAACCCAACAAACTCAACCAAAAGGCATATAGAACTGATCAACACATTCAGCAAAGTATCTGGATACAAAATCATTCTTAAAAAATCAGAAGCTTTCCTGTACACCAACCATAAATCCACTGAAAAGGAAATTCAGAAAACACTTCCACTCAGGATCTCCCACAAGAAAATAAAATACCTAGGAATAAACTTGACCAAGGAGGTAAAAGATCTCTACAAAGAAAATTATAAAACACTCAAAAAAGAAGTTGAAGAAGATCTTAGAAGATGGAAAGATCTTCCATGTTCATGGATTGGCAGAATAAATATCATTAAAATGGCCATCCTCCCAAAAGTGATCTACAGATTTAATGCAATGCCCATTAAACTACCAAGATCATTCCTCACAGACATAGAAAATCAGTCCTTAAATTTATCTGGAAAAACAAAAAGCCCAGAATAGCCAAGGTAGTTCTCAGCAACAAAAACCACACAGGAGGAATCACAATACCTGACTTTAAACTATACTACAAAGCCATTGTAATAAAAATAGCATGGTACTGGCAAAAGAATAGATATATAGACCAATGGAGCAGAATAGAAGAGCCAGAAACAAGTCCACACACTTTCAGCCAATTGATTTTTGACAAAGGGGCCAAAAACATACACTGGAAAAAAGATAGTCTCTTCAACAAATGGTGTTGGCAAAACTGGTTAACCATATGCAGAAAATTGGATATCAATCCCACTTTTTCACCCTGTACAAAAGTCAACTCACGATGGATCAAAGACTTGGAAATTAAACCAGAGACCTTGAAGCTCCTTGAAGAGGGCATAGGTCCAACACTACATCACATAGGCTCAGACAAACATTTCCTCAACAAGACCGCAAAGGAACAACAAATTAAAAGGAGAATCAATACATGGGATTGCATGAAACTGAAGAGCTTCTGTTCAGCAAAGGAAACTATCAAGAACCTCAATTGAGAGCCAACAGAATGGGAGAAGATTTTTGCCACCTACACCACCAATAGAGGACTAATATCTAGAATATACAGAGAACTCAAGAAATTCAACACTAAGAAAACAAAGCATCCAATAACAAAATGGGCAAATGAACTAAATAGACACTTCACAAAAGAAGAAATTCAAATGGCCAATAAATGCATGGAAAAATGCTCAACATCACTGGCAATCAGAGAGATGTAAATCAAAACTACCCTGAGATTTCACCTAACTCCAACTAGAATGGCCATCATTCAAAACACAAACAACAACAGATGCTGGCGAGGATGTGGAGAAGTGGGAACTCTAAGACATTGTTGGTGGGATTGCAAATTAATGCAACCACTTTGGAAAACAGTATGGAGAATCCTCAGAAGAATGGGAACAAATCTACCATTTCATCCAGCAATACCACTGTTGGGTATCTACCTAAAAGAAAAGAAACCAAACTACCAAACTAATGCATGCGTATCTATGTTCATAGCTGCACAATTCACTATAGCCTAACTATGGAACCAGCCAACATGTCCATCAACAGATGAATGGATTACAAAACTGTGGGATATGTAAACAATGGAATTTTACTCAGCCATCAAAAAAAACTCAATTATATCATTTTCAGGGAAGTGGATGGAACTGGAGGACATTATGCTAAGTGAGATTAGTCAGTCACAAAAAATAAGAAATCAGATGCTTTCCCTAATATGTGAGAGTTAGGGAGAAATGTGTCATAGGAGCAACTCTGGAAAGAGGAAATCCTATAGAGGAGCAAACAAGACAACCTAAAGGAGGAGAAAGGAGGGGGGAAGAGGAAAATCTCTAAAACACATAAAGTACTTAAACATATCAAAGTCAATCACTAAGCCAAGCAAGGGAGGGAGGGACGGGGTGGTAGAGAAACAAGATTTTCCATCCAAAAGACAACTAAGATTAGTTATCTGTGGAGATTCATTATTTATGTTAGTCTTTTACCTATCTAAATTGTATTGTTTGCTTTTATTGTTGTTAATTTTTAGGATTTCTAGTTGGAATATTAATATACCTTCAGATATAGCATTTGGAAATATTTTATCCCTTTCTATCAGTAACTTTTAACTCTGTTTACATTGTCTTTGGATATACAAATTTTTTTTTTAGGGAGTTTGTTTACCCTTCTGTTGCCTGTGCCATTGAAATCATATTCAAGAAATCACTTCCAATTTCAATGTTGTGAGGTTTATGACCCAGATTTTCTTCTAAAGGTTTATAGTCTTAAGATTTATATTTAGGTCTTTTATATATTTTGAGTTAGTATTTGTATATCGGATTAGGTAAGGGTCCAATTTTATTCTTTTTCATGTAATTATTATTTTTCAAGAATATTTAGTTAAAAGATTATTATTTCCTCCACCAACTGTTCGTGGAAACCTTGTCAAAAATAACTTGGCAATATATGGGAGAATTTAGCTCTAGGCTTTTATTTAGCACCAATGGTTTATATATCTGCCTTTATAACAGTACTACACTGTTTCAGTTATTGTAGCTTTATATGGTTTGAAATCAGAAAATATACACCTTCTAGCTTTGTTCTTTTTTGAGATCGTTTTGTGTATCTAGAGTCCATATTCCATATTAGGATACATTTTTTTCTGAAAAATAAATATATAAATATATGATAGTTTCACCTAAAAAAGAAAAAAAAGAAAAAAAAATATTCTCTGGTAAGAAAGAAAGCAAAAAGAAATATTGAAATGTTATCATTAAGTTATCAAAAGCTTGGTATCAGACAAATGAAACTGTTATGTGAGATTATCATTTTTAATTTTGGATAAATTGCTATAATACTAGATGTCAACCACTAAGCCAAGCATGGGAAGGACGGATGGGGAGGGAATGGCGTGGGGATCGGGTGGGGGTTGACTGGCAATGTGTGCATGTGTGTCTACAAAAGTTTTTTTTGTATCCCACTATGATGTATGAATACAGTGCACCAATAAAAAATTTAAAAAAGACTGTTATCCCTCTGAGCTACATCCTCAGCCCTATTTCATTGCTTATTATGAAGCACGGTCTTGCTGAGTTGCCTCATACTGACATTGAACCTTCAATCCTCCAGTCTCAGCCTCCCAAATACTGGGATTACAGGTATGTGCCATCTACCATATTGGTTTCCTTCATCTTTTTATATTCAAATCATATAATCAACCTAGGCAGTTGTCAAAATATAAATAGATATAGAAAATGGGATACTTACACAGAAAATAATTTTACTCAGTCCTAAAGAACAATGTGTCATTTGCAGGAAAGTGGATGGAACTAGAGAATATTATGCTAAGTAAAATTAGCCAGTGTCATAAACTTAGAGGTCATGCTTTTTCCTCATAGCTGGAAGCTAGAATAAAAATAAGTAAGAAAAGGAGAATAGTGGAATTGGCCCAGGGGAGGGCAGAGAGAAGGAGGTAGGAACGGTTTTTTGTACTAGGAATAGAACCTAGGGGTGTTCTTCTTTTTAACTACACCCACAGCCCTTTTTCTTCTTTATTTTGAAACAGATTTTTTGTTAGGTTGCTGTGACTCTATATTCCTGAGGCTTGTTCCAAACCTGTGATTCTCCAGTCTCTGCCTCAAAGGTCCTGGGATTACAGATGTACACCATCACGTCCAGCTAAGGAGAAAAGTTAGCTTTAGCAAGGAAACAGTTCGAATAATATTATGTCTGTATATGAGGATATTGTTCCGACTTTCTTGCATGTATGAAGAGAAAAAAAGGGTTTAGATGGATAGGGTAGGCGATAATCACACTAAGAGATGTTTTGGACATATATTAATTTATCACTGAATATCACAATGATATATAATAATATTGGGCAAATAAAATTCTGAAACCATAAAAATTCTGAAATTTCTTCATCCATTTTCTTAGATGAACATATGAGGGAGAATGTAAATATGAAAGACACTGTGATCATGGGGCTTGATCCTCAGGCCAAGGTTCACTCTCATTAAAACAGCAGGAAAAGCCTGAAATAAATTTTATGCAAGGTGACAGCTTTAAAATTCTGGATCAAACTATACTCAAAGCCTTCCTACCCCTAAGGTTCCATTTGCCCATTTGAATAGGCAGTATGAGGTGGATAACTCTAGGGGGTGCGTGACTTCTAAGTATTATGTTTACACTAATGAATTATTGTACTTAAGTGCCTCTTTTACCAGAATACATTTCTCAAGTTGCCTTTCAAAAGTACCTAAGATTTTATATTTTAATAGAAATGAACTAAATGTGAGGAGGTAGTCTTTGCATAAAACAGGAGACAAACTAACAGGCTGATGTATTGAAACATGGCCACTGGATGTCAATGAGGGAAAATAACTTGTGCACCCCTGTCACTTGGCAGGGCTCTGCCCTCATGTTGCTTGTTTGAAGTAACTCTCTTTTCAGGTCTCTGAACCTTTCCTTACTCTAGGCAATAAAGTGAGTTAAGTGTACCCATAGTAAAGATGATAGGGAGCATTAGAATCCTGAAATCTTGTTTCAGAGCTGAGTCCTAAGATGTTTAAGGAACTGAAGCTACTTACTTCAACAAAGAAAAGGTAAGTATACAATTATATCTGAAATGCACAAACAAAAGGTAAAAAGTGAGAACTAAGCAAATAAAACTAAAAGATCATGGATAAATATTTAAGTCCTTAATCCAAGTGAACATTCCTTTCATCCCAGGCCCAGTGATAAAGCCATATTAAGAACGCAGATGGCAGCATATGCCTGCATTCCCAGTGTATCAGTTCAGAGACTGAATTCCTACTTCTTACTCCTACACATCTATCTAAACCAAGGGAAAAGTGGGAGAAATCCTGGACCAGAAAGTGCAGATACATAGTACTTGAATAACCTTGAATTTCTCTTATTATCCCTGGAAATAAGGGCAAATTGCCCCTGTCTGTGGAAGGCTAGTTTCATTCAGGTACATCAGGAGAGTTTTCTTGAGACACTAGTCTTAGAAGCCAACTAATTAAGCATGTTGCTTATTGCATTGCCCCTGCAGGGTATCATCTAAAGCCCCTCTTTGAGCTGGGTGTGGTGACACACACTTGTAATCTCAGCATTCAAGAAGCTGAGACAGAAGGATTGCAGGTTCAAGGCCAGTCTGCCCTACTGAGTGAGACCCTGTTTCAAAATAAAAAATAAAAAATAGGGAAGGGAGTATAGGGTATAGCTTGGAGGTCGAATGCCCTTGTGTTCCATTCCCAGACCTGAAAAAAATGCCCCTATTTGAGAGGAAAAAGACATGGAACTGAAGGCAGAGTCACAGGATACACGCCACTCACCTTGCAGCAGGCTGAACACTGAAGATGAGGAGACTGCTTGGCAAAGCACCTTAAGGGCCAGAGGTGCTGCTGATTCACTCAGTTGCTAATTAGCGCTTTTGGGGGAAGTAATAGTTTTTAGATTAGTTTTCTATATAAACCTTAATTTTTATATTTTGATTTTTTTTTGTCCTGTCAGTAACCCTTATCCTGGCATAACAAAGCTGAGGATGTGACACCTACATACTCTGGAGGCTGAAGGAGGATTTTATAAATATCAAGCTTTGCAACTCAAGGAAACAATCTCAATATAAAATTTCTAGGTAGGTAGAACACTGATAAAAGGCCCCTGATATTAAAAAGTAGTACCACAGAATTAAACAAGTATACAAACTAGAAGAAGCTTCAGAGCTTTTCTCTTCAAATATGTCATCCAGAGTTACTAAAGTTATAGATGTGTAAGAAGAATATCAATTTTCCTGTGCTCTCACCTTCTGATTAATCAGTCATGGAATACATGAAGTTTTTATGTCAAAACCACAATCTCTGACAAGATGGAACTAGAGGATAAAGCCTCAGGGGGAAGTTTTAATAGAGTTGGAGTAGAATTAAGAAGAGTGGATGGTGGGGTGTGTTCTCAGACATGGCTGAATGGCATAGCTCACACCTGTAAGAGCTAAGGACTCAGGCTAATACATGTGTTTTCTGCAAACTTGTATGTGTTCTTTCTTTCATTTACTTGCACTTTGAAGTAGTGCCTAGACTGATCTAGAATTTTGAGAGACGTATGATAGACTTGGGGCACATATTTTCTTTGCAGGTCATGCTTGTTAGGGCAATGACATTTCCTTTGGAAAATGAGAAGGTCTTAGAGAACTACAAAATGTAGGTGCATGAATCCATGATACATGTGAAAAGTTGTGGTTTCAAAAGGCAACTTTACATCAAGACCTTTGCTTTTGCTCTCCTCATAGAATTTCAGATCGACAGAGGAAGAAGTTAAATGAAGTGAAAGCATCTGTCTCCTGTACAGCAATGCACTGGGACTAAATCCAGCCTGGACATCAATGTGATTCTACTATGAAGGGTTTCAAATACCTTTTTCCAATTGTTTTTAATTTTATGCACTTTAGAGTGGTCACGTGTTAAATGATGAACACGGGGTCTACCATAGATAATGCATGGATGTTTTGGTTTAAATTTGTATGTCCTCCAAAGCTCATGTGTTAAGCATGTCCCCTTTGCACCAAGGTTCAAAGTAGGTTATGGCTGGAGGAGGTCAGTCTCTGGGGCCTTGTCCTGGGGACTTATTGTTCCCCCTTATTACATCTCCTGCTTCCTGTTGCCATGGCTTGAAGCCTGCCCCTGTGGTTACTCTCTGGGAACCAAGAAAAAGAACTGAGCCCCTTGAAGCCCCTAAACTGTGAGCTAAATAAATCCTTCTTCCTTTAGATAGTGCTAATCAGAAATGTAGGTCAAGCTGTTAAAATGATGATTAAAACAGTGATCAAATGTGATTTTTGGCCAAATCTTACCCAAAACTGTGATTGATCAGGTACCAAATAATGATTTACAAAAAATGTGAGCAATAGTGAGTCTATTTACTTTCATATCTTCAGTGTTACATTCTCAGTCTGCCATAAAGTTTGTGATATGTAATTTTACATTGTTTAGGATAATGAGCAAATAGTATTTTAATATTTCTGTGTAAAGTAGTTCAGCATTCTGTTCATCTTTTGACGTGGCAAGTTTTAGGAAATAGTGTCTCAATGCTAGCAATGATCATACTTGACCAGATGCAGAAAAAATGTGTATTTATTTAGACATTGGCTTCGGGCATAGAAAGAAGAGTGATGTTGCCTGCCAAAGGGTGGATCATGAAGTTTTGAAACTTGTCACTGAAACAAGTCTAAGGCTCCTATTCTTGAAAAATAACCCATCATTGTCTTCTATTCCACTTGGGGAAATAGCTAATCCCAGAATATTCATAGGATTCAAGCTTTTAAATTCACAGCCTCTTCAAGGAACACAGACAAGGCATATGATTAAATCCAAGTTTTTAGAGGGCACAAGGGAAGCACTTATTTCATGTCTACTGTCCTTTTCTTCTCTCTCCTTTGTTGAACTTCATTTAACTTCAAGTGTAGGACAAGTTCTGCTTTCCTAAGCCTTTTATTCTGAACTACTCCCAAACACTGTGACAGTCTTCAGACAGGTGACATTTAATTATAGCTAAACTTTTGTATCTGTTGTTTCAACAGATTTAACTAAATTTAATATTTATTATTTGTAAAAACTTACATGCTGGATAGACACCTCTTGATTTGTTTATTCGAAAGGCTTAATAAGTCTGGGCGTGGTGGCACATGCTTGTAATCCCCGTGTTTGGGAAGCTGAGACAGGAGGATCACACAAGTTTGAAGCCAGCCTTTCAGCAACTTACTGAGACCCTGTTTCCAAATAAAATATAAAATAGGTTTGGGAGGGTAGCCTGGAGGTAGAAACCCCTGGGTACCACTCCTAGTACCACCAAAAAAAAAAAAAAAAAGAAAAAAAAAAAAAGAAAAAGAAAGAAAGAAAGCCTTGCTCACTGTTCTCTGAAATGGAAGAAAGATGAAAGTCTTCATTTTTGGTCACTGTCTCCAGACTGGGAAATAAGAAAAAACATTTTTATCAATACTCATTTATACATACAGGTATGCCATTGATACCCATGGCCTATATGCCAGAAAAGTGATTTCACTAGAAACTGAGAAACATATATTTCAATTCAATTCACATAGAAAATGAATCACTAGTTTAAATATCAATTTTTTTTTATTTTCAAGAAGTTATGGGAATGGAAACTGTAGATCCACCTGGTACCAAATATTTTCCAAAATATATTTATAGAAGGTCACAGAAAAAAATCTACAGATTTTTGCATTCCCATACAAAATCCTAGATATGAGCCTGTTTCAAGTGTGAACATTTGTTCTAAGAAGTATGTTGAACTCTGTGGCCTTTGTGTTTAATTAACATTGGCTCTTGCACAAATATGTCTTTTGTCTCATGGTAGTTTTCATATTGCATATCCAGCTTGAGTTTTTCTTATTAGAAGGAAAAACTTATTCTGCTCAGAAAATAAACATTTTCTTTTTTATGATTAGAATCAATAAAAATGGGAAAGTTAAAGAATAATAACAGCCTATATTTATTTATTTGTCAAGGATATAGTGGTCCATCCTTATTAGCAGCTTCATTTTTTGTGGTTTTGGCCACTTAATATCTAAAATATTAAAAATAAAATTCTGGTAATAATTTATTCATGTTTTAAATAAATATCATAGTATATTTTTATAATTGCTTTATTATTATTAGATATTGTTAATCTCTTACTATACCTAGTTTATTATGCTTTATCATAGGTGAAAGTAAAACATGTTATATAGGATTCTGTATTCTCTGCTGTTTTAGAAATCCACTGGAGTCTTGGAATGTATTCAAGGGGTAAGGGGTAACCACTTTCTTTCCCATACTTTGCTTATATAAATTTAGTAACCCTAATAACAACCATACACAATATGTTTATCATTCTCATTTCAATGATGGTAAAAGTAAAGCAACAAAGACTTGGGAGCAATCACACAGAAAGCTCTTGTCAGAATCCGGATTCTAGCACAGGAAATTAGACTTCAGACTCTGTGCTCTTACCAAAGTAATGGAGAGTGGTGGATAATTCAACTAAAGTTTTTTGCACTGTGGGAAAATGGACTGATTGTTCATACACTCTTTTGTTCTCACAGACCACACCTTAAATATAGTGCTGTATTGCTCAGTATTAAAAGATGGCAAAGCGTGGTGCTTTGGATCTGGAATGTCCCTCCAAAACCTGACGTGTTCAAAGTCTGACCTCCAGTGTAGCAAAGCTTTGGGGTAAGATGTGGCTGGAGGAAGTGGATCATTGGGGGTGTTGCCTTGCTTACTATATCTATCCCTGACTTTCTCCCCTCTTCCCCTCCTCCCCTCTCCTCTCCTCTCCTCTCCTCTCCTCTCCTCTCCTCTCCTCTCCTCTTCTCTTCTCTTCTCTTCTCTTCTCTCTCTATTTCTCTTTCTTTCACTTCTCTTTTTCTTTTCTCTCTCCCTGTATTTCTCTTTCTCTCCTCCCCTCTCTATTTCTCTCTCTTCTCTTTCTCTTCTCTTTATTCTCTTCATTTCTCTCCATTCTCTTTCTTATTTCTTTCTTCTCCCTCTTCTCCCCTCTCTCTCTTCTCTTCCTCTTTTCTCTTCTCTTTTCACTTCTCTTCTCTCTATTCTCTTTCTTCACTCTCTCTTCTCCTTCTCTATTCTTTCTCTTTCTCTCTTCTCTTTTCTTCTGTATTCTCTTATATGGTCTTTTCTCTTCTCCTCTTTCCCTTCTCTCCTCCTCCTCCTCCTCCTCCTCCTCCTCCTCCTCCTCCTCCTCCTCCTCCTCCTCCTCCTCCTCTTCTTCTTCTTCTTCTTCTTCTTCTTCTTCTTCTTCTTCTTCTTCTTCTTCTTCCTCTCTCTCTCAATCTATCTCTTCCTCCCTCCCTCCATACCTTTCTCCCTCCCTTCTTTACTTCCTGGCTGATGTAGCCTGAGTAGCTTTCCTCCACAACACTGAATGGGAGCAGTGAGGATTTTTCTGCTTTGGAGCCAGCTGACCATGGACTAAACCTCTGAAACTGTGAGTCAAATAAACATGTCGTCTAATTTGCTCCTGTCAGATATTCTTGTCACAACAATGAAAAGCTAACAATACAGCAAGGGATTTTTTTTATTTTTTTCGGAGGGTCACAGCTCTTGAGGTCAACCCCAGGAACAAATTCAAGCAGCCTCATTTTAGAGTCCATGTTCTCTTCTCTGATGCCATAAATGTAATAAGGGAAACAATGTGAGCTCTATCAAACTGAAAGTTAATTTCAAGGGATAAAGGAAATTCTGTAAAAAAATATGAAAGAGAAGGAATTGTCAGAAATCATGGAGAATGACACACGTACCCAGAGTGAGTGAATATGTAGGACAATTGTTAGGATTTTAACATAGGAAATCAGACTTCACACTCTGATCTTGCCAAGATAATGGAAAGTGGTTAATAATTCAACTGAAGTTTATGGACTTTTATGGCTCATGCACTGTGGAAAAATTGATTATTCACACACTCTAGCTTGATACAGGACCCTGATTCTACACATATGAAGTAAATTGAAAATTGTCAACCGGTATACTTCTCTGCTTGACCAAATTATCTCTCTTAAAATTTGAAGGTTTTTTCATTTGAAATTTTGCAGCTTTGAAGACAACCTATCAAAGTCAGTTTCTAAGTCTCGAAAGGATTGCCTCTGGGGACAGTCTGTGCATAGGCCTGCAGTAATAGATTTTAATGCTTTCCTATAGGTCTAGAAAATGCTAGAATCTCTCAGACCCCCAAAATCCCAAGTCCTGAAAATATAGGACAGCACTTGAAACTGAAATGTGCCAGGATATGAACCACAAAAGATATATTGGTATTGATAGGACACAGGGCTGGAGCTGAAGCTGACCCATTACACATCTTTTTGGTGATACTGAAAAGGGAGACATTTCCAATGAGATCAGTGTCTCTTCGTCAAGAAAAGAAGACTTCTCCTCACGCTGGAGTCTGCCACTCCTGCCCAGACATCTGTGTACTTCTGTTACAGCAATGACTCCTGATGCTGAAGGGCCACCTTTTCTCTGCACAGAAAGGCAGGAGATGTATTGTACCCTGACTTGCTGGTACCCTGGCAGCCTGCTTATCCTCCAGGACATTGGAGCTCTGGAGAGCCCGGGCAATGTCAAACTCAGTCTTTGCTGTCTTGTCTTTTTGACAATCTCAGCCAAGCATAGACTCACTCTACCTGAATGTATCCTCTGTTGATCCATTATTCTGGGCTGTCCCTTGCAGATGGGGACAGTGCTCTTCCAACTTTCACTTTTCTACATGTGGGCTGGAGTCTAAGGCTTCCAGACAGAATGTGGTCTGTGAGTCAGATCCCCCTGGAATCCTGGCTTTCCCAGGCACCATGTTATCTTCTCTCTCTGGGTTCCTCCCCAGTTCACTTCTCCTATGGTCTCTGTTGCACACCTTTCCTTCATAGACAGTCACTCCCTATGTTACTGCTGGGACTTTTCTCCTCCCAACTTCCCCTTCTTTTCTCTGTCCTGGGTGCCACCCCCTAATCCAAGTCTAGTAATTTCTATCCCAGATGCTTCAAATGTGTTTTCTCTTCTTGGACATGGAGTCTTTCTTATTGTAGAGGTAACTACATATCTGGGCTTCAGATCTCAGGAATCCTTCTCCTGAGGGACTTGTTCCCTCATGTTCTTGCCAAGGTCAATTTCCCTACTATAATATCTCAAAGTATCACATACCTGTTAGTCAGAAAAATGTACCACAATTGGCATTTTCTAGATATTGGCTAACTATTGCTCTAACTGACTAGATTTTAATCTCTGTGAGGATAGGGTTTGTGGCTCTCCCCTATCCCAACAGATCTGTGGCCACAGGAAGGCCTAATCCATTCAGAAAGGATTAGTGAATGACTGAGTGGACAGAGCCAGGTCAGAAGAAACTCATATCCCTCATTCTCTAGACCAGGTCTAGCACTATCTATGAGAAGTCATATCCCTTTGATTGGGCTCAGCTGAGTCCGGTAGCTGATGAGTGTTCTCTGTTCCTATTTACCAGGTCTGACTCAAGATACCTTTAAGGGCTATAACCAAACTTTTTCCAGGTTTATGTTTCCTCCTTCAGCCTCTCTGTTCATAAGAACAGATCAGTAATTTGGTTTCTTTTGGGTAGACACCCAGAATTGGTATCACGGAATATATATATATTAGGTTGGTTCCCATTCTTCTGAGGATCCTCCATACTGTTTTCAAAAGTGGTTGCACTCATTTGCAATCCTACTAACAATGTATTAGAAATATGTACACAATGGAATTTTACTTAGCCAGAAAGAAGAACAAAATTGTGTCATTTGTGGAAAATGGATGGAACTGGGAACAAGAATGAATTCAGACCAAGAAGGTCCTCTCTGTTCATCATGCTTTGTGGGTCAATATTTGAGAAGGTAAACTTGGCTAAGAGTGAAGAACAGAGAGGACCTACTTGATCTGTTGCACATCTTCTGGTCTGTCTGTCACTGTGCCTCATTGTTTAACCACAGCAACCTTCCAAGTATAAGGAAAACTCTTGTTGTTATATTTTAAATTCTACACAAATACTTCCTTGACCAGGTCTATCCAAAAATCATTCTAGAAATGTGAGTTTACTTAAGAGCATCTTATTCAGGACAGGATGTCCCACATCCAGATTTCTGGTCATATACTTGTCTCAGTCCTACTCCCCTCTACAGACTTCTCCTCTTCTGAATTCATTTCTGTTCCCAGGTGAATTCTGGGGAAAAAAACCCTGATGTGTCTGTTCTTGATTTTTTTTATAATTCAAACTCCAATCTCTTACACACTCTAAAGCACGGTTCATTGTGAGGCTCTGTCCTTTCTTTCATGGGCATCCATGATGCTGGGGTCTGGACAAGCAGGTCTAACTAATGAATGATGTGACTGCTTAATCTACTACATAAGGAGAAAAATGACTTTGATATAAAGAATAATCCTTTAGCTCTAAGTTAGAACTTAGTAGTGCAATGAGTACTTTTTCTCCATAATTTTTTAAAGTTGAACAATAGTAGAACAAATCTTTTATGTTAGGAACTGAATTTGCAGCAGAAAAATTAGGGATGGCCAGTGATTGGTCCTCTTTTGTGAGGACTGAGTGGATATCTTAGCTCACATCTTTAGAGTGGGAACAGACTTTTCTACAGGACCATCCTGTTGCATATACTTATCACATCCACCAGCCTGGGTCATGGAAAGTGAGCTCTCCACTCTCCTCCATCTGTTGGTGGTAGTTGAAAAGTCTGAGGCTACATCATTGCATACTTCACTCCTTCAGGAGTATCTTCTATTTCCTCCATATAGGAATTATTCTGCATTGTGGTGTCAACTATATTTTCCTTTTCAAAGTAAAGTTCTTTGCTAATTTTGTGGCACCTAATTGATTAACACACTAGTTGTGTTAATTGAACCTTATTTCATCTGCCTAGTTCATGCAGTTTATTTTCTTTATTTAGTCTTCATTTTCTATTGTTCCTGCCCTGATAGTTAATGAAATCTTATTTATACCACTCTTAAAGTTATATCATATTTCTTGAGTAAGTCAATTTTTCAGAGACTGGTTAAATTTCTGTTCTAAGCTTTTGCTCAGAAAAGATTTTTTCCCTGAGATCTTTAACACAAACAGATAGGATATTAAAAAAATAAAGATGTCTTTTTAATTTGCCTTGTTTTTATATGATTTAATATGTTATTTTATATAAATTCCAAGGGTATATTTATATAACCAAATTATCAGCTAATATGTGGGTCAAACGGCAGTGTTTAATCTATGTAACCTGAAGCCATTTTCAAAACTGATGATTATGAATCCCTAGTTTCTGTGAGTCCTCATAGACAGCACAATTCTCCAAGACTGGGACTGAATGTCACAGACCCAGTCAGGACAGTTGTTCCCTTACAGAAGGTCAAGGAGCTCTCAATCTCCCTAAGTCCAGTGATAAGAAACTATGGTGACACAGCACATCACATTTCTTTCCCGAAGAATAATATCCTGAAAAAAGCGTTATCCTGTTCCTACTTTAATGATGCTATTATAAAACATTCCCTCTTTTGTTGCCCTGTGTCTCCTGGGAGTGAGAAAATACAGGACACAGACATGAACTTCCTGTTCCTTAGGTGCCATTCTAGGATCCTCTATCCTCAAACTTGTCTCCAACACTGTCCATCTTCATCTACATGACCTCTGAAACACTTGGAGTTACTATGGGGACACATTTTGACTCTTAGTCTTACATAAATACAGACCACAGCTGTAAAAACCGGGCCATAATATAATGTTTGTTCTTGAAGAATGTGTGTTACTGAGATTTTTAAAAAATATATAATATTATTGTTTTCTGTTTAGTTTTACAGTTTACAGGCAACAGAGGTAGAATGAGGGAAGGATACTGATTGTAATTCAAAGTATCAGCAGGTCTACTATTAGTGTTCAGATGAGTGTTTAAGAAAATGCATCAGAAAAATTGTACCTTTCTACTTCAGAAATTTCCCCCCTGTTAATTATGCACACACTTCCCAGCAATTCTCAGACCATAAAGAGGGAACAATAATAAAATCTCACTTATTTGCCCCCCCATCAGCTAATGAGTGAAAAGCCTCAGGACTCCAACTATATCCTGAGCTCACAGCATTTATCTGGGATTATTCCCTTCTCATGGTGACCTGCATCAACAGCAGGCTCTTCTGTGTGACCCTTTGTCTCTTGGGAGCAGACAAGTTTTAGGGATATTGTAAAACCTTTCCAGAGATTTGATAAAACTCTTCCTACAAACCTTTCCCATTTCCTTTACAGATACATGGTACAGCTTTGATTTTACCTATGCCTCTACTTCCAAAAGTATTCTGGAAGCTGAGATCAGCTAAATGCCAAGACACCACACTAAAACACAGGAGCAAAGATGACCCTGGAATATTTCCAGAATGTGAGCCATATTTCAGTGTTCTGCACTGACATGATCCAGGCCAGGGGCTGAGGAGGCTGTGTCTTTACTCAAGTGATGTTGGCAGCATCATTAACAGAGAAGCCTCAAAAGGATGCATGATCTCCTGAAATAAGAAGATGCATTTTTCCATGACCCTGGAGTTATCCAGCATCAGTCATACCTCTCTGTATCTCTGTGACAGCAAAAAATCCACAGCAGGGCATGGCCAGTTACACACACACAAAAGACAGCTGAATGATTGATTGTGGTGGCCTCTCCTACTGGAATCCCTGTTTAAACCAAAAGAAAGAACTGCCTTTCTGAAGCACATCCCAAAATTCCCAGCAATGAGATCTCAGCCAGTGCAGCCTTGTGCAGTCTGAACTTTAGTAGGACCTGAAGTCCCTCACCCTGTGTGTGTATGTGTATGCCTGTGTGTGTGCATGTGTGTGTGCACTTGTGTAAATTGCAAACAACATTTCATGTTAGTTCACTCAATTTAGGATATTCTAATAATATAATAAGGGACAGGGACATCAGATTTCAATATGAAATGTATATTCTGTTTATTTTGTATGGAGGAAGAAGAATTCAGAAAGTATCTGAGAAGCTTTAAGCTCCCTGAATGGGAATCTCCATGTTTAAAAATATCACATACAGTGACCTTGTATTTAATTCCATTGGATACCAAACAAAAGTCCACTATAGAAAATAGTCTCAATAGTAAATTTTAAAATGCACAACCAAGAAAAAGAACTTAGAAGAATTATTAGAAAATACATATTATAGTTATATATAGAACGTTATCTAAGCAGCTCACTTATTAATATTCAAGAGTGATATATTTAAATCATGAGAGTTGTAATATCAGCAGTGGATAAATAAATTGTAATGATTTGTTTAGGTGGTCGCCTACACTGATAGGGGGAGGCTGGAAAAATTTCCTCCCTGAAAATTTCCTCCTTGGAAACTATATGTGCCATTGAGCCTTCTCTCTCTCTCTCTCTCTCTCTCTCTCTCTCTCTCTCTCTCTCTCTCTCTCTCTCTCTCTCTCTCTCCCCGCCCCTTTCTCTTCTCTCTACACACACACCTCTCTCTCTCTTCTACAGTGTCCATGATGTAAGGGCAAAGCTTCATATTCTCCGTTTCTCTGCTTCTTGCTACCATGCCGTAAGATCCATGGCCCTTGCTCTCACATGGACTGATCTTTGAAACCATGAGCTAATAAATTCTTTCAAGTTATGTGGTCTAGTCTTTTAGATTATTGCTGCAAAAATGTTGACTTATACAATGCATGGCTTGTTCCACAGGATATGAATAATCAAAAGGAGATAACACACAGTGCTGACCAATGACCTGAATGTATAGAACATATTGCCGAGTCTTCTGAGGGTATATTAAGATAGGAACTTAATTTATGCTTTCCTTTAGTTTGGGTTAAAGTTCATGAGCAACTCATTCTGCTTCTTGTACATTATTAGAGAAAAATATTGGACGATAATTTTATTTTTCTCTATCCTATTTACCTCCTTGGCCCACAATCAGAAACAAGGTTTCTTAACTCAAGGTCCATTAGCTCAAGGCCTTTGAGGTTCATAGCTGGGTTTCACAGAATGTGCAAGGCCCAGGTGTCTGTGCTGTCAGTGAGTCTCCAAAGGAGCACGCTGGCTCACCCAGGACCCTGCAAGTGAGAGGGAGAAGACAGCTTGCTTGGCCAAAATCAAATCACCAGTCAACTAAGACTCAGAATTAAAAGCTAAATGTAGAGACTGATGTGAACAATTTCTTAAGATATTTTAGCAATTTATTCAACAGCTTTTATGTATTTTTTGGAAGTGTGTTTTTGCCTATGGCTCTTATCAGTGATCAGTCCTGAGCTATTTCTTGGCAAATCTGTGAATCTTGCTTATGTGGATGCTGACTTTGTATGTTGTATATTTCAGTCACTGTGTACTTCTCACATTCTCCATATTTCATGAAGATAATTGTATTTGCTTCTTTCCTTATTTTGTTGGGATAAATTTTAAATTGGACAGTATAGAATCCAAGCACACATGATTCTCATAATTCATGAAATTTAAATTTCCTTTGAAGTAATTTTATAAAGATATAATAGAAGGCTGAATATATAGATCAGGCCTTACGTTCAATTTTTAGCATTGACAGAAAGAGGAGGAATGTGAGGAGAGCTTAGAGCAAACCATGAAGAGGAGAAAGTCATTTAGGTCCTATGAGGCCACTGGCCGAGTGCCATGGCATTCAAGTCCCTGCTTGCTGTATCTCTTTATCCTCATGTTCCCTAAAGCATATCCTGTTCTCAGTACGCTCTAGGGAGGCATTTGTTCTAGTTATCACCAGTATGTTCTTTTCCCAGTCCTGGTTCCCAGGATTAGATGCAGAATGGTGATATTGTTAATTTTTAGTGATTAAGCACAATTGTACTGTTTCTGATGTCTGCATGGACCCTGTGTGTACAAAAGGAAGACGCTCACAAGTAAAGATTGTCAATTGCTCATGAAACAGTTGTCCATGTCTCATTCAGATCTGGACTCCCCAAGTCCCGGGGTTATCGAGACCTCAACAGAGGAGGACTAGGGAGCGATGGAGGAGGAAGAGGAGATAATAGGAAGTAACATGTCAAAATTATTACAATGACTGGTGAATTTTGACAAGGGTACATGCCAGTAACATTGCAAATGAAATCACGAGAAAGAATATGCCAATTACCTTGCAAAGTTCCCAAATTCCCCTTTCTGAACAATTTCTCTTGAATAATTAACAGCATTTCTGCTTTGATTTTTTTCTTCTGTTTTCAAACTCCATATAAATAGTAGTTATTACTCTTTTTATTGGCTTCTATTTCTCAAAAGTTAATGTCTTCATGTTTTTGTGTATCCAGTAGTTCATTTTTTCATACTGATAATTAGACTTCTGTTTTGTAATTGAACCATCAGCCGTCTATCTGTTCTGCAGGATAATTTCTGGGTTATTCAACTGTTGTGATGAATACTGTCTGGGATATTCTTGTTCAGTACTTTGTGAATGCATATTATTTTCCTTTACATATAGACATAAGATTGGGATCAATAATTCATTGTGTGGATGCAGTTTAAATTTTTATACATTGAACCATTTTCCAAGGAAACAATTCTGACTTTTTTTCCCAAGAGATGAAAGTTCAACAGGCTTCACATTTTTCCAGCATTGAATGTTCATAGTCTTCTTATAAATTACTCCTTCTATAGGATGGGAATTCTCTCCACATTTCTCTAAAAAATAATTATATGTACTCTTTTATAGGCTTGTTATTACCCCTGTATTCTTATATTATTATTTTTTCCAGGTGTGGGGATGGAACCCAGGGACATTCGACCTCCGAACTACACCCAATGCCCTATTTTCATTCTTTATTTTGAAACCAAGTCTCACTGAGTTGAAAAGTGCCTTATTGTGTAACTGAGGTTTTCCTCCATCTGCAATTCTCTGGTCTCAGCCTCCCAAATGCTGAGATTACAAGCGTGTGCCACCACACCAGGCTTCTTATATTATTTTAACGGTTATTGATCAGCAAATGAAGAGGTCTCAGGTCTACCATTAGCCAATCATCCTGAGTGTGACTCAGAACACTAAGGGGAATGGCTTCTACTTGCTTTTCCTCTGTCATCTTCTAGCATGACCTTCTGCCATTAAACGTTCATTGAGATGAACCCAGCCAGAGGGAATGAAACCCTGCTGCTTGGCTCAGTAGACACATGAAGCTAGCAGAATGGTCTTGGGGATCATTCTAGAGCCTTCAGAAAGTGAGGAGTAATATTATGAGTTCCAAAAAGAAAGGAAAAATCCAGGGTAGGGATTAATCCACACCCAAGGAATTGCAAGTTCAATTTTTCTTAGAAGATGGTGGCAATGACTCACCTTTACTTGTGAGGATCTGGAGATAAGATGAACTTCATTTGGCATGTTGGAGACTCTCAGAGTATAGAATAGTAGTCACCATTGTAAGTGAGCTTTTCCTGGGTTCATCTGCATCCAACCTTGGTCTGAGATGCAGATCCCTGCTTATGAAGGTTAAGATCAAAGTTGCTCTATATATTGGGTACTGATGACATGTTACTGAGCATGGAAAGGACAGCTGTGCAAGAGATTTAAGAAATCAAGTTTATCATTAGCATTCTCTAAAGCTACACTAATTCAGAAGAGATGCTCTGCACAGAACCATATCTCACCTACAGTCCCTTCTCCAGCCCAAAGAGGGCAAAGTACTTGCTTGTACTTGCTTGGGTGTTCAAGGCCAATAAAGTTGTACTCAAGTAACTTGTGTTATTTTCTCCCTTTATGTCTTTAAAACTATCTCCTTGCCTCATTCTCCTTGAATACACTCCTAGTTTTCTCATCATGCATTCTCAAAAATCCCAAATATAAATAACTAAACAATTATTTCTAGTTTCTCTCTCTGTTGGCAAATCCACAGTAATACAAAAATCTTTAATAAAATAAGGGAAATTTTTTAAAAGCATGATTAATACAATATTTTGGCAAGCAATTTTGTGTTAGATATGTATATTATAATTCCTATATTAAACAATAAAGTAGTAAAAATTAGAGAAAATAGTTTTTTCACCAAAGAGTACTGGAATGCATATTGACATGGAAAAATAATGCATCTCAGTCCTCTCATTCATAAGGCAGATGTGGAAAAACTGTGACCCATGGGGAAATGTGACCTCTGTTTGTTTCCATATGGCCCAGAAGCTAACAGTGCTTTTTTATATTTTAAAAATGTTTACAACATTTAAATATTACTGTGTAGCCTATAAAGAATACATAAAATTCAAATATTACTGTCAATAAAATTTATCAAAACAAAGCCACACTCCTTTACATATTGCCTGTGACTACTTTTGAACTATAATGGCAAAGGTAAGCAGTCAGGACAGAGACTGCACCGTGCAAAAAACCTGAAACATGATCCATTACAGAAAAAGGTTGCTAATTCTGACCATATCATAAAGAACTAATATAAAATGTTTCTAAGTCCTTGATGATCTAAAATCTCAACTCTAAGTGTTCTGGAAGAAAGTTTAGAAAACTTTATTTATTTATTTATTTATTTATTTATTTATTTATTTAATAGTACGGGCAATGGAACCCAGAGGTATTCTATCTTCGAGCTACACCACCAGCCCTAATTTTTATTTTTGATTTTGAAACAGGCTCTGTGAATTGCAAAAGGCCTCCCTAAGTAGCTAAGACTGGCTGCAAACCTGTGATCCTCCTGTCTCAGCCTCCCAAAAGCTGGGATTACAAGCATGCGCCACCATGCCTGGCAGCAAATTCTCTTTATGACCATGGCATAGACAAAAAAAAATCCCTAGATAAGTAGAGAGCATTATATTCATAACAGCAAAATGCCCTTTATCAAAATAAAATTTTCTTCAAATGATTCTATATGTAGGTCATAAAGAAAACTAATAATTAAATGTTAAAAAAGGAATTGAAGAGGATGTTCAAAGAAATAAAATGAAAATATGAGCGTTTTGTTTTTAACTGATGTGTTTCCAGAAGCTTATGAAGACTTGTTGACTGATGGAAGTTTACCCAGAGCCTCTCCATATTTTTTTTTGTTTAAAAAGAGTTCTTTATCCAGGTTCTGCCTCACTTGAAATGCATTTGGCACCTAACAACCATCAGACATCTCTGTTCACAAGACCAATTGTTGAGATTTAGAAATTGCATCCCCCCCCTTCTTGTCAGAGGGTGTGTTCTTCATGTCTCTCTCACTCCCACAGGCCTTAGCAGAGACTGAACTAAATAAATTTCAAGCCAGGGCCCCGTGCTGTGTCCTACTGATCCTGGTGCTTCATGGAGAAGGCCCAGTCTCCCAGGACAGTCCCTGGGAGGTGCATACCAGGAACTGCACAGATGACCACTAGAGGGCACTGTGAGAGCACCGAATGAGCCCACAGGGTCCTTCCCGGGCAAGGTGGTGGGTGGGTGGGGTTCAATGTAGGAGTCTTGGCTTGCTCTCAATATCCCAGACAATATCTGAAGTACCAGAGTTAGTGCTGCCACCGCATGGAGTAGTCATGGTCTCCACATACACTCTGGTATGTGTGGGCGATTGTCAAAACAGAGAGCCATGAGCTGTTGCCCTATGTGAATCCAGTCCTGTCTAAGGACTTGCATTAGATGGAGAAGGAGATGGAGCTTCAGGTTGGCATCCCTGACCCCCATCCAAGGTGGAGAGAAGGGATGCCTGTCTCAGAGGAAACAGAGAGAACTGTGGAGATGGGTGTCTTCTGCAGTATACCCTACCCTGCCTGCTCAGCATAGCCAGCTGCCCTTCCCCACAGAACACTACACATAGTAGGGGAGTCATTAAGCACGTCCAGGGCTGCAGTGGCCCTACAGAGCCCACAAGTACGCTCAGGTTAGATTGGTGACATCACTGATTTCACATGCAAAACCTCCACACAGAGAAAAGGGAGGGGCCAGCATCTGCATTTTGCCCTGAGAGCCAGCATTCTCAGAGGGGAGATGCCAAAACCTATCCTGCCCGACTCTATCTGGGGCCCCAGGCTCCTCTGCTGCGTGGTTCTGTGTCTCCTGGGAGCAGGTGAGACGTGGGTGCACCGCACAGTCCTTAGAGTGACAATCCTTATTGCTGCTGGGGTATTAGATCCTCCGTGGGCAACATGTTCACTCTATCTCATTTCTTCTCAGAGTCATAGGATGTTGGGGTCGTTCAGTCTCCAAGACTTCTAATCAAAGCCAAAGGAGGAAAATCTACTCTCAAATGCAATCCTATCTCTGGACACAAAAGTGTGTCCTGGTACCAGCAGGCTCTAGGTCAAGGCCCCCAGGTCCTTATCAAGCATTTTGATAAGATGGAGAGAGAAAAAGGAAACATCCCTAATCGATTCTCAGCTCAGCAGTTCGATGACTACCACTCTGAGTTGCACATGGGTGCCTTGGAGCTGGGGGACTTGGCCCTGTTCCTCTGTGCCAGCAGCATGGCACAGCCCTGCATAATCTGTGACTTTCTGTACCCAAAGCTTCCTGTCCTTGCTGCAGATGTAATGGGGAGAGTGCTGAGGGCTGCCACACAGCCTCAGTCAGACCCAGGGATTCTTCTGGTTTTATTGCTAATCCTCTCTGGGGCCTGCTGTGCTCAGCAAGAATGCTCCTGGACATTCATTCCTCACTGATGCCACCAGATGTTCTCAATTCTTTGCCAACTCCTTCCAGTTCCTGATGATGTATTATGTGTGTAATGCAAGGGGACACACTAGTGTGTTTGCTTTGCAGATGACAATGATCTCAATAGGTCATTTTATAGACTGGAAGCTTTAGCTCGTGGACATTCCCAGTATGTGTGTGGGGGGAGGGGGGGCGAGGGTGAATCCCAGGGGCTTTTCTACCTCCCAGCTACATTCCCAGACCTATTTTATACTTTATTTGGAAACAAGGTCACACTATGTTGCTGAGAGCCTCCCTAAGTATCTGAAGCTGGCTTCGAACCTGCGCGATACTCCTGTCTCACCCTCCCTAGGCCTAGGATTATAAGCATGCACCACCATGCCTGGCTCCAGTATTTCATTTTTATAACTGTGGAATTTAAGATTAAAACCTAAATCTCTAAGCCTCCAAAATCAAAGTTTTCCTAAACTATCATGGTATTCCCCAGGTTTGATAAATATATGCAGCAGAGTACCCTCTTACATTTCAAGAGCAGCTGAGCACGAGTGGGAAGTCATGTTATAAAAAGTTGTTATTGTGGCTTATTTTCACCTTTCAGGATATATAATAGTAAGAATGTGTGTCCTGTCATAGTTCCAAGATGAAGAATATGTGTTCAACAATAGAAAATCTGTTACAATACATTAAGTGAAAAAGTTAATGAAAAGGTGATATTCCAAAGATAATAGCATATTGCTTGGAAAGCTAACTCTATTAGTAGACCGTATCTTATTTTGGAATTGATACTCGAGCCATGTAGTTCCTATTTGTTTTATCCTCGAGCCATGGAATTCCCATTTTTTTTTTTTTTTTTGGTCTTGTTTTATTTTGGGGAGTTTTTTTGGTGGTACTGGAGATGGAACCCTTCTGCATTCGGGCTACACTCCCAGACCTATTTTCTATTTTATTTGCAAACAGGGTCTCACTAAGTTTCTGAGAGCCTCACTCAGTAGCTGAGGCTGAAAAAAATTAAGGAAAATATTTGTAGCATTCATTTAAGGGAGTCTTTTGTTTACTTGTTTGTAGTGGAGACATTAAGGAACACAAATGCCTGGTACGGTGGGCCTCGCCTGTAAGTCAGCAACTCTGGAGGATGAAGCAGGACGATCACAAATTTGAGGTCAACTCAGTGTGCTTGAAAAAAGACAGAAAAAGGTATTCGCGTTTTAAATTGGAATATTTATTATTATACTTTTATTATAATTTTTAAAAATTAAATAGTGGAGGAGAAAAGGAGGAAGATGGGGTGGGGAGGAAAACTGAGGAAAGAAACAGCTCAAGTAATGTGATGCTTATATGCTCTGGCATCGCACCAATCTCACAAACATGTATGGGAAGGGAGGAGGCTGACGCAGCGTGAAACACAGGAGGAAATACACCAAGTGCTGTGTGCACGTACAAATGTATCACTCTGAAGCTCACTGTGAATGCATAATTTTAATGCGCCAATTGAAGTATGTAAAATGTTGAAAACAAACAAACAAAAAGCTATGAAAATGAAGAGTCCAGGCAAACTTGGAGGAAGTTGTACAGGTGGTGAATAATCAAGGTTACAAAGGGCACTCATGTTCACCAAGACTCTGTGACTCTGTAATGGTCCCCAGCACGTTTGGAGTTGGAAGGTCAGGAGCCAGCCACCAGGCTGAATGGCAGAGGGTGGAATAAAAATAATCTAATCATACTTTAAGCCTGGCCGTGGAAGGTCTCCTGTAGCACTGTGTTGGGGGTCTCCAGCATTAATCTCATGCCTGATGACTTGGTAGAGACATTCATGCCATATGGCTTAGAGCTGTGCTCATATCTAAGATTTATTACAGTGGCAAAATGAGTGATGGGCAGCAGATCATAGAGAAGAAACACATGGTGGGATCTAGCAGAATCCACTCTCAGGCTTCCTTACACTTTTTTCCCCCTGAGGGAGGCTTACATAAGCTCATCCACCCCCTTCTGCTACAAGCAACAATTGATGTACAAGTTTTTTACCAAATGATCCCATGGAGATCAGGGCCAAAGAGATATGATTGAGGGCTAGCAAGGGACACCCTCTTTACCTTGCATGCACTAACACTCCAGGCCCCAGAAGAAACCTGGGTCTCAGCATGATTGCACCTACACCAACAGTCTAGGCACAATGAGCCACCCTTCCCAGGAAAGAGAGATGTTACATCAGAGTAGGGCACTTTTTAGCAGTCAAGCTCCCAGACACCAGCCACAGGTTAATTTTGCAAGCAGCCTGCAGCCTGCTGGATCAACTCTTTTCCTATTGATTCCCCGCAACTCCCTTGAAAAACCTGGAAAACAAGATACAGATTGACTAATTGTACCATGTAAGCAACCTGGGTTACTGGGACATAAGTTGGTGGAAATATCATTGAAGGAAGAAAAATCACCCTGGGCTTTGTAGACATGGGAAATAAGTCTTGAAGAGTTTAGCTATTGAGTTTCAGAATATGCTTGGTATTATTTTGGATTTTTGTAGCATAGTTGATCTTTTATAATAGAGTTAACATTTAGAATGATAAAGAATTCTTGTTACTTCATAAGAATAAAATTCAAAGGCCAATATATGTTCTAAATTGCCAATTCACATGAGAATATGTAGGAATCACCACCAAACTCATAAAAAGATTCCCTACCTTACTTGGAATCAAAGTATTGCAAATTAAAACAATAGGTTATGACTTCAAACTTACCAGCCTGGGAATTTTTAAAAATAATGACTACCCAAAATGTATATAGAAATAGACACTAATGGAAACTATCTGATACCATTACAGAAAAGTCATTATTTCACCCTTGGATCATATCAACAACCTGAATGTGCTGCCAGGATGAAGCTAAGCCACTTACTTCAGCTATGACCTTGTCACTGGGAGAATAGAGAGCCTAGTGAAGGAGAAATTTCCAAAGAGGAGGACAGTTACAGGTGAGATAAAACGTCAGTCATTTGTATGAACGTGAGTTGCCTTATCCACATTCAAGTAGATCCATCCAGCAAGGCATTCCTTGCTCATATAACAGGCACCTGTCTCTTCAAAAGTAGGTCTGCCCTTGGTCCCCTATGAGAGCACAAAGTCCTAGCACTTTTGAACCTTTGGCCACAAGGAGGAGCTGCAACTCTGTTGAGATCTTGAGAGTTGTGAGAAGGGTCTGAGAGAATCCTTAGAAGGAAGAGGGTTAAGAGAACATTTATGTTTATTTATATTACAGGAAAATGCGGTCTGCAGAAGCCATGCATCGATGCTCTGCCATGAGGGTTTTTTACCCTGAACTGTTCACTCTGCATTGATGTGCAGGGGCTTCGCAGCAAATCATCTGAACCATCAGACTCACTTTCTGGGAGTTGGGTGAGATTAAAAAGGAGGAAAGTTTGAGCTGAGGAGGCTGGGATCCCACAGCCAGGTGCATGTGGAGGAGCCATTCCTGAGAGAAGGAAGGGTTTTCCTTACCCCTATGCTGTCCTTATCTCCTATAAAATCTTTGCCCCTGCTCATGTGATTTCTTTATCTTCAGAAGCTTCATCACAGCTGAGTCCACAAAATTCTGCGCCTGGGACAGAGAACAAGGCAGGAAGCGGGGCTCAGTGTAGTCCCCTCAAGTTCTCAACAGTTTGCTCCCAACTAATTACATCCCCATGTGTCTTAGCTGGCTGCAACTGGTGTTTGGGTGAAGACGCAAGTCAATCTCTTGCCTGTGCCTGAAATAGTCAGGGGGCACCTGGCATAACCCAGATATCCAGGGGAGGCAGTATTAGAGTTTTATCATCTTGCATTACTACGAAGGGGAAGGGCAGATCCACAGAAGGGCAGCCAGTTTAAAAAGCAGAAGAGGGAAGAGGTGGCCAGCTCCTGGGGAGGGGACCTGGGAGAGGAGAAGGCAGATGCAGGAGCGAGGACTGTAAGACACACATGCTGGCAGCAAAGTCTGACTCAGCCAAGGCTTCCCTAAAAAATTCAAACACACATTTGAAAGGAGTTGTAGGACATGAGGAAAGAAGAGACCGTTTTCCAAGAAACCCTGAGAACAGGGAGGTTACCACCTGCTGTGAAGTCACAGGCAGAGCACCTGTCAGAACGACTGGAGCCCACAGCAGTCCTTCCTTACTGCCTTGGACAGGAGTCCTGGGCTGGGACCTCCCCTGGCCTGCAGACCAGCCATGGGCTTCTGGATCCTCTACTGTGCAGCCCTCTGCCTCCTGGCAGCAGGTGAGTCCTGGGACCAAGTGGCATGATCAGAGAGTTGTTTCAGCTTTCTGACAATGTCTACAGCAATGGCTTCCTGCTGGGACATGCCTGAATTATGTTTCTTTCTTTCACAGGCCCCTTGGACACAGCTGTTTCTCAGACTCCAAAACCTCTTGTTGCACAGGTGGTAAATGAGGTGTCCCTTAAATGTGAACAAAATCTGGGCCACAATGCTATGTACTGGTATAAGCAGGACACCAAGCAATGGCTGGAGGTTATGTTTAGCTACTATAACAAGGAACTCACTTTAAACGAAACGGTTCCAAGTCGCTTCTCACCTGATTCTCCTGACAAAGCTCATTTAAATCTTCATGTGCAGTCCCTGGAGCCAGATGATTCTGCTGTGTATCTCTGTGCCAGCAGCCAAGACACAGCCCTGCAGAGTCACCTCCTCCCTGTGCACAAACCCCTGGCCAGGAGGAAGCTGTGGGGCAAGGAGTTCCCTGTGCCCAAGGCTCCATTCCCATTGCTCTTGGACCCAGCGGAGTCACAATTTGTGGTATCACTGAACAGTCCCCAGTGTCTCTCCACGCTAAGTATGAATGCTAATGGCTTCCATTGCTAGTTTGCTTCTGAAAACCCTGCTCAATTCTCCAGACTTCCAGAATTTGGTCTCTGCTTAGCTTTTTTGTTTACACAACCTTGGAATTTTCTAGAAAAAAATAAAAAATATATACTAATGCATATTAAATGTAATATATATTAAATTGGATCTGATTTTCAATATTGTATATCCCAAATTTCAGATGCCTTTGGAATCAGTTTTATTTTTCCTATAAAATTATACAAGCAGTATATACTATTCCTATTTTTTATAAATATGTTTATTTTAGTTAACTTGTCCATTTACTTAACTCCTCTCAATCTAAATAACTGGAAATCAAACTCATGGCTTCATGCATATATTTTTTAATTTTGCTTATTTTTAATTTTTATGTATTTATATTATTTTTTATTTTATATATTTCCTTTTTATTTAAAAGAGGAATATATGGAAAATGGTATACATGCAGACTCTGCTTGGTGCCCTTTCCCCCCCTTGCTTCCCCTTTCTCCCTCCCAACAATGAGTGTTCAGGTTAACCATGCTACATTCTTAATTTTACCCATATTTAATTGTAGCTCCTTCATTGATCAACCTCGGCCTTTTTCTTCTCCTACCCTTCTCTAGCTTTGCTGAGGTTTCCCTCCATTATCTGGAGTCCTTCTGGTATTCCTAATACTCCTTAGTTCGGGCATATTAGAGAAAGTATATGACTGTTCTCTTTCTGTGCTTGCCTGGTCTCATTTAACATAATGTTCTCTAGGTCTTTCCATCTCATTTTATAAAAAATTTTCCTATTTCTGGACAAGGGACTTGGATGGGGATTGGATAAAGGCTAATTGGGTGATGTGTGCTTGTATATCCTCACAAGTCTTGTATTCCATTGAGATGTTTGACTACAATGCACCAATAAAAATGTTAAAGAAAAATCAGACCTAAAGAAAAGAAAGAGTAAAGGGAAAAAAAAGAAATCAGCCAAAGACATATTGACAAAATTTCTAGAGGAAAGCATTTATATTAAAATTCACTGCAGAAGCTATTAAAATACCAATTTATAAATAATAGGACAAAAGTTTAGAATTTAAAAGAAAATTATCAAACATTATAGAAATAAAGGAATAGGAAAATGTTTCATGCATAAGTTTTTACTTATTCAGTTTCTTTCTGTTTCTTCTAGAAAGGGACAAAGCATTTTCTTGCTAAAATAGATGATTAATAGATTAATTTAAATGACATAAATGCTAGTGTTTACATCTGGATGAATTTTAGATTCTTTTTATCTAAGAGTGAAATATCTCCAGCTACAGCAGGTTGGAGGTTTATCTTATATGTTTTCTGTTCAAGGAGAAGATATTCAACCACTTAAATTCTAAGCCATTTAATTTTATACATTTTGTTTTATGGGTCACATTGACGATTGGACAAATAATAAATGTGACCCATATATTAGAAATATTTTATATTTTCTTTCTGGTTCAGCACATCCCTGTCTTTAAAAAAAAATCTTATTTAAAATTCTTGACTTAAATCATAGGTAACTATCAGCCTGCTCTTAACATACTTCTATGCAACATAGACTTATAATTTTATTCCAGGCCTACCTAACACAATCAAAATTATCATAATAATTTGGAAAAAATATGTAACATCACAACATATAGATATTGAAAATCATTTAGTATTAGGGATTATTTTATTGTATTTTTTATATTTAAATTTTCTAGAACACAAATCCAATACTAGTAAAAATGTACATTTTAATAATGGTGATATTCTAGTATCTAACTAGCCAAAAAGCATACACAATTTATAAATAGAAGTAACAATGGTAGGACTTCCCAAGTAGTTTACTTGAAATGCTACATGAACAATGACCAGGGCTGGTTTGGTCTCTAAAATTTAGAAATACCCATAACTCAGTCAGTATCTGCCCCCTACATTATGTCTTGCCTGTCTCCCACAAGGCTATTTATTCATAGGAAAAATAATGAGTCTCCATGGGGAGTACAATGCTTAAAATACAAAATACAATGCTTTAAAATGCTCTTAACTACATAAGGTTTAAAGTAACTCCTAAGTCGTTTAAATGGTTTTTTAATTGCGGGTATATGAACAACATTAAATGATATGCTTTTGGGGGGTTAATTTATATATAACAACAAAAGACAGATGTAGAGAGTCTATATGTTGGTAAATAGAGAGAATGAAAATTTTGGGAGACTGAGAAAGCAGGTTATAAGATGTTCATGAAATGTCTGATTGTTTGTTTTATCCTAAGATTGTCCCAAATGGAAAGGACCAGGATTTAAAAAAATCTAGAGAGTTAAAGCAAGTTGCAGAATGTTTGTGGTAATTTTCAGAGCTTCTGTTGTATGTTTGTTTGCATATGGGATGAAGATGGATTATTAACAGGGTGGAGGTTTCTAATAAGCATACCGCATGTATATTCCCAAAAGAAAAGTGCTAGGGTTCAGCAACAGGGGTGTACTATGATACAGTTTTTAAGATATGTGGTCAAATAGGATATCCATTGTCTTTCATATTACTCCTTTTGCAAAATTAAAAATTGCTGCTGGTTTAGGAGCAGAAATCGCCCTAAAGGCAGCCTCAGTGTCTAATTTAACTACCTCAGTGACTCAAGTGGCCAATGACACTGGACTAAATTTTAGAGAGATGCAAAGATCCTTAGACTCATTGGCACACATGGTTTTAGATCACAGATCAGCCCTCTATTATTTGCTAGCTGACCGAGGAGGAGTTTGAGCTATTGCAAATACTTTCTGTTGCATATATGTAAACTCCTCAGGAACAGTAAAAACTAGAACTGAGGACATTCTAAAAGAAGCTAAGTGGCTACAAGAACAGGATGCGAAATCTCTGTCACCACAAATATGGAAACAGATCCAAAAGTATGTTTCCATCCATTACGTCATGGCTGCTGCCTTTTCTGGGCCCTTTAATCATGTTAAGCGTCATTCTCATCTTTGGTCCATGTTTTCTTGACATGCTAACCAAGTTCATCTCTTCTGATTTAGAAAAATTCAAGCTACACATGGTCCTTCAAATGGAGCCTCACATGAATTTCCAAGCCCCAGTCTACAGTGGCCGTCTAGATCGCCCATCTCCCATGGGGTCCTAACTGCCGCTACCCCAGGATGCCCCCTTTCAGCAGGAAGTCGCTAAGAGCAGTCATCACCCTAGTTCCCTAAAGGCAGTTATGTTTCCCTATTCAGAAGGGAGGATTGAGGAGATAGAAAGGAAATAGGCAGATAGGCAGATAGGGAAGAGGCCTCAGTAGAAAAAACTTAATTTCCTGAGGGTCAATGAATATCAGTTCTTCCAAGGATCAGAGATAAGATGGACCAAATCTTCACAAAACCATCTGTTTAGTAATCAACAAACCCAGAAGATATCACTGGAGCAAGTCTGACACTCCTCGTGAAAGAAGACACTTCTAAGGACATACAAATACCCTTTGCAAATTCTGAGAGCTGCTTCCCATAATTCCCAGAATCCCAAACTCACCACAACCAACAGAGGACATGCAGACATATATAAACCCCTAGCCCAGTAACCAAGATGGATTTCCCTCTCTGGGAACCCTTCCCCTTTAAGGAGCTTTTCTCTCACTCGCAGATCTCATTAGCCTTGAGAGAAGGCAGAGTACAACTAGGGCACATGGCCTGGGATACACTAGGGTAGTGACCTGAAGGCCTCTGTTGGACATCAAGGCTGACCAGGGGCCCTAGGGGTGACCTGCACTTTTCTGGAAGATTGCATGGACTCTGGGAAAAGCAACTTGCAACTGAAGGCTTTCGGCATGGGCTACCCTCAAGTATTGACCTAAAGGCAGCTGCTGGACTTCAGAGTTCCAACAGCCCCTTTGGGCTGTTCGGTGACTTTTCTCTAATCCCTGCTGCTTCCAATAAACCTTTTACTCCCCTTAAAAAAATAAATAAAATAAAATTTAAAATAGATGGGGCTTTGAAGGTCCTTTTCTTCCTTGCATTTCTGGATGAGAAAATATGATATTACATATATGAATGATTTAAACATTGTAATACAGATGTCAATATCTATTGATAAAATTGTCCTACTACAATAAAAGTCTATGGGTTAAAATACGGGTGTCTATATACTTGTTCTTAGCTGTTGCTCAGTATTTGTTTTTATCAGATCAAGTTGGGGCATTGAGCTCTCTTGGGGCTGATAATTCACATCTATTTTCCTCAGTTCTAAGGATCCTGATATGTAAAATTGGAGTATCCTGGGTGTGTGGTGACTGCTGAAGTTTCTTATCACTCTGTTGTTTCACAAGCTTTGTGCATTCTTCCTGGGATGCACAAACCCTTCCCAGCTGCTGAGTTTGTGGAATGTAGGCAGGTCTGGATTCCAGAGCTGGTTAGTGAGAGGCCTGTGGTCTGGAGATGTGCAGTTCTGTCTAGAAGGTGGTGCTGTGCTCTGGCTAAACAGATAAGGCTGGGACTAGCAGAGGGGTGGGAACAAGTGGAGGGTGGTGTGAAGAGAAAGGCCAGTACAAGGGAGCCCATCCTCAGATCATCTGAGAGCAGTGGCTTTGCACCAGACACTAAAGTCAGTTTAAGCTTGACTTCACTTTATCTTGTAGCACATGCTTTCTGTTGGTCTCTTTCAGCATCAGTGTACAGGATATTTGTTCTAATCCCATCCAAGCTCCACACCCTCACCTACAAGGACAAGGCCTGGTCCAGCCCTTCATGTTCTCCCCAGTTCCCTCTACAGTGCATGGCTGCTGATCAGCACCACCACCCTGCCCTTTAAATAATGAACACTGTGACCATCTCATCACTGTCCCTCCACAAAGCTGGGCCACAATCTCAGACATGAAGGAATGTAACAGGGTGTTATCACCTAGCTCTAAGCAAAGAGAGAGGGGATCCCTAGGAGTGGAAATGTTGTATATCTGAGAGGGGTCCTGGAGGGAAGGGGATACAGGAGGACCTTCATAATGAGAACAGATAAAAACAACAGGTATCTGTCAGAGTAATCTCCCTGAGAAGGAAAAAAAAGGGGCTCTGCTCTTTTTGCATTCACCCCAGTCATACCAGTCTGATCAATGAGAAAGCATCTGCTATTAGGATCTAGACAGTTTTAAAAAGGGGAGGAAGACATATCCCCTGAAAATGGAGAAACAGGAACAGTGACATCACGTGCAAACGCACCAACCAGGGCCACAGAGTCTGGAGCCAGCCCCCTCGACCAGGAGCTTTAGCTAGAGGAGGCCACACCGGGGCCTGACTTCACCATGGGCTGCAGGCAGCTCTGCTGTGTGCTCCTCTGTGTCCTGGGGGCAGGTGAGTTTTGGGTACAAATGGGCTGTCCTTGAACTCCAAGCATCTTCCTTTAGTCTTCAGGAATAACCTAAGTCCTGGGTTTGGTCTGAATCTTGTCCCTTTCCCTCCACATGGACACCAGAATTACCCAGACACCCAGACATCTGGTTATGGGAACAAGAAAGAAGAAGTCTTTGAAATGTGAGCACACTGAAGACCACAACGCTATATACTGGTATAAACAGAAGGCAAAGGGGCTTCCTGAGCTCATGTTTTCTACAACTTTAAGACACTTGTCAGAAATGAGATGGTGCCCAGTCACTTCTCTACTGAATACTCTGACAACACTTATGTGTTTTTTCATGTGACTGCCCTGTGGCCTGAGGACTCAGCCCTCTATCTCTGTGCCAGCAGCAAAGGCACAGCCCCACAGAGTCACCTTATACCTATGCACAAACCTGTGACTGTGGGGGCAGCTCATATATCCTTTGAACATTGCCTGCAGGACCCCAGTCAAGCTGTAAGCCACAAAACCACCTGCCCTTTCACCCCAAGGGACCTCTCTGTATGCTAAGCACATTTTCAGCATGGTGGGATTCTATCAATTGCATGAGACTGTGCTCTGTCAACTGATGAAAAGATAAACACTTTGGGATCCATTCCTATTGATGCCCTCTTATCCTGAAACAAAACAAGGGTTAGAGTTAGAGTTAGGATTAGGGTTAGGGTTAGTATTGTAAAATGCAAAGTTTAGTTTAAGAGTTCACAGGGTCTCTGAACCTTACAGGACTGGAGGCTGAGACAGGATCCTGCGGTATATTCTACTCTTGAGGGCCTGTGATGGTCCAGATTTCTCAGGATGCAAGAAGCTCCTTGTGTGGGAACTATTTCTACCCAGGCTAGGCGGTACTAAGCTTAGGGAACCAGAAAAAGGACTTACACATGGGTCCAGGGATGGAATCAGCTGCAAAAACAGAGGGAGACCCATCCTATGGTAAATATGTTTGTAAATATGTGTTTCTCTATGTTGTTGTCTATTCTTTCATTTATCTTTTTTCTCCTCAAGTTTACCATGAACCCACATGCTAATCAAGCCCAATTTGGACCAGACAGTCTTTCTGCACTTTGTGGGCAGGAAGCCCAGTCCTGTCTGTTCCACCCATACAGTTGGGACTTTACTCAGCCTGTTATTTTTCCCTTTCTCTGAAATGTGCTTAGTGTTTTCAGGTTTCAGCTCCTTTCTGGACTGTCCCTTCATACTGACACTTGTAGCACTTTTTAGCCCTTCTTTGTCTACTTATTCCTGACATTTCAAATCAGTAGACTCATAGAGTCTCTGTATTGTGGCTTAGAACTACCCCTGAGGGAGGAAGGGGGATTATCCTGTTCTATTCTAGTCTTGCATTTTGCTAGACTTTCTTGATACCTGTGCTATCAGAGGGCCCCTCTCAGCAGCACTACCTAGCACCACCTGCACATCACACCATACTCTGTGAGCTTCTGTTCTTGAGGCACTGTGCCCATGGTGGCCCTCAGGTCCCTGCCCTTGTGGGGACGCCCTTCATTCTGTGAGTGTAGTAACTGTGAAATCATGCGATCTCCTGTTTGGGCTGCTAAGGATCAGAGCTCCAGCATGGAATGGCTTCCCCCTGCCTGAGTCTTCCATGGATAGAAGCCTCCTTTGCTGTATAGTTTTTAGTCTCCCAGGCATAGGTGAGTCTTGACCATGCTTGGAAAATTCCAATTTTATATTAGGTTACTAAGGGCGATTCCATTTTGTTTTATTTTTTATTGGTGCATTGTAGTCATACAATTTGATGGAGTACAAGACGGTAGAGGCATACATGCACACGTCATTTCTTTAGCCCTTCCCCAATTCCCACACCATTCCCTCCTTCTTCTTTCTTGTGTTTGGCTTAGTGGTTGACTCTGATATGTATGTGAATGTACATCATGTACATTAGGGAATTTTCTTCTTCCTGTCTCCCATTCCCCTCAGGGGGCCTTATTTGAACTTAAACTATACTACAAAGCAGTGGTAATAAAATCAGTATGGTACTGGAAAAAAAACAGATACATAGATGAATAGAGTAGAATAAAGACTCAGAAACAATTCCACACAGATTTGACAATTGATTTTTGTCAAAGGGGCCAAAAATGTACACTGGAAGAAAGATAACCTGTTCAACAAATGGTGTTGGAAGCACTCGTTAACCATATGCAGAAAAATGGAAATAAATTCCACTTTCTCATCCTGCACAAGAGTCAATTCAAGATGGGTCAAAGACTTTAAATTAGACCAGAGACCTTGAGGTTTCTTGAAGAGTTGGGGTTGAATAATAAACAAAGATGAAAGTGTTTAGTTGGCAGCTATTGTCTCTTGAATCCAGCCCAGGTATTTGCTCATCTGATGTAAACACCAGGATGGCCTTTCAGAGCACAGCCAGAGCCCCAGGAGACAATGCCCTGGAGCTCTCCATTGCAGGCCACAGGTGACCAGAATCACACTGAGGACAAAGGAAAATGCAATCAGATTCTTGTGCATGCCTGATGTTAGAATGGAGTTCAAGATAAACTTTTGTACTTCAAGAAATATTGTTTTACGGTGCTGATCCTCCACGAGCAACTTCTCTACCTCTTGAGATTCAGCTGTCAATTTCTTTTTGTTAATTTATTTTTTGGTGTTTTTTTGGAAAAAGGGTCTCACTAAGTAGCTGAAAGCCTCACTAAGTAGGTGAGGCTGGCTCTGAACCTGCACAATTCACTTATTTCAGCCTCCCAAGTGTGGCGCTAACAAACATGCACTACCACGCCCAGCACCACAATGCCTGGCTTTTATCATTATCATAATTTTTCATCTTCTTTCCTTGTAGCCACTCTTCTTATCTTAATATATCCATATGACAAGAAATGTGAGTAATAGAAGTCATTAATACTGTACTGTGCTCCTTTAAAAAGGGTGCCATTCCAATATCGCCATGAAAGGGAGTCTGAGTGCACTGTTAATATAACTAACTTCTGTGTATCCATTTGCCAATGTATTGTTATAAAAAAGAGGCACAGTAAAGCACTAAGTCCCAGGATATTTCCCTTTTCTTCAAAATCTAGCCAAGTTAAGAGAATCTTGATTGTAAGGCTATGTTAGAATGTTCAGAAACATGATTTTGGAGGAAATTGGCTTTCCATTATGCACACTGAAAAACAGGGCAAGTTACTGTTGTGTGTAGAAAGCTGTTTTCTTGCACTTACACCAGAACAGTTGATCCTTGGGGTGCTAGCCATTTATGCAGATTAACCAAGCTAATGGTGACAGTGGCACAGCTTCTGCAGCCTAACATAAAATACTGCTTCTCAGTGACAAGCATTTATGGAACCAAGCTCACTATAGACAAAGCATGTGTCACTATCCTACAAGCCACCATAGACAAGCACTGAGTGGGATGAATGTCCTACATTCTGGAGAAGTCCTGTGAAGGAAGGAGGTTCTGCTTTTCAGGCATCATGAGGGACAGAGTTCTTCTTGGAGAGTCACTGATTTCTTGTAATTGTTCTCTAATATATGTTTGCCACGTTCTTGGAATTGTTCTTGTAATTGTTCTCCAATATATCATATATTTCCCATGTTCTGTGGGCAATTTCTTTGCCCTTTCCCAATATGTCCAATTGCCCTGGTACAGCTGACCTGTGGGCATAACAACTCTTAACACTAACAATCATTACCACAAAGAAAAAACTTCTAATTTATCTCAGAGTTATTGCTAACCTTTATTTTTAATTTTATTTTCCATTGGTGCATTTTTGTCATACATCTTAATGAGGTACAAGATGGTAGAGGTATACATTCACATATCACTTATTAGCCCTTCCCTAAATTCCACCTCATTCCTCCATCCCTCCTTCTCATATTTGGCTTAGTGATTGACTTTGGTATGCTTGTGAATGCATGTCTAATCTTTCATAATCAGTCAAATGTTCAATTTTCTAATCTCTTTCTTTCATGAAAGGAGAAATCAAGTGGAAAAAAAGTGATAATGAGATAGATGGATAAGGAATACCAAGACACTTACCTGGCAAGAGTCCTTTCCATCCTCCAGGAACCCCAGGCAGAACATGTTGACAGTTGTTATGCCTGGCTAGGCCTTTTGACAAACAGTATCAGCGAGAACAGGAGAAGAACAGGATATTTAACTGTGGAGTGCAAAAGTGAAATTACTCATTGTTTTGCATCTCTTTTAGAATATTTTCCATTTTTTTTACAATTAGCCTATATCTTCAAATTTGGTAGAATATTTTTTCTAGAAATAATCTCAGTAATTCTAATTAATATATCCTTCATCTAACAATAAAACTATTGACCACAGATCTCAAACCCTGAGACATTTTTTCTAATGTGCAATCTCTATGCATGTTCAAAATCATTGCCTCTGTTTCTTTATCTTCTTCGTTTATAGTTCTTTGATACCACTACTCATACTTTAATAATATACATTGATATTATTATAATAAAATTATTTGTATTGTGTCTTTCACATGGTGTCAAGAAAATAAACTATATAGCCAGGTACATTGGCACAATCCTAGAATTCTTGAAGGTCTCAGTCATAAAGATGGCTGGATCAAATCCAATCTCAGAAAGTTAACAAGGCCCTCAGTAACTTACTGAAGATCTGTTTTTGAAAAAAAATTATATGAGCAAATAGGGCAATCTAACAGAGGGTGATGAAAGGGGAGAAGATGAAAACTCCTTAATGTTCATGATGCGCATTCACAAACATATCAAAATCAATCACTAAGAGGAATATAAGAAGAAAAGAGGGGTAGAGAATGGTGTAGGAAGTCTGCAAGGACTAAATGAATAATGTGTGCATGTATGACTCTACCATCTTGTACTCCATTAAGATGCATAATTGCAATGCACCAATAAAAAAGAAAAAATAGAGCTGGGGTATAGCTGAGTGTTAGAGAACCTATGGATCCCATTCTCAGAATCAATGGAAAAAAGAGAGGAATATATATACACCTAATATAAATGTAAATATATTTATAATGTATATGTATGTATATAACTATTTAGCTAAGCACAATGACACACATCTATAATGCCAGTACTTGGGAGGCTGAAACAGGAGTATTTCAGATGCAAGGACAGTCTTATCAACTTCAAGAGGCATTCTGAAAATTAATGAGAGAAACTATTTCAAAGTATAAAAGGTGAGGGGCATGTAGCTCAGAGCTAGAATGTCTCTAGGTTAAATCCTTGGTATCACAAACAAAAAACTATTATCTATGTATCATCTATATTTCTATCTTTCTATTAATCTATCTGTCATCTATCTATCTATCATTATCATCACCTTTTGCCATTTTTTTCTATAACTGGACTTTGTTAGCTTTGCCTTTGAGAAAATTTGGTCTAGCTAAGCAGCAACATGGCTTTCACTCTACTAGTCTCAGACCAGATCCTTGTGTTGCAGAAGGCACCTATCTCCATTGCTCAAGGTGTTGCTCCAGCCAGATACAAGGCACTGAGTACCAGTAGATGGACATGATCTTGGCAGAGAGAATGTGAATACAGGAGAGTGGATCAGGGCAGGTGATATCAGTTTAATCAGCATGATGTCATTGTCATTTATGGGAGTATTATACTTTGGGTGGGAGATACTCTTGGCTGCTTCAATGAATTGATCATCACCCTCTATGACGTTTATGTTGTGTTCTCCTAGACATATCTTCATTTGGCTGAATTAAAGAATTAAATGTTTCTTAAATATATAATCTGTCCTTCTTCAAATTACTCTATCCCTTATCATGAACATAAACACAAATTCCAGGTTCTTCAAGCATTCAAGCATATAAGTGATTGTGTACTCAAGGTAGCCTTATGAATTTCTGCAAAGTGATGCAAGGAAGAGAATTTTTTTTAGAAAAATGTTCTTTGAACAGTGAGGTGTGCAAATAGAAACCATACAGTCCCAATAAGTCTATTTGATTGAAAATGTGATTGGTGGAGCTTAGTTAGCACTATTATCTCAGCTCCAGTGGGGATAACTGAGTGTCATTAGGAGATGAGGCAGAAGAGAGAGAGTGGAACTTTTGGGGAGCAGAATGAGTTATGCTTTCTTTAATGTTATAATGAAAAATGATACATTTTATTATTTCCATGTGCAATTTTTCCTGATTTTGTGATTAAGACTATGAACTGATTCATGTTCTGAAGCTATTCTAGGAATACTTCATCAACAATGACCATCCTTTAGAGATGTAGTATGATAATCAAGGTAAGAGACCTGCTCCAAGGAAAAAGTTGCCCAACACATAATATATTGGAATAGTCAGGCTCAGAGAATCTGCACATTTCTTTCATTAAGAAACACTATGTAATTTTCCCTGACTGTGTTTTGATGGGGCTAAAATGTAAATTGGCCTAAAAGAAAAGAAATATTGATATTGTTCACTTATCCCTTGCGGGGATTGTAGCAGTGAGCTGCTGATAGAACCCACTGGTCACTCATGAGGGGGCCTCCCCATGTGTGAAAACCAATGTTCAGGGACACCTGGTAGGGAAGTGAATTAGGCAGACAGGTGTAGCCCCCACGGATTCTGTCATCATCACCTGCATTGGGAAGAGCAACTGATGAGAAAAGTTGAAACTGTATGAAACACCCAATTTGTAATTTACAATTTGCCATGAAGTTTTGTAAAATCTCTAGAAATAGACTAAAATGTTCTTTTATTTCACATCACCAATGATATAACTACTGCTCCCAGGATTGCAAGAAAGATGAAGAACTTCATGGATACTCACTTGATCTGGACCAGGGAACAGATGAAGTTTTGTCATCCACAGATATTTATATTTTCAGGTTTATTACTGACATTCATAGCTATAAGTGTCAGAAAGTGAGTCCACTGCAAACTCACAAAACTAAATTTAGAATTCAATTCTGGGACACATAGATGATGATTCAGCAGTAAATTTAAATAGTACTTTTTCCATTTTTCCATTTTTCCAGAAAGTTATGGAAATAAAAGTTGAACACTCCTGGTAGAAAATGTTTTTTAAATAGGAAAATATGTTGGAATAAGAAACTCTTAGGTGCTTGGTTATCCCAAGTATGAACTTTTGTCCAAAAGGATGTCTTGACTCCTGTACACTTGCTGTGTAATATTGGCTAATACACTTGCTGTGTAATATTGGCTAGTGGACAAACATACACTTTAGATTATGGTATTTCTAATATTTCATATTATGTTTATCTTTTTATTATTAGTGATAACAACTTGTCTTATTGGGAATAATGATATTTTTCATGTTTGTAATTATAATGGATTAAAAATGTATAAATCAAAACTTGATACTATCTGGAGTTAATCTACATCAGGGAAATAGGAGTCATTTCCTGTCATATTTCCCATTTTTATAGATTCATTTACCCTCAGGGAACCAAGACAATAAATTTTACATGAAAATCCTAGAAATTCATAATTCATATATTTTAAATAACATTTATAATAATGTTTCTTTTGTACTATATATTGTTATTCATTTTGTGTTCCCAGTTTGTGAATTACAGTTGTACATATATAAAACACTATATATATAGACATTCATATTTGTATGTAAATATTTTGGATTTATACTATATGCAATCTTAGGTATGCATTGGTGACTTGGAGTGTATCCTTAAGGATAAGGCAGAACTATTGCATTCTAAATATTTTGATCATATTAATTTAGTAATCCTTATCACAACATTATAATAAACCAATTATCATTTCCCCTTTACTGAATGGAAAAAATGAAATACAGGGAAATCTGATTTGGCCAAATTCACACAGCAAGCACCTGGTAGAATCAGAATTCTAAGAAAATAGAGCTAGAGAATTTGTGCTCTTACCACATTAATGCAGATTTTTGGTGGACAGTATCAAACTGAAGCTTATGAAGTATATGCTGTGTGTCAGGCACCATCATAAGCGGGTCCATGCATTCTCTTTGAGTCCTGACAGACAACACTACTAATGTTGATCTCTACCTTTCACCATTTAAGTGATGGGAAATGGAAGGTATATAGAAGTCAAATACTTGTTTGCTTAACATCTATACGTTGTCAGATCCAATGCTGAGATCAAGCAACCACATTCCAGGGCTGAATCCACATCTGTGAGCACATTTGCATAATAAACAATATTGTGTTAGCTCTATCAAACTCAAGGCTACTTTTAAAGGTTTAACAGAATTCTGGCAAATGCAAAAACAAGCAAACAAACAAAACTGGTCACTGGTCACTGCTCCTTGATAAAAAACTTATCAGAATTAATAGAGAAGGACATAAGCACTCTAAATGAGGAAATCTCAAAGTAAATAATTTTTTTTCTATATAACATCTTTCACATTTCATTTTACTTTTTAATTTTTTTAATTAATTTATTTATTTTTTAAATTGGTGCATTGTAGTCATATATCAATCACATTGGAGTACAAGACTTGAGAGGATATACAAGCACACAACATCCAATTAGCCCTCATCCAGCCCCCATCCCATTCCCTCCCCCTCCCTCCATCCCATGCTTCTTTGGTGATTAACTTTGATACAATTGTTTATGTACCTCCTGTGTTTTAAAGAGGCTCCATCCTCCACTATTACATACCCTCTGATTGGTCACATTAGTTGCTTCACTATAGGGCCCTTTCTATAGCTCAACCTCTTCCTGTTGCCCCTTTTCTCCTAGTTATTGCTGATAAGGAGAAGCATCTGATTTAAATTTTCTGTGATATTTCTCTGTGCATGCTGCATTGCAAGTACCGATCCCACTCTTGACGGCCCCAGTAGTGGCCTGGCTACTCAGTGGACTGATCCAGACCTCGCAGGCTCAAGCAGCAGCCTTGCCTCATGGGAGGCACCAGTTCTGGTCTCACTTGCCCCCACACCAGCATAACCCCTCAGCTTGCTTTGATCCTGGCCTTGGAGGCCGCAGGAGTGGCCTTGCCTCACGCAGGCTCCTATGCTGGCCACTGGCCCCTGCACTGGCCTAAACCCTCGGCAGGATTCCGATCCCGGCCTCAGAGGCCCCAGCACCAGCCTAGCCTCATGGCAGGCTCCAATGCCTGCCTTGCTGGTCCCAGCACTGGCCTAAACCCTCAGCAGGCTCTTATCCAGCCTCGGAGGCCCCACCGGCCTTGCCTCAAGGCAGGCTCCGATGCCGGCCTTGCTGGCCCCAGCACCAGCCTAACCCCTCAGCAGGCTCTGATCCCGGCTTTGGAGGCCCCAGCACTGGCCATGACACATGGCAGGCTCCGATGCCGGCCTCGCCTCACAGCAGGCTCCGATGCTGGCCTCGCTGGCCCCAGCACCGGCCTAACCCCTCGGCAGGCTCTTATCCTGGCCTCGGAGGCCCCAGTAACGGCCTTGCCTCAAGCAGGCTCTGATGCCGGATATGCTGGCCCCAGCACCGGCCTAATCCCTCGGCAGGCTCTTATCCCAGCCTCGGAGGCCCCAGTACCGGCCTTGCCTCAAGGCAGGCTTGGATGCCGGCCTCACTGGCCCCAGCTCTGGCCTAACACCTCAGCAGGTTCCAATCCCTGCCTCGGAGGCCCCAATACCAGCCTTGCCTCATGGCAGGCTCCGATACCGGCCTCTCTGGCCCCAGCACCGGCCTTGCTTCACGGCAGGCTCCAATGCTGGCCTCGCTGGTCCCAGCATTGGCCGAACTCCTCGGCAGGCTCTTATCCTGGCCTCGGAGGCCCCAGTACTGGCCTTGCGTCACAGCAGTCTCCGATGGCAGCCTCGCTTGCCCCAGTACCGGCCTAAACCCTCGGCAGGCTCCAATCCTGGCCTTGGATGCCCCAGCACCGGCCATGCCTCCAAGCAGGCTCCGATGCTGGCTTTGCTGGCCGCAGCACCAGCCTAACCCCTTGAAAGGCTCTTATCCTGGCCTCGGAGGCCCCAGTACCAGCCTTGCCTCATGGCAGCCTCCGATGCCGGCCTCGCTGGCCCCAGCAGGGGCCTAACCACTCCGCAGGCTCTTATCCTGGCCTCGGAGGCCCCAGCACCGGCCTTGCCTCATGGCAGGCTCCGATACCGGCCTCTTTGGCCCCAACACTGGCCTAACCCCTTGGCAGGCTCTTATCCTGGCCTCGGAGGCCCCAGTACCAACCTTGCCTCATGGCAGGCTCTGATGCTGGCCTCACTGGCCCCAGCACCGGCCTAACCCCTCGGCAGGCTCTTATCCCGGCCTCGGAGGCCCCAGTACTGGCCTTGTGTCATGGCAGGCTCCGATGCCGGCCTCGCTGGTCCCAGCACTGGCCTAACACCTCGGCAGGCTCTGATCCCGGCCTTGGAGGCCCCAGCACCGTCCTTGCCTCATGGCAGGCTTCTATGCCGGCCTCGCTGGCCCCAGCATTGGTCTAACCCCTCGGCAGGTTCCAATCCCAGCCACGGAGGCCTCAGTAGTGGCCTTGCCTCATGACAAGCTCCGATGTCAGCCACTGGCCCTGGCACCCGCCTAACCCCTCAGCAGGCTCCAATCACTGTCTCTGGGGTTATTATTTCAAAGGTTCCAGGTGCAATGTATCAGATCTCTGCCTCCCCTGAGTACTGGCCACTGCCATTGCCACTGCCTCCACCATTTCAAATCCTTCCCAGGCTCTTTTACCACTCTGAATGTTGTCCAGTGTTCCTAAGCATGCGTGACGGTAGCATTTGACATTTGGTGTAATTTCTCCAAAAAATAAGGTTGGTAGGATCCGGTTTCTGCTTCTCCTGAATATAAGTCTCCACCGCCATCACGGAGACCTCTTTCAACACTGCCTTTCTCCTTGGTCTCCGCTAAACTCTCTCCTTACAGGTGATGTCCAAGATTCTTAACAATATAGAGAAACAGCAGTCCTCCTTCATGGGGAATTTTTCCATAAGTTCCAGTGCATTTAGATAAGTTTTGTCTACATCTCCAGTGTCCTGGCATCTGCAACAGCATTCTTAACTCCTCTCCGATATTTTTCTTTTTCTTTTTCTTTTCCTTTTTTTTTAAATAAGAGAAGACAGTATATGTGGTTTGAGGAGGTAGTGGGATCAGGCACTCACTCAGTAGCACTATAATCCGGTCGGTTTCCCCATGGGTCCAGAGTGCTCCGCACTACTCTGCCTGGGGCCCAGGGTCCCATGACCCAGCCCGTCTGGAATGCCCCGTGCGATGCCCGCCTGGAACCCAGGGTACTAAGCCCGGTTTCTCCAGGGGTCTGGCGTGCTACGCGCAGTTCGGCCCGGGGCCCAGAGTCCCGCAACCTGGCCCCGGCTGGTGTGCCCCACCTGACCCCTGCCCGGGTCCCAGGGTAGTGGGCCCAGTTTCTCCAGGGGTCTGGCGTTCAACGCGCAGTTTGGCCTGGGGCCCATCGTCCCATGACCCGGACCCCAGCTGGTGTGCCCCGCGCGACCCTGGCCTGGAACCCAGCGTCTTACTGGGCCCGGTTTCTCCCAGGGTCTGGTGTGCTACACGCAGTTCGGCCCCGCCTGACCCCCGCCTGGGTGCCAGGGTACTGGGCCCGGTTTCTCCAGGGGTCTGGTGTGCTACACGTGTTCAGGCCTGAGGCCCAGAGTCCCGAAAGTAAATAATATTTTAAGTTTGATAAAGTAGGCAAAATCTTCAACTATGAAATAAAGCCTAAATAGCAAAGCAGAACATTTTCGGCTTAATAAAATTATCCCTCTTAAAGTTGTTTATAATTTGTATTAATTTCAAATTTTATAATTAATGAAGACAACATAGTTGAAGACAGTTTCTCAAACTGACACAGGTGATGGGATCAGATGCTAATAAATATTAAATTATACATGTTAATAATAAGTCCTGATTGAAAGGATGCAGGAAGAAGAGTCTTCCCCATCATGAGAGTTTAGTTGGGAAGACTTTCTCTCCTAATGAGAATGAGGTGTGTAATAAGATATTGATAATATTAGTGTGTGGAACCTATTAGGAATAAGAAAGTAGGATATTAGAATTAAGGTAGGATCCTTGTAGAAGTAAGAGATTCGAATATAGAGTTAAGATATAGAAGTAAGGTAAGATTGGAAACAGAATGAAGATCTGTGAGCCCAGATGCCCAGAAGGCCCCCCTCCAGCTTGTCAGACAAGGTCTCTGTCCTCCCCGCGCTGCCCCCCACCACAGCTGTGAGTAACATGAGCCCCATATCTCTGAGCTACATCAACCCTCTCCCTCTGGCCTCCGGAACAAAGCCATTCTAATTTGCTCTCCAGACAGGTTCCTCAGTGCAGAGATAAGCCTGGCCCAGCCAAGGTAAATGAGAAAGTCAGCCCCTCCTCGGACGGGGATTTTCCAGTCCAAAGAACATTTTACAAGCACTTCCACTCAGGCTGGGTCTGGTTTATGCGGGGAATTCAGACTGAGCACAGGAGGCCACATGTATGCCTTCCTCGCCCGCTCTCATCCTTGTAATGTTCTGCAGGTCCCCCCGCAGGTCCCCGCGGGAAGGCCAGGGGTTTCAGATAGTCACACCACCACGCATGGCCCTGTGCGGGGACAGAGCTGCTCCTGGCCTGGCCCAGGGTGGACACAGAGCAATGTTTGGAGAGGTCCTCCTCCATTCCCCCAACCCTGCGGTGCCAGGGCCGGTGCCAGGGCCCGAGAGGACCCTCTGGAGGGATCTGGATGTCTAGGCCTCTGTGGGCAGCAGCATGGATACCGAATATTCCTGGCTCACAGGAACAGAGTCTAGACCCCAGCTGCAGGGAAAGTTTGAGGGGTCAGGAAGAGAAGGGCAAAAGGAAAGGGCCAGGAGGGTCTAGGACAGCGGGCCTGCAGGAGCTCATGGAGTGGAGCAGGCTGCGGGTCAGGACCGTCTGGCCTCGCCCTTCCACTACTCCTCTGACAGCACAAGACAGGGACCCCTGCTGTCCACCATGGGCTACAGCCTCGGGCCTGACCCCTGACCTCTGGCCAGGCATCCTTGGTACTGTTAAGAATGACTTCAGAGAATTAAGACATTGGGATTTAGGATTCAGAATCTAGTTAACTTGTAAGTCCCGGTCTTTCTTTAATAACTACCTGCTCAAGTTCTGGCTTCTGTACAACTGCTTATGTATAGGTTCAACATCTGTTCGGTAATAGTCTTTCTCATTTTAGACTTGCTTGATGTTTATAGAATATTAGAAATTGCTTTTTAGGGATTACTTTTAAGTGCTTTAGAATGTAAAAGTAGTTCTTCCTGAGTTACAAGCCTGTATCTACCTGGAAACATCTGCATTCCACAAAATTGGCCAGAGGCAGCCCTAGCGAAGGAGCACATACCCTGAGGGAGATAAGCAGTCTTTGTGGGCTCAGACTCTGGGCGGGCTCTGACTTCTGGTGGCCTCAACATTATTGGTTGTACTTTTTTGTCCTTGTATCTGATGGGTTGTATTCTAAGTTTGGCGGGCTCTGACGTGTATATCCACTCCCTTCTGGGGCTATAAATCCAGACCCCAAAGTGAGCTCTTGGTCGAATTCCGACCCGCTCTCCTTGCTGTCTACTGAGGCTAACGCTATCTCAGCCAGAGTCTCACTCTGGTAGCTGCTGGGCAATTCCTCCACTGACAGTCAAGCTAGTGGAGGAATTTCGACCACTGGCCAGCCAGTAAAGAGCTGCAGCACAATAAACCCTGACTGTGTGTTACATCCTTGGTGTGTTTCATTATTTTGGTAAGGGGGGGGGGGTGCGATTCTCGGACCGTAACATCTGGAGGCCCCAGCGACATTGCCCCTTCCCCATCTAGCGAACGACCCCAAGGGCAGGAGTTTAACTACGACGGACCTCAGGTCGTGAGGCGTCATGTAAGGCCTGTAAAGAGACAGAGGAAAAAGCTTGGGTATTGGGACGCCATATAAGGCCCTTGTGACCTCTGTCACCTCTCAGGCGGCGAGATGTCATGTAAGGTGTGAGGAGGAGGAAAAGGCTTGGGCAGCAGGATGCTGTGGTAAGGCCCTTGTGACCTCCAGAGAGGCCCCGGCCATCGGGACACTTGCCCCAGGCATCGGGACGCTGTGTAAGGCCTGAGTGGCTGAAGGAAAAGGCTTAGGCAGCAATACATCATGGAAGGCCTAGGTGACCTCCATAGGAGACTTTTCAAGTCTCATCGGAGAGAGGATTCTTGTGGAATCCCCTGAGCTAGCAATGAAGTCGTACTAGCGAACGAAGAAGTCATCGAGCTGATTGATCTACCACCTCTGAAAAGGATACCATTTAGCCTCATTCAGGGTCCTAACTGTGAGTGTGTGAGTGGGTATTCGACAGTAAGAAGAACCAGTCCATGTGAATGGAGAGCATGGAGTGAGTGGAAACAAATGATGTGTGTTATTGAAATTGCAATCCCCTTGTTTTTATTATATCTTATATTAGAATACTGGTACCAGTAATAGAAATAAGTAGGAGTGACTAAAAATATTGGGGATGTGTGATTGGATTTGCAATTGTGTTGTCTGTATGGGAGTATTAGTTATCCTAGGACTGTCCTTGTTATGTGTGATTTTGAAGTATTGGTATTTTTAAATGCCTTTTATTGTGTGGTTAATAATAATTGTTTTATATTTAGAAATTGTGTTATTAGCAATAGTGATAGTTTATATGCCTAAGTATTTTTGGTATTCATTTTATAGATATTGTTATGTTAAAGTATTAGTGTTAGAAAGTAGCTGATTTTGGGTGGAGTTGAGCAAAGACATCTGTTAAAGTTAAAATCTAACAGTCCACCGGGGGAGTGCACATAAGCATTGGTCACCCGGCACTCTGAACTAGCCTACCTCTGCTAGATAGGGCAGGTTTACCTGAGACATCGTGGAGGCATACGGCACCAGGTAACAACCTGGTGAAGTCCCCTCCTTAATACAGCACACTTGCAGACCTGACACACTAGGAGAGCCCACCCCAGACTCTGGTTCAGGCAAAGGACTTCTACCGGTTGCCTGGGTGGCTTTCTGACCACCTGTAGCCCTTAAGGACTGGGGGGGGGGCAGCTCGGGACGAAGAACTAGCTGTCAGAGTCTAAAATCATACCCCTAGACTCATAACTCCTCTACCCAACTTGGCCAGAAATAATAAGGGTCTTAGTTATAAGGTTTCATAAGTATAGTATTAAAAAAAAAACTTAAGAAGAACATAGAATAAGTTGTTTGGTTTTAACAATGGGGCAAGCCCAAGTTACTCCCAGGGGTCTCATTCTTTCCCACTTCTCTAAGGTTAAGAAAGAGGCTCGGGAAAAGGGCCTGGTTATCAAGAATGGTAAGTTTAATACTCTCTGCTTTGCCGAATGGCCGTCCTTTGGAGTCGGATGGCCACCACAGGGGTCATTTTCACCAGGCCTAATTTCAAAGGTCAAAACAATCATCATGCATCCGGGTAGTCAGGGCCGTCCTGATCAAATCCCTTATATCTTGGTCTGGGAGGATGTAGTTCAGAAGCCCCCTTCTTGGCTCTGGCTGATTTTGCAGGCTATTGGCACTACAGCCCTAGTAGTTCAGGAGAAGAGGGGATCCCTGGAAGCCTCTAACTCCTTTGGGGAGAAATCTTATGCTCCAGTACTTCCGGAAAGCTCGTCCTTATATCCTTCTTTACTAGATTTAGAAATAGCCAGGCCACCTCCCTACACCCAGGCAGGGCAAGCAGCTGGTGGAGACATTCAGGCAAACCAAGAACCTAGTATCGTAGCCAGGCCCTCCTCTTCAGCATCTGTATCTCAGAATCAAGACAGGTCGTAGACCACGAACGAGGGGGCTCCATAGGCAGGAAGAAGAACAGGAGCCCACCTCCTCAACACAAGAGGAGGAAGTCTTGGTTCTCCCAGTTTGTGCTATTGGGCAGGGGGGACCAGAGGGGGATCAGCTTTATCAGTATTGGCCTTTCTCCTCCAGTGACCTCTATAACTGGAGAACCCAGAATCCCCCTTTCTCTGAAGATCCTAAGTGACTTATAGGGTTATTAAAATCTATCATGCATACCCATTACCCCACCTGGGACAACTGCCAGCAGCTGTTGAAAACGCTCTTCACCACAGAAGAAAGGGAGCGTATCCTCAATGAAGCCAGAAAGAATGTCCTCAGCGAGAACGGGAGACCCACCACACTCCAGAATGAAATCTATGACACCTTCCCTCTCAAAAGCCCAGATTGGGACATCAGGGATGCACAAGGTAGGGAGCGTCTCCGAGTATACTGCCAGACTCTAATGACCGGTCTCCAAGTGGCTGCCAGACAGCCTACAAATTTTTCTAAGGTAAAGGTTGTTGTTCAAGGAGAAACCAAAAGCCCGGCCACATTTTTAGAGTGCTTGTACGATGCTTATAGGCAGTATACCCCAATTGATCCAAAGGCAGACGTACACCGATCAGCCATTATACTTTCTTTCATTAGGCAGCCCCTGATATCAGAAAGAAATTAAGCAAACAGGAGAATCTGTGAGAGTTAACTGTGGGAGAAATGATGCAAATAGCAGAAAAAGTATTAAACACCAGAGAAACTAAGGAAGAGAGGGAGGAAAGGTTAAGAAAGGAGGATAGGGAGGTCCAGGAGAAATTTAGAAGTTAAGATTGTGACTTTCAAGCGAGAGAAAACCGAAAGCAGCAGAAAAAAATGGCTTGAATCTTTTTGGCAGTAGTCAAGGACAGGGATGAACATAAGCCAAGGAACAAAAGCTTTACCAGGTTAGATAGGAACCAGTGTGCAGGATACAGGGGCTATGGGCACTGGAGGCATAACTGCCCAAGACTTCAAGAGAGGGAAAGAAGGGGAGACAATTATAATTTCAAAAGAGAAAGGGAAAGAGCGGTGGAACAAGCTAAGGTCCTCTTAGCAGGAGAAGACGACTGAGTGGGTCGGGGCTCAGATCCCCTCCCCGAGTCTTGGGTAACTTTAACTGTGGAGGAGAGACTGGTAGGATTCATGGTAGACACTGGAGCTCAATATTCAGTACTAAACCCTCCATTAGGAAAACTAAATAAACAGAAAACCAGCTTAGTTCAGGGAGCCACTGGAGCGAAAGTCTGTTCCTAGACTAGCGAACGAACTGTTAATCTGGGAAAACACCAGGTTACTCATTCGTTCCTGGTGGTCGCAGAAAGTCCAGCTCTACTATTAGGAAGAGACTTGCTTACGAAAGTAAATGCTTGTATCCACTTTGAGCCAGAAGGAATTAAAGTTACAGATGGGGCAGGACAGCCATTACAGGTGTTGACTTTATCACTGCATGACAAATACCGGTTATTCAAGGAACAGAAAAAAAAAAATTAAAAGATCAGGAAGAAATGACTTTGTGTTTAGAACAGTACCCTGAGGCTTGGGTGGAAACATCAAGTATAGGACTGGCTAAACATGTGGCTCCAATAGTTGTGGAACTGAAAGCTACTGCCCAACCTATTCGGGTTAAGCAATACCCAATGCCCGAGGAAGCCTGATGGGGAATTGCCCCCCATATCCATAGACTTCTGAAGGCTGGAGTCCTCAAGCCATGCCATTTGGTTTGGAATACTCCTCTTCTCCCAGTCAAAAAGCCAAGAGGAATAGACTATTGACCAGTGCAAGATCTTAGAAAGATCAATGAGAGAACTGAAGATATACACCCAATGGTGCCAAATCCATATACAATTCTAAGCCACCTTTCCCCAGAATTAATTTGGTTTACAACTCTCGATTTAAAGGATGTGTACTTTAGTTTAAGATAGGCAGAAGTCAGCCAACCATTGTTTGCTTTTGAGTGGCAAGAAGAAAAAGGGGGAAAGATAGGGCAATTAACATGGACCGGGCTTCCCCAGGGATTCAAAAATTCCCCAACTCTTTTTAATAAGGCCCTTAGCCAGGACCTAGAACATTTTCGCAAATGCATCCCCATGTGACTTTACTCCAATATGTGGATGATTTGCTGCTAGCTGCAGCCACTAGAGAAGGATGCTCAGAAGCAACGGGACAATTGCTTAAAGAATTGGGGGCCTTGGGGTATCGTGTGAGTGCTCAGAAGGCACAGATTTGCCAACAGACTGTTACCTACCTGGGCTACAAACTGAGGGATGGAGCAAGATGGCTGACTGACGAGATGAAGAAAACCATTCTTCAGATCCCGACTCCTACCACAGCTCAGAAGGTGAGAGAATTTCTGGAATCGGCTGGGTTCTGTCGACTGTGGATACCTAATTTTGCAGAGATTGCCAGACCTCTATATGAGGCCACCAAAGAGACTAAAAATTGGCAATGGACTGGGGAGCATCAACAGGAATTTGATTATCTTAAAAAGGCCCTCTTACAAGCATCGGCCTTAACTTTGCCTGATCCCCTGAAACCTTTTGCCCTATTTGTGGATGAGAAAGGAGGAGTAGCAAAAGGGGTGTTAACTCAGCGGCTGGGACCATGGAAAAGACCAGTGGCCTATTTATCAAAGAGATTAGATGCGGTAGCAGCAGGATGGCCTCCATGCCTCCGCATCATTGCAGCCATAGCTATACTTGTCAAAGATGCAGACAAATTGACTTTTGGACAAAACCTACAAATAACAGCCCCTCACCCAGTGGAGAGAGTGCTTAGGCAGCCCCCGAGTAAATGGATGACGAACACGCGATTAACGCATTATCAAGGGCTGTTGTTAGATTCGCCACGAATCACCTTCACGGACCCAGTAATCCTGAATCTGGCCACCCTGCTGCCCACACCAGACCTGGAACAACCCCTTCATGATTGCACCGAAGTCTTGTTTGAAGTCGCTCAGATACGAGAGGATCTACAAGATGTCCCCTTGCTGGACTGTGAACTGTGTTGGTATACAGATGGCAGCAGTTTCATGCAGAATGGACAGCAGTGAGCTGGGGCAGCAGTGGTGAGTCAGGATGGAGAGGTAATCTGGAGCAGTGCTCTGCCTCCCGGGACATCAGCTCAAAAGGCGGAGCTAGTGGCGCTGGCTGAGGCTCTTGAGCGAGCCGAAGGAAGACGTGTCAGTATCTACATGGACAGCCGGTATGTGTTCGGAACTGTGCATGTGCATGGTGCCATCTACCAGGAGCAGGGATTCCGCTCTTCAGAAGGCAGAGAACTCAAAAACTTGGCTGAAGTACAATGACTGTTAATCACTGTGAGGTAAGCCAGAAGCTGTGGCTGTGATGCATATCCCAGGACATCAATCCGCTAATACCCCCGAAGCAATCGGTAACCAACGAGCAGATGCAGAGGCCAGATGAGTGGCTGCAGAAGATTGGGCTGAAGTGCAGCAACATCCTTGCACTGCGAGTAAGCCAGAAGACACCATACTCGTGGCTCCGGTGAGTCTGCCTCTTCCTGAGTTACCAGCTTTGCTTCCTCAGCCAAATTATTCCCCAGAAGACTTGAACTGGATAAAAGGAGACTGAGGGATCCTATAAATCCTAGTGAGTGGCAAAGAGACTGTGATGAAAGCTGATTTTGCCACAAGACTTGGGACATTTTCTTCTCGCTAACCTTCACCAAACATCCCACTTGGGGTGGAGAAAACTACTAACTTTATTCTCTGCAGCTCAGCTCCAGTTTCCCCATCAAATCAGTAGAGCTCAATAGGTAGTAGATCAGTGTGTAAGCTGTGTCATGATGAAGCCAGTCTTGCAAAAGAATCTACATACAGGCATTAGTGGATACTTTCTCTGGGTGGGCAGAAGCATTTCTCACAAAGAGGGAAACAAGTCAGGTGGTAGCCAAGGCCCTATTAGAAGAAATCATTCCCCACTATGGGATCCCAGAGGCCATTGGGTCTGATAAAGGTCTGGCTTTCATTAGCAGAGTCCTCCAAGGAGTAGCTCAAGCTATGGGGATTGATTGGAAATTACATTGTGAATATAACCCCCAGAGCTCTGAGCAGGTAGAGAGGATGAATCGGACCTTAAAGGAGACCTTAACTAAATTGGTAACAGAGACTGGCGGTGACTGGGTGACACTCCTTCCCTTAGCCATCTTTCAGGTTCGAAATTCTCCATACATTCACGGCCTAACTCCTTTTGAAATCATGTATGGGGCACCTCCTCCCATCATTCAGTGCGCTATGGTGCCACCAGGGGAGAAAAATCTGGCTCCAAATTATCTAACCATGCTGAAGGCCCTTGCTATGGTCCAGCAAATGATCTGGTCCCTTATTCAGGCCTATCATGACAGGGATGTACAACCAAACCCAAAACATGTTATAGTCCCAGGGGATATGGTTTGGGTCAAGAGACACCAGTCAAAGACTTTAGAACCTCGAAGGAAGGGACCTTATGTTGTCTTGTTTGCCCCTCCTACTGCTTTAAAGGTTGACAGCATTGGACCTTGGGTGCACTTTTCCCATGCAAGGAAAGCACAACCCAGTGAGATAAGAGAAATGACTAACGAGTGGACTGTCCGAAGACATCTCTCCAACCCACTGAAGTTGCATCTAAACAGAAGGAAGGATAATGGCTGGTCTTCTCCTCCTTTCTCTTCTCCTCGGAATGATCCTGAACCGGACTAATGCTACTCCCTTCCACCTGCTCTATCCTGGTAACCCGCATAGTCTGGTTAAGCAGACTTGGGTGTTTAGAAGTGCGGTAACCCATGAGATGTGGAATTCAAAGTCCAACGTGGCCCCCCCACTGATGTGGTGTCCGGACTTGTATTTTAATCTGGAAACAATAATGGGGGGTGTTAATGCCAAAAGTGACCCTAGAAAAAAGCTTATAACCCGTGATGATATGAGGAAGAAAGGATTTTGGGTATGTCAAGAACATCAATTGTTAAACTTGAGAGCAAAATGTGGGGGCGTGCAGAAATTACATTGTGCTTATTGGGATTGTGCCATCACAGCGGGTGGACAAACCCAGAGGGAGTTAGTTAACTCGGGCTTGATATCAATGAAATTCATTCACCCTTATCCGATTGAAAGCACTTGGGAGGAGGCTAATGTAGTCAAAATCCACTTTACGGAGATGGGTAAAGCAGAATCTCAATGGGAAAGGGGGTTCACTTGGGGTATAGTCTTGTCCCCTATGACTGAAGTAGTTGGAATGCACATGGGTTCTGAGGTTCCCAGCTTCTCTACAATAATAATACCCGGCCGTGCTGTTCTTGCCCAACTACTCTTAACAATAGAACCGGTGACAGAATCCATGCGGCTAGGCCCAAAGCCAATTACCTGAGCCACAACTACTACCACCACCATTACTACCACTACAACCACAATCCCACCCACTTCTTTTGCTACAAAATCAGTTTGGACAGATCCACTATGGTCAATGCTTAAGGCTGTTTATAATACTGTTAATCACACTGTTCCAAACTATACGGAGTCCTGTTGGCTATACTATGAACCCTCCTTACTTTTCTGTGAGGCGGTGGGAGTAGAAGAGACATATACCCCTAGCAGTGAAGCCCCAACCAATTGGAAACAGCAGCCTGTGGGCTTAAATTCAGTAACTAAAATAACTGGTAGAGGGACATGTGTTGGGAAGGTCCCTCATGAAAAAAACAAAAAACAAAAAACAAACAAACAAACAAACAAAAAAACAGTTGTGTGCCACCTCCTTGCCCTCTCCAAATTGGGGCACCAATACCTGGGTAAGCCCAAACCAAGATATGTGGTGGGCCTGTTCTTCAACTGGAATATCTTCCCATATCACCACTACAGTGTTTGATCCCTCCCAAGAATTTTGTGTGATTGTAATGATAGTACCCCGCATCTTATATTATCAAGGAGATGTCCCCTTTAAATACTGGAATAAGAAAACACAAGTGAGCCAATTAGGAGCCCATTTCAGACCTAAAAGGGAACCACTTACTGCTATTATTATCTCAGTACTATTAGGACTTGGGCTTGTGGGAGCAGGGACAGGAATTGCCGCCCTGGCCACCCAGCAACACGGCATGGCGACCTTAAGGTCGGCAGTAGACAATGACATAGCACATATGGAACAATCTATCTCTTCCCTGGAAAAATCCCTGACTTCCCTCTCTGAGGTAGTCCTTCAAAATAAGAGAGGATTAGATCTCTTGTTCCTCAAACAAGGTGGACTATGTGCTGCTTTAGGTGAAGAATGCTGTTTCTACGCTGATCATACAGAAGTGGTGCGTGATTCCATGGCTAAAGTAAGAGAAGGATTACAAAAACATCAAAAGGAAAGGGAGTCCTGAAAAGGATGGTTTGAATCATGGTTTAATTTTTCCCCATGGTTGTTGACCCTTCTCTCGGCCCTGGCTGGGCCTCTAATCATTACAGTTCTCCTTCTTATCATAGGCCCATGTGCTATAAATCAAGTAATAGCCTTTGTAAAAACCGTGTGAACGCTGTACAGCTCTTGGTCCTCAGACATCATTATGATCTTTTGGATATAAATACGGCTGAGGAAGAATCCTCAGTATAAAAAGAAAAAGGGGGAAATGAAGGGATGCAGGAAGAGGAGTCTTCCCCAGCATGAGAGTTTAGTTGGGAAGACTTTCTCTCCTAATGAGAATGAGGTGTGAAATAAGATATTGATAATATTAGTGTGTGGAACCTATTAGGAATAAGAAAGTAGGATATTAGAATTAAGGTAGGATCCTTGTAGAAGTAAGAGATTAGAATATAGAATTAAGATATAGAAGTAAGGTAAGATTGGAAACAGAATGAAGATCTGTGAGCCCAGATGCCCAGAAGGCCCCCCTCCAGCTTGTCGGACAAGGTCTCTGTCCTCCCCGCGCTGCCCCCCACCACAGCTGTGAGTAACATGAGCCCCATATCTCTGAGCTAGATCAACCCTCTCCCTCCAGCCTCCGGACGAAGGCCATTCTAATTTGCTCTCCAGACAGGTTCCTCAGTGCAGAGATAAGCCTGGCCCAGCCAAGGTAAATGAGAAAGTCAGCCCCTCCTCGGACGGGGATTTTCCAGTCCAAAGAACATTTTACAAGCACTTCCACTCAGGCTGGGTCTGGTTTATGCTGGGAATTCAGACTGAGCACAGGAGGCCACAGGTGTGCCTTCCTTGCATGCTCTCATCCTTGTAATGTTCTGAGGGTCCCCGAGGGAAGGCCAGGGACTTCAGACAGTCACGCCACCATGCATGGCCCTGTGTAGGGACAGAGATGCTCCCAGCCGGGCCCAGGGTGGCCACAGAGCAATGTTTGGAGAGGTCCTCCTCCATCTCCCCAACCCTGTGGTGCCAGGGCCGGTGTCAGGGCCTGAGCAAACCCTCTGGAGGGATCTGGATGCCGAGGCCTGTGTGGGCAGTGGCATAGATACCGAATATTTCTGGCTCACAGGAACGGAGTCCAGACCCCGGCTGCAGGGCAAGTCTGAGGGGTCAGGAAGAAAAGGGCAGAAGGGAAGGGCCAGGAGGGTCTAGGACAGCAGGCCTGCAGGAACCCATGGAGTGGAGCAGGCTGCGGGTCAGGACTGCCTGGCCTCGCCCTTCCACTACTCCTCTGACTGCACAGGACAGGGACCCCTGCTGTCCACCATGGGCTACAGCCTCAGGCCTGACCCCTGACCTCTGGCCAGGCATCCTTGGTACTGTTAAGAATGACTTCAGAGAATTAAGACATTGGGATTTAGGATTCAGAATCTAGTTAACTTGTAAGTCCCGGTCTTTCTTTAATAACTACCTGCTCAAGTTCTGGCTTCTGTACAACTGCTTGTGTATAGGTTCAACATCTGTTCGGTAATAGTCTTTCTCATTTTAGACTTGCTTGATGTTTAAAGAATATTAGAAATTGCTTTTTAGGAATTACTTCTAAGTGTTTTAGAATGTAAAAGTAGTTCTTCCTGAGTTACAAGCCTGTATCTACCTGGAAACATCTGCATTCCACAAAATTGGCCAGAGGCAGCCCTAGTGAAGGAGCACATACCCTAAGGGAGATAAGCAGTCTTTGTGGGCTCGGACTCTGGGCGGGCTCTGACTTCTGGTAGGCTCACCATTATTGGTTGTACTTTTTTGTCCTTGTGTCTGATTGGGTGTATTCTAAGGTTGGCGGGCTCTGACGGGTGTGGATGCATGTTCTAAAATTATTGGTTGTACTTGTTTGTCCTTGTATCTGATTGGTTGTATTCTAAGTTTGGCGGGCTCTGACGTATGTATCCACTCCCTCCTGTGGCTATAAATCCAGACCCCAAAGTGAGCTCTTGGTCAAATTCTGACCCGCTATCCTTGCTGTCTACTGTGGCTAATGCTAGCTTGGCCAGAGTCTCACTCTGGTAGCTGCTGGGCAATTCCTCGACTGACAGTCAAGCTAGTGGAGGAATTTTGACCACACGCTAGCCAATAAAGAGCTTCAGCACAATAAACCCTGACTGTGTGTTACATCCTTGGTGTGTTCTTCGTTATTTGGGTAAGGGGGGCGATTCTCGGACCCTAACATCGATGACTAAGATTTTATATGCAAATTATATAATTTTATACATTGTGTATATTTATATGTATGTATGTATAAAATTATCTTTGCAACATTTACAATGTATTCAAACTTCTAAAATGTGACAGACACACTGAGTTGTTAAAATTTCTTACAACTGAGGGGGATAATAGAGAAAAAGAGGACAATTCTCTAATGCACATGATTTACATTCACAAACATATCAAAGTCAATTACCAAGATAACCATGAAAAGAAGAGAGGGGTAGGGAACCTGGTGGGAATTAGATAAGGACTAAATGATTGGTGTGTGCTGTAGACCTCTAGCATCTTGTACCTCATTAAGATATATGAAAACAATGCATCAATAAAAAATAAAAATTAACAAAAAATTAAAAACACAATAAGTTCTTATAGCAGTAAAATCTCTAAATTATATTAGATAGGTGATATTTGAAGTTTCAGTGCATTGAGGCAGATACATATAATTGATATTGGGCTTAGTAGAAAAAATATCTAGATCAAAATAGAAATGGACACTTCTCTAATTTTTTAAGATTGAGTGTTATATAACTTTTATTTATTTATTTATTTTTTTTTTTGGTGATACTGGGGTTCCTGGAAGCCCGTCTATCTCCGGGCTACACTCCCAGACCTATTTTATTTTTGGAAACAGGGTCTCCTAAGCCAGCACAGCTGGCTTCGAACCTGCGCGATCCTCCTGTCTCTGCCTCCCAAGCGCGGGGATTACAAGCGTGCGCCACCACGCCCGGCTGAGTGTTATATAACTTTTAAACAGAGAGATTTTATTAGGAGACTTGTCACAATAATAAGCCCAGGGTTCTATCACTGAGAAAATACATATCTTTGCCTGTTACACCTTCCATATATAATTAGACCTTTAGTGTTCTGAAAACTCTGGCTTTAATGTTCACAATTTCTCTAGAAGTACATAGTAGCTTTTTAAATATATTTTTATTAGTGCATTGTATTTATTGTATCATTGTATCATAATGGAGTAGAAAATTTGTATAGACATAAATGCGCACATTACCCAGCCATCCCTTACAAAGTCCCCACACCCACACCCTTCCCATCCCTCCCTCCCATGCTTGTTTTATGGTTGACTGCTATATCAATAAGTACATCATGTGCTTTTAAAAGTTTCCCTCTCCGCCCTTTCATACCCACAGTTAGGGTGCCTTATTTTCTCCTCTGTAAGACTCCTTTTTCACCTGAAGTTCCTCCTATGACCCCTTTCACCCTAGCTTTCACATATTAGGGAAAGGATCCTATTCCTTATTTTTTGTGACTGAATAATCTCATTTAGCATAATGTCTTCAAGATCCATCCATTTCCGTGAAAATACCGCAATTGTATAAAATTCCATTGTGTATATATTGTGCATCTATGAACATAGATACACATGCATTAGTTTGGTAGTTTGGTTTCCTTTCTTTAGGGCAGATACCCAGAAGTGGTATTGCTGGATCAAATGGTAGATTTGTTCCAGTTCTTCTGAGGATTCTCTATACTATTTTCCAAAGTGGTTGCACTAATTTGCAATCCTACCAACAATATTTTAGATTTCCCACTTCTCTGCATCCTTGCCAAAATTTGTTATTGTTTGTGTTTTGAATGATTGCCATTCTAGATAGATTTAGGTGAACTCTTAGGGTAGTTTTGATTTGCATCTCTCTGATTGCCAAAGATGTTGAGCATTTCTTCATGCATTTATTGGCCGTTTGAATTTCTTCTTTCATGAAGTGTCTATTTTTTGATTGGATGATTTGTGTTTTTAGTGTTGAGTTTCTTGAGTTCTCTATATATTCTAGATATTAATCCTCTATCAGGGGTATAGGTAGCAAAAATCTTCCCCCATTCTGTTGACTCTCGGTTGAGGTTTGTGTTAGTTTCCTTTGCTGAACAGAAGCTCTTCAGTTTCATGCAATCCCATGTATTGATTCACCTTTTGGTTTGTTGTGCCTTTGGGGTCTCGCTGAGAAAGTTTTTATCTATGCCTATGTATTGCAGTGTTAGACCTATGCTCTCTCAAAGAATCCTCAAGATCTCTCATCTAATTTACAAGACTTTGATCAATCTTGAATTGACTCTTGTACAGGATGAGAAAGTGGGATTAATTTCAATTTTTTTTTCATATGGTTAACCTCTTTGCCAACACCATTTGTTGAAGAGGGTATCTTTTTTCCTAAGATTTCACCTCACCCTAACTAGAATGGCAACCATTCAAAACACAAAGAACAAAAAATGTTCATGAGGATGTGGAAAAGTTGGAACTCTAAAACATTTTTGGTGGGATTGCAAATTAGTGCAACCACTTTGGAAAACCAAACTACCAAACTAATGCATGTGTATCTGTATTCATAGTTGCACAATTCACCATAGCCAAACTATGGAACCAGCCAAGGTGTCCATTGAAAGATGAATAGATTACAAAACTGTGGGATATGTATAACATGGAATTTTACTCAGCCATTTAAAAAAAACCCACAATTGCAGCATTTACAGGGAAATGGATGGATCTTGAGGACATTTTGCTAAGCAAGATAAGTCATTCACAGAAAGTAAAGAAGCAGATGCTTTCCCTAATATGTGAAAGCTAAGGTGAAAGGGGTCATAGGAGGAACTCCAGATTAAAAAAAAAAAGATCCTACAGAGGAGAAAATAAGGCAACCTAACTGTGGGGATGGGAGGAGGGGAGAAGGAAACCCTCTAAAGCACACAATGTACTAATGCAGATTATATTCAACCACTAAGCCAAGCATGAGAGGGAGGGATGGGTAGGATTTGGGTGGGCACTGGCTGGGTGCTGGCAGGATGATGTGTACATTATGTCTACACAAGATTTTTGCTTCATCATGATGTATAAATATAATAAAGAAAAGATGAAAATTTTTACCTTAAAATTATTATGCTTCTGACAAATATTTATACACTATGTAGTAATAAATGCAAAATTTATAAATAAAAAATGAATTACATAACTTTCTAGGGGAAAAAAGAAATGTTTACTTAGGAAACTAAATGTTTTTAGATAAAAAAAAGATATCGAACACATGTTCAGGTTTGTTTGTTCATACAACTAGATTTTGGAAAAAGATTGGTGGAAATAAAAAAAATTCTTCTCATGTGACCTTATTAAAAAAACAATATGTGTTTACTTAATCAGCTAAGCTTCTAAAATGAGATATTACTTCATTTTATATTGATATAAATGGCTATAATCATAAAGTTGCAAATTCAGAATGGACTTTTCAGGTTTCCAAGAGATAAATTTATCTGTTACTATAATTAGACACAACAAACAAAGTACTTTTTCTATGTAAAAGCTGCTAATCTCAGATTTTTATCTCTTTTCATTTTCTCCTGGGCAGCAAAAAGGCCATGCCTCCCAGAATCTTACAGAATAAGGAATTAGAAGTTTGTTTATATTCAGTATACTTTAGTACAATCTCTGATTTTTCAGAATGTGTCTTCATTACTCTTGACATTGTTCTCTGTTCTTTAGAAGCAGTATTGAATTGACAGTCACCATCACTTTATCCAGATACCATTCCACAAATATTTTCCCTGCTCAACATGAGGTTCTATTTGGGTTTGTACTGTTTGTGTCACAGTGTATTCTTATCACATACAGATTCAGGAATATCACAGATGAGAAAGTGATTACACATGAACAAAATACTTATACTTTCTTTGTTGATGTATATGCTATGGCTGCTTACTTAACCCTACACTAAAAATTAGTTAGGATGTTTTAATTTTTTCAGAGTTAAGTATATAATGCAACCATGAATACCCATGGCTATTGTAGTAGAAATATTTTTCACTTTTTGACTTCTACTTCATCTGTTCTTGGAAACAATCCTATCTTAATTCAGTGAAGAAATATAAAAAGTAGGAGCTAGGTGTGGTGCTGCATGCCTGTATTTCCAGTAATTGGGAGGCTGAGACAGGAGTATTTCAGGTTCACAGCCATGTTTATGAGACCCCCTGAAACTTAGTGAGAGATTAAAACTAAATAAAAATATAAAATAGGGCTAGAGGTGTAGCTCAGAATGAGAATGCTCCTGGCTTCAACCCTCAATACAATAAAAGCAAATGAAGAAAAACAAGAAATAGTTGGCCCTGTAAATTTGTAGATTCCACATCTTGAGTTTCTGGATGAAGTATCACCCAGGAAATCTGTTGATAGGAGAGAATAACTGCCACTAAAAGAGGTAGATAAGAGTGAGACATAAATCAACATATGTAATTTCTAGGTATGTTTCATCATGCTCTGTTTTTTCTGTATCTGCAGTCTTTTGTGTTTTTGTAGGATGGATGAATCCTAGGACAGATAGAAGTTTACTGGATGCTCTATATTTGTCCTTTTTCTGCTCCTACCATCCTGCTTCCTGTTTCCATGACCTAAATACTGTAGCTGTGATTACTACCCGGGAACCATGTGAACCCAGTTTATGCCTCTGAATCTCCTAAGAGATGAAATAAATAAATGTTTCTTCCTTCAACTTGTGTACGTCATGTGTTTTGAACAACGTTGTGAAAATGCTGAAAAAATAATGAACAAGTGTGTATTGTTGCCAAATCTCACTACAAAACAAATCTGATATGTGAATCCAGTACCTAGTAATCATTTCCAAAAATTTTGGCAACATCAGTGAATTTATATACCTTTATATTCACAATGTCACAGGTAGAGTCTGCCAATGGCTAGGTGATCATTAAGTTTACATTGTTTAGGTTAAAAGAGTAAATGATCTTTCATATTTCTCTATAAAATAGTTTAGCACCCTGTTCACGTCCTACCTTAGCAATAAGTTTAGAAAAGAGTTCTCCACTTCCAAGGAAAGACCACAGTTTTCTAGAAATAATGCATAATGAAGTGTTTTTATTTAGATGCTGGTTTCAGACTTAGAATGGAGAGTGAAGTTGACTAACAAGGTCAGGATCATGAAAAACTAAAGATTTTAATGCCTAGATATCTTATTCCTTATCCAGGGCACATACTTGCAGACCTGTGTATAGAAACGAACTCTGTTTCTCAGAGCAGACTTTCTGTCAAAGGTGGTGATGCCCTGTAGCTCCCCATTGCACACTGCAGGCGAACCAGCTTCAACCTGAGGAAGGAGCAAAAGATTCTAGGTTATGTCCATATTGGATCTAAGTTCTTTCTCAGGATTCAGAATCCACATCAGGATCTCCTGATTGTCCATGGAAGGCCTCCCCCCTTTTCCTGAAAATATGCCTTCTATCTCTTTTCTATATAATTACTTTTTTCTTTTTCTGTTGTACTGGGGATTTAACTCAGAGGCATTTTATTTCTGAGCTACACCTCCAGCCATAATGTTATTCCTTATATTGAAACAAGGTCTCACAAAGTTTTGAAGGGCCATGAACCCGTGATCCTCCTGTCTCAGGCTCCCAAGTACTGAGGTTACAAGTGTGTGTCACCATGCCGGGCTTATTATTACTGTTTTTCATTTTTGCTTATAGCTTTTTTTCTTTCATTATTAGCCCCAGTTTCCCAATCAAAAGCAAGGCTAGGACATATTTAATTCTATCCCACTAGTTATACTTCTTCCATTAGAATTGCTTTGCATTATATAACTCTTCAGAAGGCTAACAGGGTGTACTACATACAAACATGGTTCTATCCATGTTTTCTTCTGACACTATCAATATCACCAAGAGAAAACTTCCAATATGTTACAGCTATTGCTCACATCTCAGCATCAGGGACACAGATTGTTTAACAGTCCCACATATTTCAGAAATGGAGAAATAAGATGGAGGAGGGTAAATCTGAGCTTGCTGAAGATGAAATACAAAGAAACTCACCTGGGAACATTGATTTCTATCCCCTAGGGATCTCAGGCATATGAAATTGGGAGGGATTGAATAGGGGTACAATTTGCGGCATGAAGATTCAGACATGATAGTATCTTGACACTGGAGAAGGGAGGGTTTGCCTGTTGAGTCCAAGAGTAAAATGCAAGGTTACATACAGCGATCCTTAAAATTTTCCCCAGTTTTTCTCTTTTTTTTCCCAACTGTCCCACTATATTTAACAATTTTCCAATGACTTTTAATGTGGGTGAGGATTTTTTACAGAAGGCTTGACAAGAAATTCTAGCCAACAACATAGAAGTGGTGGTGGTTCTCAAGTGGAGAGACTTTTGTAAAGCATTGTTTACATGGAGGAGTGCAGAATCTTTTAGATGCAGTCCTATTTACCCTTTTTGTTTCTAGATCTCTGCACATTACTTATCACATTTCTGATAAACACCTTGTCATTTAATATAAGTCATTTAATAATAAGTCCATATTTTATATTCATCTGGAAACAGTATTCCAGAATTTAATTTGTATATTCCTAGATTCATATATCAAAACTGCGCTCTGCAAGCATTGCCTTGAGTGAAAATTTAGGCTAGTAGGCCTTTGCCATGCCTTTCACCTCCTGTGTTCTCAGACTTGCCTCCAGTCTTCCAGGTAGCACTTACTTCCATTGCTCACTGTGTTGTCCCAGCCAGATACCAGGCACTGAATCCCAGCAGGTGGACAGGTTGTTGGCAGAGAGATGGTAGACACTTGAGAGTTGATGGTGGCCGGTCTGTTTAGTTTAACCATCATGATGTCATTCGCATAGGTGTATGCATTATATGCTGGATGGACAAAGGTGTATTTTACACCAAAGTTTTGCACACCTCTCTTTGTGCCATCAGTGTTGTATTTACCCAGGTGAACCCTGAGTCTCCTGGGTGAAAAGATTAAATGTTTCCTTAATATCCAACTTTAAAATTTTATTCTTTCTTTAACCACACCCCCACATGATGAACAAAATCCTCATTCTCTTCAAATATTTAGTCACCCAGGTAATTGTGCCTGATGGACTACAAAAAGCCTAATGAACTACCAAAACCATTCAGAGGAATGTTAGAGAGTGTCATAGGCAAGTGCCATTTCCATTAGAAACTGACTATTTATCATCTTGTTAGAAGAGTAAGATATAAGAATAAACCACCACAGGACCCCACTAAAAGTATACAAGGTAAAATAAGAATAATCATATTGGCCATTTCTCCTCTGTTTGCTACTATTGAGTAGCTAGTATTAAATGCATAGCAGAGTATCAAGCAGTATGCATGGGTCATGTTTTTTTTTTTTTGATATGTTATTATAGGATACATTTTCTTACTCTCTTATGCTACCTTTTCCAATTAAATGATAATTATTAGGATTAGGTACTTATTAATTTTCTTTAGCTAGTTCTGGAGATCCTTTATCAACCACGGTTTTCTCTCCATATCTATAGTATCTTCATTTGAAAAGAAATCATGCATATCATAATATTATTCAGTTATATCTATTTTTCTGTGAATAATGGTATTTTATTTCCTTTTTATGACTGAGTAAAATTTCACTTGAACATATCCCATAGTTGTGTAATTCATTCACATTTTGATGGCCATCTTAGCTGGTTCCTTAGTTTGACGACTGTGAACTGTGGGGCTATAAGTGACATTGGTTAGTCACAAAAAGTAAAAAAATTAGATGATTTTCCTAATATGCAGAAGCAAGAAAGAAAAGGAAGTTATATCTGGAAGTCTAGACAAGAAAGGCGAAACTGTAGATGAGCAAATAAGGCATCCTAACTGAGGGAGATGTGAGGAGGGAAGAGAGAAATTTCCTAATGTACATTCACAAACATATTGAAGTCAATTACTAAGCCAAACATGAGAATGAGGGAAGGAGGAGAGAATGGGGGTTGGAAGTGGGTAAAGGCTAAATAAATGGTGTTTGCATGTATGCCTCTACCATTAAGATATATGACTATAATGCCTCAATAAAAACTAAAGAAAGCATGGAAATCTAAAAGGTCATGCTCCATGTAAGAGTCCCCAAATATAAAACAATATTATTGAAGTAACAATCAGAATCTTAGTATCTTGATGTTTTATCCCTCTTAAATAACTCAAATTTACTCTACATGTGTTTTTGGGGGGCTTGAGGTTAAAATGATACCTGAACACTGGAATGTGAATAGTGGTCACTTACCTTTTGAAACACTGAGCTGCAGTCAGGACCCACTCTTTTGTGATGAGTGCACCATTGCAAAAGTGGTTACCAGTGCTCAGGGACACTAGGTAAGGAATAGCATTCTTCGGAGAGGTGTAGCCCCCAATGATATTCTCATCAACATTATCAGTGAAGAAAGCCACTAGCAGAAGATGAAAGCTCTGTTAGAAGTCCATCTTATGAATACTTTTTAACCATGATGATTTTTTAGACTTACTATAAAACAGATTATTTTATTGTCTCCCATAACAAATAAATAGTATTTAAATTAAAATCATTCAAATTTTTAAAAATTTATATCCTATTTCTATCACTATTAACAACAATCAAACTTTTAGATTTGTGTTTTAAACATGATAAATATGTTGTGTGCTTACATTTTATATAACACACACACACCTACACACACATCACAAACACATAACCAAAAAGTTTACATCCAGTCCTGTTTATAAAATAAATGCTTGACGACTGCTACAGAGAATATATAGCAATGCAATTAGGTAGAAAGTTTGCAGTTATCTTTCTGGCATATTTGTGGTGGTAGGTATATTGTTATTGTTGCAGTCTCCATCAGGTATTAGAGTGAAAGATTTTACACCGCGCATGGTGGTGCACACTTGTAATCCCCATGCTTGGGAGGCAGAGACAGGAGGATCGTGCAGGTTCAAAGCCAGCCGCGTTGGCTTAAGGGACCCTGTAGCCAAAAATAAAAAGTAGGTCTGGGAGTGAAGCCCGGAGGTTGAAGGGCTTTCAGGAACCCCAGTACCACAAAAAAAAAAAAAAAAAAAAAAAAAAAAAAAAAAAAAGAAAAATTTTAGGACTTATGTAACATTTTTCTGGCAGGGAAGGAAATAGAAATATTGCGCTTTCATTCTCTTTTTTCTCTATAGTTCAAGGGTAATCTTTTTACTAAATCACTTAAAATATTTTGTTTTTCTTCCTTCAACATTTTCTCTTGTCACTATTTTTCTTCCAGTATTTACTTATGTGTTCCATATTTTGGAGTGTCCTCTGCTTTGTCAGAATTTCCTAAAACTTTAAAAACGGATTTTTTACATTATCTATATTTTCATTTCTTGAAAATAAGTTTAGAAAAACAGGTTCAAGTCATGTAAACAGGGATTGAATTTATTACTGTTTAATTTAGGAAAAGGTAGCAGTAAGTTTTAATAGTATAAATAACAATAGTTTCAGAATAGAAATATGTTTCTTTTATTTAGTTTTTGCAAACTGAATGGCATACATATAGCAGAGATGTTTTATTAGCAAGTTGCCATTTAAATATCCCTAAGGTTTATGACCTTGAGAAAGAACATATTTGACCTTTTTTCCTCTTCAGTTAAAAAAACAAATGCTTACTACTCAAGACTCTGACTTTGAAATTCTCAGTCAATTCCAGGAGCACAAATATGCTTCATATATTATCTGTAAATTATTAAAGGTCTCAAGACAAGCACTTATTTCATGTCTACTCTCCTTTTATTCTCCTTCATTAAATTTAGCTCAAAGTTCAAAACGTATGGCGTTTTTAAGTCCTCTACTTGGAACTGGCTCACTGTGCTATTGCTAAGGCCAGGGGCTTTTTTAATCATTTCTAAACCTAATTAATTATGTTTTAAATTTTTAATTTTCTTAAGACATATCATAAATAATAATATGTTGTTTGTACAAACTTACATGGAAAGACAACAGCTGAATTTTTAATAAACTCACCAGAAGCTCCGAGGAAAGCAAGGAAGAGGAAGAGAAAGTTCTTCATGGTTGCTCACTTGTCCATTACTGGAAACGAACACCTTTTTATCCATGCATGTTTATTACTCCAGGTGAATAATTGACACTCATGGCCACAGGTGCCAGAAAAGTTATTTCTTTCTGAATTTTTGGAGAGGATTACTGCCAAAAACAGATGAACATTGGCCTTCTAAAAGTTGAAGGGTCTTGGAAATCTATAACCACACTTTTTAACTCACTAAAAACAGCCTGTTCCTCTAAGGTAAACATTACTGGTTTTCTACCTCACACAAACTCCTAGACATCTCACATAATAACCATTGTCCCAAGGACCTTCTGTAGATTCTTCCTCAGTAGTTTTCCTCTTAACCACTACCTCTCAGGCATTCTATATCTACACAGCAGTGTCCAAATGTAAGCTTCCTGCTGAGAGGGACAACAATATATGAGAAAGCAGACAATATGATGTCACTTCTTTGTGTAGTCCCCTAGCCTGCCCCTTTGAATCTTTGCCACTGCCCCCCCTCGGCAAATACGAGCCTGACAAACGCTTGTGCTTGTATATATCGGCAAGGTCCAAGGAGGCCATGCCCCAAGGAAGAAGGCATCATCTCTGGCAGAAATACTCCCTGCTCTTAGATTTCTACACTAATAAGCCCCAATGATCTAAAACAGGATCCCAAGAATTAGGACTGTGGAAAAAGTTAAGTCCATGAAAGATAAATTTTCTAGTAGAATTTCTGAGCCTTCAGAATTTCTCTATATTATCCCAGCTGTAATAAAGGGCAGTCAGAATTCAGGGGCTGCAAAATTCCTTTTGCTTTTTTCTGAGGGCAAGTCTTTTGATCTAAAGATTAGCTTCCAGCATCTCTCTACCAGCAGGGGAAGCTGCAAACCCACTTCTTGCCCCATTTCCCAAAGAGATGCAAAACTGTCTCTGGAACTTGGGCCATTTGTTTTTCCCCTTAAGAGATGCTCATAAGCTCTTCTCTGGCCTTAGTTAGTGACTCAGCAGCAGGACAGTAAAAAACTCAAAAGTCTGCCCCAAAATTATGCATTAAAGAACAATCATAGAAATCCAATCACCTGTGTTATAATGTTTTTGCCCTGTTTTACTAACTGTAAAATAAGTATTGCCTTATAGGGGATGGCGGAGCAGACAGGACCAGACAAATCTGCAATGCAGCTCATGGATCTTGATAAAGGAGGGCCTGGACTAAGCCCTAGAGACAAAAAGACTCTGGAAGGATCAAAGGAGATCCTAGAAGACTGAATTTTCCCCAAATGGACTTTGGGTGTGACACCCCACCCCCCCACCCCCCCACCCCCCCCACCCCCCTGCCTTTACAAATGCCTGCCTGTCCTGGATGCCTTTCTGGACTCCAGACCTTGCCCCCTAAGGCTCACCCAAGGCCAGAAACCTGATTCCAATGACAAAGGCCAAGGGGAGTGACTTCAATCACCTAGTCCCAGAGGAATCTTAAACTGTGACACCATGGATCTTCTTTTATCCTGTTTATCTAGTTTACACTTAATGCCTCACTATTCTCCTTTGGTGCTTACACTGGGTATAGGGTATAAATACTGGTGATGGAAAATAAAACATTGCCAATTTCACAGAAGGCAGTTGTCCATGTCAATTATTATTTCAGGGTTTTTCCCGTGAACAGGAGCTTAAAGGAGTTTATTTCATAATGGGAAAAAAATCGCTGCAGATAAGTGGCTGAAGAACTGCAACCGAAACCCTTGTTCATCTTTCTGAGAATCTTGGTCTCAAACAGACTCAGTTTTATTGCTCCCCAGGACTGAGCAAGTTGGTTTCAGCAAATCTTCAAGGGAATTCTACCTCCAAGCTAATCTCCTAGCCATATATTTTTACTCTTTGTTTGGAAATAGGGTCTCACTGAGTTTGAAAGGGCCTCACAAAGTAGCCGAGACTGTCAGAGGACTGCAATTCTCCTGTCTCAATGTTCCATATGCTGGGATTAAAAGTATACACCACCATGCCCTGGTCTTTGTTATTCTTTTACACTCAGGTTTGTTGGTCATTCCCAACAAGGGATGCCTAAACAGTGCCAAATGAAAATGATGAAAAAAAGAAACCAAGGACTTTTCTGAATTTGTTGATTAGTTCTATAAGCCTTTTGGTTGGGTTTGTTGGGCCTAGAAAGTATAGTATCATGTCATCTAAAATAGTGAGAGTTTGAGTTCTTCTTTTCCTATTTGTACTCCTTTGTTTTTCTTTTCTTGACTTATTGCTCTGGCTAGTCTCAAGTACTATATTAAAGAGAAGAGGTGATAATAGATATATTTGTTTTATTCCTGTTCTTACAGGGAATTCTCAAAGTTTTTCTCCATTTAATATAATGTTGGCTATGGGCCTATTGTTGATTGACTTTAGGATATGGAGGTATGTTCCTGCTATTTTGATTATGCAGTGCTTTTATCCTAAATGAATGCTGAATTTTATCAAATGCTTTTTCAGCATCTATTGAAATGATCATATGAATTTTTTCTTTGGTGCTGTTTATATGATCAATTACACAGATTGATTTTCATATGCAGAACCAGCCTTGGATCCCTGGGAAGAGCCCTACCTGGTCATGGTATATGATTTCTTGATGTGGTTTTGAATACGTGTTGATAATATTGTTTTTTTGTTATTTACCAGTTTTGCATCCAAGTTCATCAAAGATATAGGTCTGTAGTTTTTCTTTCTAGAACCATCTTTATTTGGTTTTGGTATTAATGTGATGTTGCATTCATAGAAGGTATTTGGGAGAGTCATGTTTTTCATGAACTAAAAATAATAGATTGCAGAGTATTGGGGTTACCTCTTCTATAAAGGTTTTGTAAAATTCATCTGGGAAAACACCTGGTCCTGGGTTTTCTTTGATGGTAAGGTTTTTATTGTTGTTTCACTCTCTTTGATTGTTATTTTTTAATTTTTCTGTATCATCTTGACTCAATTTAAGCAGATTGAATTTATCTAGAAAGTATTCAATTTTTGCAGACACTCCATTTTGTTAAGTATAATTTTTACTTTTTTTCTTTTTTGGTGGTACTGGGTTCCTGAAAGCCCTTACACCTTCAAACTGAACTCACAAACCTATTTTATAATTTTTTTTTTATTTTGGACACAGGGACACTTAAGTCAGCGTGGCTGGCTTCAAACATGCATGCTCCTCCTGTCTCTGCCTCCCAAGTGTGGGGATTACAAGTACGCACAACCATGCCTGGCAAGTATAGTTTTTGAAGGTAGTTTCTGATATTCCTCTGGATTCCTACACTGTCAGTAGTAATATCTTCTTTTTCATCTCTTATCTTAGTAATTTGGGTTGATTCTCCCTTTTTTCGGTTAGGTGGGATAGAGATTTATTTATCTTATTAATATTTTTTTGAGTAAACAGCATTTAGAAAGTCTCTGGACATAAAATCAATCTTAAAAAATCAGAAGCTTTTCTGTACACTAACCATAAAGCCACTAAAAAAGAAATTCTGAAAACACTTTCACTCCTGAAGCTCATAGTATAATGAAGTTTCAAGTCTGAGACTTCCATTCTTTCCTAGAAACCAGTCAATTGAAAATTATTTTCATTTTTCCATTTATACCATAAGCCTTACACATAATGTTAATGATGCTAATATGGTATGTGTTCCTTGGCCTTATGTTTTAGTCTTAAGCTCCAATATATCATAAATAATGGTAATGACACATAAATATTAAATATTACTCAAGACTATTTGTTCTCTTGATTTACTCACTCCAGAGTCACACAGATTAACATTACTACTCCATGGATATTAATAAAACAATTGCAATGATAGCTCCCTATAAATATCACACATCTCTAGAAAATGAAGGATTACACAGTTTCAAAGAAAAATTAGCAGTTCATCATCTTAATACCCTTAACTGGGATGGATGTCTTAGAGGCAAAATATGTCTAGATAAAGAACAACAGGCTCTCATTAAAAGACAGATCCTACATGGTGACAATAGTCATGACGATTATCTGTGTTACATACCATGAAGGAAATGCTACTCTACACATCTGGGAGAACATGAAGGGATCATTATAAATGGCCTCTATGGATAACATTACTTTAAATAGAAACCCACTTTATCAAAAAATCTTATGTAACACATCTGCTAACCACAAATCAGATCAAAATACTGCATTGTATCAACAACTAATTAATAATCTAAATGGCTATATCCTAATTTATGGGCACATCCTACTAGGGGGTCTTAGATTGCTATTGCTCTACTAATAATATTTATTTTATATAAACAAATTCCTCTCACAGACCCTCAAACATCTTTATCACCAGTACAAGGTATGCTTTATAAGGAAGCTTTTTATATATAAAGAATAGAGGAAACATGAAAAATGTGACTGCCAGCTGCAGGTCTACAATTGCCTTGAAAGAACCTAAGGCTCTGATACCTCAAAGCCCTTTAAAATGTGAATACTTTTCCAAAAGCCAGTGTAAGACAGGAAGTCACTAATATCAGAGCAGAAATAAATGAAGTAGAGAAGTAAACATACAAAATATCAACAAAACCAAAAATATTTTCTTAAAAATAAATGAGATAGATATAAGGAAAAGAAAGAATCAACCCAAATTACTAAAATAAGAGAATAAAATGTGGTATTACTGTGGGCATCTCGGAGATACAGAGGATTATCAGAAACTACTTTGACAAACTATTCTTGGCAACCATAGAAAATCGCAAATGATCACACTATTAAAGTCAATGGAAGCAGTATGTTCCTCCAACGTAAAGGTTCATTTGTTTTCATTGCTGTCACAAATACCTAAATATGTCACCTGTTAACCATTGCCTCAAGGTTCTTCTGTACAACGTCAGCAGTTTACTTGTTAACTTTATTTTATGAACTTTCTGAAAATATTCTTCTGTGTCTGAATGTCACCTTCCTAATTGGAGTGACAATAAGGTCTGTAGAAAAGCCAGTGGAACTTCACCTCTGAGTGTGGCCCTCTAGTTTCCCCATTGAATCTGTGCTTCATGTCTTTGTCACATTTTTTCCCTCTATGGTGTAGGATCTTCTGACAGAAACTCAAAAATCCAAATACTGATTCAATTCTGTGACACAAATATGAATCACTAAATTTAGATATCAGCCTTTTTTTTCATTTTTCTGAATGTTATGGGATTGAAAGTCACAGACACACCTAGTAAGAATGGGTTTCCAAAATAGAAGTATATATTTGAGCAAATTGCAGGACAGACCTCCAGGTTTCTACAGTCCTGAACAAAAATACTAGGTTATGCTTGGTTCAAGTTTGAACATTTTTTGAGAAAAATGTTGAACCCTGTAGCCTTAATGTTTAATTAACATTGTGCTACAGCATCTCGTGCAGGCCTTGAGCAAAAGCTTGGCCAGGGGACTCGCAAAAGCCTAAGTACCCCAAGGAGTATGAGCATCTCCTTCTTCAAAAAATATTTTAAGATCATTTAGATTATCATGTGTAATTGGATTTTATGAATAAGCATTGTAACTAATGGGCAGCGGCATATGAGAGACTGAGTCAGCAAAGATCATTTTTTCCCAAGGATAAAGTTTGGGCCAAAGATAAAGTTCAAGCTGACCTTAGTTTGGGCCAACATATAAGATTAAGTTCAAGCTGACCTTATGATATGAGGCAAAGCATACTTTCTATGATTTATTAAATGCCTGGCACGCTGTCCTGAAGTCTGTTAAAGACTTTTTCTGACCTTGAAGTTTTCTGCTTGCGTGACTGTGGTTTTGTCTATCCTGCCAAGAAAGAAAGTATAAAGATTGTAACAAATCCTGAATAAAGTTGGAGAAGCTTGCATCTGGTCTCCTGTGTCAGAGTCTTCTCACACTCTCGACCTCGACTTTTCTCTCACCAACACATGACCCCTGATTCCTGCTAGGGCTAGACCCCAGCAACATTGGCTCTGCACAGATATTTCCTTTATCTTATGGTAGTTTTATTTTATATACCCAAGTTTTTTTTATTTATTATAAGGAAATTTTTTCTTCTGACAAAAAGAATTTTGTTTTTATTTGGGATTATAATCAATAAAAAGAGAAAGTAAAAGAGTAATAAAAGCCTTCATTTATTTTATGTCTCAGATATAGTGTTCCTAATTTAACTCAATTTTCATATTTTATGGTTTCCGTCACTCATTGACTAAAATATTAAATTAAAAAATTTAGAAATAATTTATTCCGAGTTTAGAAAAAATGGCGACTGAGGGTCACAGTACTTCTCAGTAGCTGAAACAAATAAAGTTCAACTACTTAGAAAGCAGTGTCTTAATCAACAAAATAAATACATCCCAGGAACGAAAACAGATATAGGTACCTCGGCGGAACCCTGAACTCGAAGAAGAAGAAGAATCAAGATCAGACACCAGACCTGCTGCAGATACAATCAGGACGCCCACCGGTGGGCTGCCTGTGTGGGCTGCCTGCCAGCCCAAACTGCACTCCCAAGCCCAGACTGAAATCACCGCGGCAAGATAATCCGAGACTGAAAATGGACATAGAGCCTCATCTTAAGCAGCGAGCAGCACCCACGGCAGAATTCTGTCTGCTCACCAGCGATTGGATCACAACAGCACAGAAACTCCCACGGACACGGACGCCTGGACCAAGGAAGCCAGGTACCTGAGTGCATTCAGGGAAAGTGCGGGTCTTAGAGTACACCCCAGCTCCAGCTCCTAGCACTGGACCGGGGCATCTGTCCCATGCCTCAGAACCCAGCACTCTCCTCGTGCACCCTGTCTGCGCCCCGGAGCCCTGCTAGTAGTCAGTGCCTGTGCCACCACCACCCCTCAATTGGAGATTACCTTGTGTGTCTAGCCCCCGCCCCCCACTGGAGCCCAGACACCCACCTTGCCAGAGGCCTGCCTTCCAGGTAGCAAAAGCTCTGTGCACCCGTGAAATCTTCTCAGGGCCCCCAGCTTCTGCGTCCCGCAGGAGGTAGAGATCATTACTGGACGCTGTGCAGCGCCTGTGCACCCGGACCCTTGTGCACCTATCCCACGCTCCTGGAGCTTAGCACCCACTCACACCTGGGTCCAGTAATAGCAGCGCACCCATCCTGCACTCTCAGAATAGGCAGAGCTCTGGCAGTAAGTGTGGGCATCCAGGAACCAGCATTCCTTTGCCCAGGGTACATCTTGGGACCACACCAGCTAGAGCAGTTGAAATTTCCAGAGACACAGGAAAATCCATCGAGACACAATATCTGCACAGGGCCTCAGGGGGAGGTTCCAAGTCTACTTTGGACATCCTCCACTCCTGCTGTAGGGAAGCACAGGCTGGAGTCTAGGGTAGTGAGTGCAGAGGTGCTGACTACAGGTTGGAATTTCGCAGAACCTGGGAATTGTACAGAATCCAATAACAGTGATACCAGACATCCTGACACATAAACCCAAAGCAGTTAAAGGAAATAAAGGTGTCCAAACACCCAGAGTGACCTAAGAAGATAAAAATAGAGTACAAAGAAAACTAAGAGACATTGGATTATATTCTGAAAACTACCAAAGCTATCAGATACACAAATATTATATAGACCTGACCCCATATTCGTAAATAAGTAGGACTCTTTGTTTTACTTTTATTGTGGATATTTTGTTTTGTTTTGCTTTTACAGCGCCTTTGTTTTGGTATGGTTATTGCTGTTTTATTATTTTTTTTCTTAACCCATCCTTCTTTTACTTTAACATATATATATATATATATATATATATATATATATATATATATATATGTTTGGTAGTTTGCCTTCTTTTCTGATTTCACACAGCTGCTAGTTCCTTTTATTTTATTCCTGTTCTTTATTCCTCTTTCTTCCTCTTTCCTTCTTTTTTCATTCTCCTCCTTTGATTAGTTTTTCTTTTCTTTTTCTTGGATTACATAATAGTTTTGGTATCTTGTGTGGAATTTTTTAATGTTTGTCTGCTCCTTCCATCACCCCTCTTACAAACTTCCCCACACTAACCTATATACTCTTCTCCCCCAAAACATTTCCCCATAATATACCTCCTTGTTTAATACTCAAAGTATTTTATATCTCCATACTTACTCTACTAACAACAAGAGTCCTACTAGTAAACTCTCTCTCATTCTCAGCAAGATATTACCTTATCATACTTAAAGTCTTTCTCAGCCTAAAAATATCCTCTACCTAATCTCACTCCTTTACCCATCACCCCAGCTCCTCCCACATCACCCACCCTCAAAACTGGAAAAGCTCTGCTGACTTGCCGATACCCCTAAACTCCTAATATTAAGATTGGACTAAGCATAATACTCACAAACAATGGGTAGAAACCAAAAAAATAGGACAGAGAACGCTATAAATATGAGAACCAGGAATTATGAAGAAATAGGAGAAATCATGAACACTGACCTACTAGAAATGCAAGAAGGGGAGTTCAGAATCTTGATGTACAATATGATGAAAGGATTTTAAACAAGTCTAGAGGAGGTGAAAGGTGAATTAGAATCACTAAAAAAAGAATCAGAAAGAGGTCTGGAATGAAATGAAAGAGGCAATAAGTGAAATGAAGACAGCAATAGAAAGAAATTCTGGAGGATTAGATGAAATGGAAAACAGAATATCAATATTAGAAGACAGTACATCCCAAACCGAAAACACAGTTAGCGATATACAGAAATCTCTACAGCAACAAAACCTAAACATCCAGCAAATATGGGATAATATGAAACGTCTTAACTTATGGATAATAGGCATTGAAGAAGGGATATAGGTACAGACCAAGGGCATCTGTAATCTCTTCAAAGAAATAATCTCAGAGAATTTTCCAAATTTGGAAACAGATTTGGACCTTCATGTCCAGGAGGCATATAGAACTCCACTGAGACAGGAGCAAAGAAAGACCACTTCATGCCCCATAATAACCAAAATGACCAACATAGAGGCCAAGGAAGGAATCTTAAAAGCACTGAGAACAAAAGGAAGGGTGACATAAAGAGAAAAAACAATAAGAATCACCCCAGACTCTACAACCCAGATCATGAATGCTAGGAGAGACTGGTACAATGTGATTCAGACCCTGGAAGAAAATAACTTCCACCCAAAGCTCATTTATCCAGCAAAACTACTATTCAAGATCAATGGTGAAACCAAAGTCTTTCAGGATAAACAGAATCTGAAAAAATTCATGAATTCAAAGCCAAAACTAGAGAAAATTCTTAAAGAAATAAACCATAAAGAAGAAAAAAGAAGCAGACTTCAGAATCAGAGAAGGGAGTAAGTTAATAAGTGGGCCACTTAAGTAAAGAAGAAAGATCAAATCACCCAAGAGTTGACAGAAAACAAAATGGCAGAAAACAAAAATCATATTTTAATAATATCTCTCAATGTCAAAGGACTTAACTCACCAATCAAAAGACATAGACTGGCAATGTGGATTAGGAAACATAATCCAAATATATGCTGTCTGCAAGAAACTCACCTTACAGCCAAAGACATTCACAGACTGAAAGTGAAAGGATGGAAAGAGATATACCATGCCAACTGTGACCAAAAAAGAGCAGGGGTAGCAACCCTGATATCCAACAAAACAGACTTTAAACTAAAACACATCAAAAGAGACAAATCAGGGCACTCCTTTTATTAAAAGGAACAATACACCAAGAAGATATAATGATAGTAAATATTTATGCCCCAAATGTGGGTGCAAGCACATTTGTAAAACAAACCCTTCTGGACATAAGATCCCAAGTAGACCCAAATACAATAATCCTGGGAGACTTTAATATGCCTCTCACACCACTGGATCGATCTTCAAGGCAAAAGATGAGTAAAGACGCTTTAGAACTAAAGGAAACCATAAACCAAATTGACCTAATAGACATTTTCAGATTATTTCAACCAGGAGCAACAGAATACACATTCTTCTCAGCAACCCATGGAACCTTCCCCAAAATAGACCACATCCTGGGACACAAAGAAAATACTGGCTAATTCAAAAGATGTAATATAATTCCTTGCATCTTTTCAGACCACAATGGAATAAAAGTAGAAATCAACAACAGAAAACTTGAAAGAAGGTATTCAAATTCATGGAGAATGAAGGATACACTATTGAGTGATGAATGGGTAAGAGCAGAAATTTGGGAAGAAATAAAGAAATTTATGGAAACAAACGAAAACAGAGATACAACCTAGCAAAATGTATGGGACACCATGAAGGCAATATTAAGAGGAAAGTTTATTGCATTGAGTGCCCACATAAGAGAACCACCAAGTAAAGAACCTAATGACACAACTCAAGGATCTAGAAATTCTGCAACAGTCTATTCCCAAAGCCAGGAGAAGGCAAGAAATCATCAAAATTAGAGCAGAAACAAATAAAATAGAGAACAAAAAAACAATTCAAAGAATCAATAAAACAAAAAGTTGGTTCTTTGAAAAGATTAATAGAATTGATAAACCCCTGACCAACCTAACGAAAAGAAAAAGAGAATCAACTCAAATTATCAAAATTAGAAATGAAAGAGGAGATATCACCACAGATAGTGAAGAAATTCAAAAGATTATCAGAAACTACTTTAAGAATTTATACTCCAATAGACTTGAAAACCTGGAAGAAATTGATAGATTTCTAAGCACAGTTAACCTACCTAAACTGAAGCAAGAGTACATAGCAAGCCTAAATCAACCAATAACAACCAAAGAAATAGAAATGGCAATAAAAATTCTTCCACCAAAGAAAAGCCCAGGCCCAGATGGGTTTTCAGCTAAATTCTACAAAACCTTCAGTGAACAACTAATACCAATACTTCATATCTTGTTCTGGGAAATTGAAAGAGATGGAACTCTCCCAAATTCCTTTTATGAGGCCAGTATCACATTAATCCCCAAACCAAATAAAGATATCTCAAGAAAGGAAAACTACAGACCAATATCCTTAATAAACATAGATGCAAAATTCTAAACAAAATACTAGATTTACACATTCAAAACTATATCAAGAGAATAATACACCATGGCCAAGTCAGTTTCATCCCAGAAAAAGAAGGCTAGTTCAACATACGCAAATCAATACATGTTATTCACCACATAAATAGAACCAAGAACAAAAACCACATCATCAGCAATAGAAGCTGAAAAAGCATTCGACAAAATCCAACACCCATTTATGTTAAAAACACTGTAGAAGGAAAGTACTTCAACATCATTAAGGCAATATACTGTAAACCCAAAGCCAACATCATATTGAATGGGGAAAAACTGCAAGAATTTCCGCTAAAGTCAGGAACAATACAAGGATGCCCACTATCATCACTCCTCTTCAATATAGTCCTTGAGATTCTTGCTGCAGCAATCAGACAAGAGAAGGAAACCAAAGGAATTCACATAGGAAGAGAGGAATTAAAATTATTCTTATTCACAGATGACATGATCCTTTATCTGGAAGACCCAAAAACTCAACTAAAAGACTTCTGGAGCTGATTGACAAATTCAGCAAAGTCACAGGTTACAAAATAAACCTAAAGAAATCAGTGGCTTTTCTTTATGCCAACAACGAATCCACAATGAAAGAAACAAAGAAAACAATTCCATTCACTATAACCTCAAAACCAATAAAATACCTAGGAATAAACCTAACCCAAGATGTAAAAGACCTCTACAACAAAAACTATAAAACATTAAAGAAAGAAATTGAAGAAGACATTGGAAGATGGAAAGATCTCCAGTGCTCATGGATAGGCAGAATAAATATCATCAAAATGGCCATTCTGCCAAAACTAATTTATAGGTTCAATGCAAATCCCATTAAAATACCAGCGACATTCTTCAGACCTAGAAAAATTAAAACCTCCAAAGCTCAGGGAATTAAAGCAAGAATCAACAAGTGGGATAGCATCAAACTAAAAAGTTTCTTCTCATCAAAGGAATCTATCAATAATCTAAAGAGGAAGCCTACAGAATGGGAAAGGATCTTTACCAGCCACCATTCTTATAGGGGGCTAATATCCAGAATATACAAAGAGCTCAAAAGACTTTACACTAGCAAAACAAACAACCCAATCAATAAATGAGCAAATAAACTAAATAGACACTTCACAAAAGAAGAGATACAAAGGGCTAATAGATACATGAAAAGATGTTCTTCATCATAGGCCATCAGGGAGATGCAAATCAAAACTGCACTGAGATTCCATCTAACCCCAGTCAGAGTAGCAAGCATAAAGAAATCAAGCAACAACAAATGCTGGTGAGGATGTGGGGAAAAAGGAACTCTTTTACACTGTTGGTGGGAATGCAAACCAGTTCAACCACTATGGAGATCTGTGTGGAGATTCCTAAGAAAGGTGGGAATAGATACACCTTATGATCCAGCTATACCACTCCTGGGTATCTTTCCAAAGGGGTTGAATTCAGAGAAATACAGCAACATATGCATTCCTATGTTCATAGCAGCACAATTTGTAATAGACAAAATATGGAACCAACCCAGACCACCATCAACAGATGAATGGATAGCAAAACTTTGGGAAATACACACAATGGAATTCTATTCAGCCATAAAGAAGAACAAAATTATATCATTTGCAAGAAGATGGAAAGCCCTGGAGAACATTATGTTAAGTGAGATCAGCCAAGCACAGAAGGAGAAGGTACATATGTTTCCTCTAATATGCCCAAACTAGGAAACACAATAGATACCAGTGGGACTCCAGATAATGGAGGGGAAATATCATCAAAGTTTGAATGGAAAGATAGGAGAGGATGAAGGCTGATCGTGATTAATGAGGGTCTACATCCGAACATGTATAAAATTATGAATAAAGCATGGTTAACCTGGACAACCATTGGTGGGAGGGAGGAAGGGAAAACAGGGGCGAGGGGCAGAGGGCACCAAATATAGTTTAAATGTATACTATTTATGTTCAATAAAAATTTCTTAAAAGAAAAAAAATCAGTTTAACTTTAAAAAAATAATTTATTCCTATTATAAATAATTTTGGTCATTTTATACATTTATTTATTATTTGATATATTTAAACTCACACAATTTTCACTGTGACTAGTTTATTATCCTTAACTGAAGGTATTAGAAAACACTGCACATGGGATTCTGCACCAGGAATCCCCTGGAGTCTTATAATGTGGCCATTTGGAATGGGAGGGGAACTTTGTTCAAACACTACCAATATACATGTTTAGAAAGCTTAACAACAACCATAGAAGTTATCTTTATCATTCCCACTTCACTGATGTTAAAACTAAGGCAAAACAAGTCCCTGGGCTTTTCACAATCACAAAGAAAGCTCCTGGTGGAATCAAGATTCCAACACAGGAAATTGTACTTCAGACTCTGTCTTCCTAACAAAGTAATGCAGATCATTGCTGTTTCATAAAACAACTGAAGTTTATGGAGTGTTTTCTATATCTAAGTCACTACTGAAGGGGTGTCCATTCATATACTTTTAGAGTCCTTGCAGCCCTTAAAGAAGAAATCCCAGAACTACACTCCCAGGGACTTGCACAGCTTTGATAATCACCCTGGGTCTGAAATTTTGCAGTCAAACCCAGTGAAGGACTAATAGTGGCAGATATACCACACCCTAATCACAGCTCCCCTTGGGAAAACACCCAGCCTGTAAACCTCATGGTCTCACAAAGCCTCGATTAACTTCCAGGGTCTGAGACTTTGTGATACAACCTAGTAAAAGAGTGGTGGTGACTGAGATTACCACAGACTCGAGATCCAGAGCACCCTAAGTGATGTCGTAGTGACCCAGGGAAGAACCCAGAGAAGACACGAACTTCTGAAATCATGGGAAAGAGGAATAACAATGGAGCAAGGAATGCCCACAATCCCACAATATCAGAAGCTGATAGCACAGAAATTCCGAGATCTCCAAAAGATCAAATCAGAAATATAACTGTAGAAATAATACAGGACCTTCAAAAAAAAAATAGAGAGATTTCAAAAGAAATAAAAGATGAGAGCATTGATGTAAAGTCCTCAATTCAAAGTTTAAAAAATCGATTAGACCACATGGAGAATAGAATTTCGCTCCTAGAAGATGATCACTCCAAAAATGAACGCATAGTTTATAATATAGAAAAAAATCCGACAGCAGGAATTTGACATTGAAGAAATATGGGCCCATTTTAAGAGAGCTCACCAAAGAATAATTGGAAGAGAGGAGGAAAAAGAATGTGAAACCAAAGGGATCAATAATCTCTTCAGGGAAGTAATAGCAGAAAAATTTCCAAACATACAGCAAGAAGTCGATACACAGGTCCAGGAAAATTATATAACTCCCTTTAGACAGGATCAGAAAAGAGGTTCCTCGCACCACATAATTAACAAAATGATCAATGTGGAAGCCAAGGAGAGAATCTTAAAGGCAATAAAAACAAAAGGCCTAGTGATATTCAGAGGCAAAACCAATTAAATCACACCAGACTTCCCAAAGCAAGTCAAGAAAGACAGAAGGGCTTAGAGTAACATATTCCAAAATCTGAAAGAAAACAATTTTCAGCCAAAAATATTCTACCCAGCTATTTAATGAGGCTTTCAGCAACTTAGTGGAACCCTGTTTCCAAATAAAAAATATAAAATAGGTCTGGGAGTATAGCCTGGAGATAGAAAAGCCCCTGGGTTCCAATCCCAGTACCACCTAAATAAATAATTAAATACATAAATAACTATAAAAATAAGTAAATAAAAACTGATTCTTTTACATTATCTATACTTTCCTTCATTGAAAATAAGTTTAGAGCTGGGCATGGTGGTGCACACTTATAATCCCTTGCTTGGGAGGCAGAGACAGGAGGATGGCACAGGATCAAAGCCAGCAGTGCTGGCTGAAGAGACCCTGTTTCCAAATTAAATAATAAAAAAATTAGGACTGGGAGTGTATCCCAGAGGTAGAAGGGTTTCCAGGAACTCCAGTAACACCAAATAATAATAATAATAATAATAATTATTATTATTATTATTATTATTATTATTATTATTATTTAGAAAAATATAAAACAGGTTCAAGTCATTAGACAGACAGATTAGATTTATTCCTGTTTAATTTGGGAAAAGGTAGAAGTCTGTATAAATAATACTAGCTTCAGAATAGAAAGAGTTTTCTTGTATCTAACTACTGAAAATTGAATAACATACATAAAGCAGAAATATTTTATTAGCAAGTTGTCATTTAAACATTCCTAAGGTTTTTGATCTTGAGAAATAACATATTTGACCTTTATTTCTCTTGAATAAAAGAACAAACTCTTACTACTAAGGACTCTGACTGAAATTCTCAGTCACTTCCAAGAGCAAAAATGTGTTTCAAGTATTATTTGCAAATTGTTATATGTCTCAAGACAAGCACTTAGTTCATATCTACTCTACTTTTTTCTCCTTCATTACGCTTAGCTCAAAGTTCAGATCATAGAGTGTTCTTAAGCCTTCTGCTTTGAACTTGCTCACTATGATATTGCTCAGATAAGGGGCTTTCAATAATTTCTGAACCTATGTATCTATGTTTTAGCATTTTAAGCTTCTTAAGACATATCCTAAATTAATAATTTGCTGTTTGAACAAACTTACATAGCAAAAAACCTGCTGAATTTTTAATAGGAAACTCCCCAGCAGCTCCCAGGAAAGCAAGAAAGAGGCAGAGGAAGTTCTTCATGGTTGCTCACTTGTTCAGCACTGGAAATGAACACCTATTTTATCCATGCATATTTATTATTCCAGGTTTGTAATTGACACTCATGGCCACAGGTGCTAGAAATGTGATTTCTTTGGGAATTTCCAGAAAGCATGACTGCCAAAGACAGATCAACATTTGCCTTCTAAAATTTGAAATGTCATGGGAAGCTATGACCACACTTTTCAACTCACTAAAAATAGCCTGTTCCTCTAAGGTAAACATTACTGTTTTTCTACCTGGTACAAACTCCTATACATCTCACATATTAAACATTGTCTCAAGGACATTATGCACATTCTTCCTCAGTAGTTTTTCTCTTAACAACTACCTCACAGGCATTCTACATCTACTCAGCAGTGTCCAAATATAAGCTTCCTGCTTAGAAGGACAACAATATATGAGGAAACATAGCCAACATGACCTCACTTCTGAGTGTAGTCCCCTAGCCTGCCTCTTGGAATCTTCAATGGCATTCTACGTCCAAGCTAAGCCCCTAGCCAAATTTTTTATTCTTTAGTTTTTAATAGGGTTTCACTGAGTTGTTAAGGGCCTTGCTAAGTAGCTGAGGCTGTCAGCAAACTGTAATTCTTTGTCTCAACCTCCCAAATGCTGGGACTATAAGTGGGCAGCACCACTCCCAGGTCTTTGTCATTCTTTTACTCTCAGGTTTGTTGGTTAATCATGACAAGTGATGCCCAAACAGTGCCAGAAGAACATGATGATAAAAGGACCAAGGACTTTGCTGAAATTGTAGATCAGTTCTATTAGCTTTTGGGAGGGTTTGTTGGGTCTTCCAATTATAGTATCATGTCATCTACAAATAGTGAGAGTTTGAGTTCTTCTCTCCTATTTCTACCCCTTTGATTTCCTTTTATTGCCCTACTGCTCTGGCTAGAGTCTCAAGTATTATATTGAAGAGAAGTAGTGATAATAGATATCCTTGCCCTATTCCTGTTTTTAGGTGGAATACATGAAGTTTTTCCCCATTTAATATGGTGTTGGCTGTTAGCCTATTGTAGATTATCTTTATGATGTTGAGGTATATTTGTTCTATGCTGATTCTCTGCAGTGCTTTATCATAAATGGATAAATGTTTTTGAGCATCTATTGAAATTATCATGAATATTTTCTTTGGTTCTATTTATATGATGAATTACACAGATTGATTTTTATACGTTGATCCAGATTTGTATGCCTGGGAAGAAGGCATACCTTGTCATCATGTATGATTTTCTTGATGTGGTTTTGAATGTGTGTTGAGAGAATTTTTATTTTGTTTAGCAGTTTTACATATAAATTCATCAAAGATATAGGCCCATAGTTTTTTTTCTTTTTTTCTAAAACTGTCTTTATTTGGTTTTGGTATTAATGTGATATTGGCTTCATCGAATGCATTTGGGAGAGTCATTTTTTCATGAAATATAAAAAATAGATTGAGGAGTATTGGGATTAACTCTTCTATAAAGGTTTTATAAAACTCATTTGGGAAACCATTTGGTCCTGTGCTTTTCTTTGATGATAACATTGTGTGTGTGTGTGTGTGTGTGTGTGTGTGTGTGTGTGTGTGTGTGTGGTAGTGGGGTTCCTGGAAGCCCTTCTCCCTCTGGGCTACATGCCCAGATAACCATTTTTTTATATTTTTATTTGGAAACAGGGTCTCTTAAGCCAGCGTGGCTGGCTTCGAAACTGCACAAATTACAAGGGTGCACCACCACACCTGGCGCTGATGGTAAGATTTTATTGCTGTTTCAATCTCTTTGATTGCTATTGCTTTGTTTAAGTTTTCTATATCTTCTTAATTCAGTTTAGGTAGATTGTATTTATCTAGAGAGTTGTCAATTTCCTCCCGATTTTCCATTTTCTTGGAGTATAGTTTTTGAAGGTAGTTTCTCATATTCCTCTGAATTTCAACTCTTTAGTAGTAATTATCTTCTTTTACATATCTATCTTGTTAATTATTTTTTGAAAACCAGCATTTGCAAAGTCTCTGGATACAAAATCAGTCTTAAGAAATCATAAGCTTTTCTGTATACTAACTACAAATCCACTAAAAAAGAAATTTAGAAAACACTTTCACTCAGGAATCCCATAAAGAAATAAAATATTTAGAAATAAACATTAAAAAGAGGAAAATAACCTCTAAAAATTATATAATCTTGAAAAAGGAATCAAATTCTTAGAAGATGGTAAGATCTTCCATATTAATCAATAAGCAGAATAAATATTATCAAAATCACCATACTCCCAAAAGAGAACTACAGGTCCAATGCAATACTCATTAAATGAACAAGATCACTCCTCGCAGACATAGAAAAATAAGTTCTTAAACTTTTTTGAACAACAAAAAAAAACCATAATAGCCAAAGTAGTTCTCAACCACAAAAACTATGCAAAGGAATCACAGTAAATAACCTTAAACTATACTACAAAGCAATGGTAATAAAATCAGCATGTTACTGGAACAAAAACAGATACATAGATGAATGGGGTAGAATAGAAGACTCAGAAACAAATCCACACACTTTTGACAATTGATTTTTGCCAAAGGGGCCAAAAATGTACACTGGAAGAAAGATAGCCTGTTCAACAAATGGTGTTGGAAACACTGGTTAGCCATATGCAGAAGAATGGAAATAAATCCCACTTTCTCATCCTGCACAAGAGTCAATTAAAGATGAGTCAAAGACTTTAAATTAGACCAGAGACCTTGAGGTTTCTTGAAGAGTTGGGGTTGAATAATAAAATAAAAAGATGAAGGTGGTTAGTTGGCAGCTATTGTCTCTTGAATCCAGTCCAGGTATTTGCTCATCTTGATATAAACAACAGGTTGGCTTTTCAGAGCATAGCCATAGCCCCAGGAGACAATGCTCTGGAGCTCTCCATTGCAGGCCACAAGGCCACCAGAGTCACATTGAGGATGAAGGAAAATGCAATCAGATTCTTGTTCATTCCCAATGTTAGAATGGAGTCCAAGATAAACCTTTATATTTCAAGAAATATTATTTTACGGTGCTGATCCTCCATGAGCAACTTCTCTACCTCTTGAGATTCAGCTGTCAATTTCTTTTTGTTTAATTGTTTTCTTTTTTTTTTAAACAGGGTCTCACTAAGTAGCTGAAAGCCTCACTAAGTAGATGAGGCTGGCTCTGAACCTGCATGATCCACCTGTCTCAGCCTCCCAAGTGCGGGGATTGCAAGCATGTGCCACCACGCCCGGCACCACAGTGCCTGGCTTTTATCATTATCATTATTTTTCATCTTCTTTCCTTTTAGCCACTCTTCTTATCTTAATATATCCATCTGACAAGAAAAGGTGAGGACTAGAGGTCATTAATACTGTCCCATTACCTTTGCTCTTTTAACAAGGGTGCCATTCCAAAATCAACACAGTAAGGAGTCTGAGTGTACTGTTAATATAACTAACCTCTGTGTATCCATTTGCTAATGTATTATTCTTTAAAAAAAAAGCTACATAAAAGCACTAAGTTCCAGAATGTAACCTCCTTTTTCTTCAAAATCTAGCCAAGTTAAGAGAATCTTGATTGTAAGACTATGTTAGAATATTCAGAAACATGATCTTGAAGGAAATTGGCTTTCCATTATGCACACTGAAAACCAGAGCAAGTTACTGTTGTGTGTAGAAAGCTGTTTTCTTGCACTTACACCAGAACAGTTGATCCTAGGGATGCTAGCCATTTATGCAGATTAACCAAGCTAATGGTAACAGTGGCACAGCTTCTGCAGCCTAACATAAAATACTGCTTCTCAGTGGCAAGCAGTTATAGAAGTGAGCTCACTATAGGAAAATATGTGTCACTATCCAACAAGCCACATAGACAAGCACTGAGTGGGATGAATGTCCTACATTCTGGAGAAGTCCTGTGAAGGAAGGAGGTGCTGTTTTTCAGACATCATGAGGGACAGAGCTCTTCTTGGAGAGTCACTGATTTCTTGAAATTTTTCTCTAATATATCATATGTGTGCCATGTTCTTGGAATTGTTCTTATAATTGTTCTCTATCTGCCATGTTCTGTGGGCAATTTCTTTTCCCTTTCAGCAATCCATCCCACTGCCCTGGTACTACTGAACTTTGAGCATAACAACTGTTAACACTAATTTTTTCAAAATTCTGTCTTTATTTTGCATATTTTCACTTTCATTTTAATGTCTTATAAAGAATATTTCACTGATACTGTATATTTGGGGTTCTGAATTACTTTTATATCTCATGTTTGTCTCATTCCCAGGGATTGGCATTCTTCTGATATTAATTCAGTGAACATTTTGAATATCATCAAACTGCATTTATGCATCTTCCTTAAGGCCCTTGATTCTTAGGGTGATCTCCAAACATTGTGCCAGAGTTTTTATGTATTCTGATCGTACTTCTTATTATTTTTTTAGTGCTCTCAAATATTCAAGTTTAGTGACTCTTTCTCCAAGTACTGGTTTTATTTCTGTATTAGTGAGGATTGAACCCAGTGGCATGGTATCACTCCAATAAAAAGAAAGCACAAACATGGGAAGACACAAGAAATTCTGTTCATGCTGAGCAGCTATTGATGCAGCAGTCATGAAAGGATTCACTTTTCTTGTGTTTCAGGATTTGTAAATGGAAACATTTTTCCAGAGTTTTGCTTGTAGATTCTGACAGCTATGAGAAAGTGAGACATTTTCTTTATCCTCGGATCTATCTGAATCAGCACAGTTGACAGGAGAGTCTATCTGCTTATTGCAACCTTGTTTGCCTGACAGCAAATTTAAAAGGAGCATGGTTCATTTTACAAAAGATTTCACCCTCAAAATAGTTTTTGTATGATAACTAGGTATGGGAGTGTAAGTTTCTAGGGCTGGTGATCAGTTGCATTATGTGTCACAATTGTGGACCAATCCAGTTTGTGTAGCACCCCTAATTATCGAAGCTAAGTGTTGGGGGAGGTGTGTGAGATACAAGAAACCTGAGGTTTAATGGTTTCTCTATTTTAAATTAATAATACAAGATCTACCATAAACAATGCAAGATCAAGGATCAAATGGGAACTGTAACCAAGTGTTATAGAATTGTGTGTGATATATTAGAAAGGCACCTAATAAATTTATTAAAATAGGATGGTGTTGTAAGCCACAGGAAGTGCACATGCCTATAATTTTAGTATACTTGGAGGCTGAGACATGAGTATAACAGTTTCCATGCCAGATTCAGCAACTTATTGAGACCCTCAGAACTGAGTTAGACCCTCTTTCAGAAAAAAAAATACATCTTGTTGTGGTGGCACACACTTGTAATCCCAGCATTTGGGAAGATTGGACAGGAGGATCCTCCTGAAGTCGCCTCAGCTACTTTGTGAGACCCTTTGCAGCTTATTGAAACTCTGTTTAAAAAACAAAGAATAAAAAATAGGCCTGGTGGTGTCCTTGGAGGTAGAATGGCCCTGGGTTCCATCCCCAGTACCGAAAAAAATAAAACAAAATAGGGCTAGAGGTGTTGCTCAGAGGTAGAAAGCCTTTATTTACAATCCCCAGGACAACACACACACACACACACACACACACACACACACACACACACGTCTCATGGGAACACTGGTCTCCAAATTATATTATCAATATAGGACATAAGGTCCACCATGGATCAATAATTTATATTGATTAGTATGGATGATTTCTTCAATAACTTTCTAAAGTCTTTTAAATGCATATTTCAAATTAGCCCTCCTTAGCAGAAATTTTCAAGAGAAAGTAACACCTATCAGGGAATATTTGTAGACAGATGTGGTACAAAGAAAATCATTTTATTTTGGTACTGAGTTCAGGCTTGAAAAGAACATTAGGCTCACTATTCTGGATAGATCATGTTAAGGTAAAGGTCATTAGTTGGCAGCAATGGTCTCTTGAATCCAGTCCAGGTAGTTGCAGACCTTGGTGTAGACACCAGGTTTGCCTTTCAGAGCACAGCCAAAGCACCAGGAAACTATACCCTGAAGCTCTCCATTGCAGACCACAGGGCCACCAGAGACACCCTGAGAAACAAGAAAAGGACAATCAGACTCCTGTTTTCTCTAGCACAGAAGATGGAATCCATGTTATTCTTATGTGGTCTGGGAACCACTGGAAGTTGCTGATTGGCCACAAAACACATTCCTTAACACTTAAGAGCTAAATATCAATCTCCCTTCTACAATTTGATTCTTCCCAGTTGCTCCTCTCTATAGTTGGTCCATAGGACCAAGGAAAGTGAGGACTGGAGAGATCTGAGTCTGTTTCAGTATATACACTCCTTTCAAATGGGGTTTATTCTATGGATACCTCCTAAGAAGTATGCTTCACTATACTATTTGCACAGAAACTTCTGTGTAAATCTTTAGCCTTAATACTATACAATATATAACAACACATAAAATAATTAATTCATCACAAAGCTATTTCTTACCTCTCAGTATTTATGTCATAAACAGGCTTAAAGGTTTGCATGTTGAAAAAGAAAAAAAAATCAGGGGCAGAGGAGGAAGAATGAACTGATGGTAGGAAAATTAAAAGAAAACTCACCTGGCATGAGTCCTTCCCACCCTCCAGGAAGCCCAGGCAGAACATGTTGGCAGTAATATCGCCTGGGTAGGAGTTGTGACAAGAGGAGTCAGAGAGGACAGGAGCATCCAGACACTGGAGGAGGGAAGGGAATTTCTCTGTTGGATACAAGCAAAATGGAAGATTACCCACAGATATCCTGGAAATTTCCTTCCTACTCTATAAGCTCTGTTTTTCACTACACCAAGTTTTCCTTTCAATTTTTAATAACTTGTAATTTGACTGAACTTTTTTTATCTAGATAGATTTCAAGGTAGTTTTAGCTAATAAGTATTAATTATTTGAGACTATAGGAGTCACTATGGATCTCAGATGCAGAGATATGTTTGTGAAGCAAGTATATATTTCAGGTAATTTCAATTTCTTTAGCCGCATTTCTATTTACCTCTCTGTTTCTAATTCTCTGTACATTATTTGGTGGCTTGAAATAAATACCTCAACATTTTATAATAAGTAACTTTTCTGTGTTCTCGATATTCTTAGAAAAGGAGAGTTTCTCTGTAAACTAACAACTTCCAAGGGTGCAGATATCCAAAACTAGCCTCTGGCAACCTCGCCTAATAGGAAAAATTGAGCTAATTGTCCCTCAACATGCCTTTTACTTCTCATATTTTCAGACTTTATTCTGGTGTCCCAGGTGACACTTACGTCCAAAGCTCAAGGTGTTTCCCCAGCCAGACACAAGGCACTGGGTCCCAACAGATGGACAGGATCTTGGCAGAGAGATTGCGGACACTCGAGTGCTGATGGTGGCAGGTGCTTTCAGTTTAACCAGCATGATGTCATTATCAATATTAGTCTTATTTTATTTGGGATGGATGATCATCTTTGCTACATCAATAAATTGCTCATTTCCCTCAATGACATCAAGTTTGTGTTCTCCCAGATGCACGGAGTATCTACCTCTGTCGGAGGAAAGGATTAAATTTTCCAAAATATCCAACATGAGATTCCTTATTTTCTCCCATTACCTCCTCGAATAGCAAAAGCACAGGTTCCCTTCTCTCCTCTTCAAATGTTCAATCTTTCAGTCAATTATGCACTTAAGGTCTTCTTGTGCAATATCACATGAGGTACAGATTAGAAAACTTCTGCCCCAACTGTCTCTACTCTTGGAATCCTAAATCATCATGCCTTCTTGTTAGAAGAATGAGGTATAGGAATAGGAACCATAAGTTTTAAGAAAACTATTGGAGATGAAAAGAAGATTGATTCTTCCTGCCTTATTTTTCCCTCTGAGATTACCAAGTATCATTGGGTGGTGAGGCATTTGTCATAGACATTAGAAAATATCAAGTTACAGAATGGAGTATTTAATTTTATTATCCTCCCAGAAAAGTGAAATGCTGTATTATTTTCACTCCTTAAGTAATAATCATTAGGACTATATCTTGATTTCTGTTCTGAGCTATTTCTAAGAATCTTTCCTCAAATGCTCTTTCATTTTCATACCTGGAATGCCAAAATTTAAGAAGGCAGCAGTCCTACAAAATAACCTACCTTGTTAAGGAACAAACAGGAAAGTTTTCCATCATATTTTTAATTTACTTTATCTTTGTTTTCTGTGGCTAGAGAAGAAATTGAACCCGACATAGGAATGTGAGTTATGGTCACTTAAAATAGGTAGAATTTGTAGCAGTGAGCCGCAGAAAGGACCCACTGATCACTGATGAGGGAGCCTCCGCAAAAATGTCCATCAACATCCAGGGACACCTGGTAGGGAAGGGCATTCTCTGAACAGGTGTAGCCCCAGACGATCTTATCTTCATCATCAACAGTGGGGAGAGCAACTGACAGGAAAGATGGAAACTCAGTGTCAAACATCCAGCTTGCAATGTCTTCTCATTCCTGATGATTAGCAGACCCAGCAGGAAAATGAGAATATTCTCTTGCCTCACATAATCAGGAATTAAATGTTTAATGTAACTATTCATTTACATTTTAGTATTTCATACATTAAAGTATACTCTACTTTCATCTCTCTGTTTTTAGTGTATTTACATTATATTCAACACAACTCTTTCCCTTTGGCCTCTATTGTGACCCACTACTTTTGATTATGTCTTTTCTTGAACAAGTGAGATTTAATTAGAGCTAAACCAATATCTAAGACCCTGTTGTCTTATCTTTTTCAGCTACCTGATTACAGAGCCTACAATGAACATTTGTTGTCGTTTTCTTCCATAAAAGTAGAGAAAGAACAGACTCTTTCTGATTTGTTCATTAGAAAGACTCACCAGCAGCTCCCAGGAAAGCAAGGAAGATGAAGGTCTTCATGATTTCTCACTGGATCTGGAGTGGGAATTGGAGGAAGGCTTTTTATCCATTGGTATTTATACCTTTAGAAATGTCATTGACACTAATAGCCACAGGTGTCAGAAAAATGATTTCATTGGAAACACACAAATCTAAATTTAGAATTTGATTCTCTGACTCATGGAAGATGATTCACCACTACATTTAAACATTGACACTTTTTTTTTTTTTTCAGAAGGTTATGGGAATGGAAGTCACAATCCCACCTGGGAGAGAGTGGGTTGATAGAAAAAGAGGCTGGATTAAGGTCACAGGAAAAAATCTCCAGGTTTTTGCATTCACATACAAATATTCTAGGTAACTGGATTTTTCATATGTGTACTTTTGTCTTAAGAAATAACTCAGACTATGTACACTTTGTGTTTACCATTGGCTCCAGCACAATATATACGTTGTTTCATGGTAGTTTTCATTTTGTACATCTAGGTTAAATTTTTATTATTAGTAGAGAAAACATGTTTCCTCAGAAAAGGAAAAATAGTCTTCTTATCGATAATTAAAATATATAAAAATTGGACAGTAAAAAATGATTCCTACTGGTATTTGTCTGGTGCTTACTCTGTTTCAGGGAATAGTAAACCCACTTTGTCTCCACTTTCTCATTTCTTGGATTTAGTTACATAAGTTAACCAGGATCCAAAAATTTTAAACGTAAATTTCTAAAAATTGTAATTCAAAAATTTAAAATGACTTTTGTGACATTATATTGGTATACTTGTTTTATATTGATCACATTTTAATGTACTTATGTACCTAGATCAAAAATGAAAACTTATCACATGCATGCTTATTTAACAAAATTTTGGCACTACCTGAAGTTTCAGAAATCCAATGGGTCTTGCAATGAATTCCAAGAACACTGAGGGCACTAGCTTATTTAAGTCCTTTCTATGTTAAGTTAATAATTCTGATCATCAGCTCTCTTGAAGCTTTCATCATGACCAGTTTGCTGGTGAGACTTGGTGACAATCAGGCAAGATCCTGGTGGAGTCAGGATTCCATTATAGAAAACTGGGCTTCAGAATGAATGTGCACATGAAGGCCATGCAGAATTGTGGGCAGATGATAATATAAGTGTAGGTTGAGATTTTCCTATGCATCAGGAATCATGGAAGTGTTGTCCTTGCATCCAATATTCCAGCTGTCACAGAGATCCCCATAAATATGGTTCTGTACTTTTCACCATTTCAGCAAGTTTGAGGAACAGAAGGTGTAGAGGAGTCAAATACTTCTCATGTAGCTTCCTAGCTGCTAAGAGGTAGTCCCAGCATTCAACACTCAAGCAGCCTCATACAGGGCCAATGTCTTTCACTGTGATTCAAAGTATATACAAGAGATGCAGTGTGAGCTCTATCAACTCAGGGTCAAACTGAACCAATTCCAGCCATTAAATAAATATTGTTTTGACAGAAATTATCTTATATAATGAAGACAAGACCAAGAACCCAGAGTGAGTGAATCTCAAGACATAAGCTACAAAAGGATAGAGTTCCTAGTTTCAATTTATAAACTACATCTCATCTCACCTGCCAAAAGTTAGATGAGACCATCTCCTTAGACCAATTATATAAGAGCTGAGATAATTTCTGATTTTGTTTTTGTGTTGATCCTGAAATTTTGTTGGAACAATGATAATATAATCAAAATCAGAACTTCATAATCTTGAAACTTTTGACATTTGTGGTCAGATTCTGTTCATATTCAACCCATTTTGTTTATATTTAACCCATTCTTCCTTAAATATAAATAAAATCTAATAAGAACTAGTAAGTTCAATAAGTCAAATAGTCTAATAGGTCACTAATTTAATAAACAACATATATACTGTATGACGTTTTGGTGTAATATTAGAAGCTACATATTAAGGTTTGTAATGGCACTGTAATAATAGGTTTTTGCAATTAAGTTTCTTGGCTCATCGTTTTCCCTGGTCATATATCTATCTGAACTGAAGATAAGAACCTATATACTGATAGGCAGAACAAGGGTAGCACCATGTCAGAAAGACAGACATAGTAGAGTGGCTCAGAAGTGAGACACTATCACCTTTGAAATTGAATTAACTTGTCCCTCCTATTGTGCTCCTCAGTAGTCTCCTGCTCTGACACTTATTTCTGCTGTGTAAACCTTTTGAGGCAGCACTCTTTGTTCATCCTCACAAGGACAGAAAGGTCTGACATCACTGATCAGAATGTATCACTTAGTTAACCGTGTCAGGAGGCTGCACAGTAAAATCTCATATTGTCCTTTGTTTATTTTTACTCATAAAGTTTGCACTAACCATCTGTATCCCTGTGTAAGTCTCAGCATCCCTTATCTCTATCTGTTAACAGTTACCTTTTATGTTGAAAGCCTGTTTTATAATAAGGAAAAGAAAGACATTGAAATATAGCTTTTTAATCTATAAAAGGCTCTAAGGCTTTAACTACTTTGTGTTATTAATGATCAAAATTGTGTCAATTTAACTTGCTTTTATTTCTTTTAACTTGGTTGGAACTTTTGTGAAGCTAACTCTTTCCTTCTAGTTGCAGGTATCTATATTTTTAGTATTCAACATCCTGCATCTTATATTAGTTGCTATGACAATTAGTTCCCAGTTAACAGTCATATTTTATCTGGCAAAGTCAACCTTGTAGCTATTTCTGACAGCCCAGACACAGAAAAAAATGAATTTTATTGTTTTGCATACAAATAGATATGCTTATTATCAATCAATGCTAACTCTATCAAATATAACCTACTAGTTTGCTTTTTTGAAGTTATTTTTGGCTTGTGATATAAAGATTAATGTAACTAATGGAAAGATAAGTTGAATTATATTGTAGAAATTGGACATTTCTGAAAAACTGGCAAAATGAAAGAATCACTGGAAATTTGATTCCTTTCAGGGTTTTGTAAATGACAGAGAATGTATAAAATTTAATGTAAATACAACTGACTGTTAGAACAGTGAGTATCTGTAAAGCTGGAGACTTTTGCATCTATTCATCACTGTAATTAAACTTTAAATTAATGTTAAAATAATTTTACAGTATTTTTGAGTGGTTCTAGAGATTGATCTCAAGGGCCATCTAAATGATAGATATACCCCTGATGGTTTCAATTTCTATTTTTAAGCAGGATCTGTGTAAGTTACCTCACACTGGCCTTGGAACTGCAATCATCCAGTCTCAGCCTCCCAAATGCTGTAATTACAGGCACATGACTTCTATCCTGGCAAGTAAACACTTTAATTAGTTAAGACATACAGATTCTTGTTATTTTCTATAAATTATGGCAATGGTATAGATTAAAACAATAATTCAATAATATTTCTAGAGGAGGAAAAGAGAATTACTTCTGTTTTATTAAAGTAGATTTTCTTAGATAAACAGATCTTGAGAAAAATTGAGGCTTCTTGCTTATTCATGCCAGAACTAACAACTAGATTATAGTATGTACTCAGTTGAAGAAAAGCACATTCTACCAGCTGATATATTCTATCAGATAAAATATACATATGTGCTTACATATATAAATATGTTTACATAAGTACATAAGATTTTAAGAGTTATCAGTTCGATTGAAATTGATAAGAAAGGTTATAAATATGAAGTTCACAGCTGAGTATTCTTAAAGTTTCAAGTAAGAGGACATAAATGATTTTATGATACTATAATTAGACAAAACACTTGAAAAAAATCTATGTAATGATGCTATTTCTCCAAATATCAAATTACTGCCTCTTTTTTTTCTATTTGCTACAAAAGATTCCATGTATTTTGAAATATTATTTAATCAGGAACCAGTACTCCTAATATTTTCTCTGACTATTCTGAGTGTCCATTCTGCAGTTTTATCTACAGAATAAATGGATTATATATTTGACAAGACCTTAAAATGTTTTTATTTTAATTCTAGTTTAGAACCAAGTCTTTGCTTCCCGGTCTTCCATCTGCTAGTCACCTTCCTTTCGTCAAAGAACTTGCCCTGATCAGCATCATATTCTTTTGATCTATTGTGTATTTATCAGTCAGCATGGACATGCCAGAAAGCCAGTGTTGACACTGTTTGTTTCACTGTCCATCCTTAGTGCATTAAACAGAGCCTGAACTATAACAGGCCCACAAGACAGTATTGATGAGTCACTGATTGGAAGAATGAATAGAACACTCACATTTTCTCCATTGAAGAATATGCCATGTTTATTAATTTAATCCTCTATATGAAGAGTTGGCCATCTGAGTTTGCTGGTTATACATATTCTGATTCAGTCAAACACAGATAAGAAATAGCAAACAAATAGGGGCTTTATGCTGATTGTGTAAAGACATTACTTAGTCATTATTCCCTAGACAGGACAAGAGAAAATATCTTTATATGGCTTTCCATTGTACAAGGTACCGTTAGTAAACTAGGAGGGACTGAAAATTTACAGATTATATACACATGAAATATGCATATTCTACCTACTCTATCTGACAGAATTAAATTTCAGTAGATCGGGAGGTTAGGGGGAGTTTGGGAACATCCCTCATGTGCTTACTAATGGATGACTGTATCTAAAAGGTCGTGATGATTACACCAAAGAAACTCTGTGTTTTGATCCTGTGTTAAGATCTTCATTGAAAAGGAATCGGCATAATTTCATTTAAATTTTGGTTTAGAGTGTCTATTAACTGTTTCCTAAAAAGATGCCCATTTTATCTTCTGGAAAAGAAGCTTTCCAATAAACTTTCTAAAGCCATTCCTAAACTTTTTTTTTGTATTAGTGATACTGGGAATTAAACAAAGGACTGTTATCCCTCTGAGCTACATCCCCACCCTATTTCATTGTTTATTATGAAGCACGGTCTTGCTGAGTTGCCTCATACTGACCTTGAACCTGCAATCCTCCAGTCTTAGCCTCCCAAATACTGGGATTACAGGTGTGTGCCATCTACCATATTGATTTTCTTCATCTTTTTATATTCAAATCACATAAGCAACCTAGGCAGTTGTCAAAATATAAATAGATATAGAAAATGGGATACTTACACAGAAAATAATTTTACTCAGCCCCAAAGAACAATGTGTCATTTGCAGGAAAGTAGATGGAACTAGAGAATATTATGCTAAGTAAAATCAGCCAGTGTCATAAAGTTAGAGGTCATGTTTTTTCTCATAGCTGGAAGCTAGAATAAAAATAAGTAAGAAAAGGAGAATAGTGGATTTGGCCCAGGGGAGGGCAGAGAGAAGGAGGTAGAAACAGTTTTCTGTACTAGGAATTGAACCTAGAAGTGTTCTTCTTTTTAACTACACCCACAGCCCTTTTTGTTCTTTATTTTGAAACAGATTTTAATTATGTTGCTGTGACTCTATATTCCTGAGGCTTGTTCCAAACCTGTAATTCTCCAGTCTCTGCTTCAAAGGTACTGGGATTACAGGTGTACACCACCATGTCCAGCTAAGGAGAAAAGTTAGCTTTAGGAAGGAAACAGTTTGAATAATATTATGTCTGTATATGAAGATATTGTTCCCACTTTCTTGCATGTACGAAGAGGGAAAAAGGGTTTAAATGGATGGGGTTAGGAGATAATCACACCAAAAGATGTTTTGGACATATATTAATTTATCACTGAATATCACAATGATATATAATCATATTGGGCAAATAAAATTCTAAAACCTTAAAAATTCTGAAATTTCTTCATCCATTTTCTTAGATGAATATATGAGGGAGAATGTAAATATGAAAGACACTTGTGATCATGGGGCTTGATCCTCAGGCTAAGGTTCACTCTCATTAAAACAGCAGGAAAAACCTGAAATAAATTATATGCAAGATGACAGCTTTAAAATTCTGAATCAAACTATCCTCAAAGCCTTCCTACCCCTAAGTTTCCATTTTCCCATTTGAATAGGCAGTATGAGGTGGATAACACTGGGGGTGAGTGACTTCTAAGTATTATATTTACACTAATGCATTATTGTACTTAAGTGCCTCTTTTACCAGAATAAATTTCTCAAGTTGCCTTTCAAAAGTACCTAAGATTTTATATTTTAATAGAAATGAACTAAATGTGAGGAGGTAGTCTTTGCATAAAACAGAGACAAACTAACAGGCTGATGTATTGAAACATGGCCACTGAATGTCAATGAGGGAAAATGACTTGTGCACCCCTGTCACTTGGCAAGGCTCTGCCCTCATGTTGCTTCTTTGAAGTAACTCTCTTTTCAGGTCTCTGAACCTTTCCTTACTCTAGGCAATAAAGTGAGTTAAGTGTACACAGGTAGTAAAGATGATAGGGAGCATTAGAATCCTGAAATCTTGTTTCAGGGCTGAGTCCTAAGATGTTTAAGGACCTGAAGCTACTCACTTCAACAAAGAAAAGGTAAGTATATAATTATATCTGAAATACACAAACAAAAGGTAAAAAGTGAGAACTAAGCAAATAAAACTGAAAAGGTCATGGATAAATATTTAAGTCCTTAATCCAAGTGAACTTTCCTTTCATCCCAGGCCCAGGGATAAAGCCATATTAAGAATGCAGATATTTCTTCAATGTTAGTTTCCTGCTCAATTACGTCATTTTCAGGGAAATGGATGGAACTGGAGGACATTATGCTAAGTGAGATTAGTCAGACACAAAAAATAAGAAATCAGATGATTTCCCTAATATGTGAGAGTTAGGGAGAAAAGAGGAGCAAACAAGACAACCTAAAGGAGGAGAATGGAGGGGAGAAGAGGAAAATCTCTAAAGCACACAATGTACTTAAACATATCAAAGTTAATCACTAAGCCAAGCAAGGGAGGGAGGGACAGGGAGGGAATGGGGTGGGATTTGGGTAGGGGTTAAATCAGTGATGAGTACATGTTTGTACACACAAGTTTTTTACCCCAATAAGTTGTATGAATATAATGCACCAATAAAAATAAATAAATAAATAAATTAATTAATTAAAAAAAGAATGCAGATGGTAGCATATATCTGCATTCCCAATGTATCAGTTCAGAGACTGAATTGCTACTTCTAACTCCTCCACATCTATCTAAACCAAGGGAACAGTGGGAAAAAGCCTGGACCAGACAGTGCAGATACATAGTACTTGAATAACCTTGACTTTCTCTTATTATCCCTGGAAATAAGGGCAAATTGCCCCTGTCTGTGGAAGGCTAGTTTCATTCAGGTACATCAGGAGAGCTGCTTCTTGAAACACTAGTCTTAGAAGCCAACAAAGTAAGTATGTTGATTATTGCATTGCACCTGCAGGGTACCATCTAAAGCCCCTCTTTGAGCTGGGTGTGGTGACACACACTTGTAATCCCAGCATTCAAGAAGCTGAGACAGGATTGCAGGTTCAAGGCCAGTCTTCCCTACTGAGTGAGACCCTGTTTCAAAATAAAGAATAAAAAATAGGGCAGGGAGTATGGGGTATAGCTTGGAGGTCGAATGGCCCTGCTTCCATCCCCAGACCTGAAAAAAAATGCCCCCCTTTGAGAGGAAACAGAAATGGAACTGAAGGCAGAGCCACAGGATACACGCCACTCACCTTGCAGCAGGCTGAACACTGAAGCTGAGGAGACTGCTTGGCAAAGCACCTTAAGGGCCAGAGGTGCTGCTGATTCAGTCAGTTGCCACTTAGCACTTTTGGGGGAAGTTATAGTTTTTAGATTAGTTTTTTATATAAACCTTAATTTTCATATTTTGATATTTTTGTCCTGTGAGTAACCCTTATCCTGGCATAACAAAGCTGAGGATGTGACACCTACATACTCTGGAGGCTGAAGGAGGATTATATAAATATCAGGCTTAACAACTCAGGGAAACCATCTCAACATAAAATTCCTAGGTAGGTAGCACACTGATAAAAGGCCCCTGATATTAAAAAGTAGTACCACAGAATTAAACAAATATACAAATCAGAAGAAGCTTCAGAGCTTTTCTCTTCAAATATTTCATCCAGAGTTACAAAAGTTATAGATGTGTAAGAAGAATATCAATTTTCCTGTGCTCTCACCTTCTGATTAATCAGTCATGGACTACATGAAGTTTTTATGTCAAAACCACAATCTCTGACAAGATGGAACTAGAGGATAAAGCCTCAGGGGAAAGTTTTAGATAAAGTTCACACCATGAATCCAGCTTAAAGGCATCAGTGTATTTATAAGGAGTGGAAAACCCTGTGCTGGTCTTATTTGACACATGAAGATACCATAATAGGAGGCAGTGTATGCACAGATAATCCAGGAAGGCTGCTTTCTTCCCCCACATATGTGACCTGCTGATGCACCAGCTGGGTTGTAGATTCTCTATACCTTGAGAAAAAAATGTCACTATCTAAGCCATTCCATCTAGAATGTTTCTGTTTTCCCAACCTGAACTAAAACACTATAACTTTTTACCTTGTCTCAGAGGCTGAAGTTTTTTTTTACACTGGTCAGTTCATTTTAACTGAATGTGCCCATTCTCAGAGGCCAGTGTGTCTTTACTCCTTACCAGTATGCTTGTGAATACTGTGTAGGGACTTTTAGTATAAACCCTTATCCTGTGGAACCTTGAGTTGATGAAGACTTGAGGGAGAGCTGGAGTAGAATTAAGAAGAGAGGGTGGGGTGTGTTCTCAGACACTGCTGAGTGGCATAGCTCACACCTGTAAGAGCTAAGGACTCAGGCTAATACATGTGTTTTCTGCAAACTTGTCTGTGTTTGTTCTTTCATTTACTTGCAGTTTGAAGTAGTGCCTAGACTGATCTAGAATTTTGAGAGACTTATGATAGACTTGGGGCACATATTTTCTTTGCAGGTCATGCTTGTTAGGGCAATGATATTTCCTTTGGAAAATGAGAAGATCTTAGAGAACTACAAAACATAGGTGGATAAATCCATGATCCATGTGAAAAGTTGTGGCTTGAAAATTAACTTTACATCAAGACCTTTGCTTTTGCTCTCCTCATAGAGTTTCAGATGGACAGAGGAAGAAGTTAAATGAAGTGAAAGCATCTGTCCCCTGTACAGCAATGCACTGGGACTAAACCCAACCTGGGCATCAATGTGATTCTACTATGAAGAGTTTCAAATACCTTTTTCAAATTCTTTTTAATTATCTGCACTTTAGACTGGTCACCTGTTAAATGATGAACACGGGGTCTACCATAGATAATGCATGGATGTTTTGGTTTAAATTTGAATGTCCTCCAAAGCTCATGTGTTAAGCATGTCCCCATTGCACCAGTGTTCAAAGTAGGTCATGGTTGGAGGAGGTCAGTCTCTGGGGTCTTGTCCTGGGGACTTATTGTTCCCCCTTATTACATCTCCTGCTTCCTGTTGCCATGGCTTGAAGCCTGCCCCTGTGTTTACTGTCTGGGAACCAAGTAAAATAACTGAGTTCCTTGAAGCCCCTAAACTGTGAGCTAAATAAATCCTTCTTCCCTTAAATAGTGCTAGTCAGAAATGTAGGTCAAGCTGTTAAAATGATGATTAAAACAGTGATCAGATGTGATTTGCGGCCAAATCTTACCCAAAACTGTGATTGATCAGGTACCAAATAATGATTTACAAAAAATGTGAGCAACAGTGAATCTATTTACTTTCATATCTTCAGTGTTACATTCACAGTCTGCCATAAAGTTTGTGATATGTAATTTTACATTTTTTAGGTTAATGAGCAAATAATATTTTAATAGTTCTGTGTAAAGTAGTTCAGCATTCTGTTCATCTTTTGACATGGCAAGTTTTAGGAAATAGTACCTCAATGCCAAGCAATGATCATACTTGACCCGATGCAGACAAATGTGTATTTATTTAGACATTGGCTTCGGGCATAGAAAGAAGAGTGATGTTGCCTGCCAAAGGGTGCATCATGAAGTTTTGAAACTTGTCACTGAAACAAGGCTAAGGCTCCTATTCTTGAAAAATAACCCATCATTGTCTTCTATTCCACTTGGGGAAATAGCTAATCCCAGAATGTTCATAGGATTCAAGCTTTGAAATTCACAGCCTCTTCAAGGAACACAGACAAGGCTTAATGATTAAATCGAAGTTTTTAGAGGGCACAAGGGAAGCACTTATTTCATGTCTACTGTCCTTTTCTTCTCTCTCCTTTGTTGAACTTCATTTAACATCAAGTGTAGGACAAGTTCTGCTTTCCTAAGCCTTTTATTGTGAACTACTCCTAAACACTGTGACAGTCTTCAGACAGGTGACATTTAATTATAGCTAAACTTTTGTATCTGTTGTTTCAACAGATTTAACTAAATTTAACATTTATTATTTGTACAAACTTACATGCTGGATAGACACCCGTTGATTTGTTTATTCGAAAGGCTTAATAAGGCTGGGCGTGGTGGCACATGCTTGTAATCCCCATGTTTGGGAAGCTGAGACAGGAGGATCACACAAGTTTGAAGCCAGCCTTTCAGCAACTTAGTGAGACCCTGTTTCCAAATAAAATATAAAATAGTTTTGGGAGGGTAGCCTGGAGGTAGAACCCCTGGGTACCACTCCTAGTACCACCAAAAAAAAAAAAAAGAAAGAAAAAGAAAAAGAAATAAAGCCTTGCTAGATGTTCTCCGAAATGGAAGAAAGATGAAAGTCTTCATTGTTGGTCACTGTCTCCGGACTGGGAAATAAGAAAAACATTTTTATCAATACTCATTTATACATACAGGTATGCCATTGATATCCATGGCCTATATGCCAGAAAAGTGATTTCACTAGAAACTGAGAAACTGTAGATCCACCTGGTACCAAATGTTTTCCAAAATATATTTACAGAAGGTCACAGAAAAAAATCTACAGATTTTTGCATTCCCATACAAAATCCTAGAAATGAGCCTGTTTCAAGTGTGAACATTTGTTTTAAGAAGTAAGTTGAACTCTGTGGCCTTTGTGTTTAATTAACATTGGCTATTGCACCAATATGTCTTTTTTCTCATGGTAGTTTTCATATTGCATATCCAGCTTGAGTTTTTCTTATTAGAAGGAAAAACCTTTTCTGCTCAGAAAATAAACATTTTCTTTTTTATGATTAGAATCAATAAAAATGGAAAAGTTAAAGAATAATAACAGCCTATATTTATTTATTTATTTGTCAAGGATATAGTGGTCCATCCTTATCAGCAGCTTCATTTTTTGTGGTTTTGGCCACTTAATATATAAAATATTAAAAATAAAATTCTGGGAATAATTTATTCATGTTTTAAATAAATATCATAGTATATTTTTAAAATTGCTTTATTATTATTAGATATTATTAATCTCTTACTATACCTAGTTTATTATGCTTTATCATAGGTGAAGGTAAAACATGTTATATAGGATTCTGTATTCTCTGCTCTTTTAGAAATCCACTGGAGTCTTGGAATGTATTCAGTGGGTAAGGGGTGACCACTTTTTTTCCCATACTTTGCTTATATAAATCTAGTAACCCTAATAACAACCATACACAATATGTTTATCATTCTCATTCCAATGATGGTAAAAGTAAAGTAACAAAGACTTGGGAGCAATCACACAGAAAGCTCTTGTCAGAATCAGGATTCTAGCACAGGAAATTAGACTTCAGACTCTGTGCTCTTACCAAAGTAATGGAGAGTGGTAGATAATTCAAGTGAAGTTTTTTGCACTGTGGTAAAATTGACTGATTGTTCATACACTCTTTAGTTCTCACAGACCACACCTTAAATATAGTGCTGTATTTCTCAGTATTAAAAGATGGCAAAGCGTTGTGCTTTGGATCTGGAATGTCCCTCCAAAACCTCACATGTTCAAAGTCTGGCCTCCTTTGTAGCAAAGCTTTGGGGTAAGATGTGGCTGGAGGAAGTGGATCATTGGGGATGTTGCCTTGCTTACTATATCTATCCCTGACTTTCTCTACTCTTTCCCTCCTCCCCTCTCCTCTTCTCTCCTCTCCTCTTCTCTTCTCTTCTCTTCTCTTCTCTTCTCTTCTCTTCTCTTCTCTCTCTATTTCTCTTTCTTTCACTTCTCTTTTTCTTTTCTCTCTCCCTGTCTTTCTCTTTCTCTCCTCCCCTCTCTCTCTCTTCTCTTTCTCTTCTCTCTATTCTCTTCTTTTCTCTCAATTCTCTTTCTTATTTCTTTCTTCTCACTCCCTCTTCTCCCCTCTCTCTCTTCTCTTCCTCTTTTCTCTTCTCTCTTCACTTCTCTTCTCTCTATTCTCTTTCTTCACTCTCTCTTCCTCTATTCTTTCTCTTTCTCTCTTCTCCTTTCTTCTGTATTCTCTTATATGGTCTTCTCTCTTCTCCTCTTTCCCTTCTCTCCTCCTCCTCCTCCTCCTCCTCCTCCTCCTCCTCCTCCTCCTCCTCTTCCTCCTCCTCTTCTTCTTCTTCTTCTTCTTCTTCTTCTTCTTCTTCTTCTTCTTCTTCTTCCTCTCTCTCTCAATCTCTCTATCTCTTTTTCCCTCCCTCCAACCCTTTCTCCCTCCCTTCTTCACTTCCTGGCTGATGTAGCCTGAGTAGCTTTCTTCCACAACATTGAATGGGAGCAGTGAGGATTTTTCTGCTTTGGAGTCAGCTGACCATGGACTAAACCTCTGAAACTGTGAGTCAAATAAATATGTCGTCTAATTTGCTTTTGTCAGATATTCTTGTCACAACAATGAAAAGCTAACAATACAACAAGGGATTTTTTTTATTTTTTTCAGAGGGTCATAGCTCTTGAGGTCAACCCCAGGAACAAATTCAAGCAGCCTCATTTTAGAGTCCATGTTCTCTTCTCTGATGCCATAAATGTAATAAGGGAAATAATGTGAGCTCTATCAAACTGAAAGTTAATTTCAAGGGATAAAGGAAATTCTGTAAAAAAATATGATAGGAGAAGGAATTGTCAGAAATCATGGAGAATGACACACGTACCCAGATTGAATGAATATGAAGGACAATTGTTAGGATTCTAACATAGGAAATCAGACTTCACACGCTGATCTTGCCAAGGTAATGGAAAGTGGTTAATAATTCAACTGAAGTTTATGGAGTTTTATGGCTCATGCACTGTGGAAAAATCGATTATCCACACTCTCTAGCTTGATACAGGAACCAGATTCTACACATATGAAGTAAATTGAAAATTGTTAACCAGTATATTTTTCTGCTTGACCAAATTATCTGTCTTAAAATTTGAGGGTTTTTTTTTGTTGTTTTCATAGGTTTGTTTTATTTTTATTTGAAATTTTGCTCCTTTAAAGACAACCTATCAAAGTCAGTTTCTAAGTCTCGACAGGATTGCCACTGGGGACAGTCTGTGCATAGGCCTGCAGTAATAGATTTTAATGCTTTCCTATAGGTCTAGAAAATGCTAGAATCACTCAGACCCCCAAATCCCAAGTTCTGAAAATATAGGACAGCACTTGAAACTGAGATGTTCCAGGATATGAACCACAAAAGATATATTGGTATTGATAGGACACAGGGCTGGAGCTGAAGCTGTGAGGAACAGAGAGGACCTACTTGATCTGTTGCACATCTTCTGGTCTGTCTGTCACTGTGCCTCATTGTTTAACTACAGCAACCTTCCAAGTATAAGGAAAAGTCTTGTTGTTATATTTTAATATCTACACAAATACTTCCTTGACAAGGTCTATCTAAAATCATTCTAGAAATGCAATTTCCAGACTTGGTGAGTTGACTTAAGAGCATCTTATTCAGGACAGGATGTCCCACATCCAGATTTCTGGTCATATACTTGTCTCAGTCCTGCTCCCCTCTACAGACTTCTCCTCTTTTGAATTCATTTCTGTTCCCAGGTGAATTCTGGAAAAAAAAAACCTGATGTGTCTGTTCTAGATTTTTTTTATAATTCTAACTCCAATCTTTTACACACTCCAAAGCACGGTTCATTGTGAGGCTCTGTCCTTTCTTTCATGGGCATCCATGATCCTGGGGTCTGGACAAGCAGGTCTAACTAATGAATGATGTGACTACTTAATCTACTACATAAGGAGAAAAATGACCTTCATATAAAGAATAATCCTTTAGCTCTAAGTTAGAACTTAGTAGTGCAATGAGTACTTTTTCTCCATAATTTTTTAAAGTTGAACAATAGTAGAACAAATCTTTTATGTTAGGAACTGACACTGGTGGTTTTTACATTTTAGTTCTGTTATTGATCCAGAGTTCAGAAAGAGGAAGTCTCTGTGTGTAAATTGGTTTCTTACAAGTCTATTAAAGAGATTCACTTATTAACGAAGGAATAAGACATTTGTCTAAGCAACTATGAGAACTGGTATGGGAACTTTCAATTTTCATATGCTATGAGAATTTTCAACTTAACATGTGACATCTATATTAACCTGAATCAGTGTAAGTTGCAAACACAAAGTTATTACTGATAACATAGACTGTTTTTGGAGTTTCAAGTGGGTTAAAAAAGAAAAAGAAGGAATATCCATAAAATTAGAAATGTTTGTATTGTAAGTATTTATACAGACACACATATATATGTGTGTTTACATACACTTATAGATATAGTCTTTTTTTTTCCTTTGGAAGCAAATCAGGATGACTCATGCATCCAGATTCACTGTGGATGAAAACAAGAATTCCAACATTGCTTGTGTTAAAAGAGAAGATTATATATATTTAAATGAGTCTTCCAAATATTTCCTTAAGTAAACTACATGTTCTAGGCTTTGTGGGGATTAGTAGGTGACATTATATCTGCCATATACTGACAGGGGACAACCCTCCTTCTCTGCTGCTGCTCACAATCACTCTATTCTTGTGAAACTACCTTCTACTTTTACTTACCATGGGCACAAGGCTCTTCTGCTGGATAGCCTTGTGTCTCCTGGGGACAGATGAATGCTTTGAACACCAATCAGCTTTATTGAATGTGTGTGTGAATAAGTGTCAAAAGGCATTTGTGGTGTGTGTGTGTGCACACTCACATGTATATGTGCATATGTTTTTCTGTGTTTGTGTGAGTGGTAACTTTAAATTTTTTCTGAATCAGTTTCAATGTCTGTTTCCACAAACCACACTAGTGCTGAAGTCTCCTAGTCCTTGAGGCATAGAGTCACAGGGAAGTATCAAACCATGGCTCTTAGTTGTACTCCAGTTTCTGGTCATCCTACTCTTTATTGGTACCAACAGATCTTGGGGCATGGTCTGGCATTGATGATGTATTTTAACAATGAATTTGCAGCAGAAAAATTAGGGATGGCCAGTGATTGGTCCTCTTTTGTGAGGACTGAGTGGATATCTTAGCTCACATCTTTAGAGTGGGAACAGACTTTTCTAAAGGACCATCCTGTTGCATATACTTATCACATCCACCAACCTGGGTCATGGAAAGTGAGCTCTCCACTCTCATCTATCTGTTGGTGTTAGCTGAAAAGTCTGAGGCTACATCATTGCATACTTCACTCCTTCAGGAGTATCTTCTATTTCCTCCATATAGGAATATTTCTGCATCGTGGTGTCAACTATATTTTCCTTTTCAAAGTAAAGTTCTTTGCTAATTTTGTGGCACCTAATTTCTTAACACACTAGTTGTGTTACTCGATCCTTATTTCATCTGCCTAGTTCATGCAGTTTATTTTCTTTATTTAGCCTTCATTTTCTATTTCTATTGTTCCTGCCCTGATAGTTAATGAAAGCTTATTCATACCACTCTTAAAGTTATATTTTATTTCTTGAGTAAGTCAATTTTTCAGAGACTGTTTAAATTGCTGTTCTAAGCTATTGCTCAGAAATGATTTTTTTCCCTGAGATCTTTAACACAAACAGATGGGATATTAAAAAATAAAGATGTCTTTTTAATTTGCCTTGTTTTTATATGATTTTATGTTATTTTATATAAATTCAAAGGGTATATTTATATAACCAAATTATCAGCTAATATGTGGGTCAAACTGCAGTGTTTAATCTATGTAACCTGAAGCCATTTTCAAAACTGATGATTCTGAATCCCTAGTTTCTGTGAGTCCTCAGAGACAGCACAATTCTCCAAGACTGGGACTGAATGTCACAGACCCAGTCAGGACAGTTGTTCCCTTACAGAAGATCAAGGAGCTCTCAATCCCCCTAAGTCCAGTGATAAGAAACTATGGTGACACAGCACATCCCATTTCTTTCCCCAGGAATAATATCCTGAAAAAAGCGTTATCCTGTTCCTACTTTAATGATGCTATTATAAAATATTTCCTCTTTTGTTGCCCTGTGTCTCCTGGGAGTGAGAAAATACAGGACAGAGACATGAACTTCCTGTTCCTTAGGTGCCATTCTAGGATCCTCTATCCTCAAACTTGTCTCCAACACTGTCCATCTGCATCAACATGACCTCTGAAACACCTGGTGTTACTACGGGGACACATTTTGACACTTAGGCTTACATAGAATACAGACCACAGCTGCAAAAACCGAGCCATAATATAATGTTTGTGCTTGAAGAATGTGTGTTACTGAGATTTTAAAAAAAATATATAATATTATTGTTTTCTGTTTAGTTTTACAGTTTACAGGCAACAGAGGTAGAATGAGGGAAGGATACTGATTGTAATTCAAAGTGTCAGCAGGTCTACTATTAGTGTTCAGATGAGTGTTTAAGAAAATGCATCAGAAAAATTGCTCCTACCTACTTCAGAAATTTCCCCCCTGTTAATTATGCACACACTTCCAGCAATTCTCAGACCATAAAAAGGGAACAATAATAAAATCTCACTTATTTGCCACAAGATGGCACGGCCAGGTCACTGGGCCTCAGAGACTTCTAGAGAAGGACTGGGAGGTCAGTCTAGAAGGTTAAGGCTTCTGAAAAACTTGTGCTAGAATCCAATATTAGGCACTTGTTGATAGTTCAGTTATTGTTAGGCTACCAACATCTATGCAAAAAGTAGGAAGTCCCTCTAAATTGAGATCCAGAGTTGAAGAAGGTTGGCAGGATGGCCTTGATGTCATAGCAGGTGCAGAAAAAGCAACTGCTTCAGAGGGACATAGGAAAGCTCAAGGCTAGAGAGTGTCCTCAACTCAGCATTGCTGTCACACCCATCATCTTTGCAATCCTCGCAAGATCAGTAAACTTTATGGGGATAGTGGCTCATCTTGTCTGAACCCAGTGGGAAATGCCCTGGCCTGGAGAGAATATGCAAAGTGGGAAGGAGTCACACCAGAGGACCCCCCATCAGCGAATTAGTGAGGAGCCTCAGGAGTTGTAATATCAGCAGTGGATAAATACATTGTAATGATTTGTTTAGGTGGTCGCCTACACTGATAAGGGGAGGCTGGAAAAATTTCCTCCCTGAAACAGTGCCCTTGGAAACTATAGGTGCCATTGAGCCTCCTCTCTCTCTCTCTCTCTCTCTCTCTCTCTCTCTCTCTCTCTCTCTCTCTCTCTCTCTCTCTCTCTCTTTCTCTCTCTCTCTCTCTTCTCTCTACACACCTCTCTCTCTCTCTCTCTCTCTCTCTCTCTCTCTCTCTCTCTCTCTCTCTCTCTCTCTCTCTCTCTCTACAGTGTCCATGATGTAAGGGCAAAGTTTCATATTCTCTTTTCCTCTGCTTCCTGCTACCATGCTGTAAGATCCATGGCCCTTGATCTCACATGGACTGATCTTTGAAACCATGAGCTAATAAATTCTTTCAAGTTATGTGGTCTTGTCTTTTAGATTATTGCTGTGAAAATGTCGACCTATACAATGCATGGCTTGTTCCATAGGATATGAATAATCAAAAGGAGAAAACACACAGTGCTGACCAACGACCTGAATGTATAGAACATATTGCCGAGTCTTCTGAGGGTATATTAAGATAGGAACTTAATTCATGCTTTCCTTTTGTTTGGGTTAAAGTTCATGAGCAACTTGTTCTGCTGCTTGTGCATTATTACAGAAAAATACTGGGCCATCATTTTATTTTTCTCTGTCCTGTTTACTTCCTTGGCCCACAATCAGAAACAAGGTTTCTTAACTCAAGGTCCATTAGCTCAAGGCCTTTGAGGTTCATAGCTGGGTTTCACAGAATGTGCAAGGCCCAGGTGTCTGTGCTGTCAGTGAGTCTCCAAAGGAGCACGCTGGCTCTCCCAGGACCCTGCAAGTGAGAGGGAGAAGACAGCTTGCTTGGCCAAAATCAAATCACCAGTCAACAGAGATTCAGAATCAAAAGCTAAATGTAGAGACTCATGTGACCAATTTCTTAAGATATTTGTAGCAATTTATGAATGATTTCAACAGCTTTTATGTATTTTTTGGAAGTGTGTTTTTGCCTACGGCTCTTATCAGTGACCAATCCTGAGCTATTTCTTGGCAAATCTGTGAATTTTGCTTATGTGGATGCTGACTTTTTATGTTGTATTTTTCAGTCACTGTGTACTTCTCACATTCTCAATATTTCATGAAGATAATTGTATTTGCTTCTTTCCTTATTTTGTTGGGATAAATTTTAAATTGGACAGTATAGAATACAAGCACACATGATTCTCATAATTCATGAAATTTAAATTTACTTTGAAATAATTTTATAAAGATGTAATAGAAGGCTGAGAATATAGATCAGGCCTTAAGTTCAATTTCTAGCATTGACAGAAAGAGGAGGAATGTGAGGAGAGCTTAGAGCAAAGCATGAAGCGGAGAAGGTCGTTTAGGTCCTCGGAGGCCACTGGCAAAGGGCCATGGCCTTCAAGACCCTGCTTGCTGTATCTCTTTATCCTCACGTTCCCTGAAGCATATCCTGTTCTCAGTACGCTCTAGGGAGGCATTTGTTCTAGTTATCACCAGTATGTTCTTTTCCCAGGGCTGGTTCCCAGGATTAGATGCAGAATACTGATATTGTTAATTTTTAATGATTAAGCACAATTGTACTGTTTCTGATGTCTGCATGGACCCTGTGTGTACAAAAGGAAGATGCTCATAAGTAAAGATTGTCAATTGCTCATCAAACAGTTGTCCGTGTCTCATTCAGATCTGGACTCCCCAAGTCCCTGGGTTCTCGAGACCCCAACAGAGGAGGACTAGGGAGCAATGAGGAGGAAGAGGAGATAATAGGAAGTAACATGTCAAAATTAATACAATGACTGGTGAATTTTGACAAGGGGACTTCCCAGTAACGTTGCAAATGAAATCACGAGAAAGAATATGCCAATCACCTTGCAAAGTTCCCAAATTCCCCTTTCTGAACAATTTCTCTTGACTAAGTAACAGCATTTCTGCTTTGATTTTTTTCTTCTGTTTTCAAACTCCATATAAATAGTAGTTATTACTCTTTTTATTGGCTTCTATTTCTCAAAAGTTAATGTCTTCATGTTTTTGTGTATCGAGTAGTTGATTTTTTCACACTGATAATTAGAGTTCTGATTTGTAATTGAACCATCAGCCGTCTATCAGTTCTACAGGACAATTTCTGGGTTATTCAACTGTTGTGATGAATACTGTCTGGGATATTCTTGTTCAGTACTTTGTGAATGCATATTATTTTCCTTTACATATAGACATAAGATTGGAATCAATAATTCATTGTGTGGATGCTTGTTTAAATTTTTATACATGAACCATTTTCCAAGGAAACCATTCTGACTTTTTTTCCCAAGAGATGAAAGTTCAACAGGCTTCACATTTTTCCAACATTCAATGTTCATAGTCTTCTTATAAATTACTCCTTCTATAGGATGGGAATTCTCTCCACATTTCTCTAAAAAATAATTATATGTACTCTTTTATAGGCTTGTTATTTACTCCTGTATTCTTTTATTATTTTTTTTTCCAGGTGTGAGGATGGAACCCAGGGATATTCTACCTCTGAACTACAACCAATGTCCTATTTTTATTATTTATTTTGAAACCAAGTCTCACTGAGTTGAAAAGGGCCTCATTGAGTAGCTGAGGTTGTCCTCCATCTGCAATTCTCTGGTCTCAGCCTCACAAATGCTGGGATTACAAGCGTGTGCCACCACGCCAGGCTTCTTATATTATTTTAAAGGTTATTGATCAGCAAATGAAGAGGTCTAGGGTCTACCATCAGCCAATCATCCTGAGTGTGACTCAGAACACTAAGGGGAATGGCTTCTACATTGCTTTTCCTCTGTCATCTTCTAGCACGACCTTCTGCCATTAAACTTTCATTGAGACTAACCCAGCCAGAGGGAATCAAACCCTGCTGCTTGGCTCAGTAGACACAGGAAGCTAGCAGAATGGTCTTGGGGATCTTTCTAGAGCCTTCAGAAAGTGAGGAGTAATATTATGAGTTCCAAAAAGAAAGGGAAAATCCAGGGTAGGGATTAATCCACACCCAAGGAATTGCAAGTTCAATTTTTCTTAGAAGATGGTGACAATGACTCACCTTTACTTGTGAGGCTCTGGAGATAAGATGAACTTCATTTGGCATGTTGGAGACTCTCAGAGTATAGTAGTCACCATTGTAAGTGAGCTTTTCTAGGGTTCATCTGCATCCAACCTTGGTCTGAGATGCAGATCCCTGCTTATGAAGGTTAAGATCAAAGTTGCTCTATATATTGGGTACTGATGACATGTTACTGAGCATGGAAAGGACAGCTGTGCAAGTGATTTAAAAAATCAAGTTTATCATTAGCATTCTCTAAAGCTACACTAATTCAGAAGAGATGCTCTGCACAGAACCATATCTCACCTACAGTCCCTTCTCCAGCCCAAAGGGGGCAAAGTACTTGCTTGTACTTGCTTGGGTGTTCAAGGCCAATAAAGTTGTACTCAAGTAACTTGTGTTATTTTCTCCCTTTATGTCTTTAAAACTATCTCCTTGCCTCATTCTCCTTGAATACACTCCTAGTTTTCTCGTCATGCATTCTCAAAAATCCCAAATATAAATAAATAAATAAATAATTATTTCTAGTTTCTCTCTCTCTTGGCAAATCCACAGTAATACAAAAATCTTTTAATTTAAAAGGGATATTTTTTAAAGCATATGATTAATACAATATTTTGGCAAGCAATTTTGTGTCAGATATGTATAATTCCTTTATTAAACAATAAAGTAGTAAAAATTAGAGAAAATAGTCTTTTAACCAAATAGTACTGGAATGCATATTGACATGGAAAAATAATGCATCTCAGTCCTCTCATTCATAAGGCAGATGTGGAAAAACTGTGACCCATGGGGAAACGTAACCTCTGTTTGTTTCCATATGGCCCAGAAGCTAACACTGCTTTTTTATATTTTAAAAATGTTTACAAACGTTTAAATATTACTGTGTAGCCAATAAAGAATACATAAAATTCAAATATTAGTGTCAATAAAATTTATCAAAACAAAGCCACACTCCTTTACATATTGCCTGTGACTACTTTTGAACTATAATGGCAAAGGTAAGTAGTCAGGACAGAGACTGCACCGTGCAAAAAACCTGAAACATGATCCATTACAGAAAAAGGTTGCTAATTCTGACCATATAATAAAAAACTAATATAAAATGTTTCTAAATCCTTGATGATCTAAAATCTCAACTCTAAGTGTTCGGGAAGAATGTTTAGAAAACTTTAATTATTTATTTATTTATTTATTTATTTATTTATTTATTTATTTATTTATTGGTACTGGCAATGGAACCCAGAGGCATTCTATCTTCGAGCTACACCACCAGCCCTAATTTTTATTTTTGATTTTGAAACAGTCTCTCTGAGTTGTAAAAGGCCTCACTAAGTAGTTAAGACTGGCTGCAAACCTGTGATCCTCCTGTCTCAGCCTCCCAAAAGCTGGGATTACAAGCATGCGCCACCATGGCTGGCAGCAAATTCTCTTTATGACCATGGCATAGACAAAAAAAATTCCCTAGATAAGTAGAGATTATTCTATTCATAAAAGCAAAATGCCCTTTATCAAAATAAAAGTTTCTTCAAATGATACTATATGTAGGTCATAAAGAAAACTAATAATTCAATGTTATAAAAAGGCATTGAAGAGGATGTTCAAAGAAATAAAATGAAAATATGAGCATTTTTTTTAACTGATGTGTTTCCAGATGCTTTTGAAGACTTGTTGACTGATGGAAGTTTACCCAGAGCCCCTCCAGAATTTTTTTTGTTGTTGTTTAAAAAGAGTTCTTTATCCAGGTTCTGCCTCACTTGAAATGCATTTGGCACCTAACAACCATCAGGCATCTCTGTTCACAAGACCAATTGTTGAGATTTAGAAATTACATCCCCCCCTTTTGTCAGAGGGTGTGTTCTTCATGTCTCTCTCACTCCCACAGGCCTTAGCAGAGACTGAACTAAATAAATCTCAAGCCAGGAGCCCCGTGCTGTGTCCTACTGATCCTGGTGCTTTATGGAGAAGGCCCAGTCTCCCAGGACAGTCCCTGGGAGGTGCATACCAGGAACTGCACAGATGACCACTAGAGGGCACTGTGAGAGCACCGAATGAGCCCACAGGGGCCTCCTGGGCAAGGTGGTGGGTGGGTGGGTTCAATGTAGGAGTCTTGGCTAGCTCCCAATATCCCAGACAATATCTGAAAAACCAGAGGTAGTGCTGCCACCGCATGGAGGGGTCATGGTCTCCACATACACTCTGGTATGTGTGGGCGATTTTCAAAACAGAGAGCCATGAGCTGCAGCCCTATGTGAATCCAGTCCTGTCTAAGGACTTGCATTATATGGGGAAGGAGATGGAGCTTCAGGTTGGCATCCCTGACCCCCATCCAAGGTGGAGAGAAGGGATGCCTGTCTAAGAGGAAACACAGAACTGTGGTGATGGGTGTCTTCTGCCCGATACCCTACCCTGCCTGCTCAGCATAGCCAGCTGCCCTTCCCCACAGAACACTACACATAGTAGGGGAGTCATTAAGCATGTCCAGGGCTGCAGGGGCCCTACAGAGCCCACAAGTACGCTCAGGTCAGATTGGTGACATCACTGATTTCACATGCAAAACCTCCACACAGAGAAAAGGGAGGGGCCAGCATCTGCATTTTGCCCTGGGAGCCAGCATTCTCAGAGGGGAGATGCCAAAACCTATCCTGCCTGACTCTATCTGGGGCCCCAGGCTCCTCTGCTGTGTGGTTCTGTGTCTCCTGGGAGCAGGTGAGACGTGGGTGCATGGCACAGTCCTTAGAGTGGCAATCCTTATTGCTGCTGGGGTATTAGATCTTCTCTGGGCAACATGTTCACTCCATCTCATTCCTCCTCAGAGTCAGAGGATGTCGGGGTCATCCAGTCTCCAAGACTTCTAATCAAAGCCAAATGAGGAAAATCTACTCTCAAATGCAATCCTATCTCTGGACACAAAAGTGTGTCCTGGTACCAGCAGGCTCTAGGTCAAGGCCCCCAGTTCCTTATTGAGCATTTTGATAAGATGGAGAGAGAAAAAGGAAACATCCCTAATCGATTCTCAGCTCAGCAGTTCGATGACTACCACTCTGAGTTTCATTTCGGCGCCTTGGAGCTGGGGGACTCGGCCCTGTTCCTCTGTGCCAGCAGCTTGGCACAGCCCTGCATAATCTGTGGCTTTCTGTACCCAAACCTTCCTGTCCCTGCTGCGGATGTAATGTGGAGAGTGCTGAGGGCTGCCACACAGCCTCAGTCAGGCCCCAGGGATTCTTCTGGTTCATTGCTAATCCTCTCTGGGCCCTTCTGTGCTCAGCAAGAATGCTCCTGGACATTCATTCCTCACTGATGCCACCAGATGTTCTCAATTCTTTGCCAACTCCTTCCAGTTCCTGATGATGTATTATGTGTGTAATGCAAGGGGACACACTAGTGTGTTTGCTTTGTAGATGACAATGATCTCAATAGGTCATTTTATAGACTGGAAGATTTAGCTCATGGACATTCCCAGTATGTGTGTGAGTGGGGGGGGGGGTGGTGATAGTGGATCCCAGGGGCTTTTCTACTTCTCGGCTACATTCCCAGACCTATTTTATACTTTATTTGGAAACAAGGTCGCACTAATTTGCTGAGAGCCTCCCTAAGTAGCTGAGGCTGGCTTCAAACCTGTGTGATCATCCTGTCTCACCCTCCCTAGGCCTGGGATTACAAGCATGCACCACCATGCCTGGCTCCAGTATTTCATATTTATAACTGTGGAATTTAAGATTAAAACCTAAATCTCTAAGCCTCAAAAATCAAAGTTTTCCTAAACTATCATGGTATTCCTTAGGTTTGATAAATATATGCGGCAGAGTACCCTCTTACATTTCAAGAGCAGCTGAGCACGAGTGGGAAGTCATGTTATAAAAAGTGGTTACTGTGGCTTATTTTCACCTTTCAGGATATATAATAGTAAGAATGTGTGTCCTGTCATAGTTCCAAGATGAAGAATATGTGTTCAACAATAGAAAATCTGTTACAATAAAATAAGTGAAAAAGTTAATGAAAAGGTGATATTCCAAAGATATTAGCATATTGCTTGGAAAGCTAACTCTATTAGTAGACCGTATCTTATTTTGGAATTGATACTCGAGCCATGTAGTTCCTATTTTTTTTTTTTTTTTTGGTCTTGTTTTATTTTGGGGAGTTTTTTGGTGGTACTGGAGATGGAACCCTTCTGCCTTCTGGCTACACACCCAGACCTATTTTCTATTTTATTTGCAAGCAGGGTCTCACTAACTTGCTGAGAGCCTCACTCAGTAGCTGAGGCTGAAAAAAATTAAAGAAAATATTTTTAGCATTCATTTAAGGGAGTCTATTGTTTATTTGTTTGTAGTGGAGACATTAAGGAACACAAATGCCTGGTACGGTGGGCCTCGCCTGTAAGTCAACAAATCTTGAGGATGAAGCAGGACGATCACAAATTTGAGGTCACTTTGGTCAACTCAGTGTGCTTGAAAAAAGACAGAAAAAGGTATTCGCGGTTTAAACTGGAATATTTATTATTTTATTTTATTACAATTTTTAAAAATTAAATAGTGGAGGAGGAAAAGGAGGAAGATGGGGTGGGGAGGAAAACTGAGGAAAGAAATAGCTCAAGTAATGTGATGCTTATATGCTAAGGCATCGTACCAATCTCACAAACATGTATGGGAAGGGAGGAGGCTCACGCAGGGTGAAACACAGAAGGAAATACACCAAGTGCTGTGTGCGTGTACAAATGTATCACTCTGAAACTCACTGTGAATGAATAATTTTAATGCGCCAATAGAAGTATGTAAAATGTTGAAAACAAAAAAAGTATGAAAATGAAGAGTCCAGGCAAACTTGGAGGAAGTTGTACAGGTGGTGAATAATCAAGGTTACAAAGGCCACTCATGTTCACCAAGCACCTGTGCCTCTGTAATGGTCCCCAGCACGTTTGGAGTTGGAATGTCAGGAGCCAGCCACCAGGCTGAATGGCAGAGGGTGGAATAAATATAATCTAATCATACTTTAAGCCTGGCCGTGGAAGGTGTCCTGTAGCATTGTGTTGGGGGTCTCCAGCATTAATCTCATGCCTGATGACTTGGTAGAGACATTCATGCCATATGGCGTAGAGCTGTGCTCATATCTAAGATTTATTACAGTGGCAAAATGAGTGATGGGCAGGGGATCATAGAGAAGAAACACATGGTGGGATCTAGCAGAATCCACTCTCAGGCTTCCTTACACTTTTTTCCCCCTGAGGGAGGCTTACATAAGCTCATCCAACCCCTTCTGCCACAAGCAACAATTGATGTATAAGGTTTTTACCAAATGATCCCATGGAGATCAGGGCCAAAGAGATATGATTGAGGGCTAGCAAGGGACACCCTCTTTACCTTGCATGCACTAACACTCCAGGCCCCAGAAGAAACCTGGGTCTCAGCATGATTGCACCTACACCAACAGTCTAGGCACAATGAGCCACCCTTCCCAGGCAAGAAAAATATTACATCAGAGTAGGGCACTTTTTAGCAGTCAAGCTCCCAGACACCAGCCACAGGTTAATTTTGCAAGCAGCCTGCAGCCTGCAGCCTGCTGGATCAACTCTTTTCCTATTGACTCCCCTCAACTCCCTCGAAAAACCTGGAAAACAAGATACAGATTGACTAATTGTACCATGTAAGCAACCTGGCTTACTGGGACATAAGTTGGTGGAAATATCATTGAAGGAAGAAAAATCACCCTGGGCTTTGTAGACATGGGAAATAAGTCTTGAAGAGTTTAGCCATTGATTTTCAGAATCTGCTTGGTATTATTTTGGATTTTTGTAACATAGCTGATCTTTTATAATAGAGTTAACATTTAGAATGATAGAGAATTCTTGTTACTTCATAAGAAAAAAAATTCAAAGGCCAATATATGTTCTAAATTGGCAATTCACATGAGAATAAGTAGGAATCACCACCAAACTCATAAGAAGATTCCCTTCCTTACTTGGAATCAAAGTATTGCAAATTAAAACAATAGGTTATGACTTCAAACTTACCAGCCTGGGAATTTTTAAAAATAATGACCATCCAAAATGTAGATAGAAATAGACACTAATGGAAACTATCTGATACCATTACAGAAAAGTCATTATCTCACACTTGGATCATATCAACCAGCTGAATGTGCTGCCAGGATGAAGCTAAGCCACTTACTTCAGCTATGACCTTGTCACTTGGAGAATGGAGAGCCTAGTGAAGGAGAAATTTCCAAATAGGAGGACAGTTACAGGTGAGATAAAGCCTCAGTCATTGGTATGAACCTGAGTTGCCTTATCCACATTCAAGTAGAACCATCCAGCAGGGCATCAGTGGATGGGCCTGGGACTGTGGAGGGAGATCTGATGACTCAAACACTGGAGCTGGGAGTGAGAAAATGTGGATTAATTCACATGCATTCCATGAATATGCTAAATAAGAACAAATCAATCATATTTTTCAGGGTGAGGACAAAGCATGGGAGAATGTTTGCTATTGATTGTGAGACACTGCTGAGGCTGGCCTTCAGCCTGTGATCCTCTTGTACCAGCCACTTAAGTACCTGAATTACAGATATGTATCACCATGCCAGGTTGGCCCTGGGCAATTAATACAGCTCAAAGATAAACACACTCAGGCAGGTTGTTGACTATAAGGAAGAGCTCTCAACTCTAATCAGTTATGGGCAGTTTATCTTTTGTAGCCCTAATGAGTTTCCCTCCTTGTTCTTCCTGGAGAGCCCCAAGGCCAGCTCCTAACTACCTGATAGGTGATTTAAGGGTGAGCTTGTGACTAGAACATGGAAACACCAGGGAGAAGAATATGAGACCTTACAAAGAAGCTGGCTTGCTTTTTCTCTAAAAAGGAGAAGAGTCATGCATTTGTCTTTAAACATGGAAAGTAAGAGACACCGAGAAAAGTGTGGGTAGGCTTTTAGAAAAGATATAATAGAGATGGCATTAGTAATTGATATTGTTAAACAAAGCTGCAGGGAGCCTCTGTATGTATAGAACTATCTACGTGTGTTGTCAATTGTAGTTGAAACCATTCCTGCCCAATGCACCTCCCAAAGACACAGTCTTCTCATGTTGAGGGTCCCCTGAAGATCAGTCCATATTTGTTTATTCATTGTAGGCATGATATATTAAATCTTCAGAGGAGTATGTTCAGTCTATTGATTGTGTCTACTTTTCCTCCTTGGGTTATATCTCATGATCTAGTTTCCAAACACATCTATCAATTCATTTGAATGCTGGATATTGTAGATCAAAATTTATACAAATAAGGAGCTTCTAAGGCTGAGGTGCCTCAGAGACAAAGGCATCACCATCAGGACTGACCTTCAGGGACCCTTTTCTCCCTGATGGCTTGACATTGGCTGGCCCCATGTCTTGCTTGCTCATACAACAGGCACCTGTCTCTTCAAAAGTAGGCCTGCCCTTGGTCCCCTATGGGAGCACAAAGTCCTAGCACTTTTGAACCTTTGGCCACAAGGAGGAACTGCAACTCTGTTGAGATCTTGAGAGTTGTGAGAAGGGTCTGAGAGAATCCTTAGAAGGAAGAGGGTTAAGAGAACATTTATGTTTATTCATATTACAGGAAAATGTGGTCTGCAGAAGCCATGCATCGATGCTCTGCCATGAAGGTTTTTTACCCTGAACTGTTCACTCTGCATTGATGTGCAGGTGCTTTGCAGCAAATCATCTGAACCATCAGACTCACTGTCTGGGAGTTGGGTGAGATTAAAAAGGAGGAAAGTTTGAGCTAAGGAGGCTGGGATCCCACAGCCAGGTGCATGTGGAGGAGCCATTCCTGAGAGAAGGAAGGGTTTTCCTTACCCCTATGCTGTCCTTATCTCCTATAAAATCTTTGTCCCTGCTCACGTGATTTCTTTATCTTCAGAAGCTTCATCACAGCTGAGTCCACAAAATTCTGTGCCTGGGACAGAGAACAAGGCAGGAATCGGGGCTCAGTGTAGTCCCCTCAAGTTCTCAACAGTTTGCTCCCAACTAATTACACCCCCATGTGTCTTAACTGACTGCAACTGGTGTTTGGGTGAAGACTCAAGTCAATCTCTTGCCTGTGCCTGAAATAGTCAGGGGGCACCTGGCATAGCACAGATATCCAGGGGAGGCAGTATTAGAGTTTGATCATCTTGCATTACTACGAAGGGGAAGGATAGATCCACAGAAGTGCAGCCAGTCTAAAAAGCAGAAGAGGGAAGAGGTGGCCAGCTCCTGGGGAGGGGACCTGGGAGAGGAGAAGGCAGCTGCAGGAGAGAGGAATGTAAGACACACATGCTGGCAGCAAAGTCTGACTCAGCCAAGGCTTCCCTAAAAAAATTAAAACATACATTTGAAAGGAGTTGTAGGACATGAGGAAAGAGGAGACCATTTTCCAAGAAACCCTGAGAACAGGGATGTTACCACCGGCTGTGACATCACAGGCAGAGCACCTGTCAGCGCGACTGTAACCCACAGCAGTCCTTCCTTACTGCCTTGGAAAGGAGTCCTGGGGTGGGACCTCTCCTGGCCTGCTGACCAGCCATGGGCTCCTGGATCCTCTACTGTGTAGCAGCCCTCTGCCTCCTGGGAGCAGGTGAGTCCTGGGACCAAGTGGCATGATCAGAGAGCTGTTCCAGCTTTCTGACAATGTCTACAGCAATGGCTTCCTGCTGGGACATGCCTGAATTATGTATCTTTCTTTCACAGGCCCCTTGGACACAGCTGTTTCTCAGACTCCAAAACATCTGGTTGCACAGGTGGGAGATGAGGCCTCCCTTAAATGTGAACAAAATCTGGGCCACAATGCTATGTACTGGTATAAGCAGGACACCAAGCAATGGCTGAAGGTTATGTTTAGCTACTATAACAAGGAACTCACTTTAAACGAAACGGTTCCAAGTCGCTTCTCACCTGATTCTCCTGACAAAGCTCATTTAAACATTCACTTGCAGTCCCTGGAGCCAGATGATTCTGCTGTGTATCTCTGCGCCAGCAGCCAAGACACAGCCCTGCAGAGTCACCTCCTCCCTGTGCACAAACCCCTGGCCAGGAGGAAGCTGTGGGACAAGGAGTTCCCTGTGCCCAAGGCTCCATTCCCATTGCTCTTGGACCCAGCAGAGCCAGAATTTGTGGTATCACCGAACAGTCCCCAGAGTCTCTCCATGCTGAGTCTGAATGCTAATGGCTTCCATTGCTAGTTTGCTTCTGAAAACCCTGCTCAACTCTCTAGACTTCCAGAATTTGGTCTGTGCTTAGCTTTTTTGTTTAAACAATCTTGGAATTTTCTAGAAAAAAATATATATACTAATGCATATTAAATGTAATATATATTAAATTGGATCTGATTTTCAATATTGTATATCCCAAATTTCAGATGCCTTTGGAATCAGTTTTATTTTTCCTATAAAAATATACAAGCAGTATATACTATTCCTATTTTGTATAAATATGTTTATTTTAGTTAACTTGTCCATTTACTTAACTCCTCTCAATCTAAATAACTGGAAATCAAACTCATGGCTTCATGCATATATTTTTATTTTTTTTCTTTTAACAATTTTTTATGGAACATAAATAGTATATATTTAAACTATATTTGGTGTCCTCTCCCCCCCCACCCCCGTTTTCCCTTCCCCCTCCCACCAATGGTTGTCCAGGTTAACCATGTCTTATTTGTAATTTTACACATGTTCAGATGTAGACCCTCATTAATCAAGATCAGCCTTCCTCCTCTCCTATCTTTCCATTTAAACTTTGCTGGTATTTCCCCTCCATTTATCTGGAGTCCCACTGGTATCCTTTGTGTTTCCTAGTTTAGGCATATTAGAGGAAATATATGTATCTTCTCCTTCTGTGCTTGGCTGATCTCACTTAACATAATGTTCTCCAGGGCTTCCCATTTTCTTGCAAATAATATAATTTTGTTCTTCTTTATGGCTGAATAGAATTCCATTGTGTGTATTTCCCACAGTTTTGCTATCCATTCATCTGTTGATGGTGATCTGGGTTGGTTCCATATTTTGGCTATTACAAATTGTGCTGCTATGAACATAGGTATGCATATGTTGCTGTATTTCTCTGAATTCAACCCCTTTGGAAAGATACCCAGGAGTGGTACAGCTGGATCATATGGTGGATCTATTCCCACCTTTCTTAGGAATCTCTACACAGATCTCCATAGTGGTTGAACTAGTTTGCATTCCCACCAACAGTGTAAAAGAGTTCCTCTTTCCCCACATCCTCGCCAGCATTTGTTGTTGTTTGATTTCTTTATGCTTGCCACTCTGACTAGGGTTAGATGGAATCTCAGTGTAGTTTTGATTTGCATCTCCCTGATGGCCAGTGATGAAGAACATCTTTTCATGTATCTATTGGCCCTTTGTATCTCTTCTTTTGTGAAGTGTCTATTTTGTTCATTTGCCCATTTCTTGATTGGGTTGTTTGTTTTGCTAGTGTAGAGTCTTTTGAGCTCTTTTTATATTCTGGATATTTAGCCCCCTAACAATGGTGGCTGGTAAAGATCCTTTCCCATTCTGTAGGCTTCCTCTTTAGGTTATTGATAGTTTCCTTTGATGAGAAGAAACTTTTTAGTTTGATGTTATCCCACTTGTTTATTCTTGCTTTAATTTCCTGAGATTTGGAAGTTTTGTTGAGAAAGTTACTGCCTGTGCCAATATGTTGTAATGTTGAACCTATGCTCTCCTCTACTAACTTCACAGTCTCAGGTCTAATTTCTAAGTCTTTGATCCATCTTGAGTTGATTCCTGTGTTTGGTGAGATATAGGGGTTTAGATTCATCTTTTTACAAATGTTTAGCCAGTTCTCCCAGCACCACTTGTTGAAAAGGCTGTCTTTTCTCCAGTGTATGTGTTTGGCCCCTTTGTCAAAGATTAATTGACTAAAGATGTGTGGATTTGTTTCTGTATCTTCTATTCTGTTCCACTGGTCTGTATATCTGTTATTGTGCCAGTACCATCCTGTTTTTACTACTATTGCTCTATAGTATAGTTTGAAGTCTGGGAGTATAATGCCTCCTGCATGTTTCTCATTGTTGAGAATTGCTTTGGCAATTCTAGGTCTTTTCTTTCTCCATATGAAGTTCATGATTGATTTTTCTAGGTCTCTGAAGAATGTCACTGGTATTTTAATGGGGATTGCATTGAACCTATAGATCAGTTTTGGCAGAATGGCCATTTTTATGATATTTATTCTGCCTATCCATGAGCACGGGAGATCTCTCCATCTTCCAAGGTCTTCTTCAATTTCTTTCTTTAATTTTTTATAGTTTTTGTTTTAGAGGTCTTTTACATCTTGGGTTAGGTTCATTCCAAGGTATTTTATTGGTTTTGAGGTTATAGTGAATGGAATTATTTTCTTTGTTTCTTTCATTGTGGATTCGTTGTTGGCATAAAGAAAAGCCACTGATTTCTTTAGGTTGATTTTGTAACCTGCGGCTTTGCTGAATTTGTCAATCAGCTCCAGAAGTCTTTTGGTTGAGTTCTTTGGGTCTTCCAGATAAAGGCTCATGTCACCTGCGAATAAGGATAATTTAATTCCTCTCTTCCTATGTGAATTCCTTTGATTTCCTTCTCTTGTCTGATTGCTGCAGCAAGAGTCTCAAGGACTATATTGAAAAGGAGTGGTGTCTTGTTCCTGACTTTAGTGGAAATTCTTGCAGTTCTTCCCCATTCAATATAATGTTGGCTTTGAGTTTACAGTATAATGCCTTAATGATGTTGAAGTACTTTCCTTTTATCCCAATTTTTTTGCAATGTTTTTAACATAAATGGGTGTTGGATTTTGTCGAATGCTTTTTCAGCATCTATTGCTATGATGATGTGGTTTTTGTTCCTTGTTCTATTTATGTGGTGAATAACATGTATTGATTTGCGTATGTTGAATCAGCCTTGTTTATCTGGGATGAAACCGACTTGGTCATGATGTATTATTCTCTTGATATAGTTTTGAATGCGTATAGCTAGTATTTTGTTTAGAATTTTTGCATAAGGATATTGGTCTGTAGTTTTTCTTTCTTGAGGTGTTTTTCTTTCTTGAGGTGTCTTTATTTGGTTTGGGGATTCATGTGATACTGGCCTCATAGAAGGAATTTGGGAGCGTTCCATCTCTTTCAGTTTCCCGGAACATGTTATGAAGTATTGGTATTAGTTGTTCACTGAAGGATTTGTAGAATTCAGCTGGGAACCCATCTGGGCCTGGGCTTTTCTTTGGTGGAAGAATTTTTATTGCCATTTCTATTTCTTTGGTTGTTATTGGTTGGTTTAGGCTTGCTGTCCTCTTGGCTGAGTGTAGGAAGGTTAACAGTGCTTAGAAATCTATCAGTTTCTTCCAGGTTTTCAAGTCTATTGGAGTATAAATTTTTAAAGTATTTTTTGATAAACTTTTGAATTTCTTTGCTATCTGTGGTGATTTCTCCTTTTTCATTTCTAATTTTGATAATTTGAGTTGATTCTCTTTTTCTTTTGTTTAGTTTGGCCAGGGGTTTATCAATTCTATTCATCTTTTCAAAGAACCAACTTTTTGTTTTATTAATTCTTTGAATTGTTTTTTTTTGTTCTCTGTTTCATTTATTTGTGCTCTAATTTTAATGATTTCTTGCCTTCTACTGGCTTTGGGAATAGACTGTTGCAGAATTTCTAGGTCTTTGAGTTGTGTCATTAGGTTCTTTACTTGGTATTTCTCTGTCCTTCTTATGTGGGCACTCAATGCAATAAACTTTCCTCTTAATACTGCCTTCATGGTGTCCCATAGATTTTGGTAGGTTGTATCTCTGTTTTCATTTGTTTCCATAAATTTCTTTATTTCTTCCCTAATTTCTGCTCTTACCCATTCATCATTCAATAGTGTATCATTCATTCTCCATGAATTTGAATACCTTCTTTCAAGTTTTCTGTTGTTGATTTCTACTTTTATTCCATTGTGGTCTGAAAAGATGCAAGGAATTATATTACATCTTTTGAATTAGCCAGTATTTTCTTTGTGTCCCAGGGTGTGGTCTATTTTGGGGAAGGTTCCATGGGTTGCTGAGAAGAATGTGTATTCTGTAGTTCCTGGTTGAAATAATCTGAAAATGTCTATTAGGTCCATTTGGTTTATGGTTTCCTTTAGTTCTAAAGTGTCTTTACTCATCTTTTGCCTTGAAGATTGATCCAGTGGTATGAGAGGCATATTAAAGTCTCCCAGAATTATTGTATTTGGGTCTACTTGGGATCTTATGTCCAAAAGGGTTTGTTTTACAAATGTGGTTGCACCCACATTTGGGGCATAAATATTTACTATCATTATATCTTCTTGGTATATTGTTCCTTTTAATAAAAGGAAGTGCCCTGATTTGTCTCTTTTGATGTGTTTTAGTTTAAAGTCTGTTTTGTTGGATATCAGGGTTGCTACCCCTGCTCTTTTTTGGTCACCATTGGTATGGTATATCTTTTTCCATCCTTTCACTTTCAGCCTGTGAATGTTTTGCTGTGAGGTGAGTTTCTTTCAGACAGCATATATTTGGATCATGTTTCCTAATTCGCATTGCCAGTCTATGTTTTTTGATTGGTAAGTTAAGTCCTTTGACATTAAGAGATATTATTGAAATATGATTTTTGTTTTCTTCCATTTTGTGTTCTGTCTACTCTTGGGTGGTGTGATCTTTCTTTTTTACATAAATGGCCCATTTATTAACTTCCTCTCTTCTCTGATTCTGAAGTCTGCTTCTTTTTCCTTTCTTATGGTTTATTTCTTTAAGAATTTTCTCTAGTGTTGGCTTTGAATTCATGAATTTTTTGAGATTCTGTTTATCCTGAAAGACTTTGGTTTCACCATTGACCTTGAATAGTAGTTTTGCTGGATAGATTAGTTTGGGCTGGAAGTTATTTTCTTCCAGGGTCTGAATCACGTCGTACCAGTATCTCCTAGCATTCATGACCTGGGTTGTATAGTCTGGGGTGATTCTTATTGTTTTGCCTCTATATGTCACCCGTCCTTTTGTTCTCACTGCTTATAAGATTCCTTCCTTAGCCTCTATATTGGTCATTTTGGTTATTATGTGGCGTGGAGTGGTCTTTCTTTGGTCCTGTCTCAGTGGAGTTCTGTATGCCTCCTGGACATGAAGGTCCAAGTCTCTTTCCATATTTGGAAAATTCTCTGAAATTATTTCCTTGAAGATGTTACAGATGCCCTTGGTCTGTACCTCTATCCCTTCTTCAATGCCTATTATCCAAAAATTAGGATGCTTCATATTATCCCATAATTGCTGGATGTTTAGGTTTTGTTGCTGTAAAAATTTCTGTATATCGCTGACTGTGTTTTCAGTTTGGGATGTCCAGTCTTCTAATATTAATATTCTGTTTTCCATTTCATCTAATCTTCCAGAATTTCTTTCTATTGCTGTCTTCATTTCACTTATTGCCTTTTTCATTTCATTCCAGACCTCTTTCTGATTTTTTTTAGTGTTTCTAACTCACTTTTAACCTCCTCTATACTTGTTTCAAACCCTTTCATCATATTGAACATCAAGATTCTGAACTCCCCTTCTTGCATTTCTAGTAGATCAGTATTCGTGATTTCAACTGTCTCTTCATAATTCCTGGTTCTCATATTTATAGCATTCTCTGTCCTGTTTTTCTGATTTCTACCCATCGTTTGTGAGTATTATGCTTAGTCTAATCTTAATATTAGAAGTTTAGGGGTATCAGCAAGTCAGCAGAGCTTTTCCAGTGTTGAGGGTGGGTGATGTGGGAGGAGTCAGGTACCTGGCTTCCTTGGTTCAGGCTTCCGTGGGAGTCCCTGTGCTGTTGTGATCCAGTCGCTGGTGAGCACACAGAATTCTGACGTGGGTGCTGCTCGCTGCTTAAGATGAGGTCCTATGTCCGTTTTCAGTAAAGGATTATCTTGCCATGGTGATTTCAGGCAGGCAGCCGTGCCCATGCATATATTTTTAAATTTTGCCTCTTTTTATTTATTTATTTATTATTTTATATATTTCTTTTTTATTTATAAGAGGAATATATGGAAAATGGTATACATGCAGACTGTGCTTGGTGCCCTTTACCCCCCTTGCTTCCCTTTTCTCCCTCCCAACAATGAGTGTCCAGGTTGACCATGCTACATTCATAATTTTACCCATATTTGATTGTAGCTCCTTCATTAATCAACCTCAGCCTTCTTCTTCTCCTACCCTTCCATTCTAGCTTTGCTGAGGTTTCCCCTCCATTATCTGGAGTCACTCTGGTATTCCTAATACTCCTTAGTTCAGGCATATTAGAGAAAGTATATGACTGTTCTCTTTCTGTGCTTGACTGGTCTCATTTAACATAATGTTCTCCAGGTCTTTCCATCTCATTTTATAAAACACTTGTCTATTTCTGGACGAGGGGCTGGGATGGGGATTGGATAATGGCTAATTGGGTGATGTGTGCTTGTATATCCTCACGAGTCTTGTATTCCATTGAGATGTTTGACTACAATGCACCAATAAAAATGTTAAAAAAAATTCAGACCAAAAGAAAAGAAAGAGTAAAGGGAAAAAAAAGAAATCAGCCAAAGACATATTGACAAAAATTTCTAGAGGAAAGCATTTATATTAAAATTCACTGCAGAAGCAATTAAAACACCAATTTATAAATAATAGGATAAAACTTTAGAATTTAAAATGAAAATTATCAAACATTATAGAAATAAAAAATAGGAAGATGTTTCATGCATAAGTTTTTACTTATTCAATTTCTTTCTGTTTCTTCTAGAAAGGGACAAAGCATTTTCTTGCTAAAATAGATGATTAATAGATTAATTTAAATGAAATAAATGCTAGTGTTTACATCTGGATGAATTTTAGATTCTTTTTATCTAAGAGTGAAATATCTCTAGCTACAGCAGGTCAGAGGTTTATCTTATATGTTTTCTGTTCAAGGAGAAGATATTCAACCCACTTAAATTCAAAGCCATTTAATTTTATAAATTTTGTTTTATGGGTCACATTGATGATTGGACAAATAATAAATGTGACCCATATATTAGAAACATTTTATATTTTCTTTCTGGTTCAGCACATCCCTGTCTTTAAAAAATCTTATTTACAATTCTTGACTTAAATCATAGGTAACTATCCATCTGATCTTAAAATACTTCTATGCAACATAGACTTATAATTTCATTCCAGGCCTACCTAACACAATCAAAATTATTATAATAATTTGGAAAAAATATGTAACATCACAACATATAGATGTTGAAAATCATTTAGTATTAGGGATTATTTTATTGTATTTATTTGATATTTAAATTTTCTTGAACACAAATCCAGTACTAGTAAAAATGGACATTTTAATAATGGTGATATTCTAGTATCTAACTAGCCAAAAAGCATAAATAATTTATAAAGTAAAGTAGAAGTAACAATGGTAGGACTTCCCAAGTAGTCTAGTTGAAAAGCTACATGGACAATGACCAGGGCTGGTTTGGTCTCTAAAATTTAGAAATACCCATCACTCAGTCAGTACCTCCCTCCTACATTAGGTCTTGCTTGTCTCCCACAAGGCTATTTATTCATAGGAAAAATAGTGAGTCTTCGTGGGGAGTACAATGCTTAAAATGCAAAATACAATGCTTTAAAATGTTCTTAACTACATAAGGTTTAAAGTAACTCCTAAGTCTTTTAAATGGTTTTCTAATTGCTGGTATATGAACAACATTAAATGATATGCTTTCCTGGGGTTTACTTATATATAACAACAAAAGACAAATGTAGAGAGTCTATATTTTGGTAAATAGAGAGAAAGGAAATTTTGGGAGACTGAGAAAGCAAGTTATAAGGTGTTCGTGAAATGTCTGATTTTTTGTTTTATCCTAAGATTGTCCCAAATGGGAAAGGACCAGGATTTTAAAAAAATGAAGAGAATTAAAGCAAGTTGCAGAATGTTTGTGGTGAGTTGCAGAATATTTGTAGTATGTTTGTTTGCATATGGGATGAAGATGGATTATTAACAGGGTGGAGGTTTCTAATAAGCCTACCGCTTGTATATTTGCAAAAGAAAAGTGCTAGAGTTCAGCAAAAGGGGTGTACTATGATACAGTTTTTAAGATATGTCGTCAAATATGATATCCATTGTCTTTAATATTACTCCTTTTGCAAAATTAAAAATTGCTGCAGGTTTAGGAGAATAAATCACCCTAAATGCAGCCTCAGTGTCTAAATTAACTACCTCAGTGACTCAAGTGGCCAGTGACACTGGACTAAATTTTAGAGAGATGCAAAGATCCTTAGACTCATTGGCACACATGGTTTTAGATCACAGATCAGCCCTCGATTATTTGCTAGCTGACCAAGGAGGAGTTTGTGCTATTACAAATACTTCCTGTTGCATATATGTAAACTCCTCAGGAACAGTAAAAACTAGAACTGAGGCCATTCTAAAACAAGCTAAGTGGCTACAAGAACGGGATGCAAAATCTCTGTCACCACAAATATGGAAACAGATCCCAAAATATGTTTCCATCCATTACGTCATGGCTGCTGCCCTTTCTGGGCCGTTTAATCATTTTAATCATCAATCTCATCTTTGGTCCATGTCTTCTTAACATGCTAACCAAGTTCATCTCTTCTGGTTTAGAAAAATTCAAGCTACAAATGGTCCTTCAAATGGAGCCTCACATGAATTTCCAAGCCCCAGTCTACTGTGGCTGTCTAGATTGCCCATCTCCACTGGGGTCCTAACTGCCGCTGCCCCACAGCGCTCCCTTACAGCAGGAAGTCGCTAAGAGCGGTCGTCGCCCTATTTCCCTAATGGCAGTTAGGTTTCCCTATTCAGAAGGGGGATTGAGGAGATAGAAAGGAAATAGGCAGATAGGGAAGAGGCTTCTGTATAAAAAACTTAATTTCCTGAGGGGCAATGAATATCAGCTCTTCCAAGGATCAGAGATAAGAAGGACCAAAGCTTCACAAAACCATCTATTTAGTAATCAACAAACTCAGGAGACATCACTGGAGCAAGTCTGACACTCCTACTGAAAACAGACTCTTCAAAGGATGTGCAAATGCCCTATGCAAATTCTGAGAGCTGTTTCCCAGAATTCTCAGAATCCCAAACTCACCACAACCAACAGAGGGCATACAGACATATATAAACCCCTAGCGCAGTCACCAAGATGGATTTCCCTCTCTGGGAACCCCTCTCCTTTGGGGAGCTTTTCTCTCTCTCGCAGGTTGCATTAGCCTTGAGAGAAGGCGGAGTGCAACTTATGGCACAGTGCCTGGGTCCCACTCGGATAGTGACCTGAAGGCCTCTGCTGGACTTCAAGGCTGACCAGGGCCGCTAGGGGTGACCTGTACTTTTCTGGCAGATCGCGTGGAAGTTTGTTCTAAGCCCATCCAAACTCCAAACCCTCGCCGACAAGAACGAGGCCTGTCCCAGCCCTTCATGCTCTTCCCAGTTCCCTCCACAGTGTGTGGCTGATGATCGGCACCACCACCCTGCCCTTTAAATGATGAACACTGTGACTATCTCATCACTGTCCCTCCACAAAGTTGGGCCACGACCTCAGACATGAAGGAATGTAACAGGGTTTTATCACTTATCTCTAAGCAAAGAGAGAGGGGATCCCTAGGACTGGAAATGTTGTATGTCTGAGAGGGGTCCTGGAGGGAAGGGGATACAGGTATCTGTCAGAGTAATCTCTCTGAGAAGGAAAAATAAAAAGGGCTCTGCTCTTTTTGCATTCACCCCAGTCATACCAGTCTGATCAATGAGAAAGCATCTGCTATTAGGATCTAGAGAGTTTTAAAAAGGGGAGTAAGACATATCCCCTGAAGATGAAGAAACAGGAACAGTGACATCATGTGCAAATGCACCATCCAGGGCCACAGAGTCTGGAGCCAGCCCCCTCGAGCAGGAGCTCTAGCTAGAGGAGGCCACAATGGGGGCTGACTTCACCATGGGCTACAGGCAGCTCTGCTGTGTGCTCCTCTGTTTCCTGGGGGCAGGTGAGTTTTGGGTACAAATGGGCTGTCCTTGAACTCCAAGCATCTTCCTTTTGGCTTCAGGAAGAACCTAAGTCCTGGGCTTGGTCTGAATCTTGTCCCCTTCCCTCCACAGTCCACATGGACACCAGAATTACCCAGACACCTAGACATCTGGTTATGGGAACAACAAAGAGGAAGTCTTTGAAATGTGAGCACACTACAGGTCATGATGCTATATACTGGTATAAACAGAAGGCAAAGGGGCTCCCAGAGCTCATGTTTTTCTACAACTTTAAGACACTTGTCAGAAATGAGACGGTGCCCAGTTGCTTCTCTCCTGAATACTCTGATTATGCTTATTTATTTCTTCATGTGAATGCCCTGTGGCCTGAGGACTTGGCCCTCTATCTCTCTGCCAGCAGCAAAGGCACAGCCCCACAGAGTCACCTTATACATATGCACAAACCTGTGACTGTGAGGGCAGCTCATATATCCTTTGAACATTGCCTGCAGGACCCCAGACAGAAGCTGTAAACCACAATACCACCTGCCATTTCACCCCAAGGGGCCTCTCTGTATGCTAAGCACATTTTCAGCATAGTGGGATTCTATCAATTGCATGAGACTATGCTCTGTCAACTGATTAAAAGATAAACACTTGGGATCCATTCCTACTGATGCCCTCTTATCCTGAAACAAAACAAGGGTTAGATTTAGAGTTAGGATTAGGGTTAGGGTTAGTATTGGAAAATGCAAAGTTTAGTTTAAGAGTTCACAGGGTCTCTGAACCTTTGTCACATGTTGCACAGGACTGGAGGCTGAGACAGGTTTCTTCTGTATTCTACTCTTGAGGGCCTATGATTCTCTAGATTTCTCAGGATGCAAGAAGCTCCTTGTGTGGGAACTATTTGTACCCAGGCTAGGTGGCACTAAGCTTAGGGAACCAGAAAAATGACTAACACATGGGTCCAGGCCTGGAATCAGCTGCAAAAGACAGAGGGAGACTCATCCTATGGTAAATAGGTTTGGAAATATGTGTTTCTTGTGGTGTTTTCTATTCTTTCATTTCTCTTTTTTCTCCTCAAGTTTATCATGAACCCACATGCTAATCAAGCCCAATTTGGCCCAGACAGTCTCTCTGCACTTTGTGGGCAGGAAGCCCAGTCCTGTCTACTCCACCCATGCAGCTGGGACTTTACTCAGCCTGTGATTTTTCCCTTGCTCTGAAATGTGCTTGGTGTTTTCAGGTTTCAGCTCCTCTCTGGACTGTCTCTTCATACTGACACTTGCAGGGTTTTTTAGCCCTTCTTTGTCTACTTATTCCTGACATTTCAAATCAGCAGACTCATAGAGTCTCTGTATTGTGGCTTTGAACTACCCCTGAGGGAGGAAGGGTTATTCTCCTGTTCTATTCTAGTATTTCATTTTGCTAGACTTTCTTCATACCTCTGCTATCAGAGGGTCCCTCTCAGCAGCACTATCTAGCACACCTGCACATCACACAATACTCTGTGAGCTTCTGTTCTTGAGGCACTGTGCCCATGGTGGCCCTCAGGTCCCTGCCCTTGTGGGGATGCCTTTCAGTCTGAGTTTAATAACTGTGAAATCATGGGATCTCCTGTTTGGGTTGCTAAGGATCAAAGCTCCAGCTCAGAATGGCTTCCCCCTGCCTGAGCCTTCCGTGGATAGAAGCCTCTTTTGCTGGACAGTTTTTGGTCTCCCAGGCATAGGTGATTCTTGACCGTACTTGGAAAATTCCCATTTTATATTAAGATATTACTAAGGGTGATTCCATTTTGTTTTATTTTTTATTGGTGCATTATAGTCATACATCTTAATGGAGTACAAGATGGTAGAGGCATACATGCACATGTCATTCATTTAGTTCTTCCCCAATTACAACCCCATTCCCTCATCCTTCTTCCTTCTTGTGTTTGTCTTAGTGGTTGACTCTGATATGTATGTGAATGTACATCATGTACATTAGGGAATTTTCTTCTTCCTGCCTCCCATTCCCCTCTTAGTGCCTTATTTGACCTTAAACTATACTACAAAACAGTGGTAATAAAATCAGAATGGTACTGGAACAAAAACAGATACATTGATGAATGGAGTAGAATGTAAGACTCAGAAACAAATCCACACAGTTTTGACAATTGATTTTTGTCAAAGGGGCCAAAAATGTACACTGGAAGAAAGATAGCCTGTTCAACAAATGGTGTTGGAAACACTGGTTAAATATATGCAGAAAAATGGAAATAAATTCCACTTTCTCATCATGCACGAGTCAATTCAAGATGGGTCAAAGACTTTAAATTAGACCAAAGATCTTGTGGTTTCTTGAAGAGTTGGGGTTGAATAATAAACAAAGATGAAGGTGTTTTGTTGGCAGCTATTGTCTCTTGAATCCAGTCCAGGTATTTGCTCATCTTGATGTAAACACCAGGATGGCCTTTCAGAGCACAGCCAGAGCCCCAGGAGACAATGCCCTGGAGCTCTCCATTGCAGGCCACAGGGCCTCCAGAGTTACACTGAGGACAAAGGAAAATGCAATCAGATTCTTGTTCATTCCCGATGTTAGAATGGAGTTCAAGATACACCTTTATACTTCAAGAAATATTATTTTATGGTGCTGATCCTCCATGAGCAACTTCTCTACCTCTTGAGATTTAGCTGTCAATCTCTTTTTGTTTATTTATTTTTTGGGGTTTTTTTTTTTTTTTGGAAAAAGGGTTTCACTAAGTAGCTGAAAGCCTCACTAGTAAATGAGGCTGGGTTGAACCTGCAGGATCCACCTGTCTCAGCCTCCCAAGTGCAAGGATTACAAACGTGCACCACCACGCCCAGCACCACAATGCCTGGCTTTTATCAGTACCATTATTTTTCATCTTCTTTCCTTTTAGCCACTCTTCTTATCTTAATATATCCATATGACTAGAAATGTGAGGAATAGAGGTCATTAATATTGTCCTCTGCTCCTTTAACAAGGGTGCCATTCCAAAATCACCACAAAAGGGAGTCTGTTAATATAACTAACTTCTGTGTATTGATTTGCCACTGTATTATTCTAAAAAAGAGCCACAGTAAAGCACTAAGTCCCAGGATGTAACCTCCCTTTTCTTCAAAATCTAGCCAGTTAAAAGAATCTTAATTGTAAGACTATGTTAGAATGTTCAGAAACATTCTTGAAGGAAATTGGCTTTCCATTATGCACACTGAAAACCAGAGCAAGTTACTGTTGTGTGTAGAAAGCTGTTTTCTTGCACTTACACAAGAACAGTTGATCCTTGGGATGCTAGCCATTTATGCAGATTAACCAAGCTAATGGTGACAGTGGCACAGCTTCTGCAGCCTATCATAAAATACTCTTCTCAGTGGCAAGGATTTATGGAATCGAGCTCACTATAGAGAAAGTATGTGTCACTATGCTACAAGCCACCGTAGACAAGCACTGAGTGGGATGAATGTCCTACATTCTGGAGAAGTCCTGTGAAGGAAGGAGATGCTGCTTTTCAGACATCAGGAGGGATAGAGCTCTTCTTGGAGAGTCACTGATTTCTTGTAATTGTTCTCTAATATATCATATTGGTGCCGTGTTCTTGGAATTGTTCTTGTAATTGTTCTCCAGTATATCATGTATTTCCCATGTTCTGTGGGCAATTTCTTTGCCCTTTCCCAATATGTCCAATTGCCCTGGTACAGCTGACCTGTGGGCATAACAACTCTTAACACTAACAATCATTACTACAAAGAAAAAACTTCTAATTTATCTCAGAGTTATTGCTAACCTTTATTTTTAATTTAATTTTATTTTCCATTGGTGCATTTTTGTCATACATCTTAATGAGGTACAAGATGATAGAGGTATACATTCACATATCACTTATTAGCCCATCCCTAATACCTACCTCATTCTTCCATCGCTCCTTCTCATATTTGGCTTAGTGATTGACTTTGGTATGCTTGTGAATGCATGTCTAATCTTTCATAATCAGTCAAAAGTTCAATTTCAAATCTGTTTCTTTCATGAAAGGAGAAATCAAGTGGAAAAAAAGTGATAATGAGATAGATGCATAAGGAATACCAAGACACTTACCTGGCAAGAGTCCTTTCCACCCTCCAGAAACCCCAGGCAGAACATGTTGACAGTTATCATGCCTGGCTAGGCCTTGTGACAAACAGCATCAGCGAGAACAGGAGAAGATCAGGATATTTAACTGTGGAGTGCAAGAGTGAAATCACTCATTGTTTTGCATCTCTTTTAGAATATTTTATGTCTTTTTTTACAATTAGCCAATATCTTCAAATTTGGGAGAATACTTGTGTTATAAATAATCTCAATAGTTCTAATTAATATATTCTTGATCTAACAATAAAACTATTGACCACAGATCTCAAACCCTGAGACATTTTTTCTAAAGTATGTGCAATCTCTATGCATGTTCAAAATCATTGCCTCTGTTTCTTTATCTTATTCATTTATACTTCTTGTGACACCACTACTCATACTTTAATAATATACATTGATATTATTATAATAAGATTATTTGTATTGTGTCTTACATGGTGTCAAGAAATAAACTATATAGCCAGGTACATTGGCACAATCCTAGAACCCTTGGATGTCCCAGTCATAAGGATGGCTAGATCAAATCCAATCTCAGCAAGTTACCAAGGCCCTCAGTAACTTACTGAAGCTCTGTTTTTGAAAAAAAAATTATATGAGCAATAGGGCAATCTAACAGAGGATGATGGGAGGGGAGAAGAAACTCCATAATGTACATGATGTGCATTCACAAGCATATCAAAATCAATCACTAAGAGGAATATGAGAAGAAAAGAGGGGTAGAGAATGGGGTAGGAAGTCTGCAAGGGCTAAATGAATAATGTGTGCATGTATGACTCTACCATCTTGTACTCCATTAAGATGTATAATTTCAATGCACCAATAAAAAAGAAAAAAATAGAGCTAGGGGTATAGCTGAGAGTTAGAGAACCTATGGATCCCTTTCTCAGAATCAATGGAAAAAAGAGAGGAATATATATACACTTAATATAAATGTAAATATATTTATAATGTGTATATATGTATATAACTATTTAGCTAAGCACAGTAACACACATCTATAATGCCAGTACTTGGGAGGCTGAAACAGGAGTATTTCAGATTCAAGGACAGCCTTATCAACTTAAAGAGGCATTCTGAAAATTAATGAGAGACACTATTTCAAAGTATAAAAGGTGAGGGGCATGTAGCTCAGAGCTAGAATGTCTCTACGTTTAATCCTTGGTAACACAAACAAAAAACTATTATCTATGTATCATCTATATTTCTATCTATCTATTAATCTATCTATCTATCATCTATGTATCTATCATTATCATCACCCTTTGTCATTTATTTCTATAACTGGACTTTGGTCGCTTTGCCTTTGAGAAAATTTTGTCTAGCTAAGCAGCAACATGGCTTTCACTCTACTAGTCTCAGACTGGTTCATTAGATTATAGATGGCACTTACCTGCATTGCTCAAGGTGTTGCTCCAGCCAGATACAAGGCACTGAGTAGCAGTAGATGGACATGATCTTGGCAGAGAGATCATGGATACAGGAGTGTGGATCAGGGCAGGTGATTTCAGTTTAATCAGCATGATGTCATTGTCATTTATGGGAGTATTGTACTTTTGGTGGGAGATAATCTTGGCTGCTTCAATGAATTGATCATCACCCTCTATGACGTTTATGTTGTGTTCTCCTAGACATATCTGCATTTGGCTGAATTAAAGAATTAAATGTTTCTTAAATATATAATCTGTCCTTCTTCAAATTACTCTATCCCTTATCATGAACCTAAACACAAATTCCATGTTCTTCAAGCATTCAAGCATATAGGTGATTGTGTACTCAAGGTAGCCTTATGAATTTCTGCAAAGTGATGCAAGGAAGGGAATTTTTTAGAAAAATGTTCTTAGAACAGTGAGGTGTGCAAATAGAAACCATACAGTCCCAATAAATCTATTTGATTGAAAATGTGATTGGTGGAGCTTAGTTAGCACTATTAACTCTGCTCCAGTGGGGATCACTGAGTGTCATTAGGAGATGAGGCAGAAGAGAGAGACAGTGGAATTTTTGGGGAGCAGAATGAATTATGCTTTCTTTAATGTTATAATGAAAGCATGATACATTTTATTATTTCCATGTGCAAGTATTCCCAATTTTGTGATTAAGACTATGAACTGATTCAGGTTCTGAAGCTATTTCTAGGAATACTTCATCAACAATGATCATCCTTTTAGAGATGTAGTATGATAATCAAGCTAAGAGAGCTGCTCCAAGGAAAAAGTTGCCCAACACATAATATATTGGAATAGTTAGGCTCAGAGAATCTGCAAGTTTCATTCATTAAGAAACACTATGTAATTTTCCCGGACTGTGTTTAGATGGGGCTAAAATGTAAATTGGCCTAAAAGAAAAGAAATATGGGTATTGTTCACTTATCCCTTGTGGGGATTGTAGCAGTGAGCTGCTGATAGAACCCACTGGTCACTGATGAGGGGGCCTCCCCATGTGTGAAAACCAATGCTCAGGGACACCTGGTAGGGAAGTGAATTAGGCAGACAGGTGTAGCCCCCACGGATTCTGTCATCATCACCTGCATTAGGAAGAGCAACTGATGAGAAAAGTTAAAACTCTATGAAACACCCAATTTGTAATTTACAATTTGCCATGAAGTTTTGTAAATTCTCTAGAAATAGACTAAAATGTTCTTTTATTTCACATCACCAGTGATATAACTGTTGCTCTCAAGATTGCAAGAAAGATGAAGAACTTCAAGGATCCTCACTTGATCTGGACTGGGGAACAAATGAAGGTTTGTCATCCACAGATATTTATATTTTCAGGTTTATTATTGACATTCATAGCTATAAGTGTCAGAAAGCAAGCCCACTGCAAACTCACAAAACTAAATTTAGAATTCAATTCTGGGACACATAGATGATGATTCAGCAGTAAATTTAAATAGTACTTTTTCCATTTTTCATTTTTTCAGAATGTTATGGGCATAAAATTAGTGAACACTCCTGGTAGAAAGAGTTTTTTAAATAAAAAAAGATGTTGGAATAAGATTATAGAGCAGAGCTACTACATTTCCTTAGATGCTATAAAAATCTTAGATGCTTGGTTATCCCAAGTATGAACTTTTATCCAAAAGGATGTCTTGACCCCTGTAAGCTTGCTGTGTAATATGGGCTAGTGAACTAACACACACTTCAGATTATGGTATTTCTAATATTTTATATTCTGTTTACCTTTTTATTATTTGTAATAACAATTTGTCTTATTGGTAATAATTATATTTTTCATGTTTGAAATTATAATGGATTAAAAAAGTGTAAATCAAAATGATATTATCAGGAGTCAATCTATATCAGGGAAATAGTCGTCATTTCTGTCATATTTCCCATTTTTGTAGATTCATTTACCCTCAGTGAACCAAGATAATAAAATTTTACATGAAGATTCTAGAAATTAATAATTCATATATTTTAAATGACATTTATAATAGTATGTTTCTTTTGTACTATATATTGTTATTCATTTTGTGTTCCCAGTTTGTGAATTACAGTTGTACATATATAAAACACTATATATAGACATTCATATTTATATGTAAATATTTTGAATTTATACTATATACAGTCTTAGGCATGCATTCCTGACTTGGAGTATAACCTTAAGGATAAGGCAGGACTATTGCATTCTAAATACTTTGATCATATTAATTTAGTAATCCTTATCACAACTTTATAATGAACCAATTATCATTTCCCCTTTACTGAATGGAAAAAACAAAATACAGGGATTTCTGATTTGGCCAAATTCACACAGCAAGCACCTTGTAGAATCAGAATTCTAAGGAAATAGAGCTAGAGAATTTGTGCTCTTTACCACAGTAATGCAGAATTCTTGGTGGACAGTATCAAACTGAAGCTTATGAAGTATATGCTGTGTGTCAGGCACCATCATAAGGGGGTCCATGCATTCTCTTTGAGTCCTGACAGACAACACTACTAATGTTGATCTCTACCTTTCACCATTTAAGTGATGGGAAATGGGAGGTATATAGAAGTCAAATACTTGTTTGCTTAACATCTATACATTATCAGATCCAATGCTGAGATGAAGCAACCACATTCCAGGGCTGAATCCACATCTGTGAGCGCATTTGCATAATAAGCAATATTGTGTTAGCTCTATCAAACTCAAGGCTACTTTTAAAGAGTTAACAGAATTCTGGCAAATGCAAAAACAAAACAAAAACTGGCCACTGATCCTTGTTAAAAAAGTTATCAGAATTAGTAGAGAAGGACATAAACACCCTAAATGAGTGAATCTCAAAGTAAATAATATTTTAAGTTAGATAAAGTAGGCAAAATCTTCAACTATGAAATAAAGCCTAAATAGCCAAGCAGAACATTTTCTGGTTAATAAAATTATCCCTCTTAAAGTTGTTTATAATTTGTATTAATTTCAAATGTTATAATTAATGAAGACAACATAGTTGAAGAAAAGTTCTCAAACTGACACAGGTGATGGGATCAGATGCTAATAAATATTAAATTATACATGTTAATAATACGCCCTGATGACTAAGATTTCATATGCAAATTGTATAATTATATATGTATGTGCATATTTATATGTATGTATTTATAAAATTATCTTTGCGACATTTACAATGTATTCAACTTTCTAAAATGTGACAGACACACTGAGGAGGGGAGAGAGGGCATCAAGTATAGTTTAAATGTATACAATTTGTGTTCAATAAAAAATTTTAAAAATTTTTCACTTATAATCACACTGAAAGGAATAGCTAAATAATTGTCTTGCCTTAACCTTAATATATGATTTGGTCTTACCTCTATTTATAAGAGAAAAAAATTGGGAGGAAATAACCATTTCAAGGAGTTGAAGATTTTTTTAAAAATTGTGTGACTTATTCTGGCTTTCATTTAAATTAGTTTTATATGTATACATGATTTTTTTTTTTAATTTGCAGGCTGACCGACACTTTTCTTATCTTTAGTACATGGATAAGCAACTCCCACTACTTAGCAAAGAGGTTAATCAGAAATTGATAGTAGCAATCAAAAAGATAAAGAGGGATTGCCCTGCTTCTTCTCATTCTAAATAATTTGAAGCATCTATCAAGTTCTTTATTGAAAAGAAAATAAGCTATGCAAAAAAACAGTGGGTAGAGGAAATTATTCAGAATATTTTTCTTGAAATTGCTTTGTTAGACACTTTTACTATTTGTCACCTATTGTCAGATATGTTAGAAAAATTCACATTTATCATACTTAAGGGTGCATTTAATTAAGTATTTTCTATTAATATAAAAAGCCTTCTGCCTTTTTTGTATGCATAAATATTGAAATAATAATGTTGTGGTTTAAAGACCTGGCAGTATAAAGTTGTTGTTCTTAAAAATAAGTAAGTAAATAAATAAATAAATAAATAAATAAATAAATAATACATGTTAATAATAAGCCCTGACAGCTAAGAATTCATATGTAAATTTTATAATTTTATACATACGTGTATATTTATTTATATGTATGTATGTATTGATGTATGTATAAAATTATCTTTGTAACATTTACAATGTATTCAACTTTCTAAAATGTGACACACTGAGTTGTTAAAATTTCTTACAACTGAGGGGGATAATAGAGAAAAACAGTAAAATTCTCTAATGCATATGATGATGTACATTCACAAACATATCAAAGTCAATTACCAAGATAACCATGAGAAGAAGATAGGGGTAGGGAAATGGGTGAGAATTGGATAAGGGCTAAATGAGTGGTGTGTGCTGTATACCTCTGGAATCTTGTACCTCATTAAGATATATGACAACAATGCACCAATAAAAATAAAAATAAACAAAAATTAAAAATACAATAAATTCTTATAGCAGTAAAATCTGTAAATTATATTAGATAAGTGCTATTTGAAGTTTCAGTGCATTGAGGCAGATACATATAATTGATATCAGGTTTAGTAGTAAAAATATCTAGATCAAAATAGAAATAGACACTTCACTATATTTTAAGATTGAGTGTTATATAACTTTTAAAAAGAGAGATTTTACTAGGAGAGTTGTCACAATAATAGGCCCAGGGTTCTATCCCTGAGAAATTACATATCTTAGCCTGTTACACCTTCCATAAATAACTAGCCCTTCAGGGTTCTGAAAACTGTGGCTTTAATGTTCACAATTCCTTCTAGAAGTACGTAGTAGTTTTTAAAATATAGTTTATTAGTGCATTGTTTTTATTGTATGATTGTATCATAATGGGGTAAAAAATTTGTGTAGACATAAATGCACACATCACCCAGCCAACACTTACCCAGTACCCACCCCCACACCCTTCCCATCCCTCCCTCCCATGCTTGGTTTAGTGGTTGACTTCTATATGAATACGTACATCATGTGCTTTTAAGAGTTTCCCTCTCCCCCCTTCCATACTCACAGTTAGGGTGCCTTATTTTCTACTCTGTAGGATGTCCTTATTCACCTGAAGTTCCTCCTATGATGCCTTTCACCCTAGCTTACACATATTAGGGAAAGGAACCGATTCTTTATATTTAGTGACTGACTAATCTCGTTTAGCATAATGTCCTCAAGATCCATCCATTTCCCTGAAAATACCGCAATTGTATAAAATTCCATTGTGTACATATTGTGCATCTATGAACATAGATACACATGCATTAGATTGGTAGTTTGGTTTCATTTCTTTTGTGCAGATACCCAGAAGTGGTATTGCTGGATCAAATGGTAGATTTGTTCCAATTCTTCTGAGGATTCTCTATATTGTTTTCCAAAGTGGTTGCACTAATTTGCAATCCTACCAACAATATTTTAGATTTACCACTTCTCTGCATCCTTGCCAAAATATGTTATTGTTTGTGATTTGAATGATTGACATTCTAGATAGATTTAGGTGAAATCTTAGGGTAGTTTTGATCTGCATCTCTCTGATTGCCAATGATGTTGAGCATGTTTTCATGCATTTATTGGCCATTTGAATTTCTTCTTTCATGAAGTGTCTATTTTTTGATTGGATGATTTGAGTTTTTAGTGTTGAGTTTCTTGAGTTCTCTATATATTCTAGATATTAGTCCTCTATCAGAGGTGTAGGTGGCAATAATCTTCCTCCATTCTGTTGGCTCTCGGTTGAGGTTCTTGACAGTTTCCTTTGCTGAACAGAAGCTCTTCAGTTTCATGCAATCCCATGTATTGATTCACCTTTTGATTTGTTGTGCCTTTGGGATCTTGTTGAGAAAGTTTTTATCTATGCCTATGTATTGCAGTTTTAGACCTATGCTCTCTTCAAGGAGCCTCAAGGTCTCTTGTCTAATTTACAAGTCTTTGATCCATCTTGAATTGACTCATGTGCAGGATGAGAAAGTGGGATTAATTTCGAATTTTCTGCATATGGTTAACCAGTTTGCCGACACCATTTGTTGAAGAGGCTATCTTTTTTCCTGAGATTTCAACTCACCCTAACTAGAATGGCAACCATTCAAAACACAAAGAACAAAATATGTTCATGAGGTTGTGGAAAAGTTGGAACTCTAAAACATTTTTGGTGGAATTGCAAATTAGTGCAACCACCTGGAAAAACAAACTACCAAACTAATGCATGTGTATCTATATTCATAGTTGCACAATTCACTATAGCCAAACTATGGAACCAGCCAAAATGTCCATCAAAAGATAAATAGATTAGAAAACTGTGGGATATGTACAAAATGGAATTTTACTCAGCCATTAAAAAAAACACAATTGTAGCATTTATAGAAAAATGGATGGATCTTGAGGACATTATGCTAAGCAAGATTAGTCATTCACAGAAAGTAAAGAAGCAGATGCTTTCCCCAATATGTGAAAGCTAAGGTGAAAGGGGTCATAGGAGGAACTACAGACAAAAAAAAAAAAAGATCCTACAGAGGAGAAAATTAGACAACCTAATTATGGGGATAGACAATATACTAATCAAGATTATATTCAACCACTAAGCCAGGCTTTAGAGGGAGGGATGGGGAGGAATTTGGGTGGCACTGGCTGGGAGATGGCAGGATAATGTGTACATTATGTCTACACAAGTTTTTTGCTTCATCATGATGTCTAAATATAATACACAAATAAAGAAAAGATGAAAAATTTTACCTTGGGGAAGATGGTGACCGAGAAAAGCGGGGCTTAAGAGCCCCGCTAACAACTAATCTCCATTACCACAAAATCAGCGCCTTTCATAGCCAGAAAACACCATCACCATAGAAACAAAAAAATCACCAGGCTCCAGAGAGAAAGCGGACTGAGAACAGAGCTCAGAGCCACAGAGGAGATACACCGGCCTCATGCCCGAGGCCATGGCAGCAGCGCCATACTGCCTGCAGAAGCGGGGACTTCACTGGACGGCTACAGCAAGCCGAGGTGAGCCGCTGCGGAACAGCCAGGCAGGATTTCTCGCTGCAGGTAAAATCTAAAGCTCCCAGTGGCTGAGCTCAGCACACGCTGCAGGGATTCAGAGTGGAAATCAAAACCAAGAAGAAATAAGCCAGCCTCACGGCCGAGGGCGTGACAGCGGTGCCATATTGCCACCGCCAGCAGAAGCAGAGAATTCACCGAATCCAGTACAGCTACATCTGCGTACTCAAGAACAGTGAGTCAAATTGCGGGCCACAGAGGAGAAATCCCAATACTGTACTCCCTGGGACTTGACCCAGTGGGGGAGGGATGGTGGCAGAGATACCACACCATAGGAGAACTTGCAACCTGGCACCCCCCACAGTCTAAAGCAGCCTCTATTGACTCTCTGGGTCGGAGACTCTGTGATACAACCCAGTAAAGAAGTAGTGGGGTCTGAGATACTACAGACTCGAGATCCAGAACACCTTAAGTGAAGTCATAGTGACCCAAGGGAAGAACCCAGAGAAGGCACAAACTTCTGAAATTATGGGAAAGAGGAATAATACTGGAGCAATGAATGCCCACAACCCCACAACATCAGAACCCGATAAAACAGAAAATCAGAGATTTCTAGAAGATCAAATCAGGAAAATAACTGTAGAAATAATAGAGGTGCTTCGAAAAGAACTCAGAGAGAGCCAAAAAGAGATAAAGGATGCAATTAATGAAGTAAAAGCCTCAATTCAAAGCACAAACAACCGATTAGACCACATGGAGAACAGAATCTCGCTCTTAGAAGATGATAATTCCAAAAATGAACGCATAGTTTCTAATCTAGGAAAAAATACCCGACAGCAGGAATCTGATATTGAAGAAATATGGGCCCATTTTAAGAGAGCTAACCTAAGAATAATTGGAATAGAGGAGGGAAAAGAAAGTGAAACCAAAGGGATCAACAATCTCTTCAGGGAAGTAATAGCAGAAAATTTTCCAAACATAGAGCAAGAGGTCGATACACAGGTCCAGGAAACTTATAGAACTCCCTTTAGACAGGATCGGAGAAGAGGATCCCCACGCCACATAATTGTCAAAATGACCAATGTGGAAGCCAAGCAGAGAATCTTAAAGGCAACAAAAACAAAGGGCCACGTGACATTCAGAGGCAAACCAATTAGAATTACTCCAGACTTCCCAAACCAAGTCATGAGAGCCAGAAGGGCTTGGGGTAACATATTCCAAACTCTGAAAGAAAACAACTTCCAGCCAAAAATTTCCTACCCGGCAAAACTTTCTATCAAATTAGATGGAGAAATAAGAAGCTTCCATGACAAACAGAAACTGAAGGAATTTATGTGTTCAAAACCAGCACTAGAGAAAATACTCAAAGAGATTAACTACAAAGAAGATACAGGTAACACACACCAGAACCAGAGAAACAAGAGTTTCCATCCAACAGACAACTAAGATTGGTTATCTGTGGAGATTCATTATTTATATTAGTATTTTACCTATCTCTAAATGGTATTGTTTGCCTTTATTGTTGTTAATTTTTAGGATTTCTAGTTGGAATATTAATATACCTTCAGATATAGCATTTGGAAATATTTTATCCCATTCTATTAGTGACTGTTAACTCTGTTTACATTGTCTTTGGATATGCAATATATATTTTTTTTTTTTAGGGAGTTTGTATACTCTTCTGTTGCCTGTGCCATAGAAATCATATCCAAGAAATCACTGCCAAGTTCAATATTGTGAGGTTTTATGAACCAGATTTTCTCCTAAAAGTTTATAGTCTTAAGATTTATATTTAGGTCTTTTATCTATTTTGAGTAATATTTGTATATGGGATTATGTAAGGGTCCAATTTTATTCTTTTCCATGTAATTATTATGTTTCAACAATATTTAGTTAAAAGATTATTATTTCCACCACCAAATGTTCATGGAAACCTTGTCAAAAATAACTTCAGTTCTGGTAAGATGGCAATGGAGGAAAGCGGCACTTACAAGTCCCGCTAACAATCCAACTCTACTAGCACAAAACCAGTGCCTTTCAGAGCCAGAAAACACCACCAGCAAAAAAATAAAAACGGTAAATACAAGGGACAGAGAAAAAGGGCTGGAAAAACAAGACACCGGAAAAAAACCAGCCTGAAGTGCCGCGCCCACGTGGCGCAGAGCAGCCGGAGCAGCCGAGCGGAGCGGCCAGAACAGCTGGAGCAGCCAGAGCCGCATCGCGGAATGACTGGAGCGGCCGGAGTGGCCAGACCCGCAGTGCAGAGTAGCCAGAGCCGTGGTGCAGAGCGGCCGGAGCGGCCGGAGCAGCCAGAGCCGTGGTGTGGAGCAGCCAGAGCCACGGCACAGAGCGGCCGGAGCGGCGCGGCCTACATCTCCCCTAGAAGCACCAGGCTCCAGAGAGGAGGGAGACTCAAAACAGAGCTCAAATCCAGAGAGGAGGTACTCTGGCCTCGTGGCCTAGGATACAGAAGCAGCGTCTTACTGCTGGCGGCAACGGCGAGTTCATCGGACAGCCCTAGACCAACCCACTCAACCAGCCACCAGGCGCCTGAGAGGAGGGGTGGACAGTGAGCCGAGGTGAGCAGGTGCTGAACAGCCGGGCAGCAGTCAGCAGTTTTGTTGGTGCAGGGAACATCTAAAGCTCCCAAGGGCCGGGCACAGCACAACTGGCAAGGACTCAGAGCGGAGTTCAAAAACCAGAGAAGAAAGAAATCTTGAGGACATTATGCTAAGCAAGATTAGTCATTCACAGAAAGTAAAGAAGCAGATGCTTTCCCTAATATGTGAAAGCTAAGGTGAAAGGGGTCATAGGAGGAACTACAGACAAAAAAAAAAGATTCTACAGAGGAGAAAATAAGGCAACCTAACTATGGGGATGGGAGGAGAGGAGAAGGAAACCCTCTAAAACAGACAATATACTAATTCAGATTATATTCAACCAATAAGCCAGGCTTGAGAGGGAGGGATGGGGAGGAATTTGGGTGGGCACTGGCTGGGAGATCGCAGGATAATGTGCACATTATGTCTACACAAGTTTTTTTTGCTTCATCATGATGTCTAAATATAATACACAAAGAAAAAAAGATGAAAAATTTTACCTTAAATTATTATTATTATGACAAATATTTCTACATTGTGTAGTAATAAATGCAAAATTTATAAATAAAAAATGAATTACATAAATTTCTAGGGAAAAGATAAATTTTTAATGAATATAAATGTTTTTAGATAAAAAAAGAAATTGAACACATATTGAGGCATATTGTTTGTTCATACAACTAAATTTTGAAAAATGACTAGTGGAACTAAAAAATTCTTCTCATGTGATCTTATAAAAAGAAAAGTATGTGTTTACTTAATCAGTTAAGATTCTAAAAAGAGATATTACTTCATTTGCTATTGATATAAATAGTCATAATTATAAAGTGGCAAATTCAGAGTAGCCTTTCCAGGTTTCCAAGGGAGAGAGAAATTTATCTGTTACTGTAATTAGACACAACAAATAAAGTATTTGGTTCTATGTAAAAGCTCCTAATCTCAGATGTTTACCTCTTTTCATTTTCTCATGGGCAGCAAAAGGCCATGCCTCCCAGGATCTTACAGAATAAGGAATTAGATGTTTGTTTACATTCAGTATACTTTAGTACAATCTCTGATTTTTCAGAACGTGTCTTCATTTTACACTGCGGCTTTGATACACTCTTGACATTGTTCTCTGTTCTTTAGAAGCAGTATTAAGTTGACAGTCACCATCACTTTATCCAGATACCATTTCCACAAATATTTTCCCTGCTCAGCATGAGGTTCTATTTCTTTGTTTTATATGTACCAGTTAGGAAGTATTAGTAGTAAGGCAGGGTTTGTACTGTTTGTGTCACAGTGTATTCTTATCACATACAGATTCAGGAATATCACAGATGAGTAAGTGGTTGCACATGAACAAAATTCTTATACTTTCTTTGTTGAAGTATATGCTATGGTTGTTAAGCTTACACTAGAAATTAGTTAGGATGTTTTAATTTTTCAGGGTTAAGTATATAATGCAACCATGAATATCCATGGCTATTGTAGTAGAAATATTTTTCACTTTTTGACATCTACTTCATCTTCTCTTGGAAACAATCCTATCTTAATTCAGTGAAGAAATATAAAAAGTAGGAGCTAGGTGTGGTGCTGCATGCCATTATTTCCAGTAATTGGGAGATGGAGACAGGAGGATTTCAGGTTCACAGCCAGTCTTGGAATGTTTATGAGACCCCTGCAACTTAGTGAGAGACTTAAAACTAAATAAAAATATAAAAGAGGGCTAGAGGTGTAGCTCAGAATTAGAATGCTCCTGGCTTCAATCCTAAATACAATACAAGCAAATAAAGAAAAACAAGAAATAGTTGGCCCTGCAAATTTGTAGATTCCACATCCTGAGTTTCTGGATAAAGTATAAACCAAGAAATCTGTTGATAGGAGAAAATAACTGCCACTAAAAGAGGTAGATAAGAGTAAGACATAAATCAATGTATATAATTTCTAGGTATGTTTCATCATGCTCTGTTTTTTCCTTATCTGCACTCTTTTTTGTTTTTTGTAGGGTGGATGTTTACTTGAATGCTCTATATTTGTCCTTTTTCTTCTCCCACCATCCTGCTTCCTGTTTCCATGACCTAAATACTGTAGCTGTGGTTACTACCTGAGAACCACGTGAACCCAGTTTATGCCTCTGAATCTCCTAAAAGATGAAATAAATAAAATTTTCTTCCATTAACTTGTGTATGTCATGTGTTTTGGACAATGTTGTGAAAATGCTGAAAAATAATGAAGAAGTGTGTATTGTTGCCAAATCTCACTACAAAACAAATCTGATATGTGAATCTGGTACCTAGTAATAATTTCCAAAAATTTTGGTGACACCAGTGAATTTATATACCTTTATATTCTCAATGTCACAGGTAGAGTCTGCGAATGGCTAGGTGATCATTAAGTTTACATTGTTTAGGTTAAAAGAGTAAATAATCTTTTATATTACTCTATAAAATATTTTAGCACCCTGTTCACCTCCTAACTTAGCAATAAGTTTAGGAAAAAGTTCTCCAGTTCCAAGGAATGACCACAGTTTTCTAGAAATAGTGCAGAATAAAGTGTTTTTATTTTGATGTGGGTTTCAGACTTAGAATGGAGAGTGAAGTTGACTAACAAGTTCAGGATTGTTAAAAACTAAAGATTTTAATTCATAGATATGGTATGCCTTATCCATTTCACATACTTGCAGACCTCTGTATAGACACGAACATTGTTTCTCAGATCAGACTCTCTGTTCCAGGAGGCGATGCCCTGGAGCTCCCCATTGCACACTGCAGGTGAACCAGCTTCAACCTGAGGAAGAAGCAAAAGAGTCCAGTTTATGTTCATATTGGAAAATAGGAGCTAAGTTCTTTCCCAAGATTCAGAAACCACATCAGAATCTCCTGATTGTCCATGGAAGGCCTCCCCTTTTCCTGAAAATATGCCCTCAATCTCTTTTCTGTATAATTACTTTTTTCTTTGTTGGTTGTACTGGGGATTAAACTCAGAGGCATTTTATCTCTGAGCTATGCCTCCAACCATAATTTTATTCCTTATATTGAAACAAGGTCTCACAAAGTAGTGAAGGGCCTCCCTTCCATAGTTAAAGCTCACCATGAACCAGTGATCCTCCTGTCTAAGGCTCAAAAGTACTGAGGTTACAAGTGTGTGTCACCATGCCAGGCTTATTACTACTTTTTTCCAATTTTGCTTATAGTTTCTTTTCTTTCATTATTAGCCCCTATTTCCCAATTAAAAGCAAGGCTAGGACATATTTAATTCTACCCCACTAGTCATACTTCTTCCATTAGAATTTCTTTGCAGTATATACCTCCTCAGAAGGCTAATAGGGTGTACTGCATACAAACATGGTTCTCTCCATGTTTCTTTCTGACACTAATTATCAGTATCACTAAGTGAAAACTTCCAATAAGTTACAGCTATTGCTCACATCTCAGAAACAGGGACACAGATATTTTAACAGTCCTACTTATTTCAGAAAAGGAGAAATAAGATGGAGGAGAGTAAATCTGAGCTTGGTGCAGATGCAGTACAAATAAACTCACCCGGGAACATTGATTTCCATCCCTTATTGATCTCAGGCATATCATATTGGGAGTGATTCGATAGGGGTACAATTTGCGGCATGAAGATTCAGAGAAGATATAAGTATCCTGACACCGGAGAAGAGAGGGTTTGCCTGTTGAGTCCAAGTGTACAATGCAAGGTTACCTAGAGAGATCCTTAAATTTTTTTCCCAGTTTTTCTCTTGTTTTTCCCAACTGTCCCACTATATTTAATCATTTTACAATGAATTTTAATGTGGGTGAGGATTTTTTACAGAAGGCTTAACAAGAAATTCTAGCCAACAACATAGAAGTGGTGGTGGTTCTCAAGTGGAGAGATTTTTGTAAAGCCTTTATATACATGGAGGAGTGCAGAATCTTATAGATGCAGTTCTATTTACCCTTCTTGTTTCTAGATCTCTGCACATTACTTATCACATTTCTAATAAACACCTTGTCATTTAATAATAAATCCATATTTTTATTTTTATATTCAACTGGAAATAGTATTTCAGAAGTTAATTTGTATATTCCTAGATGCATATATCAAAACTGCCCTCTGCAAACACTGCCTTGAGTAAAAATTTAGGCTGGTAGGCCTTTGCCATGCCTTTCACCCCTTGTGTTCTCAGACTTGGCTCCAGTGTTCCAGGGAGCACTTACTTCCATTGCTCACAGTGTTGTTGCCCCAGCCAGATACCAGGCACTGAGTCCCAGCAGGTGGACAGGTTGTTGGCAGAGAGATGGTAGACACTTGAGAGTTGATGGTGGCCGGTTTGATTAGTTTAATCAGCATGATATCATTATCATAACTGTATTCATCATAGCGTGGGTGGATGAAGAATCTACGTGCATGAATGACTTGCTTATGTCCCTCCAAGGCATCAATGTTGTATATACCCAGGTGAACCCTGATTCCCCTGAGTGAAAAGATTAAATGTTTCCTTAATATGCAATTTTAAAATTTTATTCTTTCTTTAACCACACCCCCACATGATGAACAAAATCCTCATTCTCTTCAAATATTTAGTCACCCAGGTAATTGTGCCTGATGGACTACCAAAAGCCTGATGAACTACCAAAACCATTCAGGGGAATGTTAGAGAGTGTCTTAGGCAAGTGTCATTTTTATTAGAACCTATTTATCATCTTGTTAGAAGAGTAAGATATAAGAATAAACCCCCACAGTTCTCCACTAAAAGTGTAGAAGATAAAATACGAATGATCACTTTGGCCATTTCTCCTCTGTTTGCTACTATTGAATAGCTAGTATTAAAGGCATAGCAGAGTATCAAGCAGTATGCATGGGTAATTTTTTTTTGGATATGTTATTATAGGATACATTTTCTTACTCTCTTATGCTACCTTTTCTAATTAAGTAATAATCCTTAGGATTAGGTACTTTATCATTTTCTTTAGCTAGTTCTGGAGATACTTTATCAACCACAGTTTTCTCTCCATATCTATAGTACCTTCATTTGAAAAGAAATCATGCAAATCATAATATTCTTCAGTTATATCTACTTTTCTGTGAATAATGGTATTTTATTTCCTTTTTATGACTGAGTAAAATTTTATTTGAACATATCCCATAGTTGTGTAATTCAATTACATTTTGATGGACTTCTTAACTGGTTCCTTAGTTTGACAACTGTGAATTGTGTTGCTATAAGTGACATTGGTTAGTCACAAAAAAGTAAAAAAAATAAAATTGGATGCTTTTCCTAATATGCAGAAGCAAGCAAGAAAAAGAAGTTATAGTTGGACAAGAAAGACAAGAAAGACAAGAAAGGAGAAACTGTAGATGAACAAATAAGGCATCCTAACTGAGGGAGATGTGAGGAGGGAAGAGAGAAATTTCCTAATGTACATGATGTCCATTCACAAATATATTGAAGTCAACCACTAAGCCAAACATGAGAAGGAGGGAAGGAGGAGAGAATGGGGGTTGGAATTGTGTAAAGGCTAAATGAATGGTGTTTGCATGTATGCCTCTACCATTAAGATATATGACTATAATGCCTCAATAAAAAATATTAAAGAAGAAAAGAAAGCATGAAAATCTAAAAGGTCATGCTCCATGTAAAAGTTCCCAAATATACCACAATATTATTGAAGTAACAATCAGAATCTTAGTATATTGATGTTTTATCCCTTTTAATAACTCAAATTTACTCTACATGTGTTTTGGTGGGGCTTGAGGTTAAAATGATACCTGAATACTGGAATGTGAATAGTGGTCACTTACCTATGTAAACACTGAGCTGCAGTCAGGACCCACTCTTTTGTGATGAGTGCACCATTGCAAAATGGATAACCAATGTTCAGTGACACTAGGTAAGGAATAGCATTCTTTGGAGAGGTGTAGACCCCAATGGCATTGTCATCAACATTATCAGTGAAGAAAGCCACTAGCAGAAGATGAAATCTCTGTTAGACATCCACCTTATGAATACTTTTTAACCATGATGATTTTTTAGACTTACTATAAAAATTAGAATATTTTCTTGTCTCCCATAACAAATAAATAGTATTTAAACTGAAATCATTCAAATTATTAAAATTTTATATCCTATTTCTATCACTATTAACAATAATCAAACTTTTAGATTTGTGTTTTTTTTTCAGTATTTGGATTTATTTAATTTTTATAACAATTTTTTATTGAACATAAATAGTATACATTTACACTATATTTGGTGCCCTCTCCCCCCCGCCCCCATTTTCCCTTCCCCCCTCCCACCAATGGTTGTCCAGGTTAACCATGTCTTATTCATAATTTTACACATGTTCAAGTGTAGACCCTTATTAATCAAGACCGGCCTTCCTCCTCTCCTATCTTACCATCCAAACTTAGCTAGTATTTCCCCTTCAATATCTGGAGTCCCACTGGTATTCTTTGTGTTTCCTAGTTTGGGCATATTAGAGGAAACATATGTATCTTCTTCTGTGCTTGGCTGATCTCACTTAACATAATGTTCTCCAGGGCTTTCCATCTTCTTTCAAATGATATAATTTTGTTCTTCTTTATGGCTGAATAGAATTCCATTGTGTGTATTTCCCACAGTTTTGCTATCCATTCATCTGTTGATGGTGATCTGGGTTGGTTCCATATTTTGGCTTGTAATTCCAGAGCTTGGGAGGTGGAGACAGGAGTATTGCATAGGTTCAAAGCCAGAAACACTGGCTTAAGAGACCCTGTTTCCAAAAGTAAAAAATAGTTCTGGGAGTGTAGCCCAGAGGTAGAAGGGCTTCCATGAACCCAGTACCACCACCAAAAAAAAAAAATAGAATGAAAGATTTTAGGACTTATGTAATATTTTTCTGGCAGGGAAGGAAATAGAAATATTGCACTTTCATTCTCTCAATTTTTTTCTAGAGTTCAAGGGTAAACATTTTATGAAATCACTTAAAATATTTTGTTTTTCTTCCTTCAACATGTCCTCTTGTCCCTAATTTTCTTCCAGTATTTACTTATGTATTCCATATTTTGGAGTGTGCTGTGCTTTGTCAGAATTTCCTGAAAATCTAAAAACTGATTCTTTTACATTATCTATATCTTCATTTTTTGAAAATAAGTTGAGAAAAACAGGTTCTAGGCATGTAGACAGGAATTGAATTTTTTTCTCTTTAATTTAGGAAAAGATAACAGTAAGTTTTAGTAGTATAAATAACAATAGTTTCAAAATATAAATATATTTCTTTTGTCTAGTTTTTGAAAATTGAATGACATACATATAGCAGAGATGTTTTATTAGCAAGTTTCCATTTAAACATCCCTAAGGTTGATGACCTTGTAAAGAACATATTTGACCTTTATTCCTTGTGGGAAGCCAGGGTGTGGCACGGCAGCCCAAGATGGTGCCCGGGCTGACTGCCAAGTCATGAGAGCTTGTGCTATCAGAAGCTGATAGCACAGAAATTCCGAGATCTCCAGAAGATCAAATCAGAAATATAACTGTAGAAATAATACAGGATCTTCGAAAAAATTTAGAGAGAGTTCAAAAGAAATAAAGGATGCAATCATTGAAGTAAAGTCCTCAATTCAAAGTATAAAAAATCGATTAGACCACATGGAGAATAGAATCTCGCTCCTAGAAGATGATCACTCCAAAAACGAACGCATAGTTTATAATTTAGAAAAAAATCCAAAAGCAGGAATTTGACATTGAAGAAATATGGGCCCATTTTAAGAGAGCTAACCAAAGAATAATTGGAAGAGAGGAGGAAAAAGAATGTGAAACCAAAAGGATCAATAATCTCTTCAAGGAAGTAATAGCAGAAAAATTTCCAAACATAGAGCAAGAGGTCAATACACAGGTCCAGGAAAATTATAGAACTCCCTTTAGACAGGATCAGAAAAAAGGTTCCTCACACCACATAATTGTCAAAATCATCAATGTGGAAGCCAAGGAGAGAATCTTAAAGGCAACAAAAACAAAAGGTCCAGTGACATTCAGAGGCAAACAAAAGAATCACTCCAGACTTCCCAAAACAAGTCAAGAAAGACAGAAGGGCTTGGAGTAACATATTCCAAACTCTGAAAGAAAACAATTTTCATCCAAAAATTTTTTACCCAGCTACTTAGTGAGGCTTTCAGCAACTTAGTGGAACCCTGTTTCCAAATAAAAAAATATAAAATAGGTCTGGGAGTATAGCCTGGAGATAGAAAAGCCCCTGGGTTCCACTCCCAGTACCACATAAATAAATAAATAAACATAAATAAAGATAAAAATAAATACATAAAAACGGATTCTTTTACATCATCTATAGCTCCTTTGTTGAAAATAAGTTTAGAGCTGGGCATGGTGGTGCACACATAATCCCTGGACTTTGGAGGCGGATACAGGAGGATTGCACAGGTTCAAAGCCAGCTGCGCTGGCTGAAGAGAACCTGTTTCCAAATAAAAAAATAATAATAAATTAGGTCTAGGAGTATATCCCAGAAGGAGAAGGGTTTCCAGAAACCCCAGTATGCCAAAATAATAATAATAATAATAATAATAATAATAATAATAATAATATTAAAATAAGTTTAGAAAAATAGAAAACAGGTTCAAGGCATTAGGAAGATGGATTATATTTATTCCTGTTTAATTTGGGAAAAGGTAGCAGTCAGTATAAATAATACTAGCTTCAGATTATAAATAGTTTTCTTTTATCTAGCTCTTGCAAATTAAATGACATACATAAAGCAGAGATGTTTTATTAGCAAGTTGTCATTTAAACATTCCTAAGGTTTTTGATCTTGGGAAATAACATATTTGACCTTTATTCCTCTTGAGTAAAAAGCAAACTCTTAGTATTCAAGACTCTGACTGACATTCTCAGTTACTTCCAAGAGCACAAATATGTTTCAAGTATTATTTGCAAATTGTTAGAGGTCTCAAGACAAGCACTTAGTTCATGTCTACTCTACTTTTATCTCATTCATTAAGTTTAGCTCAAAGTTCAGAACATAGAGTGTTCTTAAACATTCTGCTTTGAACTTGCTCACCATGATATTGCTCAGGTATGTGGCCTGCAATAATTTCTGAACCTATGTATCTATGTTTTAGCATTTTAAGCTTTTTTTTTGGTGGTGGTACTGGGGTTCCTGGAAGTACTTCTACCTCCAGGCTACACTCCCAGACCTATTTTTACATTTTTATTTGGAAACAGGGTCTCCTAAGCCAGTGAGCGCGCTGGCTTCGAACCTGCGTGATCCTCCTGTCTCTGCCTCCCAAGTGCGGGGGTTACAAGCATGCGAACCATGCCCAGCCATTTTAAGCTTCTTAAGACATATCCTAAATTAACAATTTGCTGTTTGAACAAACTTACATAGCAAGAAACCTGCTGAATTTTTAACAGGAAACTCACCAGCAGCTCCCAGAAAAGCAAGAAAGAGGAAGAGGAAGTTCTTCATGGTTGCTCATTTGTTCAGCACTGGAAATGAACACCTATTTTATCCATGCATATTTATTATTCCAGGTTTGTAATTGACACTCATGGTCACAGGTGCTAGAAATGTGATTTCTTTGGGAATTTCCAGCATGACTGCCAAAGACAGATCAACATTTGCTTTCTAAAATTTGAAATGTTTTGGAAAGATAAGACCACACTTTTCAACTCACTAAAAATAGCCTGTTCCTCTAAGGTAAACATTACTGTTTTTCTACCTGGCACAAACTCCTAGACATCTCACATATTAAACATTGTCTCAAAGACCTTCCGCACATGCTTATTCAGTAGTTTTCCTCTTAACCAATACCTCACAGGCATTCTACATCTACTCAGCAGTGTCCAAATGTAAGCTTCCTGCTTAGAAGGACAAAAACATATGAAGAAACATAGCCAACATGACCTCACTTCTGAGTGTAGTCCCCTAGCCTGCCTCTTGGAATCTTCAATGGCATTCTACGTCCAAGCTAAGCCCCTAGCCAAATTTTTTTTTTCCATTCAAATTATTATTTTTTTATTAATTTATTTTTTAAATTGGTGCATTGTAGTCATATATCAATCACATCGGAGTACAAGACTTGAGAGGATATACAAGCACACATCATCCAATTAGCCCTCCTCCAGCCCCCATCCCATTCCCTCCCCCTCCCTCCATCCCACGCTTCTTTGGTGATTTACTTTGATACATTTGTTTATGTACCTCCTGCGTTTTAAAGAGGCTCCATCCTCCAGTATCACATACCCTCTGATTGGTCACATTAGTTGCTTCACTATAGGGCCCTTTCTATAGCTCAACCTCTTCCTCTTGTCCTTTTCCTCCTACTTATTGCTGATTAAGAGAAGCGTCTGATTTATATTTTCTGCAATATTTCTCTGTGCATGCTGCGTTGCAAGTACCGATCCCACTCTTGATGGTCCCAGTAGTGGCCTGGCTACTCAGTGGACTGATCCAGACCTCGCTGGCTCAAGCAGCGGCCTTGCCTCATGGGAGGCCCCAGTTCTGGTCTCGCTGGCCCCTGCACCGGTCTAACCCCTAAGCTGGCTTTGGTCCCGGCCTTGGAGGCCGCAGGAGTGAACTTGCCTCACGCCAGGCTCCGATGCTGGCCATTGGCCCCTGCACGGGTCTAACGCCTTGGCAGGATTCCAATCCCGGACTCGGAGGCCCCAGCACAGGCCTAGCCTCACGGCAGGCTCCAATGCCGGCCTCGTTGGCCCCAGCACCGGCCTAACCCCTCGGCAGGTTCCGTTCCCGGGTTAGGAGGCCCCAGCACTGGCCATGTCTCACGGCAGGCTCCGATGCTGGCCTCGCCTCACGGCAGGCTCCAATGCCGGCCTTGCTGGCCCCAGCACCGGTCTAGCCCTTCGGCAGGTTGTTATCCTGACCTCGGAGGCCCCAGTACAGGCCTTGCCCCACGGTAGGCACCGATGCCGGCCTTGCTGGCCCCAGCACCGGCCTAACCCCTCGACAGGCTCTTATCCTGGCCTCGGAGGCCCCAGTACCGGCCTTGCCTCAAGGCAGATTCCAATCCCGGCCTAGGAGGCCTCAGCACCGGCCTTGCCTAACGGCAGGCTCCAATGCTGGCCGCGCTGGACCCAGCATCGGCCTCACACCTCTGCAGGCTCCAATCCCGGCCTCGGAGGCCCCAGTACAGGCCTTGCCTCATGGCAGGCTCCGGTGCCATTCTCACTGGCCCCAGCACCGGCCGAACCCCTCGGCCGGCTCCGATACTGGCCTCGGAGGTCCCAGCACCGGCCATGCCCCACGGCAGGCTCCGATGCCTGCCTCCCTGGACCGAGCTCTGGCCTAACCCCTCAGCAGGCTCTTATCCTGGCCTCGGAGGCCCCAGCACCGGCCATGCCTCACAGCAGTCTATGATGCCGGCCTCACTGGCTCCAGCACCGGCCTAACCCCTCAGCAGGCTCTTATCCTGGCCTAGGAGGCTCCAGTATCGGCCTTGCCTCACGGCAGGCCCCGCTGCCAGCCTCGTTGGCCCCAGCACCGGCCTAACCCCTCAGCAGGCTCTTATCCTGGCCTCGGAGGCCCCAGCACTGGTCATGCCTCACGGCAGGCTCCGATGCCGGCCTCGCTGGCCCCAGCACCGGCCAAACCTCTCGGCAGGCTCCAATCCCGGCCTCGGAGGCCCAGCACTGGTCATGCCTCACAGCAGGCGCCGATGCCGGCCTTGCTAGCCCCAGCACCGGCCTAACCCCTCAGCAGGCTCTTATCCTGGCCTCTGAGGCCCCAGTACCGGCCTTGCCTCATGGCAGGCTCCGATGCCGGCCTCGCTGGCCCCAGCACCGGACTAACCCCTCAGCAGGCTCTTATCCTGGCCTCGGAGGCCCCAGCACCGGCCATGCCTCACAGCAGGCTACGATGTCGGCCTCGCTGGCCCCAGCACCGGCCTAACCCCTCGGCAGGCTCTTATCCTGGCCTCGGAGGCCCCAGTACTGGCCTTGCCTCACAGCAGGCTACGATGCCGGCCTCACTGGCTCCAGCACCGGCCTAACCCCTCAGCAGGCTCTTATCCTGGCCTCGGAGGCCCCAGCACTGGCCATGCCTCACAGCAGGCTACGATGCCGGCCTCACTGGCTCCAGCACCGGCCTAACCCCTCGGCAGGCTCTTATCCTGGCATCGGAGGCCCCAGTACCGGTCTTGCCTCAAGGCAGGCTCCGATGCCAGCCTCACTGGTCCCAGCACCGGCCTAACCCCTCGGCAGGCTCCGATCCCGGCCTCGGAGGACCGAGCACTGGTCATGCTTCACGGCAGGCCCCAATGCCGGCCTCGCTGGCCCGAGCTCTGGCCTAACCCCTCGGCAGGCTCTTATCCTGGCCTCGGAAGCCCCAGCACCGGCCATGCCTCACAGCAGGCTACGATGCCGGACTCACTGGCTCCAGCACTGGCCTAACCCCTCAGCAGACTCTTATCCTGGCCTAGGAGGCTCCAGTATCGGCCTTGCCTCACGGCAGGCTCTGATGCCGGCCTCGTTGGCCCCAGCACCGGCCTAACTCCTCAGCAGGCTCTTATCCTGGCCTCGGAGGCCCCAGCACTGGTCATGCCTCACGGCAGGCTCCGATGCCGGGCTCGCTGGCCCCAGCACCAGCCTAACCTCTCGGCAGGCTCCGATCCCGGCCTCGGAGGCCCAGCACTGGTCATGCCTCACGGCAGGCTCCGATGCCGGCCTTGCTAGCCCCAGCACAGGCCTAACCCCTCAGCAGGCTCTTATCCTGGCCTAGGAGGCTCCAGTATCGGCCTTGCCTCACAGCAGGCTCCGAAGCCGGCCACGCTGGCCCCAGCACCGGCCTAACCCCTCAGCAGGCTCTTATCATGGCCTCAGAGGCCCCAGGACCGGCCTTGCCTCAAGGCAGGCTCCGATGCCGGCCTCGCTGGCCCCAGCAGCGGCCTAACCCCTCGGCAGGCTCCGATCCAGGCCTCGGAGGCCCCAGCACTGGCCATGCCTCACAGCAGGCTACGATGCCGGCCTCACTGGCCCCAGCATCGACCTAACCCCTCAGCAGACTCTTATCCTGGCCTCGGAGGCCCCAGTACCGGCCTTGCCTCATGGCAGGCTCTGATGCCAGCCTCGCTGGCCCCAGCACAGGCATAACCCCTCGGCAGGCTCCGATCCCGGCCTCGAAGGCCCCAGCACTGGTCATGCCCCACGGCAGGCTCCGATGCCGGCCTCGCTGGCCTGAGCTCCGGCCTAACCCCTCTGCAGGCTCTTATCCTGGCCTCGGAGGCCCCAGCATGGGTCATGCCTCACGGCAGGCTCCGATGCCAGCCTCGCTGGCCCCAGTACCGGCCTAACCACTTAGCAGGCTCTTATCCTGGCCTCGAAGCCCCAGTACCGGCCTTGCCTCACGGCAGGCTCCAATGCCGGCCTCACTGGCTCCAGCACCGGCCTAACCCCTCAGCAGGCTCTTTTCCTGGCCTAGGAGGCTCCAGTATCGGCCTTGCCTCACGGCAGGCTCCGATGCTGGCCTCGTTGGCCCCAGCACCAGCCTAACCCCTCAGCAGGCTCTTATCCTGGCCTCGAGGCCCCAGCACTGGTCATGCCTCACGGCAGGCTCCGATGCCGGCCTCGCTGGCCCCAGCACCGGCCTAACCACTCGGCAGGCTCTGATCCCGGCCTCGGAGGCCCAGCACTGGTCATGCCCCACGGCAGGCTCCGATGCCAGCCTCGCTGGCCCGAGCTCCGGCCTAACCCCTCAGCAGGCTCTTATCCTGGCCTCGGAGGCCCCAGCACCGGCCATGCCTCACAGCAGGCTACGATGCCGGCCTCACTGGCTCCAGCACGGGCCTAACCCCTCAGCAGACTCTTATCCTGGCCTAGGAGGCTCCAGTATCGGCCTTGCCTCATGGCAGGCTCCGATGCCGGCCTCGTTGGCCCGAGCACCGGCCTAACCCCTCAGCAGGCTCTTATCCTGGCCTCGGAGGCCCCAGCACTGGTCATGCCTCACGGCAGGCTCAGATGCCGGCCTCGCTGGCCCCAGCACCGGCCTAACCCCTCGGCAGGCTCTTATCCTGGCCTCGAGGCCCCAGTACCGGCCTTGCCTCATGGCAGGCTCCAATTCCGGCCTTGCTGGCCCCAGCACCGGCCTAACCCCTCGGCAGGCTCTTATCCTGGCCTCGGAGGCCCCAGCACTGGCCATGCCTCACAGCAGGCTACGAAGCCGGCCTCACTGGCCCCAGCATCGGCCTAACCCCTCAGCAGACTCTTATCCTGGCCTCGGAGGCCCCAGTACCGGCCTTGCCTCATGGCAGGCTCTGATGCCAGCCTCGCTTGCCCTAGCACCGGCCTAACCCCTCGGCAGGCTCTTATCCTGGCCTCAAGGCCCCAGTACCGGCCTTGCCTCATGGCAGGCTCCGATGCCGGCCTCGCTGGCCCCAGCACCGGCCTTACACCTCGGCAGGCTCTTATCCTGGCCTCGGAGGCCCCAGCACCGGCCATGCCTCAAGACAGGCTCCGATGCCGGCCTCACTGGCCCCAGCACCGGCCTAACCCCTCAGCAGGCTCTGACCCAGGCTTCGGAGGCCCCAGCACTGGTCATGCCTCACGGCTGGCTCCGATGCCGGCCTCGCTAGCCCCACCATCGGCTTAACCCCTCAGCAGACTCTTATCCTGGCCTCGGAGACCCCAGTACCGGCCTTGCCTCAAGGCAGGCTCCGATGCCGGCCTCGCTGGCCCCAGCACCGGCCTAACCCCTCAGCAGGCTCCGATCCCGGCCTCGAAGGCCCCAGCACGTGCCATGCCTCACGGCAGGCTCCGATGCCGGCCTCGCTGGCCCCAGTACCGGCCTAACCACTTAGCAGGCTCTGACCCAGGCTTCGGAGGCCCCAGCACTGGTCATGCCTCACGGCTGGCTCCAATGCCGGCCTCGCTGGCCCCAGCACCGGCCTAAACCCTCGGCAGGCTCTTATCCTGGCCTCGGAGGCCCCAGCACCGGCCATGCCTCACAGCAGGCTACGATGCCGGCCTCGCTGGCCCCAGCACCGGCCTAACCCCTCAGCAGGCTCTTATCCTGGCCTCGGAGGCCCCAGTACCGGTCTTGCCTCAAGGCAGGCTCCGATGCCGGCCTCACTGGTCCCAGCACCGGCCTAACCACTTAGCAGGCTCTTATCCTGGCCTCGGAGGCCCGAGCACTGGTCATGCCTCACGGCAGGCTCCAATGCCGGCCTCGCTGGCCCCAGCACCGGCCTAACCCCTCGGCAGGCTCCGATCCCGGCCTTGAAGGCCCCAGCACCGGCCATGCCTCACAGCAGGCTCCAATGCCGGCCTTGTTGGCCCCAGCACCGGCCTAACCCCTCAGCAGGCTCTTATCCTGGCCTCGGAGGCCCCAGTACCGGTCTTGCCTCAAGGCAGGCTCCGATGCCGGCCTCACTGGTCCCAGCACCGGCCTAACCCCTTGGCAGGCTCCGATCCCGGCCTCGGAGGCCCCAGCACTGGTCATGCCTCACGGCAGGCTCCGATGCCGGCCTCGTTGGCCCCAGCACCGGCCTAACCCCTCAGCAGGCTCTTATCCTGGCCTCGGAGGCCCCAGTACCGGTCTTGCCTCAAGGCAGGCTCCGATGCCGGCCTCGCTGGCCCCAGCACCGGCCTAACCCCTCGGCAGGCTCCGATCCCAGCCTTGAAGGCCCCAGCACTGGTCATGCCTCACGGCAGGCTCCAATGCCGGCCTTGCTGGCCCCAGAACCAGCCTAACCCCTCGGCAGGCTCTTATCCTGGCCTCGGAGGCCCCAGTACCGGCCTTGCCTCAAGGCAGGCTCCGATGCCTGCCTCACTAGCCCCAGCACCGGCCTAACCCCTCGGCAGGCTCCGATCCCGGCCTCGGAGGCCCCAGCACTGGTCATGCCTCACGGCAGGCTTCGATGCCGGCCTCGCTGGCCCCAGACAGGCCTAACGCCTTGGCAGGCTCTTATCCTGGCCTCGAGGCCCCAGTACCGGCCTTGCCTCAAGGCAGGCTCCGATGCCGGCCTCGCTGTCCCCAGCACCGGCCTAACCCCTCGGCAGGCTCTTATCCTGGCCTCGAGGCCCCAGTACCGGTCTTGCCTCAAGGCAGGCTCCGATGCCGGCCTAGCTGGCCCCAGCACCGGCCTAACCCCTCAGCAGGCTCTTATCCTGGCCTAGGAGGCTCCAGTATCGGCCTTGCCTCACGGCAGGCTCCGATGCCGGCCTCTCTAGCCCCAGCACCGGCCTAACCCCTTGGCAGGCTCTTATCTTGGCCTCGGAGGCCCCAGTACCGGCCTTGCCTCATGGCAGGCTCTGATGCCAGCCTCACTGGCCCCAGCACTGGCCTAACCCCTCAGCAGGTTCCTGACCCGACCTCGGAGGCCCCAGCACAAGCCTTGCCTCATGGCAGACTCCAATGCCGGCCTCGCTGGCACCAGCATCGGTCTAACCCCTCGGCATGTCCAATCCCGGCCACGGAGGCCTCAGTAGTGGCCTTGCCTCACAGCAAGCTCCGATGTAGGCCACTGGCTCCGGCGCCCGCCTAACCCCTCAGCAGGTTCCGATCACTGTCTCTGTGGTTATTACTTCAAAGGTTCCAGGTGTAATGTATCAGATCTCTGCCTCCCCTGAGTATTGGCCACTGGCATTGCCACTGCCTCCACTGTTTCAAATCCTTCCCAGGCTCTTTTTCCACTCTGAATGTTGTCCAGTGTTCCTAGGCATGCGTGATGGTAGCATTCGACATTTGGTGTAATTTCTCCAAAAAAAATAAAGTTGGTAAGATCCGGTTTCTGCTTCTCCTGAATACAAGTCTCCACCACCATCGTGGAGTGCTCTTTCAACACCGCATTTCTCCTTGGTCTCCGCTAAACTCTCTCCTTACAGGTGATGTCTGAGATTCTTAACAATATAGAGAAATAGCAGTCCTCTTTCACGACGAATTTTTCCATAAGTTCCAGTGCATTTAGATAAGTTTTTTCTGCATCGCCATTGTCCTGGCATCCATAACGGCTTTCTTATCTCCTCTCCGATATTTTTCTTTATCTTTTTCTGTTCTGGGCCCGGTTTCTCCAGGGGTCTGGCGTGCTACTCGCAGTTTGGCCTGGGGCCCAGAGTCCCGCGACCCGGACCTCATCTGGCGTGCCCCGTGCGCGACCCCCGCCCAGAACCCAGCCTCTTACTGGGCCCGGTTTCTCCAGGGGTCTGGCGTGCTAAGCGCAATTTGGCCGGGGCCCAGGGTCCCGCGACCTAGCCAAATTTTTTATTCTTTAGTTTTTAATAGGGTTTCACTGAGTTGGTAAGGGCCTCACTAAGTAGCTGAGGCTGTCAGCAAACTGCAATTCTTTGTCTCAACCTCGCAAATGCTGGGATTATAGGTGGGCAGCACCACTCCCAGGTCATTGTCATTCTTTTACTCTCAGGTTTGTTGGTTAATCATGACAAGTGATGCCCAAACAGTGCCAGATGAACATAATGATAAAAGGACCAAGGACTTTGCTGAATTTATTATTCAATTCTATTAGCTTTTGGGAGAGTTTGTTGGGTCTTCTAAGTATAGTATCATGTCATCTACAAATAGTGAGAGTATGAGTTCTTCTCCTATTTGTACCCCTTTGATTTCCTTTTATTGCCCTACTGTTCTGGCTAGAGTCTCAAGTATTATATTGAAGAGAAGTAGTGATAATAGACATCCTTGCTCTATTCCTGTTTTTAGGTGGAATACATGAAGTTTTTCCCCATTTCATATGGTGTTGGTTGTGTTAGCCTATTGTAGATTATCTTTATGATGTTGAGGTATGTTTGTTCTATGCTGATTCTCTGCAGTGCTTTTATCATAAATGTATAAATGTTTTTTGAGCATCTATTGAAATTATCATGAATTTTTTCTTTGGTTCTGTTTATATGATGAATTACACAGATTTATTTTTATACGTTGATCCAGCTTTGTATACCTGGGAAGAACCCTACCTTGTCATCATGTATGATTTTCTTGATGTGGTTTTGAATGTGTGTTGAGCCTATTTTGATTTTGTTTAGCAGTTTTACATCCAAGTTCATCAAAGATATAGGCCCATAGTTTTTCTTTCTAAAACTGTCTTCATTTGATTTTGGTATTAATGTGATATTGGCTATACAGAATGTACTTGGGAGAGTCATTTTTTCATGAAATATAAAAAAATAGATTAAGGAGTATTGGGATTAGCTCTTCTATAAAGGTTTTATAAAATTCATTTGGGAAACCATCTGATCCTGGGCTTTTCTTTGATGGTAAGATTATGTGTGTATGTGGTACTGGGGTTTGTGGAAGCCCTTCTACGTCCGGGTACACTCCCAGATACCTATTTTTTATATTTTTATTTGGAAACAGGGTCTCTTAAGCCAGCACAGCTGGCTTTGAACCTGTGCAATCCTCCTTTCTTCACCTTCCAAGCGCCAAAATTACAAGTGTGTGCCACCACACCTGGTGCTGATGGTAAGATTTTATTGCTGTTTCAATCTCTTTGATTGCTATTGCTTTGTTTAAGTTTTCTATATCGTCTTAACTCAGTTTAGGAAGATTGTATTTATCTAGAGAGTTGTCAATTTCCTCCCGATTTTCCATTTTCTTGGAGTATAGTTTTTGAAGGTAGTTTATCATATTCCTCTAGATTTCAACTCTTTAGTAGTAATTATCTTCTTTTATGTATCTATCTTGTTAATTATTTTTTTGAAAAACCAGCATTTGGAAAGTCTCTGGATACAAAATCAGTCTTAAGAAATCAGAAGCTTTTCTGTACATTAACTATAAATCCACTAAAAAAGAAATTTAGAAAACACTGTCACTCAGGAATCCCACAAAGAAATAAAATATTTAGAAATAAACATTAAAAAAGAGGAAAATGACCTCTAAAAAAGAAAATTATATAATATTGAAAAAGGAATCAAATTCTTAGAAGATGGAAAGATCTTCCATATTAATCAATAAGTAGAATAAATATTATCAAAATCACCATACTCCCAAAAGAGAACTACAGTTTCAATGCAATACTCATTAAATGACCAAGATCATTCCTCACAGACATAAAAAATAAGTCCTTAAATTTTTTTGAACAACAAAAAAACATAATAGCCAAAGTAGTTCTCAGCCACAACAACTATGCAAAGGAATCACAGTAAATGACCTTAAACTCTACTACAAAGCAATGGTAATAAAATCAGCATGTTACTGGAACAAAAACAGGTACATAGATGAATGGGGTAGAATAGAAGACTCAGAAACAAATCCACACACTTTTGACAATTGATTTTTGCCAAAGGGGCCAAAAATGTACACTGGAAGAAAGATAGCCTGTTCAACAAATGGTGTTGGAAAAACTGTTTAGCCATATGCAGAAGAAAGGAAATAAATCCCACTTTCTAATCTTGCACAAGAGTCAATTCAAGATGGGTCAAAGACTTTAAATTAGATCAGAGACCTTGAGTTTTCTTGGAGAGTTGGAGTTGAATAATAAAAAGATGAAGGTGGTTAGATGGCAGCTATTGTCTCTTGAATCCAGTCCAGGTATTTGGTCATCTTGATATAACAATAGCTTGGCCTTTCAGAGCACAGCCAGAGCCCCAGGAGACAATGCTCTGGAGCTCTTCATTGCAGGCTACAAGGCCACCAGAGTCACATTGAGGATGAAGGAAAATGCAATCAGATTCTTGTTCATTACCAATGTTAGAATGGAGTCCAAGATAAACTTTTATACTTCAAGAAATATTATTTTACGGAGCTGATCCTCCATGATCAACTTCTCTACCTCTTGAGATTCAGCTGTCGATTTCTTTTTGTTTATTTCTTTTCTTTTGTTTTTAACAGGGTCTCACTAAGTAGCTGAAAGCCTCACTAAGTAGATGAGGCTGGCTCTGAACCTGCATAATCCACCTGTCTCAGCCTCCCAAGTGTGGGGATTGCAAGCATGTGCCACCATGCCCAGCACCACAACGCCTGGCTTTTATCGTTATCACTATTTTTCATCTTCTTTCTTTTTAGCCACTCTTCTTATCTTAATATATCCATCTGACAAGAAAAGGTGAGGACTAGAGGTCATTAATACTGTCCCATTACCTTTTCTCCTTTAACAAGGGTGCCATTCCAAAATCAACATGGAAGGGAGTCTGAGTGCACTGTTAAGAGAATCTTGATTGTAAGATTATGTTAGAATGTTTAGAAACATGATCTTGAAGGAAATTGGCTTTCCATTATGCACACTGTAAACCAGAGCAAGTTACTGTTGTGTGTAGAACATAAAATGCTGCTTCTCAGTGACAAGCATTTATGGAACCAAGCTCACTATAGAGAAAATATGTGTCACTATCCAACAAGCCACCGTAGACAAGCACTGAGTGGGATAAATGTCCTACATTCTGAAGAAGTCCTGTGAAGAAAGGAGGTGCTGCTTTTCAGACATCAGGAGGGACAGAGCCCTTCTTGGAGAGTCACTGACTTCTTCAAAAATTTCTCTAATATATAATATGTGTGCCATGTTCTGGGAATTGTTCTTATAATTGTTCTCTATATGCCATGCTCTGTGGGCAATTTCTTTTCCCTTTCAGCAATCCATCCCACTGCCCTGGTACAACTGAATTTTGAGCGTAACAACTGTTAACACTAATTTTTTCAAAATTCTGTGATTATTTTGCATATTTTCACTTTCATTTTAATGTCTTATGAAGAATATTACACTGATACTGTATATTTGGGGTTCTGAATTACTTTTATATCTCATGTTTGTCTCATTCCCAAGGATTGGCATTCTTCTGATATTAATTCATTGAACATTTTGAATATCATTAAAATACATTTATGCACCTTCCTTAAGGCCCTTGATTCTTAGGGTGATCTCCAAACATTGTGCCAGAGTTTTTATGTATTCTGATCATACTTCTTATTATTTTGTTTAGTGCTCTCAAATATTCAAGTTTAGTGACCCTTTCTCCAAATACTGGTTTTATTTCTGTATTAGTGAGGATTGAACCCAGTGGCATGGTATCACTCCAATAAAAATAAAGCACAAACATGGGAAGACACAAGAAATTCCGTTCATGCTGAGGAGCTATTGATGCAGCAGTCATGAAAGGATTCACTTTTCTTGTGTTTCAGGATTTGTAAATGGAAACATTTTTCCAGAGTTTTGCTTGTAGATTCTGACAGCTATGAGAAAGTGAGACATTCTCCTTATCCTCGGTCTATCTGAATCAGCACAGTTGACAGGAGAGTCTATCTGCTTATTGCAACCCTGTTTGCCTGACAGCAAATTTAAAAGGAGCATGGTCCATTTTACAAAAGACTTCATGCTGAAAATAGCTTTTGTATGATAACTAGGTATGGGAGTGTAAGTTTTCTAGGGCTGGTGGTCATTTGCATTAGGTGTGCCACCTGTGGACCAATCCAGTCTGTGTAGCACCCCTAATTAGGAAGCTAAGTGTTGGGGGAGGTGTGTGAGATACAAGAAACCTGAGGTTTAATGGTTTCTCTATTTGAAATTAATAACACAAGATCTATCATAAACAATGCAAGATCAAAGATCAAATGGGAACTGTAACCAAGTGTTATAGAATTGTGTCTGATATTTTAGAAAGGCATCTAATAAATTTATTAAAATAGGATGGTGTTGTAAGCCACGGGAAGTGCATATGCCTATAATTCCAGTACTTGGAGGCTGAGACATGAGTATAACAGTTTCCATGCCAGATTCAGCAACTTATTGAGACCCTCAGAACTGAGTTAGACCCACTTTCAGAAAGAAGAATAGCAGCTGGGTGTGGTGGCACACACTTGTAATCCCAGCATTTGGGAAGCTTGGACAGGAGAATCTTCCTGAAGTAGCCTCAGCTACTTTGTGAGACCCTTTGCAGCATATTGAAACCCTGTTTAAAAAAAAAAAGAATTAAAAATAGGGCTGGCGGTGTCCTCAGAGGTAGAATGGCCCTGGATTCCATTCCTAGTATCGAAAAAAAAAAATAGGGCTAGAAGTGTTGCTCAGAGGTAGAAAGTCTTTATTTACAATCCCCAGGACAACACCACACACACACACACACACACACACACACACACACACACACACACACGTGTCATGGGAACACTGGTCTCCAAATTACATTATCAATATAGGACATAAGGTCCACCATGGATCAATAATTTATATTGATTAGTATGTATGATTTCTTCAATAACTTTCTAAAATCTTTTAAATGTGTATTTCAACTTATCCCTCCTTAGCAGAAATTTTCAAGAGAAAGTAACTCCTATCAAGGAATATTTGTAGACCGATGTGGTGCAAAAGAAAATCATTTTATTTTGGTACTGAGTTCAGGCTTGAAAAGAACATTAGGCTCACTATTCTGGATAGATCATGTTAAGGTAAAGGTCATTAGTTGGCAGCAATGGTCTCTTGAATCCAGTCCAGGTAGTTGCAGACCTTGGTGTAGACACCAGGTTTGCCTTTCAGAGCACAGCCAAAGCCCCAGGAAACTATACCCTGAAGCTCTCCATTGCAGACCACAGGGCCACCAGAGTCACCCTGAGAAACAAGAAAAGGACAATCAGACTCCTGTTTTTCTCTAGCACAGAAGATGGAATCCATGTTATTCTTCTGTGGTCTGGGAAGCATTGCAAGTTCCTGATTCTCCACAAAACACATCCCTTAACACATAAGAGCTAAATATCAGTCTCCCACCTACAATTTGTTTCTTCCCAGTTGCTCCTCTCTATAGTTGTTCCATAGGACCAAGGAAAGTGAGGAGTGGAGTGATCTGAGTCTGTTTCAGTATATACCCTCCTTTCAAATGGGGTTTATTCTATGGATACCTCCTAAGAAGTATGCTTCAGTATACTAACTGCACAGAAATTTCTATGTAAATCTTTACCCTTAATACTATACAATATATAACACCACATAAAATAATTAATTCATCACAAAGCTATTTCTTACCTCTCAGTATTTATGTCATAAACAGGCTTAAAGGTTTGCATGTTGAAAAAGAAAAAAAAATCAGGGGCAGATGAGGAAGAATGAACTAATGGTAGGAAAATTAAAAAAAAAAAAACTCACCTGGCAAGAGTCCTTCCCACCCTCCAGGAAGCCCAGGCAGAACATGTTGGCAGTAATATCGCCTGGGTAGGAGTTGTGACAAGAAGAGTCAGAGAGGACAGGAGCATCCAGACACTGGAGGAGGGAAGGGAATTTCTCTGTTGGATACAAGCAAAATGGAAGATTACCCACAGATATCCTGGAAATTTCCTTCCTACTCTATATGCTCTGTTTTTCACTACCCCAAGTTTTCCTTTCAGTTTTTTAATAACTTGAAATCTGACTGAACTTTTTTTGACTAGATAGATTTCAAGGATTTTTTAGCTAATAAGTATTAATTATTTGAGACTAGAGGACTGAATATGGATCTCAGATGCAGAGACATGTCTGTGAAGCAAGTATATATTTCAGGTAATTTCAATTTCTTTAGCCACATTTCTATTTACCTCTCTGTTTCTAATTCTCTGTACATTATTTGGTGGCTCGAAATAAATACCTCAACATTTTATAATAAGTAACTTTTCTGTGTTTTTGATATTCTTAGAAAAGGAGAGTTTCTATGTAAACTAACAACTTTCAAGGGTGCAGATATCCAAAACTAGCCTCTGGCAACCTTGCCTAATAGGAAAAATTGAGCTAATTGTCCCTCAACATGCCTTTTACTTCTCATATTTTTAGACTTTATTCTGGTGTCCCAGGTGACACTTACGTCCAAAGCTCAAGGTGTTTCCCCAGCCAGACACAAGGCACTGGGTCCCAACAGATGGACAGGATCTTGGCAGAGAGATTGCGGACACTCGAGTGCTGATGGTGGCAGGTGCTTTCAGTTTAACCAGCATGATGTCATTATCAATATTAGTCTTATTATATTTGGGGTGGATGATCATCTTTGATACATCAATAAATTGCTCATTTCCCTCAATGACATCAAGGTTGTGTTCTCCCAGATGCACGGAGTATCTACCTCTGTCGGAGGAAAGGATTAAATTTTCCAAAATATCCCAGCTGAATTCTACAAAACCTTCAGTGAACAACTAATACCAATACTGCATAACGTGTTCCGGGAAATTGAAAGAGATGGAACTCTTCCAAATTCCTTCTATGAGGCCAGTATCACATTAATCCCCAAACCAAATAAAGATACCTCAAGAAAGGAAAACTACAGACCAATATCCTTAATGAACATAGATGCAAAAATTCTAAACAAAATACTAGCTATACGCATTCAAAACTATATCAAGAGAATAATACATCATGACCAAGTCGGTTTCATCCCAGAAAAACAAGGCTGGTTCAACATACGCAAATCAATACATGTTATTCACCACATAAATAGAATCAAGAACAAAAACCACATCATCATAGCCATAGATGCTGAAAAAGCATTCGACAAAATCCAACACCCATTTATGTTAAAAACACTGCAAAAAATTGGGATAGAAGGAAAGTACTTCAACATCATTAAGGCAATATACTGCAAACCCAAAGCCAACATTATATTGAATGGGGAAAAACTGCAAGAATTTCCGCTACAGTCAGGAACAAGACAAGGATGCCCACTATCACCACTCCTTTTCAACATAGTCCTTGAGACTCTTGCTGCAGCAATCAGACAAGAGAAGGAAATCAAAGGAATTCACATAGGAAGAGAGGAATTAAAATTATCCTTATTTGCAGATGACATGATCCTCTATCTGGAAGACCCAAAGAACTCAACCAAAAGACTTCTGGACCTGATTGACAAATTCAGCAAAGTCGCAGGTTACAAAATCAACCTAAAGAAATCAGTGGCTTTTCTTTATGCCAACAACGAATCCACAATGAAAGAAATAAAAACAACAATTCCATTCACTATAACCTCAAAACCAATAAAATACCTAGGAATAAACCTAACCCAAGATGTAAAAGACCTCTACAACAAAAACTATAAAACATTAAAGAAAGAAATTGAGGAAGACCTTGGAAGATGGAAAGATCTCCCGTGCTCATGGATAGGCAGAATAAATATCATCAAAATGGCCATTCTGCCAAAACTGATCTATAGGTTCAATGCAATTCCCATTAAAATACCAGTGACATTCTTCAGAGACCTAGAAAAATCAATCATGAATTTCATATGGAGAAAGAAAAGACCTAGAATAGCCAAAGCAATTCTCAATAACAAGAAACACGCAGGAGGCATTACAATCCCAGACTTCAAACTATACTATAGAGCAATAGTAGTAAAAACAGCATGGTACTGGCACAAAAACAGATATACTGACCAGTGGATTAGAATAGAAGACACAGAAACAAACCCACACATCTTTAGTCAATTAATCTTTGACAAAGGGGCCAAACACATACGCTGGAGAAAAGACAGCCTTTTCAACAAGTGGTGTTGGGAGAACTGGCTAACCATTTGTAAAAAGATGAATCTAAACCCCTATATCTCACCAAACACAGGAATCAACTCAAGATGGATCAAAGACTTAGAAATTAGACCTGAGACTGTGAAGCTAGTAGAGGAGAGCATAGGTTCAACACTACAACATATTGGCACAGGCAGTAACTTTCTCAACAAAACCTCCAAAGCTCAGGAAATTAAAGCAAGAATAAACAAGTGGGATAACATCAAACTAAAAAGTTTCTTCTCATCAAAGGAAACTATCAATAACCTAAAGAGGAAGCCTACAGAATGGGAAAGGATCTTTACCAGCCACCATTCTGATAGGGGGCTAATATCCAGAGTATACAAAGAGCTCAAAAGACTCTACACTAGCAAAACAAACAACCCAATCAAGAAATGGGCAAATGAACTAAATAGACACTTCACAAAAGAAGAGATACAAAGGGCTAATAGATACATGAAAAGATGTTCTTCATCACTGGCCATCAGGGAGATGCAAATCAAAACTACACTGAGATTCCATCTAACCCCAGTCAGAGTAGCAAGCATAAAGAAATCAAATAACAACAAATGCTGGCGAGGATGTGGGGAAAGAGGAACTCTTTTACACTGTTGGTGGGAATGCAAACTAGTTCAACCACTATGGAGATCTGTGTGGAGATTCCTAAGAAAGGTGGGAATAGATCCACCATATGACCCAGCTATACCACTCTTGGGTATCTTTCCAAAGGGGTTGAATTCAGAGAAATACAGCAACATATGCATACCTATGTTCATAGCAGCACAATTTGTAATAGCCAAAATATGGAACCAACCCAGATCACCATCAACAGATGAATGGATAGCAAAACTGTGGGAAATACACACAATGGAATTCTATTCAGCCATAAAGAAGAACAAAATTATATCATTTGAAAGAAGATGGAAAGCCCTGGAGAACATTATGTTAAGTGAGATCAGCCAAGCACAGAAGAAGAAGATACATATGTTTCCTCTAATATGCCCAAACTAGGAAACACAAAGAATACCAGTGGGTCTCCAGATATTGAAGGGGAAATATTAGCTAAGTTTAGATGGTAAGATAGGAGAGGAGGAAGGCCGGTCTTGATTAATAAGGGTCTACACTTGAACATGTGTAAAATTATGAATAAGATATGGTTAACCTGGACAACCATTGGTGGGAGGGGGGAAGGGAAAATGGGGGCAGGGGGGGGAAGAGGGCACCAAATATAGTGTAAATGTATACTATTTATGTTCAATAAAAAAAATTGTTAAAAAAAAAAAAATAAAAAATAAAAAAAAAAAAAAAAAAATTTTCCAAAATATCCAACATGAGATTCCTTATTTTCTCCCATTACTTCCTCGAATAGCAAAAGCACAGGTTCCCTTCTCTCCTCTTCAAATGTTCAGTCTTGCAGGAAATTATGCACTTAAGGTCTTCTTGTGCAATATCACATGAGGTACAGATTAGAAAATTCTGCCCCAACTGTCTCTACTCTTGGAATCCTAAATCATGCCTTCTTGTTAGAAGAATTAGGTATAGGAATAGAAAACATAAGTTTTAAGAAAACTATTGAAGATGAAAAGATTGATTCTTCCTGCCTTATTTTTCCCTCTGAGATTACCAAGTATCATTGGGTGGTGAGGCATTTGTCATAGACATTAGAAAATATCAAGTTACAGAATGGAGGGTTTAATTTTATTATCCTCCCAGAAAAGTGAAATACTCTATGATTTTTACTCCTTAAGTAATAATCATTAGGACTATATCTTGATTTCTGTTCTGAGCTATTTCTAAGAATCTTTCCTCAAATACTCTTTCATTTTCATACCTGGGATGCCAAAATTTAAGAAGGTAGCAGTCCTACAAAATAACCAACCTTTTTAATGAACAAAGAGGAAAGTTTTCCATCATATTACTTTATCTTTGTTTTCTGTGACTAGAGAAGAAATTGAACCAGACATAGGAATGTGAGTTATGGTCACTTACAACAGGTAGGATTTGTAGCAGTGAGCCGCAGACAGGACCTACTGATCACTGATGAGGGAGCCTCCGCAAAAATGTCCATCAACATCCAGGGACACCTGGTAGGGAAGGGCATTCTCTGAACAGGTGTAGCCCCCGACAATCTTATCATCATCATCAACAGTGGGGAGAGCAACTGACAGGAAAGATGGAAACTCAGTGTCAAACATCCAGCTTGCAATGTTTTCTCAATCCTGATGATCAGCAGACCCAGCAGAAAAATGAGAATATTCTCTTGCCTCACATAATCAGGAATGGAATGTTTAATGTTACTTTTCATTTACATTTTAGTGTTTCATACATTAAAGTATACTCTACTTTCATCTCTCTGTTTTTAGTGTATTTACATGATATTCAACACAACTCTGTTTCCCTGTGGCCTCTATTTGACTCACTCCTTTTGATTATGACTTTTCTTGAACAAGTGAGATTTAATTAGAGCTAAACCAATATCTAAGACCCTGTTGTCTTATCTTTTTCAGCTACCTGATTACAGAGCCTACAATGAACATTTGTTGTTGTTGTTTTCCATAAAAGTAGAGAAGGAACAGACTCTTTCTGATGTGTTCATTAGAAAGACTCACCTGCAGCTCCCAGGAAAGCAAGGAAGATGAAGGTCTTCATGATTTCTCACTGGATATGGAGTGGGAATTGGAGGAAGGCTTTTTATCCATTGGTATTTATACCTTTAAAAATGTCATTGACACTAATAGCCACAGGTGTCAGAAAAATGATTTCATTGGAAACACACAAATCTAAATTTAGAATTTGATTCTCTGACTCATGGAAGATGATTCACCACTACATTTAAACATTGATACTTTTCTTTTTTTTTCAGAAGGTTATGGGAATTGAAGTCACAATCCCACCTGGGAGAAAGTGGGTTGATAGAAAAAGAGGCTGGATTAAGGTCACAGGAAAAAATCTCCAGGTTTTTGCATTCACATACAAATATTCTAGGTACCTGGATTTTTCACATGTGTACTTTTGTCTTAAGAAATAACTCAGACTATATACACTTTGTGTTTACCATTGCCTCTAACACAAATATATGCATCGTTTCATGGTAGTTTTCATTTTGTACATCTAGGTTATATTTTTATTAGTAGTAGAGAAAACATGTTTCCTCAGAAAAGGAAAAATAGTCTTCTCATTGGTAATTAAAATATATAAAAATGAAACAGTGAAAAATGATTCCTACTGGTATTTGTCTAGTGCTAACTCTGTTTCAGGGAATAGTAAACCCACTTTGTCTCCACTTTCTCATTTCTTGGATTTAGTTACCTATAGTTAACCAGGACCAAAAATTTTAAACATAAATTTCTAGAAATTGTAATTCAAAAATTTAAAATGACTTTTGTGACATTATATTGGTATACTTGTTTTATTTTGATCACATAAATAATGTACTTATGTACCTAGATCAAAATTGAAAACTTATCACATGCATGCTTGTTTAACAAAATTTTGGCACTACCTGAAGTTTCAGAGATCCAATGGGTCTTGCAATGAATTCCAAGAACACTGAGGGCACTAGCTTATTTAAGTCCTTTCTATGTTAAGTTAACAATTCTGATCATCAACTCACTTGAAGCTTTCATCATGACCAGTTTGCTGGTGAGACTTGGTGACAATCAGGCAAGATCCTGGTGGAGTCAGGATTCCATCATAGAAAACTGGGCTTCAGAATGAATGTGCACATGAAGGCCATGCAGAATTGTGGGCAGATGATAATATAAGTGTAGCTTGAGAGTTTCCTATGCATCAGGAATCATGGAAGAGTAGTCCATGCATCCATTGTTCCAGCTGTCACAGACATTCGTATAAATATGGTTCTGAACTTTTTACCATTTCAACAAGTTTGAGGAACAGAAGGTGTAGAGGAGTCAAATACTTCTCATGTAGCTTCCTAGCTGCTAAGAGGTAGCCCCAGCATTCAACACTCAAGCAGCCTCATACAGGGCCAATGTCTTTCACTGTGATTCAAAGAATATACAAGAGATGCAGTGTGAGCTCTATCAACTCAGGGTCAAACTGAACCAATTCCAGCCATTAAATAAATATTGTTTTGACAGCAATTATCTTATATAATGAAGACAAGACCAAGAACCCAGAGTGAGTGAATCTTAAGACATAAGCTACAGTAGGATAGAGTTCCTAGTTTCCACTCATAAACATTCTATCTCATCTCATCTGCCAAAAGTTAGATGAGACCATCTCCTTAGACCAATTATATAAGAGCTGAGATAATTTCTGATTTTGTTTTTGTGTTGATCCTGAAATTTTGTTGGAACAATGATAATGTAATCAAAATCAGAACTTCATAATCTTAAAACTTTTGACATTTGTGGTCAGATTCTGTTCATATTCAACCCATTCTGTTCATATTTAACCCATTCTTCCTTAAATATAAATAAAATATAATAAGAACTAGTAAGTACAATAAGTCAAATAGTCTAATAGGTCACTAATTTAATAAACAACGTATATACTGTATGATGTTTTGGTGTAATGTTAGAAGCTACATATTAAGGTTTTTAATGGCACTGTAATAATAATAATAGGTTTTTGCAATTAAGTTTCTTGGCTCATCGTTTTCCCTGGTCATATACCTATCTGAACTGAAGATAAGAACCTATAGAATTATAGGCAGAACAAGGGTAGCACCATGTCAGAAAGACAGACATGGTAGAGTGGCTCAGAAGTGAGACACTATCACCTTTGAAATTGAATTCATTAACTCGTCCCTCCTATTGTGCTCCTCAGTAGTCTCCTGCTTTGCCACTTATCTCTGCTGTGTAAACCTTTTGAGGCAGCACTATTTGTTCATCCTCACAAGGACAGATAGGTCTGACATCACTGATCAGAATGTATCACTTAGTTAACCGTGTCAGGATGCTGCACAGTAAAATCTCATATTGTCCTTTGTTTATTTTTACTCTTAAAATTTAAAGTTTGCACTAACCATCTGTATCCCTGTGTAATTCTCAGCATCCCTTATCTCTATCTATTAACAGTTACCTTTTATGTTGAAAACCTGTTTTATAATAAGGAAAAGAAAAACACTGAAATATAGCTTTTTAAACTATAAAGGCTCTAAGGCTTTAACTCCTTTGTGTTATTAATGATCAAAATTTTGTCAATTTAACTTGCTTTTATTTCTTTTAACTTGGTTGGAACTTTTGTGAAGCTAACTCTTTCCTTCTAGTTGCAGGTATCTATATTTTTAGTATTCAACATCCTGCATCTTATATTAGTTGCCATTACAATTAGTTGCCAGTAAACAGTCATATTTTATCTGGCAAATTCAGCCTTGTAGCTATTTCTGACAGCCCAGAGACAGAAAAAATGAATTTTATTGTTTTGCCTACAAATAGATATGCTTATTAGCAATCAATGCTAACTCAATCAAATATAACCTACTAGTTTGCTTTTTTGAAGTTATTTTTGGCTTGTGATATAAAGATTAATGTAACTAATGGAAAGATAAGTTAAATTATATTGTAGAAATTGGACATTTCTGAAAAACTGGCAAAGTGAAAGAATCACGGGAAATTTGATTCCTTTCAGGGTTTTGTAAATGACAGAGAATGTATAAAATTTAATGTAAATACAACTGACTGTTAGAACAGTGTGTCTCTGTAACCTGGAGACTTTTGCATCTATTCAACACTGTAATTAAATTTTAAACGAATGTTAAAATAATTTTAAAGTATTTTTGTTGACTGATACTAGAGATTGAACTCAAGAGCCATGTAAATGATAGATATACCCCTGATGGTTTCAATTTTTATTTTTAAGTAGGATCTCTCTAAGTTACCTCACACTGGCCTTGGAACTGCAATCATCCAGTCTCAGCCTCCCAAATGCTGTAATTACAGGCACATGACTTCTATCCTGGCAAGTAAACACTTTAATTTTTTAAGACATACAGATTCTTGTTATTTTCTATACATTATGGCAATAGTATAGATTAAAACAATAATTCAATAATATTTCTAGAGGAGGAAAAGAGAATTACATTTGTTTTATTAAAGTAGATTTTCTTAGATAAACAGATCTTAAGAAAAATTGAGGCTTATTGCTTATTCATGCCAGAACTAACAACTAGATTATAGTATGTACTCAGTTGAAGAAAAGCACATTCTACCAGCTGATATATTCTATCAGATAAAATATACATATGTGCTTACATATGTAAATATGTTTACATAAGTAGATAAGCTTTTAAGAGCTATTAGTTCAATTTAAATTGATAAGAAAGGTTATAAATATGAAGTCCACAGCTGAGTATTCTTAAAGTTTCAAGTAAGAGGACATAAATGATTTTATGAAACTATAATTAGACAAAACACTTGAAAAAAATCTATGTAATGATGCTATTTCTCCAAATATCAAATTACTGCCTTTTTTTTCTATTTGCTACAAAAGATTCCATATATTTTGTAATATTATTTAATCAGGAACCAGTACTCCTAATATTTTCTCTGACTATTCTGAGTGTCCATTCTGCAGTTTTATCTACAGAATAAATGGATTATATATTTGACAAGGCCTTAAAATGTTTTTCTTTTAATTCTAGTTTAGAACCAAGTCTTTGCTTTCTGGTCTTCCATCTGCTAGTCACCTTCCTTTCGTCAAAGAACTTGCCCTGATCAGCATCATATTCTTTTGATCTATTGTGTATTTAGCAGTCAGCATGGACATGCCAGAAAGCCAGTGTTGACACTGTTTGTTTCACTGTCCATCCTTAGTGCATTAAACAGAGCCTGAACTATAACAGGCCCACAAGACAGTATTGATGAGTCACTGATTGGAAGAATGAATAGAACACTCACATTTTCTCCATTGAAGAATATGCCATGTTTATTAATTTAATCCTCTATATGAAGTGTTGGCCATCTGAGTTTGCTGGTTATGCATATTCTGATTCAGTCAAACAAAGATAAGAAATAGCAAACAAATAGGGGCTTTATACTGATTGTGTAAAGACATTATTTAGTCATTATAGTCATTATTCCCTAGACAGTACAAGAGAAAATATCTTTATATGGCTTTCCATTGTACAAGCTACCGTCAGTAAACTAGGAGGGACTGAAAATTTACAGATCATATACACATGAAATCTGCATATTCTACCTACTCTATCTGACAGAATTGAATTTCAGTAGATTGGGAGGTTTGGGGAAGTTTGGGAACATCCCTCATGTGCTTACTAAGGGATGACCGTATCTAAAAGGTAGTGATTATTACAAACCAAAGAAACTCTGTATTTTGATTGTGTGTTACAGACCTTCATTGAAAAGGAATTGGCATAATTTCATTTAAATTTTGGTTTAGAGTGTATATTAACTGTTTCCTAAAAAGATGCCATTTTTATCTTCTGAAAAAGAAGCTTTCCAATAAATTTTCTGAAGCCATTTCTAGACTTTTTTTTTTGTATTAGTGATACTGGGAATTAAACAAAGGACTGGACTTCTGGGAAGATGGAGACGGAGGAAAGGAGCACTTACAAGTCCCGCTAACAATCAAACTCTATTACCACAAAACTAGCACTTTTCAGAGCCAGAAAACACTACCAGCAAAGAAATAAAAACTATAAATACAAGGGACAAAGAAAAAGGGCTGGGAAAACAAGACATCAGAAAGAAATCAGCCCAAAGTGCCATGCCCGCTGCGGTGCGGAGCATCCGGAGCCGCAGCACAAAGGGGCCGGAGCGGCCAGAGCCACTGCGCGGAGCAACCTTAGCCGAAGTGCAGAGCAGCCGGAGCCACAACGCAAAGTGGCTGGACTGGCCAGAGACTAGGCGCAGAGCAGCCGGAGCCATGGTGCGAAGCGGCCGGAGCGGCTGAAGCCGCAGCAAGGAGTGGCGCGGCCTACATCTTCCCTAGCAGCACCAGGCTCCAGAGAGGAGGGAAACTCAGAACATAGCTCAAATCCAGAAAGGAGGTACATCAGCCTCACGGCCTAGAATTCAGCAGCAGCACCTTACTGCTGGTGGCAGTGGCGAGTTCACTGAATGGTCCTAGACCAACGCACTCAACCAGCCACCAGGTGCCAGAGAGGAGGGGTGGACAGAGAGCTGATGTGAGCCACTGCTGAACAGCTGGGTGGCAGTCAGCAGTTTCTTCGGCGCAAGGAGCGTCTAAAGCTCCCAAGGGCCGGAATCAGCACACCCCGCAGGGACTCAGTGGAGCTCAAACACCAGAGAAGAACTACGCCAATCTCTCGGCTGAGGACTTGACAGCAGTGCCTTACTGCCAGTAGCAGTGGTGAGTTCACCGGATGGCTGAAGACCAACACACTCAACCAGCCACCAGGCTCCAGAGAGGAGGGGTGGACAGCAAGCCGAGGTGAGCAGATGCTGAACAGCTGGGCGGCAGTCAGCACTTTTGTCAGCACAGGGAACATCTAAAGCTCCCAAGGGCCGGGCACAGCACACCTGGCAGGGATTCAGAGCAGAGCTCAAAACCAGTGAAGAAATATGCCGCATCACAGCCAAGGGCGTGGCAGTGGGGCCATATTGCCAGTGGCAGCAGCAGTGAATCCAGCGAGTTCTCTACAGCTCCATCAGCGCACTCAACAACCGTGAGTTAAATTGCGGCTCCTAGGGGAGAAATCCCAGTACTGCACTCCCAGGGACTTGCGCAGATAGTCTCCCTGGGTCGGAGATTTTAGCAGTGCAACCCAGTCGGGGAGTGGCGGTGGCAGAGATATCATACCATAGTCACAACTCCCTGCTGGAGAACGCCCAACTTGGCACCCCTCACGGTCTAAGCAGCCTCGATTGACTCCCTGAGTCTGAGACTTTGTGATACAACCCAGTAAAGGAGTAGTGGTGACTGAGATACCACAGACTCGAGATCCAGAGCATCTTAAGTGAACTAGTAGTGACCCATGGAAGAACCCAGAGAAGGCACAAACTCCCAAAATCATGGGGAAGAGAAATAACAATGGAGCAGTGAATGCCCACAATCCCACATTAGAATCTGATAACACAGAAATCCAAAGATCTCTAGAAGATCAAATCAGGAAAATAACTTAGAAATAATAGAAGACTTTCGAAATGAATTCAGAGAGAGTAAAAAAGAGATAAAGGATGCAATCATTGAAATAAAGGCCTCAATATAAAGTATAAACAACAGATTAGACCACATGGAGAATAGAATCTCGCTTCTTGAAGATGATCATTCCAAAATTGAATGCATAGTTTCAAATATAGAAAAAAAAATAACGACAGCAGGAATCTGACATCGAAGAAATATGGGCCCATTTTTAAGAGAGCTAACCTAAGAATAATTGGAATAGAGGAGGGGAAAGAAGGTGAAACCAAAGGGATCAACAATCTCTTCAAGGAAGTAATAGAAAATTTTCCAAACATAGAGCAAGAGGTCAATACACAGGTCCAGAAAACTTATAGAACTCCCTTTAGACAGGATCAGAGAAGAGGATCCCCACGCCACATAATTGTCAAAATGACTAACATGGAAGCCAAGGAGAGAATCTTAAAGGCAACAAAAACAAAAGGCCAAGTGACATTCAGAGACAAACCAATTAGAATCACTCCAGACTTCCCAAACCAAGTTATGAAAGCCAGAAGGGCATGGAGTAACATATTCCAAACTCTGAAAGAAAACAAGTTCCAGCCAAAAATTTCCTACCCAGCAAAACTATCCATCAAATTAGATGGGGAAATAAGAAGCTTCCATGACAAACAGCAACTGAAGGAATTTATGTCTTCAAAACCAGCGCTAGAGAAAATACTCAAGGAGATTAACTGCAAAGAGGAAATGGGTAATACACGCCAGAACCAAAGAAACAAGAATTCCCATCTAGCAGACAACTAAGCAAAGAAGAATAAACAGTATCTCAAACAGAAATAAGATCTTAACATGTTGGGAATTAAGAATCATCTCTCAATAATCACACTGAATGTAAACGTCCTCAACTCTCCAATAAAAAGACATAAAGTGGCAAAATGGATTAAAATCCAGAATCCATCTATCTGCTGCTTACAAGAAACACACTATACAAGTAAAGATAGGAACAAACTCAAGGTAAAGGGCTGGAGCAAGGTAATCCATGCTAATGGTACTCGAAGACAAGCAGGAGTAGCAACTATGAATTGAACCCCAAAGCCAGCAGAAGATGGGAAATTATTAAAATTAGAGAAGAAATTAATGAAATAGAGAATAAAAAAAACAATACAGAAAATCAACAAAACCAAAAGCTGGTTTCTTGAAAAAATTAACAAGATTGATAAACCACTAGCCAACCTAACTAAAAAAAAAAAAAAGAGAATCAACCCAAATTATGAAGATAAGGGATAAAAAGGAGACATTACTACTGACAGCATAGAAATCCAGAGGATTATCAGAAACTACTTTGAAAAACTATACTCCAACAAAATAGAAAATCTGGAGGAAATCGACAACTTCCTAGATAAATACAACCTTCCTAAACTGAGTCAAGAAGATATAGAACACGTAAACCAACCAATAACAATCAAAGAGATTGAAACAGCAATAAAGAGCTTACCATCAAAGAAAAGCCCAGGACCAGATGGTTTCCCAAGTGAATTCTATAAAACCTTTATAGAAGAGCTAATCCCAATACTACTCAAACTATTTTGGGAAATAGAAAAAACCGGGACTCTCCCAAATACATTCTATGAAGCCAACATCACACTAATACAAAAACCAAACAAAGACAGTTCAAGGAAGGAAAACTCCAGGCCTATATCTCTGATGCACTTGGATGCAAAACTATTAAACAAAATACTAGCAACACGCATTCAAAACCACATCAAGAAAATCATTCACCATGACCAGGTAGAGTTCATCCCAGGGATGCAAGGCTGGTTCAATATAAGAAAATCAATCCATGTAATTCATCATATAAACAGAATCAAAGACAAAAACCACATGATCATCTCAATAGATGCTGAAAAAGCATTTGATAAAATTCAACATCCATTTATGATAAAAACACTGCAGAGAATTGGAATAGAAGGAACATATCTCAACATTATTAAGGCAATCTATAATAAGCCCACTGCCAACATCATATTAAATGGGGAAAAACTTCAAGAATTCCTCCTAAAAACTGGAATGAGAAAAGGATGTCCACTATCACCACTTCTCTTCAATATAGTACTAGAGACTCTAGCCAGAGCAATAAGGCAAGAAAAGGAAATCAAAGGAGTACAAATAGGAAAAGAAGAACTTAAGCTTTCACTACGTGCAGATGACATGATACTATATTTAGAAAACCCAACAAACTCAACCAAAAGGCTTATAGAACTAATCAACAAATTCAGCAAAGTATCTGGATACAAAATCAATCTTAAAGAATCAGAAGCTTTCCTGTACACCAACCATAAATCCACTGAAAAAGAAATTCAGAAAACACTCCCACTCAGGATCTCCCACAAGAAAATAAAATACCTAGGAATAAACTTGACCAAGGAGGTAAAAGATCTCTACAAAGAAAATTATAAAACACTGAAAAATGAAATTGAAGAAGATCTTAGAAGATGGAAAGATCTTCCATGTTCATGGATTGGAAGAATAAATATAATTAAAATGGCCATCCTCCCAAAAGTGATCTACAGATTTAATGCAATTCCCATTAAACTACCAAGATCATTCCTCACAGACATAGAAAAATCAGTCCTTAAATTTATCTGGAATAACAAAAAGCCCAGAATAGCCAAGGTAGTTCTCAGCAACAAAAACCACGCAGGAGGAATCACAATACCTGACTTTAAACTATACTACAAAGCCATTGTAATAAAAATAGCATGGTACTGGCAAAAGAACAGATATATAGACCAATGGAGCAGAATAGAAGATCCAGAAACAAGTCCACACACTTTCAGCCAATTGATTTTTGAAAAAGGGGCCAAAAACATACACTGGAAAAAAGATAGCCTCTTCAACAAATGGTGTTGGCAAAACTGGTTAACCATATGCGGAAAATTGGATATCAATCCCACTTTTTCACCCTGTACAAAAGTCAACTCACGATGGATCAAAGACTTGGAAATTAAACCAGAGACCTTGAAGCTCCTTGAAGAGGGCATAGGTCCAAAACTAAAACACATAGAAACAGACAAACATTTCCTCAACAAGACCCCAAAGGCACAACAAATTAAAAGGCAGATCAATACATGTGATTGCATGAAACTGAAGAGCTTCTGTTCAGCAAAGGAAACTATCAAGAACCTCAATTTAGAGCCAACAGAATGGGAGAAGATTTTTGCCACCTACACCACCAATAGAGGACTAATATCTAGAATATACAGAGAACTCAAGAAACTCAACACTAAGTAAACAAAGCATCCAATAACAAAATGGGCAAATGAACTAAATTTCTTCACAAAAGAAGAAATTCAAATGGCCAATAAATGCATGAAAAAATGCTCAACATCACTGGCAATCAGAGAGATGCAAATCAAAACTACCCTGAGATTTCACCTAACTCCAACTAGAATGGCCATCATTCAAAACACAAATAACAACAGATGCTGGCGAGGATGTGGAGAAGTGGGAACTCTAAGACATTGTTGGTGGGATTGCAAATTAATGCAACCACTTTGGAAAACAGTATGGAGAATCCTCAGAAGAATGGGAACAAATCTACCATTTGATCCAGCAATACCACTGTTGGGTATCTACCCAAATGAAAAGAAACCAAAGTACCAAACTAATGCATGTGTATCTATGTTCATAGCTGCACAATTCACCATAGCCAAACTATGGAACCAGCCAAGATGTCCATCAACAGATGAATGGATTACAAAACTGTGGGATATGTACACAATGGAATTTTACTCAGCCATCAAAAAAAAAAAACTCAATTACATTATTTTCAGGGAAATGGATGGAACTGGAGGACATTATGCTAAGTGAGATTAGTCAGTCACAAAAAATAAGAAATCAGATGCTTTCCTTAATATTTGAGAGTTAGGGAGAATTGGGTCACAGGAGGAACTCTTGAAAGAGGAAATCCTATAGAGGAGCAAACAAGACAACCTAAAGGAGGAGAAAGGAAGGGAGAAGAGGAAAATCTCTAAAACTCATAATGTACTTAAACATATCAAAGTCAATCACTAAGCCAAGCAAGGGAGGGAGGGACTGGGAGGGAGAGAAACAAGATTTTCCATCCTAAAGACAACTAAGATTAGTTATCTGTGGAGATTCATTATTTATGTTAGTCTTTTACCTATCTAAATTGTATTGTTTGCTTTTATTGTTGTTAATTTTTAAGGTTTCTAGTTGGAATATTAATATACCTTCAGATATAGCATTTGGAAATATTTTATCCCTTTCTATCAGTAACTTTTAACTCTGTTTACATTGTCTTTGGATATAAAATATTTTTTTTATTTTTTAGGGAGTTTGTTTACCCTTCTGTTGCCTGTGCCATTGAAATCATATTCAAGAAATCACTGCCAATTTCAGTGTTGTGAGGTTTATGACTCAGATTTTCTTCAAAAAGTTTATAGTCTTAAGATTTATATTTAGGTTTTTTATCTATTTTGAGTTGTATATCGGATTAGGTAAGGGTCCAATTTTATTCTTTTTCATGTAATTATTATTTTTCCACAATATTTAGTTAAAAGATTATTATTTCCTCCACCAACTGTTCGTGGAAACCTTGTCAAAAATAATTTGGCAATATATGGGTGAATTTAGCTCTAGGCTTTTATTTAGCTCCAATGGTTTATATATCTGCCTTTATAACAGTACTACACTGTTTCAATTATTGTAGCCTTATATGGTTTGAAATCAGAAAATATACATCTTCTAGCTTTGTTCTTTTTTGAGATTTTTTTGGGTATCTAGAGTCCATATTCCATATTAGGATAGATTTTTTTTCTGCAAAATAAATATATAAATATATGATAGTTTCACCTAAAAAAGAAAAAAAGAAAAGAAAAAATATTCTCTGGTAAGAAAGAAAGCAAAAAGAAATATTGAAATGTTATCATTAAGTTATCAAAATCTTGGTATCAGACAAATGAAACTTTTATGTGAGAATATCATTTTTAATTTTGGATAAATTACTATAATACTAGATGTCAACCACTAAGCCAAGCATGGGAAGGAGGGATGGGAAGGGAATGAGGTGGGGATCGCATGGGGGTTGACTGGAAATGTGTGCATGTATGTCTACAAAAGTTTTTTTTTGTATCCCACTATGATGTATGAATACAGTGCACTAATAAAAAATTTATAAAAAAGACTGTTATCCCTCTGAGCTACATCCCCAGCCCTATTTCATCACTTTATTATGAAGCACGGTCTTGCTGAGTTGCCTCATACTGACCTTGAACCTGCAATCCTCCAGTCTCAGCCTCCCAAATATTGGGATTACAGGTGTGTGCCATCTACCATATTGGTTTCCTTCATCTTTTTATATTCAAATCACATAAGCAACCTAGGCAGTTGTCAAAATATAAATAGATATAGAAAATGGGATACTTACACAAAAAATAATTTTACTCAGCCCCAAAGAACAATGTGTCATTTGCAGGAAAGTGGATGGAACTATTATGCTAAGTAAAATCAGCCAGTGTCATAAAGTTAGAGGTCATGTTTTTTTCTCATAGCTGGAAGCTAGAATAAAAATAAGTAAGAAAAGGAGGATAGTGGAATTGGCCAAGGGGAGGTGACAGAGAAGGAGGTAGGAACGGTTTTTTGTACTAGAAATAGAACCTAGGGGTGTTCTTCTTTTTAACTACACCCACAGCCCTTTTTCTTCTTTATTTTGAAACATATTTTTATTTAGGTTGCTGTGACTCTATATTTCTGAGGCTTGTTCCAAACCTGTGATTCTCCAGTCTCTGCCTCAAAGGTCCTGGGATTACGGATGTACACCACCATGTCCAGCTAAGGAGAAAAGTTACCTTTAGCAAGGAAACAGTTCGAATAATATTATGTCTGTGTATGAAGATATTGTTCCCACTTTCTTGCATGTACAAAGAGGGAAAAAGGGTTTAGATGAATGGGGTAGGAGATAATCACACCAAGAGATGTTTTGGACATATATTAATTTATCACTGAATATCACAATGATATATAATCATTTGGGCAAATAAAATTCTGAAACCATAAAAATTCTGAAATTTCTTCATCCATTTTGTTAGATGAATATATGAGGGAGAATGTAAATATGAAAAACACTGTGATCATGGGGCTTGATCCTCACGCCAAGGTTCACTCTCATTAAAACAGCAGGAAAAGCCAGATAAATAAATTATATGAAGGTGACAGCTTTAAATTGTTGAATCAAACTATCCTCAAAGCCTTCCTACCCCTAAGTTTCCATTTGCCCATTTGAATAGGCAGTATGAGGTGGATAACTATAGGATGTGCGTGACTTCTAAGTATTATTTTAAACACTTGTGCATTATTGTACTTAAGTGCCTCTTTTACCAGAATAAATTTCTCAAGTGCCTTTCAAAAGTACCTACGATTTTATATTTTAATAGAAATGAACTAAATGTGAAGAGGTAGTCTTTGCATAAAACAGGAGACAAACTAACAGGATGATGTATTGAAACATGGACACTGAATGTCAATGAGGGAAAATGACTTATGCACCCCTGTCACTTGGCAGAGCTCTGCCCTCATGTTGCTTCTTTGAAGTAACTCTCTTTTCAGGTCTCTGAACCTTTCCTTACTCTAGGCAATAAAGTGAGTTAAGTGTACACAGGTAGTAAAGATGAGAGGGAGCATTAGAATCCTGAAATCTTGTTTCAGGGCTGAGTCCTAAGATGTTTAAGGACCTGAAGCTACTCACTTCAACAAAGAAAAGGTAAGTATACAATTATATCTGAAATACACAAACAAAAGGTAAAAAGTGAGAACTAAGCAAATAAAACTGAAAAGGTCATGGCTAAATATTGAAGTCCTTAAATTAAACTTTCCTTTCATCCCAGGCCCAGTGATAAAGCCATATTAAGAACGCAGATGGTAGCATATGCCTGCATTCCCAGTGTATCAGTTCAGACTGAATTGCTACTTCTTACTCCTACACATCTATCTAAACCAAGGGAACAGTGGGAGAAAGCCTGGACCAGACAGTGCAGATACATAGTACTTGAATAACCTTGACTTTCTTATTATCCCTGGAAATAAGGGCAAATTGCCCCTGTCTGTGGAAGGCTAGTTTCATTCAGGTACATCAGGAGAGCTGCTTCTTGAGACACTAGTCTTAGAAGCCAACTAAGTATGTTAATCATTGAATTGCCCCTGCAGGGTATCATCTAAAGCCCCTCTTTGAGCTGGGTGTGGTGACACACACTTGTAATCCCAGCATTCAAGAAGCTGAGACAGAAGGATTGCAGGTTCAAGGCCAGTCTCCCCTACTGAGTGAGACCCTGCTTCAAAATAAAGAACAAAAAATAGGGAAGGGAGTATAGGGTGTAGCTTGGAAGTCAAATGCCCCTGGGTTTCATCCCCAGTCCTGCAAAATAAAAGGCCATCTTTGAGAGGAAATAGACATGGAACTGAAGGCAGAGTCACAGGATACATGCCAATCACCTTGCAACAGGCTGAACACTGAAGCTGAGGAGACTGCTTGGCAAAGCACCTTAAGGGCCAGAGGTGCTGCTGATTCACTCAGTTGCTAATTAGCGCTTTTGGGGGAAGTAATAGTTTTTAGATTAGTTTTCTATACAAACCTTAATTTTTATATTTTGATTTTTTTTGTCCTGTCAGTAACCCTTATCCTGGCATAACAAAGATGAGGATGTGACACCTACATACTCTGGAGGCTGAAGGAGGATTATATCAATATCAAGCTTAGCAACTCAGGGAAATAATCTCAACATAAAATTCCTAGGTAGGTAGCACACTGATAAAAGGCTCCTGATATTAAAAAGTAGTACCACAGACTTAAACAAATATACAAACCAGAAGAAGCTTCAGAGCTTTTCTCTTCAAATATTTTATCCAGAGTTACAAAAGTTATAGATGTGTAACAAGAATATTAATTTTTCTGTGTTCTCACCTTCTGATTAATCAGTCATGGACTACATGAAGTTTTTATGTCAAAACCACAATCTCTGATAAGATGGCACTAGAGGGTAAAGCCTCAGGGGAAAGTTTTAGATAATGTTCACACCATGAATCAAGCTTGAAGGCATCAGTGTATTTATAAGGAGTGGAAAACCCTGTGCTGGTCTTATTTGGCACATGAAGATACCATAATAGGAGGCAGTGTATGCACAGATAATCCAGGAAGGCTGCTTTCTTCCCCCACATATGTGACCTGCTGATGCACCAGCTGGGTTGTACATTCTCTATACCTTGAGAAAAAAATGTCCCTATCTAAGCCATTCCATCTAGAATGTTTCTGTTTTCCCAACCTGACCTAAAAAACTATAACTTTTTACCTTGTCTCAGAGGCTGAAGTTTTTCCACACTGGTCAGTTCTATTTAACTCAATGTGCCCATTCTCAGAGGCCAGTGTGTCTTTACTCCTTACCAGTATGCTTGTGAATACTGTGTAGGGACTTTTAATATAAACCCTTATCCTGTGGAACCTTGAGTTGATGAAGACTTGAGGGAGAGCTGGAGTAGAATTAAGAAGAGAGGGTGGGGTGTGTTCTCAGACACTGCTGAGTGGCATAGCTCACACCTGTAAGAGCTAAGGCCTCAGGCTAATACATGTGTTTTCGGCAAACTTGTCTGTGTTTGTTCTTTCATTTACTTGCAGTTTGAAGTAGTGCCTAGACTGATCTAGGATTTTGAGAGACTTCTGATAGACTTGGGGCACATATTTTCTTTGCAGGTCATGCTTGTTAGGGCAATGACATTTCCTTTGGAAAATGAGAAGATAATAGAGAACTACAAAACATAGGTGGATGAATCCTTTATCCATGTGAAAAGTTGTAGCTTGAAAAGTAAACTTTACATCAAGACCTTTGCTTTTCCTCTCCTCATAGAGTTTCAGATGGACAGAGGAAGAAGTTAAATGAAGTGAAAGCATCTGTCCCCTGTACAGCAATGCACTGGGAATAAACCCAGCCTGGGCATCAATGTGATTCTACTATGAAAAGTTTCAAATACCTTTTTCCAATTGTTTTTAATTCTCAGCACTTTAGTCACCTGTTACATGATGAACACGGGGTCTACTATAGATAATGCATGAATGTTTTGGTTTAAATTTGTATGTCCTCCAAAGTTCATGTGTTAAGCATGTCCCCATTGCACCAAGGTTCAAAGTTAGGTCATGACTGGAGGAGGTCAGTCTCTGGGGCCTTGTCCTGGGGACTTATTGTTCCCCCTTATTACATCTCCTGCTTCCTGTTGCCATGGCTTGAAGCCTGCCCCTGTGGTTAATGTCTTGGAACCAAGTAAAAGAATTGAGCCCCTTGAAGCCCCTAAACTTTGAGCTAAATAAATCCTTCTTTTCTTAAATAGTGCTAGTCAGAAATGTAGGTCAAGCTTTTAAAATGATGATTAAAACAGTGATCAAATGTGATTTGTGGCCAAATCTTACCCAAAACTGTGATTGATCAGGTACCAAATAATGATTTACAAAAAATGTGAGCAACAGTGAGTCTATTTACTTTCATATCTTCAGTGTTACATTCACAGTCTGCCATAAAGTTTGTGATATGTAATTTTACATTGTTTAGGTTAATGAGCAAATAGTATTTTAATATTTCTGTGTAAAGTAGTTCAGCATTCTGTTCATCTTTTGAAGTGGCAAGTTTTAGGAAATAGTGCCTCAATGCAAGCAATGATCATACTTGACCAGATGCAGAAAAATGTGTATTTATTTAGACATTGGCTTCGGGCATAGAAAGAAAAGTGATGTTGCCTGCCAAAGAAAGGGTGGATCATGAAGTTTTGAAACTTGTCACTGAAACAAGGCTAAGGCTTCTATTCTTGAAAAATAACCCATCATTGTCTTCTATTCCACTTGGGGAAATAGCTAATCCCAGAATGTTCATAGGATTCAAGCTTTGAAATTCACAGCCTCTTCAAGGAACACAGACAAGGCTTAATGATTAAATCCAAGTTTTTAGAGGGCACAAGGGAAGCACCTATTTCATGTCTACTGTCCTTTTCTTCTCTCTCCTTTGTTGAACTTCATTTAACTTAAAGTGTAGGACAAGTTCTGCTTTCCTAAGCCTTTTATTCTGAACTACTCCCAAACACTGTGACAGTCTTCAGACAGGTGACATTTAATTATAGCTAAACCTTTGTATCTGTTGTTTCAACAGATTTAAATAAATTTTACATTTATTATTTGTACAAACTTACATGCTGGATAGACTCCTGTTGATTTGTTTATTCGAAGGCTTAATAAGTCTGGGCGTGGTGGCACATGCTTGTAATCCCTGTGTTTGGGAAGCTGAGACAGGAGGATCACACAATTTGAAACCAGCCTCTCAGAAACTTAGTGAGACCGTGTTTCCAAATAAAATATAAAGTAGGTTTGGGAAGGTAGCCTGGAGGTAGAAAGCCCCTGGGTACCACTCTTAGTACCACCAAAAAAAAAAAAAAAAAAAAAAAAGAAAAGAAAGAAAGCCTTGCTAGCTGTTCCCAGAAATGGAAGAAAGATTGAAGTCTTCATTGTTGGTCACTGTCTCCAGACTGGGAAATAAGAAAAAAACATTTTTATCAACAGTCATTTATACCTACAGGTATGCCATTTATACCCATGGCCTATATGCCAGAAAAGTGATTTCACTAGAAACTGAGAAATATATATTTCAATTCAATTCACATAGAAAATGAATCACTAGTTTAAATATCATTTTTTCCTTTTTCAAGAAGGTTATGGGAATGGAAACTGTAGATCCACCTGGTACCAAATGTTTTCCATAATATATTTACAGAAGGTCACAGAAAAAAACTACAGATTTTTGCATTCCCATACAAAATCCTAGATATGAGCCTGTTTCAAGTGTGAACATTTGTTCTAAGAAGTATGTTGAACTCTGTGGCCTTTGTTTTTTAATTAACATTGGCTCTTGCATAAATATGTCTTTTGTCTCATGGTAGTTTTCATATTGCATATCCAGCTTGAGTTTTTCTTATTAGAAGGAAAAACTTATTCTGCTCAGAAAATAAACATTTTATTTTTTATGATTAGAATCAATAAAAATGGGAAAGTTAAAGAATAATAACAGCCTATATTTATTTATTTATTTGTCAAGGATATAGTGGTCCATCCTTATCAGCAGCTTCATTTTTTGTGATTTCGGGCACTCAATATCTAAAATATTAAATATAAAATGCTGGTAATAATTTATTCATTTTTTAAATAAATATCATAGTATATTTTTATCATTGCTTTATTATTAATAGATATTGTTAATCTCTTACTATACCTACTTTTTAATGCTTTATCATAGGTGAAGGTAAAACATGTTATATAGGATTCTGTATTCTCTGCTGTTTTAGAAATCCACTGGAGTCTTGGAATGTATTCAGTGGGTAAGGGGTAACCACTTTCTTTCCCATACTTTGCTTATATAAATCTAGTACCCCTAATAACAAACATACACAATATGTTTATCATTCTCATTTCAATGATGGTAAAAGTAAAGCAACAAAGACTTGGGAGCAATCACACAGAAAGCTCTTGTCAGAATCAGGATTCTAGCACAGGAAATGAGACTTCAGACTCTGTGCTCTTACCAAAGTAATGGAGAGTGGTGGATAATTCAACTGAAATTTTTGCACTGTGGGAAAATTGACTGATTGTTCATACACTCTTTAGTTCTCACAGACCACACCTTAAATATAGTGCTGTATTGCTCAGTATTAAAAGATGGCACAGCGTTGTGCTTTGGATCTGGAATGTCCTCCAAAACCTCACGTGTTCAAAGTCTGGCCTCCAGTGTAGCAAAGCTTGGGGGTAAGATGTGGCTGGAGGAAGTGGATCATTGGGGGTGTTGCCTTGCTTACTATATCTATCCCTGACTTTCTCCCCTCTTTCCCTCCTCCCCTCTCCTCTTCTCCCCTCTCCTCTCCTCTCCTCTACTCTCCTCTTCTCTCCTCTCTTTTTTTCTCTTCTCTTCTCTTCTTTTCTCTCTCTTTTTCTCACTCTTTCTTTCACTTCTCTTTTTCTTTTCTCTCTCCCTATCTTTTTCTTTCTCTCCTCCCCTCTCTCTTTCTCTCTCTTCTCTCTATCCTCTTCTTTTCTCTCCCTTCTCTTTCTTCTTTCTTTCTTCTCACTTCCTCTTCTCCCCTCTCTCTCTTCTCTTCCTCTTTTCTCTTCTCTCTTCACTTCTCTTCTCTCTTCTCCTCCTCTATTCTTTCTCTTCGCTTTCTCTCTCTTCTCCTGTCTTCTTTTTTCTCTTATATGGTCTCTCTTCTCTTTTTTCCCTTCCCTCCTCCTCCTCTTCCTCCTCCTCCTCCTCCTCCTCCTCCTCCTCCTCCTCCTCCTCCGCCTCCTCCTCCTCCTCCTCCTCTTCTTTTTTATCAACTTCTCTCTCTCTCTCTCTCTCTCTCTCTCTCTCTCTCTCTCTCTCTCTCATCTCTCTATCTTTCCCTCTTTCCCTCCTACCCTTCCTCCCTATCTTTCTCCCTCACTTCTTCACTTCCTGGCTGATATAGGCTGAGTAGCTTTCCTCCACAACACTGAATGGAAGCAGCCAAGATTTTCCTGCTTTGGAGCCAGCTGACCATAGAATAAACCTCTGAAACTGTGAGTCAAATAAACATCTCGTCTAATTTGCTCCTGTCAGGTATTCTTGTCACAACAATGAAATGCCAACAATACAGCAGGGGATTTTTTAAATTTTTTTCAGAGTGTCGTAGCTCTTGAGGTCAACCCCAGGATTCAAATTCAAGCAGCCTCATTTTAGAGTCCATGTTCTCTACTCTGATGCCATAAATGTAATAAGGGATACAATGTGAGCTCTAACAAACTGAAAATTAATTTCAAGGGATAAAGGAAATTCTGTAAAACAATATGAAAGGAGAAGGAATTGTCAGAAATCATGGAGAATGACATATGTACCCAGAGTGAGTGAATATGAAGGACAGTTGTTAGGATTCTAACACAGGAAATCAGACTTCACACTCTGATCTTGCCAAGGTAATGGAAAGTGGTTAATAATTCAACTGAAGTTTATGGAGTTTTATGGCTCATGCACTGTGGAAAAATTGGTTGTTCACACACTAGCTTGATACAGGACCCAGATTCTACACATATGAAGTAAATTGAAAATTGTCTACTGGAATAATTTTCTGCTTGACCAAATTATCTCTCTTAAAATTTGAGGGTATTTTTGTTCATGGGTTTGTTTTATTTTCATTTGAAATTTTTCAGCTTTGAAGACAACTTTTCAAAGTCAGTTTCTTAGTCTCAAAAGGATTGCCACCGGGGACAGTCTGTGCATAGGCCTGCAGTATTAGATTTTAATGCTTTCCTATAGGTCTAGAAAATGCTAGAATCACTCAGACCCCAAAACTCCAACTCCTGAAAATATAGGACAGCACTTGAAACTGAGATGTCCCCAGGAGATGAACCACAAAATATATACTGGTATTGATAGGACACAGGGCTGGAGCTGAAGCTGACCTATTACTCACATTGTTGGTGATACTGAAAAGGTAGACATCTCAATTGCAATCAGTGTCTCTAGGTCAAGGAAAGAAGACCTCTCACTCTAGAGTCTGCCATTCCTGCCCAGACATCTGTGTACTTCTGTTCCAGCAATGACTCCTGATGCTGAAGGGCCACCTTTTCTCTGCACAGAAAGGCAGGAGATGTGTAGTACCCTGACTTGCTGGTACCCTGGCAGCCTGCTTATCCTCCAGGACATTGGAGCTCTGGAGAGCCCGGGCAATGTCAACCTCAGTCTTTGCTGTCTTTTCTTTTTGACAATCTCAGCCAAGCATAGACTCACTCTACCTGAATGTATCCTCTGTTGATCCTTTATTCTGGGCTGTCCATTGCAGATGGGGACTGTGCTCTTCCAACTTTCACTTTTCTACATGTGGGCTGGAGTCTAAGGCTTCCAGGCAGAATGTGGTCTGTGAGTCAGATCCACCTGGAATCCTGGCTTTCCCAGGCACCATGTTATCTTCTCTCTCTGGGTTCCTCCCCAGTTCACTTCTATGGTCTCTGTTGCACACCTTTCCTTCATAGACAGTCACTCCTTATGTTCCTGCTCGGACATTTCTCCTCCCAACTTCCCATTCTTTTCTCTATCCTGTGTGCCATCCCCTTATCCAAGTCTAGTAATTTCTATCCCAGATGCTTCAAATGTGTCTCCTCTGCTTGGACATGGAGTCTTTCTTTTTGTAGCGGTAACTACATATCTGGGCTTCAGATCTCAGGAATCCTTCTCCTGAGGGACTTGTTCCCTCATGTTTTTGCCAAGGTCAATTTCCCTATTATAAGATCTCAAAGTATCACATACCTGTTAGGCAGAAAAATGTACCACAATTGGCATTTTCTAGATACTTGGCTAACTATTGCTCTAGCTGACTAGATTTTAATCTCTGTGAGGATAGGGTTTGTGGCTCTCCCCTATCCCAACAGATCTGTGGCCACAGGAAGGCCTAATCCATTCAGAAAGGATTAGTGAATGACTGAGTGGACAGAGCCAGGTCAGAAGCAACTCATATCCCTCATTCTCTGGATCAGGTCTAGCACTAGCTATGAGAAGTCATATCCCTTTGACGGAGTTCAGAAGCTGATGAGTGGTCTCTGTCCCTATTTACCAGGTCTGACTCCAGGTATCTTTAATGGCTATAACCAGACTTCTTCCAGGTTTATGTTTCCTCCTTCAGCCTCTCTGTTCATAAGAACAGATCAGTAATTTGGTTTCTTTTGGGTAGATACCCAGAAGTGGTATCACTGGATTATATTTATATTAGGTTGGTTCCCATTCTTCTGAGGATCCTCCATACTGTTTTCAAAAGTGATTGCACTCATTTGCAATCCTACTAACAATGTATTAGAAATATGTACAGAATGGAATTTTACTTAGCCAGAAAGAAGAACAAAATTGTATCATTTGTGGAGAAATGGATGGAACTGGGAACAAGAATGAATTCAGACCAAGTAGGTCCTCTCCATTCGTCATGCTTTGTGGGTCAATATTTGAGAAGGTAAACTTGGCTAAGAGTGAAGAAGAGAGAGGAACTACTTGATCTGTTGCACATCTTCTGGTCTGTCTGTCACTGTGCCTCATTGTTTAACCACAGCAACCTTCCAAGTATAAGGAAAACTCTTGTTGTTATATTTTAAATTCTACACAAATACTTCCTTGACCAGGTCTATCCAAAATCATTCTAGAAATGCAATTTCCAGATTTGGTGAGTTGACTTAAGAGTATCTTTTTCAGGACAGGATGTCCCACATCCAGATTTCTGGTCATATACTTGTCTCAGTCCTACTCCCCTCTACAGACTTCTCCTCTTCTGAATCCATTCCTGTTCCCAGGTGAATTCTGGGGAAAAAAAAAACGTGATGTGTCTGTTCTAGATTTTTTTTATAATTGTAACTCCAATCTTTTACACACTTCAAAGCACGGTTCATTGCGAGGCTCTGTCCTTTCTTTCATGGGCATCCATGATGCTGGGGCCTGGACAAGCAAGTCTAACTAATGAATGATGTGACCGCTTAATCTACTACATAAGGAGAAAAATGACTTTGATATAAAGAATAATACTTTATCTCTAAGTTAGAACTTAGTAGTGCAATGAGTACTTTTTCTCCGTAATTTTTTAAACTTGACCAATAGTAAAACAAATCTTTTTTGTTAGGAACTGACACTGGTGGTTTTTACATTTTAGTTCTGTTATTGATCCAGAGTTCAGAAAGAGGAAGTCTCTGTGTGTAAATTGGTTTCTTATGAGTCTATGAAAGAGAGTCACTTATTAAAGAAGGAATAAGACATTTGTCTAAGCAACTATGAGAACTGGTATGGGAACTTTCAATTTTCATATGCTATGAGAATTTTCAACTTAACATGTGACATCTATATTAACCTGAATCAGTGTAAGTTGCAAACACAAAGTTATTACTAATAACATAGATTGTTTTTGGAGTTTCAAGTGGGTTAAAAAAGAAAAAGAAGGAATATCCATAAAATTAGAAATGTTTGTATTGTATTTATACAGACACTCACATATATATGTGTGTTTATATACACTTAAAGATATAGTCTTTGTTTTTCTTTTGGAAGGAAATCAGGATGACTCATGCATCCAGATTCACTGTGGATGAAAACAAGAATTCCAACATTGCTTGTGTTAAAAAAGATTATAAATATTTAAATGAGTCTTCCAAATATTTCCTTAAGAAAACCACATGTTCTAGGCTTTGTGGGGATTAGTAGGTGACATTATATCTGCCATATACTTAAAAGGGACAACCCTCCTTCTCTGATGCTGCTCACAATCACTCTATTCTCGTGAAACTACCTTCTACTTTGACTTGCCATGGACACCAGGCTCCTCTGCTGGATAGCCATATGTCTCCTGGGGACAGGTGAATGCTTTGAACACCATTCAGCATTATTCAATGTGTGTGTGAATAAGTGTCAAAAGGCATTTGTGGTGTGTGTGTGTGTGTATGTGTGTGTGTGCACTCACACGTATATGTGCATATGTTTTTCTGTGTTTGTGTGAGTGGTAACTTTAAATTTTTTCCTCAATTAGTTTTCAATGTCTGTCTCCACAAACCACACTAGTGCTGAAGTCTCCCAGTCCTTGAGGCATAGAGTCACAGGGAAGTATCAAACTATGACTCTTAGTTGTACTTCAATTTCTGGTCATCCTACTCTTTATTGGTACCAACAGATCTTGGGGCATGGTCTGGAATTGATGATGTATTTTCACAATGAATTTGCAGCAGAAAAATTAGGTATGGCCAGTGATTGGTCCTCTTTTGTGAGGACTGAGTGGATATCTTAGCTCACATCTTTAGAGTGGGAACAGACTTTTCTACAGGACCATCCTGTTGCATAAACTTATCACATCCACCAGCCTGGGTCATGGAAACTGAGCTCTCCACTCTCCTCCATCTGTTGGTGGTAGCTGAAAAGTCTGAGGCTACATCATTGCATAGTTCACTCCTTCAGGAGTATCTTCTATTCCCTCCATATAGGATTTTTTCTGCATTGTGGTGTCAACTATATTTTCCTTTTCAAAGTAAAGTTCTTTGCTAATTTTGTGGCACCTAATTGATTAACACACTAGTTGTGTTAATCGATCCTTATTTCATCTGCCTAGTTCATGCAGTTTATTTTCTTTATTTAGCCTTCATTTTCTATTGTTCCTGCCCTGATAGTTAATGAAAGCTTATTTATACCACTCTTAAAGTTATATCTTATTTCTTGAGTAAGTCAATTTTTCAGAGACTGTTTAAAATTCTGTCCTAAGCTTTTGCTCAGAAAAGATTTTTTTCCCTGAGATCTTTAACACAAACAGATAGGATATTAAAAAAATAAAGATGTCTTTTTAATTTGCCTTGTTTTATATGATTTTATATGTTATTTTATATAAATTCAAAGGGTATATTTATATAACCAAATTATCAGCTAATATGTGGGTCAAACTGCAGTGTTTAATCTATGTAACCTGAAGCCATTTTCAAAACTGATGATTATGAATCCCTAGTTTCTGTGAGTCCTCAGAGACAGCACAATTCTCCAAGACTGGGACTGAATGTCACAGGCCCATCCAGGACAGTTGTTCCCTTACAGAAGGTCAAGGAGCTCTCAATCCCCCTACATCCAGTGATAAGAAACTATGGTGACACAGCACATCACATTTCTTTCCCCAGGAATAATATCCTGAAAAAAGCGTTATCCTGTTCCTACTTTAATGATGCTAGTATAAAATATTCCCTCTTTTGTTGCCCTGAGTCTCCTGGGAGTGAGAAAATACAGGACACAGACATGAACTTCCTGTTCCTTAGGTGCCATTCTAGGATCCTCTATCCTCAAACTTGTCTCCAACACGTCCGTCTTCATCTACATGACCTCTGAAACACCTGGTGTTACTACGGGGACACATTTTGACACTTAGGCTTACATAGAATACAGACCACAGCTGTAAAAACCGAGCCATAATATAATGTTTGTGCTTGAAGAATGTGTGTTACTGAGATTTTTGAAAAATATATAATATTATTGTTTTCTGTTTAGTTTTACAGTTTACAGGCAACAGAGGTAGAATGAGGGAAGGATACTGATTGTAATTCAAAGTATCAGCAGGTCTACTATTAGTGTTCAGATGAGTGTTTAAGAAAATGCATCAGAAAAATTGTTCCTTCCTACTTCAGAAAAGTGCACACACTTCCCAGTAATTCTCAGACCATAAAGAGGGAACAATGATAAAATCTCACTTATTTGCCACAAGATGGCATGGCCAGGTCACTGGGCCTCAGAGACTTCTAGAGAAGGACTGGGAGGTCAGTCTAGAAGGTTAAGGCTTCTGAAAAACTTGTGCTAGAATCCAATATTAGGCACTTGTTGATAGTTCAGTTATTGTTAGGCTACCAACATCTATGCAAAAAGTAAGAAGTCCCTCTAAATTGAGATCCAGAGTTGAAGAAGGTTGGCAGGATGGCCTTGATGTCACAGCAGGTGCAGAAAGAAGCAACTCCTTCAGAGGGACGTGGGAAAGCTCAAGGCTGGAGAGTGTCCTCAACTCAGCATTGCTATCACACCTGCCATCTTTGGAATCCTTGCAAGATCAGTAAACTTTATGGGAATAGTGGCTCATCTTGTCTGAACCCAGTGGGAAATGCCCTGGGCTGGAGGGAATATGCAAAGTGGGAAGGAGTCACACCAGAGGACCCCCCATCAGCGAATTAGTGAGGAGCCTCAGGAGTTGTAATATCAGCAGTGGATAAATACATTGTAATGATTTGTTTAGGTGGTCGCCTACACTGATAAGGGGAGGCTGGAAAAATTTCCTCCCTGAAACAGTGCCCTTGGAAACTATAGGTGCCATTGAGCCTCCTCTCTCTCTCTCTCTCTCTCTCTCTCTCTCTCTCTCTCTCTCTCTCTCTCTCTCTCTCTCTCTCTCTCTCTCTCTCCCTCCCTCTTCTCTCTACACACACACCTCTCTCTCTCTCTCCAGTGTCCATGATGTAAGGGCAAAGCTTCATATTCTCTTTTCCTCTGCTTCCTGATACCATGCCGTAAGATCCATGGCCCTTGGTCTCACATGGACTGATCTTTGAAACCATGAGCTAATAAATTCTTTCAATTTATGTGGTCTAGTCTTTTAGATTATTGCTGTGAAAATGTCGACTTATACAATGCATGGCTTGTTCCACAGGATATGAATAATCAAAAGGAGATAACACACAGTGCTGACCAACGACCTGAATGTATAAAACATATTGCTGAGTCTTCTGAGGGTATATTAAGAGAGGAACTTAATTCATGCTTTCATGTAGTTTGGGTTAAAGTTCATGAGCAACTCATTTTGCTTCTTGTGTATTATTACAGAAAAATACTGGGCCATCATTTTATTTTTCTCTATCCTATTTACCTCCTTGGCCCACAACCAGAAACAAGGTTTCTTAACTTAAGGTCCATTAGCTAAAGGCCTTTGAGGTTCATACCTGGGTTTCACAGAATGTGCAAGGCCCAGGTGTCTGTGCTGTCAGTGAGTCTCCAAAGGAGCATGCTGGCTCACCCAGGACCCTGCAAGTGAGAGGGAGAAGGCAGCTTGCTTGGCCAAAATCAAATCACCAGTCAACTGAGATTCAGAATCAAAAGCTAAATGTAGAGACTCATGTGACCAATTTCTTAAGATATTTGTAGCAATTTATGAATGATTTCAACAGCTTTTATGTATTTTTTGGAAGTGTGTTTTTGCCTACGGCTCTTATCAGTGATCAATCCTGAGCTATTTCTTGGCAAATCTGTGAATCTTGCTTATGTGGATGCTGACTTTGTATGTTGTATTTTTCAGTCACTGTGTACTTCTCACATTCTCCATATTTCATATAGATAATTGTATTTGCTTCTTTCCTTATTTTGTTGGGATAAATTTTAAATTGGACAGTATAGAATACAAGCACACATGATTCTCATAATTCATGAAATTAAATTTACTTTGAAGTAATTTTTATTAAGATGTAATAGAAGGCTGAGGATATAGATCAGGCCTTAAGTTCAATTGCTAGCATTGACAGAAAGAGGAGGAGGAGTGTGAGGAGAGCTTAGAGCAAACCATGAAGAGGAGAAGGTGCTTTAGGTCCTATGAGGCCACTGGCAAATGGCCATGGCTTTCAAGACCCTGCTTGCTGTATCTCTTTATCCTCACGTTCCCTGAAGCATATCCTGTTCTCAGTACGCTCTAGGGAGGCATTTGTTCTAGTTATCACCAGTGTGTTCTTTTCCCAGGGCTGGTTCCCAGGATTAGATGCAGAATGCTGATATTGTTAGTTTTTAATGATTAAGCACAATTGTACTGTTTATGATGTCTGCATGGACCCTGTGTGTACAAAAGGAAGATGCTCACAAGTAAAGATTGTCAATTGCTCATCAAACAGTTGTCCGTGTCTCATTCAGATCTGGACTCCCCAAGTCCCTGGGTCCTCAAGACCCCAACAGAGGAGGGCTAGGGAGCGAGGGAGGAGGAAGAGGAGATAATAGGAAGTAACATGTCAAAATTAATACAATGACTGGTGAATTTTGACAAGGGTACATGCCAGTAACATTGCAAATGAAATCACGAGAAAGAATATGCCAATCACCTTGCAAACTTCCCAAATTCCGCTTTCTGAACAATTTCTCTTGAATAAGTAACAGCATTTCTGCTCTGATTTTTTTTCTGTTTTCAAACTCCATATAAATAGTAGTTATTGCTCTTTTTATTGGCTTCTATTTCTCAAAAGTTAATGTCTTCATGTTTTTGTATATCCAGTAGTTCATTTTTTCACAATGATAATTAGAGTTCTGTTTTGAAATTAAACCATCAGCTGTCTACCTCTTCTGCAGGGTAATTTCTGGGTTATTCAACTGTTGTGATGAATACTGTCTGGGATATTCTTGTTCAGTACTTTGTGAATGCATATTATTTTACTTTACATATAGACATAAGATTGGAATCAATAATTCATTGTGTGGATGCAGTTTAAATTTTTATACATTGAACCATTTTCCAAGGAAGATAGCCTGACTTTTTTTCCCAAGAGATGAAAGTTAACAGGCTTCACATTTTTCCAACATTCAATGTTCATAGTCTTCTTATAAATTACTCCTTCTATAGGATGGGAATTCTCTCCACATTTCTCTAAAAAATAATTATATGTACTCTTTTATAGGCTTGTTATTTACTCCTGTATTCTTATATTATTATTATTTTTTCCAGGTGTGGGGATGGAACCCAGGGATATTCGACCTCCGAATTACACCCAATGCCCTATTTTTATTCTTTATTTTGAAACCGAGTCACACTGAGTTGCAAAGGGCCTCACTGAGTAGCTGAGGTTGTACTCCATCTGCGATTCTCTGGTCTCAGCCTCCCAAATGCTGAGATTAAAAGCGTGTGCCACCACACCAGGCTTCTTATATTATTTTAAACGTTATTGATCAGCAAATGAAGAGGTCTCAGGTCTACCATCAGCCAATCTTCCTGAGTGTGACTCAGAACACTAAGGGGAATGGCTTCTACCTTGCTTTTCCTCTGTCATCTTCTAGCACGACCTTCTGCCATTAAATGTTCATTGAGATGAACCCAGCCAGAGGGAATCAAACCGTGCTGCGTGGCTCAGTAGACACAGGAAGCTAGCAGAATGGTCTTGGGGCTCTTTCTACAGCCTTCAGACAGTGAGGAGTAATATTATGAGTTCCAAAAAGAAAGGGAAAATCCAGGGTAGGGATTAATCCACACCCAAGGAATTGCAAGTTCAGTTTTTATTAGAAGATGGTGACAATGACTCACCTTTACTTGTGAGCCTCTGGAGATAAGATGAACTTCATTTGGCATGTTGGGGACTCTCAGAGTATAGAATAGTAGTCACCATTGTAAGTGAGCTTTTCTAGGGTACATCTGCATCCACCTTGGCCTGAGATGCAGATCCCTGCTTATGAAGGTTAAGATCAAAGTTGCTCTATATATTGGGTACTGATGACATGTTACTGAGCATGGAAAGGACAGCTGTGCAAGAGATTTAAGAAATCAAGTTTATCCTTAGCATTCTCTAAAGCTATACCAATTCAGAAGAGATGCTCTGCACAGAACCATATCTCACCTACATCCCTTCTCCAGGCCAAAGACGGCAAAGTACTTGCTTGTACTTGCTTGGGTGATCAAGGTCAATAAAGTTGTACTCAAGTAACTTGTGTTATTTTCTACCTTTATGTCTTTAAAACTATCTCCTTGCCTCATTCTCCTTGAATACACTCCTAGTTTTCTCGTCATGCATTCTCAAAAATCCCAAATATAAATAACTAAAAAATTATTTCTAGTTTCTCTCTGTTGGCAAATCCACAGTAATACAAAAATCTTTTAATTTAATAAGGGATATTTTTAAAAGCATATGATTAATACAATATTTTGGCAAGCAATTTTGTGTCAGATAGGTATATTATAATCCTATATTAAACAATAAAGTAGTAAAAATTAGAGAAAATAGTCTTTTCACCAAAGAGTACTGGAATGCATTTTGACATGGAAAAATAATTCATCTCAGTCCTCTCATTCATAAGGCAGATGTGGAAAAACTGTGACCCATGGGGAAATGTGACCTCTGTTTGTTTCCATATGCCCCAGAAGCTAACACTGCTTTTTTATATTTTAAAAATATTTACAAACGTGTAAATATTACTGTGTAGCCTATAAAGAATACATAAAATTCAAATATTAGTGTCAATAAAATTTATCAAAACAAAGCCACACTCCTTTACATATTGCCTGTGACTACTTTTGAACTATAATAGCAAAGGTAAGTAGTCAGGACAGAGACTGCACCATGCAAAAAAACTGAAACATGATCCATTACAGAAAAAGGTTGCTAATTCTGACCATATCATAAAAAACTAATATAAAAATGCTTCTAAGTCCTTGATGATCTAAAATCTCAACTCTAAGTGTTCAGGAAGAAAGTTTAGCAAACTCTATTTATTTACTTATTTATTTATTTATTTACTTATTTATTTATTTATTTATTTATTTATTTATTTATTTATTTATTGGTACTGGCAACGGAACCCAGAGGCATTCTACCTTCGAGCTACACCACCAGCCCTAATTTTTATTTTTGATTTTAAACAGGGTCTCTGAGTTGCAAAAGGCCTCCCTAAGTAGCTAAGTCTGGCTGCAAACCTGTGATCCTCCTGTTTCAGCCTCCCAAAAGCTGGGATTACAAGCATGTGCCACCATGCCTGGCAGCAAATTCTCTTTATGACCATGGCATAGACAAAAAAAAAAAAAAAATCCCTAGATAAGTAGAGAGTATTCTATTCATAACAGCAAAATGTCCTTTATCAAAATAAAATTTTCTTCAAATGATACTATATGTAGGTCATAAAGAAAACTAATAATTCAATGTTAAAAAAGGAATTGAACAGGATGTTCAAAGAAATAAAATGAAAAAAATGAGCGTTTTTTTTTTTTAACTGATGTGTTTCCACATGCTTATGAAGACTTGTTGACTGATGGAAGTTTATCCAGAGACCCTCCATATTTTTTTTTTGTTTAAAAAGAGTTCTTTATCCAGGTTCTGCCTCACTTGAAATGCATTGGGCACCTAACAACTATCAGGCATCTCTGTTCACAAGACCAATTGTTGAGATTTAGAAATTGCACCCCCCCCCCTTTTTGTCAGAGGGTGTGTTCTTCATGTCTCTCCCACTCCCACAGGCCTTAGCAGAGACTGAACTAAATAAATCTCAAGCCAGGGGCCCCGTGCTGTGTCCTACTGATCCTGGTGCTTCATGGAGAAGGCCCAGTCTCCCAGGACAGTCCCTGGGAGGTGCATACCAGGAACTGCACAGATGACCACTAGAGGGCACTGTGAGCGCACTGAATGAACCCCACAGGGTCCTTCCTGGGCAAGGTGGTGGGTGGGTGGGGTTCAATGTAGGAGTCTTGGCTTGCTCCCAGTATCCCAGACAATATCTGAAGAACCAGAGGTGGTGCTGCCACCGCATGGAGTGGTCATGGTCTCCACATACACTCTGGTATGTGTGAGCGATTGTCAAAACAGAGAGCCATGAGCTGCTGCCCTATGTGAATCCAGTCCTGTCTAAGGACTTGCATTACATGGAGAAGGAGATGGAGCTTCAGGTTGGCATCCCTGACCCCCATCCAAGGTGGAGAGAAGGGATGCCTGTCTCAGAGGAAACACAGAGAACTGTGGAGATGGGTGTCTTCTGCCCGGTACCCTACCCTGCCTGCTCAGCATAGCCAGCTGCCCTTCCCCACAGAACACTACACATAATAGGAGAGTCATTAAGCAGGTCCAGAGCTGAAGGGGCCCTACAGAGCCCACAAGTATGCTCAAGTCAGATTGGTGACATCACTGATTTCACATGCAAAACCTCCACACAGAGAAAAGGGAGGGGCCAGCATCTGCTCTTTATGCTGGGAGCCAGCATTCTCAGAGGGGAGATGCCAACCCCTATCCTGCTGGACTCTATCTGGGGCCCCAGGCTCCTCTGCTGTGTGGTTCTGTGTCTCCTGGGAGCAGGTGAGTCGTGGGTACATGGCACAGTCCTTAGAGTGACAATCCTTATTGCTGCTGGGGTATTAGATCTTCTCTGGGCAACATGTTCACTCCATCTCATTCCTCCTCAGAGTCAGAGGATGTTGGGGTCGTCCAGTCTCCAAGACTTCTAATCAAAGCCAAAGGAGGAAAATCTACTCTCAAATGCAATCCTATCTCTGGACACAAAAGTGTGTCCTGGTACCAGCAGGCTCTAGGTCAAGGCCCCCAGTTCCTTATTGAGCATTTTGATAAGATGGAGAGAGAAAAAGGAAACATCCCTAATCGATTCTCAGCTCAGCAGTTCGATGACTACCACTCTGAGTTGCACATGGGCGCCTTGGAGCTGGGGGACTCGGCCCTGTTCCTCTGTGCCAGCAGCTTGGCACAGCCCTGCATAATCTGTGGCTTTCTGTACCCAAACCTTCCTGTCCCTGCTGCGGATGTAATGGGGAGAGTGCTGAGGGCTGCCACACAGCCTCAGTCAGGCCCCAGGGATTCTTCTGGTTCTTTGCTAATCCTCTCTGGAGCCTGCTGTGCTCAGCAAGAATGCTCCTGGATATTCAATCCTCACTGATGCTGCCAGATGTTCTCACTTCACTGCCAACTCCTTCCAGTTCCTGATGATGTATTATGTGTGTAATGCAAGGGGACACACTAGTGTGTTTGTTTTGTAGATGACAATGATCTCAATAGGTCACTTTATAGACTGGAAGCTTTAGTTCATGGACATTCCCAGTGTGTGTGTGTGTGTGTGTGTGTGTGTGTGTGTGTGTGTGTGTGGTGAGGGTAGATCTCAGGGGCTTTTCTACCTCCCGGCTACACTCCCAGACCTATTTTATACTTTATTTGGAAACAAGGTCGCACTAAGTTGCTGAAAGTCTCCCTAAGTAGCGGAGGCTGGATTCAAACCTGTGTGATCCTCCTGTCTCACCCTCCCTAGGCCTGGGATTACAAGCATGCACCACCACGCCTGGCTCCAGTATTTCATTTTTATAAGTGTGAAATGTAATATTAAACATAAATCTCTAAGTCACCAAAATCAAAGTTATCCTAAACTATCACGGTATTCCCCAGGTTTGATAAGTATATGCGGCAGAGTACCCTCTTACATTTCAAGAGCAGCTGAGCACGAGTGGGAAGTCATGTTATAAAAAGTGGTTACTGTGACTTATTTTCACCTTTCAGGATATATAATAGTAAGAATGTTTGTCCTGTCATAGTTCCAAGATGAAGAATATGTGTTCAACAATAGAAAATCTGTTACAATACAATAAGTGAAAAAGTTAATGAAAAGGTGATATTCCAAAGATATTAGCATATTGCTTGGAAAGCTAACTCTATTAGTAGACCGTATCTTATTTTGGAATTGATACTCGAGCCATGTAGTTCCTATTTGTTTAATCCTCGAGCCATGGAATTCCGATTTGTTTTTTTTGGTTTTTTTTTTTTTTTTTTTTGGTCTTGTTTTATTTTGGGGAGTTTTTTGGTGGTACTGGAGATGGAACCCTTCTGCCTTCGGGCTACACTCCCAGACCTATTTATTTTCTATTTTATTTGGAAACAGGGTCTCACTAAGTTTCTGAGAGCCTCACTCAGTAGCTGAGGCTGGAACAAATTAAGGGAAATATTTTTAGCATTCATTTAAAGGAGTCTTTTGTTTACTTCTTTGTAGTGGAGACATTAAGGAACACAAATGCCTGGTGTGGTGGGCCTTGCCTGTAAGTCAGCAACTCTGGAGGATGAAGCTGGATGATCACAAATCTGAGGTCACTTTGGTCAACTCAATGTGCTTGAAAAAAGACAGAAAAAGGTATTCGGGTTTTAAATTGGAGTATTTATTATTTTACTTTTATTACAATTTTTAAAAATTAAATAGTGGAGGAGAAAAAGGAGGAAGATGGGGTGGAGAGGAAAACTGAGGAAAGAAACAGCTCAAGTAATGTGATGCTTATATGCTAAGGCATCGCACCAATCTCACAAACATGTATGGGAAGGGAGGAGGCTGACGCAGCGTGAAACACAGGAGGAAATGCTCCAAGTGGTGTGTGCACGTACAAATGTATCACTCTGAAGCTCATTGTGAATGAATAATTTTAATGCGCCAATAGAAGTATGTAAAATGTTGAAGAAAAAAAAAAACTATGAAAATGAAGAGTCCAGGCAAACTTGGAGGAAGTTGTACAGGTGGTGAATAATCAAGGTTCCAAAGGCCACTCATGTTCACCAAGCACCTGTGCCTCTGTAATGGTCCCCAGCACGTTTGGAGTCGGAAGGTCAAGAGCCAGCCACCAGGCTGAATGGCAGAGGGTAGAATAAAAATAATCTCATCAAATTTTAAGCCTGGCTGTGGAAGGTCTCCTGTAGCACTGTGTTGGGGGTCTCCAGCATTAATCTCATGCCTGTGACTTGGTAGAGACATTCATGCCATATGGCGTAGAGATGTGCTCATATCTAAGATTTATTACAGTGGCAAAATGAGTGATGGGCAGGGGATCATAGAGAAGAAACACATGTGGGATCTAGCAGAATCCACTCTCAGGCTTCCTTACACTTTTTTCCCCCTGAGAGAGGCTTACACAATCTCATCCACGCCCTTCTGCTACACACAGCAATCGATGTACAAGGTTTTTACCAAATGATCCCACGGAGATCAGGGCCAAAGAGATATGATTGAGGGCAAGCGAGGGACACCCTCTTTACCTTGCATGCACTGACACTCCAGGCCCCACAAGAAACATGGGACTCAGCATGACTGCACCTACACCAACAGTCTAGGCACAATGAGCCACCCTTCCCAGGAAAGAGAAATATTACATCAGAGTAGGGCACTTTTTAGCAGTCAAGCTCCCAGACACCAGCCACAGGTTAATTTTGCAAGCAGCCTGCAGCCTGCAGCCTGCTGGATCAACTCTTTTCCTATTGACTCCCCTCAACTCCCTCGAAAAACCTGGAAAACAAGATACAGATTGACTAATTGTACCATGTAAGCAACCTGGCTTACTGGGACATAAGTTGGTGGAAATATCATTGAAGGAAGAAAAATCACCCTGGGCTTTGTAGACATGGGAAATAAGTTTTGAAGAGTTTAGCCATTGATTTTCAGAATCTGCTTGGTATTATTTTGGATTTTTGTAACATAGCTGATCTTTTATAATAGAGTTAACATTTAGAATGATAGAGAATTCTTGTTACTTCATAAGAAAAAAATTCAAAGGCCAATATATGTTCTAAATTGGCAATTCACATGAGAATAAGTAGGAATCACCATCAAACTCATAAAAAGATTCCCTACCTTACTTGGAATCAAAGTATTGCAAATTAAAACAATAGGTTATGACTTCAAACTTACCAGCCTGGGAATTGTTAAAAAATAATGACCATCCAAAATGTATATAGAAATAGACACTAATGGAAACTATCTGATACCATTACAGAAAAGTCATTATTTCACCCTTGGATCATATCAACAAGCTGAATGTGCTGCCAGGATGAAGCTAAGCCACTTACTTCAGCTATGATCTTGTCACTGGGAGAATGGAGAGCCTAGTGAAGGAGAAATTTCCAAAGAGGAGGACAGTTACAGGTGAGATAAAGCCTCAGTCCTTGGTATGAACCTGAGTTGCCTTATCCACATTCAAGTAGACCCATCCAGCAGGGCATTAGTGGATGGGCCTGGGACTGTGGAGGGGGATCTGATGACTCAAACAGTGCAGCTGGGAGTGAGAAAATGTGGATTAATTCACATGCAGTCCATGAATATGCTAAGTAAGAACAAATCAATCATATTTTTCAGGGTGAGGACAAAGCGTGGGAGAGTGTTTGCTATTGATTATGAGACACTGCTGAGGCTGGCCTTGAGCCTGTGATCCTCTTGTACCAGCCACTTAAGTACCTGCATTACAGATATGTATCACCATACCAGGTTGGCCCTGGGCAATTAATACAGCTCAAAGATAACCACACTCAGGCAGGTTGTTGACTATAAGGAAGAGCTCTCATCTCTAATCAGTTATGGGCTGTTTATCTTTTGTAGCCCTAATGAGTTTCCCTCCTTGTTGTTCCTGGAGAGCCCCAAGGCCAGCTCCTAACTACCTGATAGGTGATTTAAGGGTGAGCTTGTGACTAGAACATGGAAACACCAGGGAGAAGAATATGAGACCTTACAAAGAAGCTGGCTTGCAGAGAGTCATGCATTTGTCTTTAAACATGGAAAGTAGGAGACACAGAGGAAAGTGTGGGTAGGCTTTTAGAAAAAATATAATAGAGATGGCATTAGTAATTGATAATGTTAAACAAAGCTGCAGGGAGCCTCTGTTTGTGTAGAACTATCTACGTGTGTTGTCATTTGTACTTGCAACCATTCCCACAGTCTTCTCATGTTGAGGGTCCCCTGAAGATCAGTCCATATTTGTTATTCATTGTAGGCATGATATGTTAAATCTTCAGAGGAGGTTGTTCAATCTATTGCTTGTGTCTATTTTTCCTCCTTGGGTTATATCTCATTATCTAGTTTCCAAAACATCTATCAATTCATTTGGATGCTGGATATTGTAGATCAAAATTTATACAAATAAGGAGCTTCTAAGGCTGAGGTGCCTCAGAGACAAAGGCATCACCATCAGGACTGACCTTCAGGGACCCCTTTCTCCCTGATGGCTTGACATTGGCTGGCCCTATGTCTTCCTTGCTCATACAACAGGCACCTGTCTCTTCAAGAGTAGGCCTGCCCTTGGTCCCCTATGGGAGCACAAAGTCCTAGCACTTTTGAACCTTTGGCCACAAGGAGGAGCTGCAACTCTGTTGAGATCTTGAGAGCTGTGAGAAGGGTCTGAGAGAATCCTTAGAAGGAAGAGGGTTAAGAGAATGTTTATGTTTATTTATATTAGAGGAAAATGTGGTCTGCAGAAGCCATGCATCGATGCTCTGCCGTGAAGGTTTTTTACCCTCAACTGTTCACTCTGCATTGATGTGCAGGTGTTTCCCAGCAAATCATCTGGACCATCAGACTCACTGTCTGGGAGTTGCGTGAGATTAAAAAGGAGGAAAGTTTGAGCTAAGGAGGCTGGGATCCCACAGCCAGGTGCATGTGGAGGAGCCATTCCTGAGAGAAGGAAGGGTTTTCCTTACCCCTATGCTGTCCTTATCTCCTATAAAATCTTTGCCCCTGCTCACGTGATTACTTTATCTTCAGAAGCTTCATCACAGCTGAGTCCACAAATTTCTGCGCCTGGGACAGAGAACAAAGCAGGAAGCGGGGCTCAGTTTAGTCCCCGCAAGTTCTCAACAGTTTGCTCCCAACTAATTACATCCCCATGTGTCTTAACTGACTGCAACTGGTGTTTGGGTGAAGACTCAAGTCAATCTCTTGCCTGTGCCTGAAATAGTCAGGGGGCACCTGGCATAACCCAGATATCCAGGGGAGGCAGTATTAGAGTTTTATCATCTTGCATTACTATGAAGGGGAAGGATAGATCCACAGAAGGGCAGCCAGTCTAAAAAGGAGAAGAGGGAAGAGGTGGCCAGCTCCTGGGGAGGGGACCTGGGAGAGGAGAAGGCAGCTGCAGGAGCGAGGATTGTAAGACACACATGCTGGCAGCAAAGTCTGCCTCAGCCAATGCTTCCATAAAAAATTCAAACACACATTTGAAAGGAGTTGTAGGACATGAGGAAAGAGGAGACCATTTTCCAAGAAACCCTGAGAACAGGGAGGTTACCACCGGCTGTGACGTCACAGGCAGAGCACCTGTCAGCGCGACTGGAGCCCACAGCAGTCCTTCCTTACTGCCTTGGACAGGAGTCCTGGGCTGGGACCTCCCCTGGCCTGCCGACCAGCCATGGGCTCCTGGATCCTCTACTGTGCAGCCCTCTGCGTCCTGGGAGCAGGTGAGTCCTGGGACCAAGTGGCATGATCAGAGAGCTGTCCCAGCTTTCTGACAATATCTACAGCAATGGCTTCCTGCTGGGACATGCCTGAATTCTGTTTCTTTCTTTCACAGGCCCCTTGGACACAGCTGTTTCTCAGACTCCAAAACATCTGGTTGCACAGGCGGGAAATGAGGCGTCCCTTAAATGTAAACAAAATCTGGGCCACAATGCTATGTACTGGTATAAGCAGGACACCAAGCAATCGTTGAAGGTTATGTTTAGCTACTATAACAAGGAACTCACTTTAAACGAAACGGTTCCAAGTCGCTTCTCACCTGATTCTCCTGACAAAGCTCATTTAGATCTTCACGTGCAGTCCCTGGAGCCAGATGATTCTGCTGTGTATCTCTGTGCCAGCAGCCAAGACACAGCCCTGCAGAGTCACCTCCTCCCTGTGCACAAACCCCTGGCCAGGAGGAAGCTGTGGGGCAAGGAGTTCCCTGTGCCCAAGGCTCCATTCCCATTGCTCTTGGACCCAGCAGAGCCAGAATTTGTGGTATCACCGAACAGTCCCCAGAGTCTCTCCATGCTGAGTCTGAATGCTAATGACTTCCATTGCTAGTTTGCTTCTACAAACCCTGCTCAACTCTCCAGACTTCCAGAATTTGGTCTGTGCTTAGCTTTTTTGTTTACACAACCTTGGAATTTTCTAGAAAAAAATAAAAAATATATACTAATGCATATTAAATGTAATATATATTAAATTGGATCTGATTTTCAATATTGTATATCCCAAATTTCAGATGCCTTTGGAATCAGTTTTATTTTTCCTATAAAAATATACAAGCAGTATATACTATTCCTATTTTGTATAAATATGTTTATTTTAGTTAACTTGTCCATTTACTTAACTCCTCTCAATCTAAATAACTGGAAATCAAACTCATGGCTTCATGCATATACTTTTTATTTTTTTTCTTTTAACATTTTTTTCTTGAACAAAAATAGTATACATTTAAACTATATTTGGTACCCTCTCCCCCCTGCCCCTGTTTTCCCTTCCCCCCTCCCACCAATGGTTGTCCAGGTTAACCATGTCTTATTCGTAATTTTACACATGTTCAGATGTAGACCCTCATTAATCAAGATCAGCCTTCCTCCCCTCCTATCTTTCCATTCAAACTTTGCTGGTATTTCCCCTCCATTATCTGGAGTCCCACTGGTATCCTTTGTGTTTCCTAGTTTGGGCATATTAGAGGAAATATATGGACCTTCTCTTTCTGTGCTTGGCTGATCTCACTTAACATAATGTTCTCCAAGGCTTCCCATCTTCATGCAAATGATATAATTTTGTTCTTCTTTATGGCTGAATAGAATTCCATTGTGTGTATTTCCCACAGTTTTGCTATCCATTCATCTGTTGATGGTGATCTGGGTTGGTTCCATATTTTGGCTATTACAAATTGTGCTGCTATGAACATAGGTATGCATATGTTGCTATATTTCTCTGAATTCAACCCCTTTGGAAAGATACCCAGGAGTGGTATAGCTGGATCATATGGTGGATCTATTCCCACCCTTCTTAGGAATATCCACACAGATCTCCACAGTGGTTGAACTAGTTTGCATTCCCACCAACAGTGTAAAAGAGTTCCTCTTTCCCCACATCCTCACCAGCATTTGTTGTTGTTTGATTTCTTTATGCTTGCCACTCTGACTGGGGTTAGATGGAATCTCAGTGTAGTTTTGATTTGCATCTCCCTGATGGCCAGTGATGAAGAACATCTTTTCATGTATCTATTGGCCCTTTGTATCTTTTCTTTTGTGAAGTGTCTATTTAGTTCATTTGCCCATTTCTTGATTGGGTTGTTTGTTTTGCTAGTGTAGAGTCTTTTGAACTCTTTGTATATTCTGGATATTAGCCCCCTATCAGAATGGTGGCCGGTAAAGATCCTTTCCCATTCTGTAGGCTTCCTCTTTAGGTTATTGATAGTTTCCTTCGATGAGAAGAAACTTTTTAGATAGCCAGTTCTCCCAGCACCACTTGTTGAAAAGGCTGTCTTTTCTCCAGCGTATGTGTTTGGCCCCTTTGTCAAAGATAAATTGACTAAAGATGTGTGTGTTTGTTTCTGTATCTTCTATTCTAATCCACTGGTCAGTATATCTGTTATTGTGCCAGTACCATGCTGTTTTTACTACTATTGCTCTATAGTATAGTTTGAAGTCTGGGATTGTAGTGCCTCCTGCATGTTTCTTATTGTTGAGAATTGCTTTGGCAATTCTAGGTCTTTTCTTTCTCCATATGAAGTTCATGATTGATTTTTCTAGGTCTCTGAAGAATGTCACTGGTATTTTAATGGGGATTGCATTGAACCGATAGATCAGTTTTGGCAGAATGGCCATTTTGATTATATTTATTCTGCCTATCCATGAGCACGGGAGATCTCTCCATCTTCCAAGGTCTTCTTCAATTTCTTTCTTTAATTGTTTTATAGTTTTTGTTGTAGAGGTCTTTTTCATCTTGGGTTAGGTTTATTCCTAGGTATTTTATTGGTTTTTAGGTTATAGTGAATGGAATTATTTTCTTTGTTTCTTTCATTGTGGATTCGTTGTTGGCATAAAGAAAAGCCACTGATTTCTTTAGGTTGATTTTGTAACCTGCGACTTTGCTGAATTTGTCAATCAGCTCCAGAAGTCTTTTGGTTGAGTTCTTTGGGTCGTCCAGATAAAGGATCATGTCATCTGCAAATAAGGATAATTTTAATTCCTCTCTTCCTATGTGAATTCCTTTGATTTCCTTCTCTTGTCTGATTGCTGCAGCAAGAGTCTCAAGGACTATATTGAAAAGGAGTGGTGATAGTATACATCGTGTCTTGTTCCTGACTTTAGCGGAAATTCTTGCAGTTTTTCCCCATTCAATATAATGTTGGCTTTGGGTTTACAGTATATTGCCTTAATGATGTTGAAGTACTTTCCTTCTATCCCAGTTTTTTTCAGTGTTTTCAACATAAATGGGTGTTGGATTTTGTCGAATGCTTTTTCAGCATCTATTTCTATGATGATGTGGTTTTTGTTCTTGGTTCTATTTATGTGGTGAATAACATGTATTGATTTGCATATGTTGAACCAGCCTTGTTTTTCTGGGATGAAACCGACTTGGTCATGATGTATCATTCTCTTGATATAGTTTTGACTGTGTATAGCTAGTATTTTGTTTAGAATTTTTGCATCTATGTTCATTAAGGATATTGGTCTGTAGTTTTCCTTTCTTGAGGTGTCTTTATTTGGTTTGGGGATTAATGTGATACTGGCCTCATAGAAGGAATTTGGGAGAGTTCCATCTCTTTCAATTTCCCGGAACATGTTATGAAGTATTGGTATTAGCTGTTCCCTGAAGGATTTGTAGAATTCAGCTGGGAACCCATCTGGGCCTGGGCTTTTCTTTGGTGGAAGAATTTTTATTGCCATTTCTATTTCTTTGGTTGTTATTGGTTGGTTTAGGCTTGCTATGTCCTCTTGGCTGAGTGTAGGAAGGTTAACTGTGCTTAGAAATCTATCAATTTCTTCTGGTTTTTAAGTCTATTGGAGTATAAATTTTTAAAGTAGTTTCTGATAATCTTTTGAATTTCTTCGCTATGAGTGGTGATATCTTTTTCATTTCTAATTTTGATAATTTGAGTTGATTCTCTTTTTCTTTTGGTTAGTTTGGCCAGGGGTTTATCAATTCTATTAATCTTTTCAAAGAACCAACTTTTTGTTTTATTAATTCTTTGAATTGTTTTTTTGTTCTCTATTTCATTTATTTCTGCTCTAATTTTAATGATTTCTTGCCTTCTGCTGGCTTTGGGAATAGACTACTGCAGAATTTCTAGGTCTTTGAGTTGTGTCATTAGGTTCTTTACTTGGTGTTTCTCTGTCCTTCTTATGTGGGCACTCAATGCAATAAAGTTCCTCTTAATACTGCCTTCGTGGTGTCTCATAAATTTTGGTAGGTTGTATCTGTGTTTTTGTTTGTTTCCATATTTTTTTTTATTTCTTCCCTAATTTCTGCTCTGACCCATTCATCATTCAATAGTGTATCATTCATTCTCCGTGAATTTGAATACTTTCTTTTGAGTTTCCTGTTGTTGATTTCTACTTTTATTCCGTTGTGGTCTGAAAAGATGCAAGGAATTATATTACATTTTTTGAATTTGCAGGTATTTTCTTTGTGTCCCAGGATATGGTCTATTTTGGAGAAGGTTCCATGGTCTGCTGAGAAGAATGTGTATTTTGTAGTTCCTGGTTGAAATAATCTGAAAATGTCTATTAGGTCCATTTGGTTTATGGTTTCCTTTAGTTCTAAAGTGTCTTTACTCATCTTTTGCCTTGAAGATCGATCCAGTGGTGTGAGAAGCGTATTAAAGTCTCCCAGAATTTTTGTATTTGCGTCTACTTGGGATATTATGTCCAAAAGGGTTTGTTTTACAAATGTGGTTGCACCCACATTTGGGGCATAAATATTTACTATCATTATATCTTCTTGGTGTATTGTTCCTTTTAATAAAAAAAGTGCTCTGATTTGTCTCTTTTGATGTGTTTTAGTTTAAAGTCTGTTTTGTTAGATATCAGGGTTGCTACCCCTGCTCTTTTTTGGTCATCATTGGCATGGTATATCTTTTTCCATCCTTTCACTTTCAGTCTGTGAATGTCTTTGGCTATGAGGTGAGTTTCTTGCAGACAGCATATATTTGGATTATGTTTCCTAATCCACATTGCCAGTCTATGTCTTTTGAGTGGTAAGTTAAGTTCTTTGACATTAAGAGATATTATTGAAATATGATTTTTGTTTTCTGCCATTTTGTGTTCTGTCTACTCTTGGGTGGTGTGATCTTTCTTTTTTACTTAAATGGCCCATTTATTAACTTCCTCTCTTCTCTGATTCTGAAGTCTGCTTCTTTTTTCTTCCTTATGGTTTATTTCTTTAAGAATTTTCTCTAGTGTTGGCTTTGAATTCATGAATTTTTTGAGATTCTGTTTATCCTGAAAGATTTTGGTTTCACCATTGATCTTGAATAGTAGTTTTGCTGGATAGATTAGTTTGGGCTGGAAGTAATTTTCTTCCAGGGTCTGAATCACGTCGTACCAGTCTCTCCTAGCATTCATGACCTGGGTTGTATAGTCTGGGGTGATTCTTATTGTTTTGCTTCTATATGTCACCTCTCCTTTTGTTCTCACTGCTTTTAAGATTCCTTCCTTAGCCTCTATATTGGTCATTTTGGTTATTATGTGATGTGGAGTGGTCTTTCTTTGGTCCTGTCTCAGTGGAGTTCTGTATGCCTCCTGGACATGAAGGTCCAAGTCTCTTTCCATATTTGAACAATTCTCTGAGATTATTTCCTTGAAGATATTACAGATGCTCTTAGTCTGTACCTCTACCCCTTCTTCAATGCCTATTATCCATAAATTAGGACGCTTTATATTATCCCATAATTGCTGGATGTTTAGCTTTTGTTGCTGTAAAAATTTCTGTATATCGCTGACTGTGTTTTCAGTTTGGGATGTACTATCTTCTAATATTGATATTCTGTTTTCCATTTCATTTAATCTTCCAGAATTTCTTTCTATTGCTGTCTTCATTTCACTTATTGCCTCTTTCATTTCATTCCAGACCTCTTTCTGATTCTTTTTTAGTGTTTCTAACTCACCTTTAACCTCCTCTATACTTGTTTCAAATCCTTTCATCATATTGAACATCAAGATTCTGAACTCCCCTTCTTGCATTTCTAGTAGGTCAGTATTCGTGATTTCTGCTGTCTCTTCATAATTCCTGGTTCTCATATTTATAGTATTCTCTGTCCTGTTTTTCTGATTTCTACCCATCGTTCGTGAGTATTATGCTTAGTCCAATCTTAATATTAGAAGAAAAGAAAGAGTAAAGGGAAAAAAAAAGAAATCAGCCAAAGACATATTGATAAAAATTTCTAGAGGAAAGCATTTATATTAAAATTCACTGCAGAAGCAATTATAATACCAATTTATAAATAATAGGATAAAAGTTTAGAATTTAAAAGAAAAATTATCAAACATTATAGAAATAAAAAAATAGGAAAATGTTTCATGCATAAGTTTTTACTTATTCAATTTCTTTCTGTTTCTTCTAGAAAGGGACAAAGCGTTTTCTTGCTAAAATAGATGATTAATAGATTAATTTAAATGACATAAATGCTAGTGTTTAAATCTGGATGAATTTTAGATTCTTTTTATCTAAGAGTGAAATATCTCTAGCTACAGCAGGTCAGAGGTTTATCTTATATGTTTTCTGTTCAAGGAGAAGATATTCAACCCACTTAAATTCAAAGCCATTTAATTTTATAAATTTTGTTTTATGGGTCACATTGATGATTGGACAAATAATAAATGTGACCCATATATTAGAAACATTTTATATTTTCTTTCTGGTTCAGCACATCCCTGTCTTTAAAAAATCTTATTTACAATTCTTGACTTAAATCATAGGTAACTATCCATCTGATCTTAACATACTTCTATGCAACATAGACTTATAATTTTATTCCAGGCCTACCTAACACAATAAAAATTATCATAATAATTTGGAAAAAATATGTAACATCACAACATATAGATGGTAGGACTTCCCAAGTAGTCTAGTTGAAAAGCTACATGAACAATGACCAGGGCTGGTTTGGTCTCTAAAATTTAGAAATACCCATCACTCAGTCAGTACCTCCCTCCTACATTAGGTCTTGCCTGTCTCCCACAAGGCTATTTATTCCTAGGAAAAATAATGAGTCTTCGTGGGGAGTACAATGCTTAAAATGCAAAATACAATGCTTTAAAATGCTCTTAACCACATAAGGTTTAAAGTAACTCCTAAGTCTTTTAAATGGTTTTTTAATTGCTGGTATAGGAACAACATTAAATGATATGCTTTCTTGGGGTTTACTTATATATAACAACAAAAGACAGATGTAGAGAGTCTATATGTTGGAAAATAGAGAGAAAGGAAATTTTGGGAGACTGAGAAAGCAAGTTATAAGGTGTTTGTGAAATGTCTGATTGTTTGTTTTATCCTAAGATTGTCCCAAATGGAAAGGACCAGGATTTAAAAAATCAGGAGAGTTAAACCAAGTTGCAGAATGTTTGTGGTAAGTTGCAGAGTATCTGTGGTATGTTTGTTTGCATGTGGGATGAAGATGGGTTATTAACAGGGTGGAGGTTTCTAATAAGCCTACTGCTTGTATATTTCGAAAAGAAAAGTGCTAGAGTTCGGCAACAGGGGTGTACTATGATACAGTTTTTAAGCTATGTGATCAAATAGGATATCCATTGTCTTTAATATTACTCCTTTTGCAAAATTAAAAATTGCTGCTGGTTTAGGAGAAGAAATCGCCCTAAACGCAGCCTCAGTGGCTAATTTAACTACCTCAGTGACTCAAGTGGCCAGTGACACTGGACTAAATGTTAGAGAGATGCAAAGATCCTTAGACTCATTGGCACACATGGTTTTAGATCACAGATCAGCCCTCGATTATTTGCTAGCTGACCAAGGAGGAGTTTGTGCTATTGCAAATACTTCCTGTTGCATATATGTAAACTCCTCAGGAACAGTAAAAACTAGAACTGAGGCCATTCTAAAACAAGCTAAGTGGCTACAAGAACGGGATGCAAAATCTCTGTCAGCATAAATATGGAAACAGATCCAAAAATATGTTTCCATCCATTACCTCCTGGCTGCTGCCCTTTCTGGGCCATTTAATCAAGTTAATCGTCATTCTCATCCTTGGTCCATTTCTTCTTAACATGCTAACCAAGTTCATCTCTTCTGGTTTAGAAAAATTCAAGCTACAAATGGTCCTTCAAATGGAGCCTCACATGAATTTCCAAGCCCCAGTCTACTGTGGCCGTCTAGATTGCCCATCTCCAATGGGGTCCTAACTGCCGCTGCCCCCACAGCGCCCCCTTACAGCATGAAGTTACTAAGAGCGGTCGTCTCCCTATTTCCCTAACGGCAGTTAGGTTTCCTTATTTGGAAGGGGGATTGAAGAGATAGAAAGGTAATAGGCAGATAGGGAAGACGCCTCCGTAGAAGAAACTTAATTTCCTGAGGGGCAATGAATATCAGCTCTTCCAAGGATCAATGATAAGAAGGACCAAAGCTTCACAAAACCATCTATTTAGTAATCAACAAACCCAGGAGACATCACTGGAGCAAGTCTGACACTCCTACTGAAAACAGACCCTTCAAAGGATATGCAAATACCCTATGCAAATTCTGAGAGCTGTTTCCCAGAATTCCCAGAATCCCAAACTCACCACAACCAACAGAGGGAATGCAGACATATATAAACCCCTAGCGCAGTCACCAAGTCGGATTTCCCTCTCTGGGAACCCCTCCCCTTTGGGGAGCTTTTCTCTCTCTCGCAGGTCGCGTTAGCCTTGAGAGAAGGTGGAGTGCAACTTATGGCACAGGGCCCAGGCCCCACTCGGGTAGTGACCTGAAGGCCTCTGCTGGACATCAAGGCCAACCAGGGTCCCTAGGGGTGACCTGCACTTTTCTGGCAGATTGCGTGGAAGTTTGTTCTAAGCCTATCCAAGCTCCAAACCCTCGCCTACAAGGACAAGGCCTGTCCCAGCCCTTCATGCTCTTCCCAGTTCCTTCCACAGTGTGTGGCTGATGATCGGCACCATCACACTGCCCTTTAAATGATGAGCACTGTGACTATCTCATCACTGTCCCTCCACAAAGCTGGGCCAAGATCTCAGACATGAAGGAATGTAACAGGGTGTTATCACCTACTCTAAGCAAAGAGAGAGGGGATCCCTAGGACTGGAAATGTTGTATGTCTGAGAGGGGTCCTGGAGGGAAGGGGATACAGGAGGACCTGCATAATGCGGAGACAGCTAAAAACAACAGGTATCTGTCAGAGTAATCTCCCTGAGAAGGAAAAAAAAAGGGCTCTGCTCTTTTTGCATTCACCCCAGTCATACCAGTCTGATCAATGAGAAAGCATCTGCTATTAGGATCTAGACAGTTTTAAAAAGGGGAGGAAGACATATCCCCTGAAGATGGAGAAACAGGAACAGTGACATCATGCGCAAACGCACCAACCAGGGCCACAGAGTCTGGAGCCAGCCCTCTCCAGCAGGAGCTCTAGCTAGAAGAGGCCACAATGGGGGCTGACTTCACCATGGGCTACAGGCAGCTCTGCTGTGTGCTCCTCTGTTTCCTGGGGGCAGGTGAGTTTTGGGTACAAATGGGCTGTCCTTGAACACCAAGCATCTTCCCTTTGGCTTCAGGAAGAACCTAAGTCCTGGGCTTGGTCTGAATCTTGTCCCCTTCCCTCCACAGTCCACATGGACACCAGAATTACCCAGACACCCAGACATCTGGTTATGGGAACAACAAAGAGGAAGTCTTTGAAATGTGAGCACACTGCGGGCCATGATGCTATATACTGGTATAAACAGAAGGCAAAGGGCCTCCCTGAGCTCATGTTTTTCTACAACTTTAAGACACTTGTCAGAAATGAGACGGTGCCCAGTCGCTTCTCTCCTGAATACTCTGATGACGCTTATGTGTTTCTTCATGTGACTGCCTTGTGGCCTGAGGACTCGGCCCTCTATCTCTGTGCCAGCAGCAAAGGCACAGCCCCACAGAGTCACCTTATACCTATGCACAAACCTGTGACTGTGGGGGCAGCTCATATATCCTTTGAACATTGCCTGCAGGACCCCAGACAGAAGCTGTAAACCACAATACCACCTGCCATTTCACCCCAAGGGGCCTCTCTGTATGCTAAGCACATTTTCAGCATGGTGGGATTCTATCAATTGCATGAGACTGTGCTTTGTCAACTGATGAAAAGGTAAACACTTGGGATCCATTCCTATTGATGCCCTCTTATCCTGAAACAAAACAAGGGTTAGAGTTAGAGTTAGGATTAGGGTTAGGGTTAGTATTGGAAAATGCAAAGTTTAGTTTAAGAGTTCACAGGGTCTCTGAACCTTTGTCACATGTTGCACAGGACTGGAGGCTGAGACAGGATCCTGCTGTATATTCTGCTCTTGAGGGCCTGTGATGGTCCAGATTTCTCAGGATGCAAGTAGCTTCTTGTGTGGGAACTATTTCTACCCAGGCTAGGTGGCACTAAGCTTAGGTAACCAGAAAAAGGACTAACACGTGGGTCCAGGGCTGGAATCAGCTGCAAAAGACAGAGGGAGATCCATCCTGTGGTAAATAGGTTTGGAACTATGTGTTTCTTGTGTTGTTGTCTATTCTTTCATTTCTCTTTTTTCTCCTCAAGTTTACCATGAACCCACGTGCTAATCAAAGCCTAATTTGGCCCATTCAGTCTCTCTACACTTGTGGGCAGGAAGCCCAGTCCTGTCTGCTCCACCCATGCATCTGGGACTTAACTCAGTCTGTGATCTTTACCTTGCTCTGAAATGTGCTTGGTGTTTTCAGGTTTCAGCTCCTCTCTGGACTGTCCCTCCATACTGATACTTGCAGGGTTTTTTAGCCCTTCTTTGTCTACTTATTCCTGACATTTCAAATCAGCCGACTCATAGAGTCTCTGTATTGTGGCTTTGAACTACCCCTGAGGGAGGAAGGGAGATTCTCCTGTTCTATTCTAGTCTTGCACTTGGCTGGACTTTCCTGAAACCTGTGCTATCAGAGGGCCCCTCTCAGCAGCACCACTTGCACATTGCAGAATACTCTGTTAGCTTCTGTTCTTTTGGCACTGTGCCCATGGTGGCCCTCGGGGCCCTGCCCTTGTGGGGACCCCCTTCAGTCTGCGGGTCTAGGGCAAACTGTGAAATCATGGGATCTCCTGTTTGGGCTGCTAAGGATCAGAGCTCCAGCTGGGAATGGCTTCCCCCTGCCTGAGCCTTCTGTGGATAGAAGCCTCTTTTGCTGGACAGTTTTTGGTCTCCCAGGCATAGGTGATTCTTCACCGTGTTTGGAAAATTCCCATTTTATATTAGGTTACTAAGGGCAATTCCATTTTGTTTTATTTTTTTATTGGTGCATTGTAGTCATACATCTTAATGGAGTACAAGCTGGTAGAGGCATACATGCACAAGTCATTCATTTAGCCCTTCCCCAATTCCCACCCCATTCCCTTAGCCTCCCTCCTTGTGTTTGGCTTAGTGGTTGGTTCTGATGCTTGTGAATGTACATCATGTACATTAGGGAATTTTCTTCTTCCCATCTCCCATTCCCCTCAGGGTTTCTTATTTGATCATCTATAGTTTCTTCTTTGTCTAGAGTTCCTCCTATGACCCATTTTCTCCCTAGCTTCTGCATATTAGGGAGAACATCCAATTTTTTGCTTTTTGTGACTGACTATAATCTCACTTAGCATAATGTTTTCCATTTCCCTGTAAATGACATAATTTTATTCTTCTTTATGGCTGAGTAAAATTCTATTGTGTACATATCCCATAATTTTGTAATCCACTCATCTGTTAATGGACATCTTGGCTGGTGCTATAGTTTGGCAATGGTGAATTGTGCAGCTCTGAACATAGATGGTTACCTTTTCCTCTTTTGGTACCAACAGATCTCCTAAAAGGGAGTGAAGCTTCTGATTGACTTCTACAAGTTCCCTTCACAGAAGGCTGACTTTACAGGACTGATTCTCCGCTGAGATAACCAAAGGCACTGTCTCCACTCTGAAGAGCCAGCCAGTGCAGCAGGTGGACTGGGCCCTGTGTCGCTGTGCCAGCAGCTCAGCCTCCACCCTGCAAAGACACTTCCTATCCTTGCACAAACTCCACAACACAAACTCTTCCCAGGTCCCCAGCAGCCCTTCTTGCCCAGCAAGGGAAGGAAGTGTGGTGGGACTGGATATTTTACCTCGAAGTCTGAAACAGTAAATAGAAATAGGGATATATGTGGCCATGATGTTTGGGAATGTGTACAGACACCAGAGAACCTGGCCATGGAGGTCACTCAATAACATATACAGGAGCCTTTGAATGCTCTTTAGATTTGGGTTTTTTTTTCTTTTATTTAGCAAGACATTACTTCCATTTGTGCATGAACATCCACCTTCTAGAGGGAAGATGAGGGATTTTCAGGAACATATGATCATCCTGATGTCTCAGAAGAAGACCAAATCATTGGGTGATTCATGTCACAGGGGCCAGTCTTACCCAGTAACAGAACTCTCCTTCGTGCTATGAAGTCAGCAACTCTTCTAGGGAAGGTTGCTGGGGCATTAGAACAGAAGAACATGTGGAGGAGATATACACTTTCATGTTTTTAAGGTGATCATATCATTTATCACAAAAGGTGGCACACTTTGGGGGATGCTGGGGATGCTGCTAATAATACTCAGGCAACAAATATAAAATAGGTTATATTTTCTTTTCTGTGTCCCAGTCCTTCAAACCTGGAGCTTCCTCTCAAAGTCTTGACTAGATAAAGGCTTAGCTTGGCTTCCATCCTGCTTCGGAATCAAGCTTCCCTCCTGTATGCCCTTTACTTCTTGGAGACAGGTGTTCTGGAGCACAGAGGGGAGAATCCTGGCTCTAAGCCCCTTGCTAATTTCCTTCATCAAAATGTCCTCAAACGAAGAAAAATGCCTCCATGACCCTTTTTCTTATCTTAAAAAGCAAGCAGTGAGCTTAAGGTATGTCTCCAATGTGTTAGAGCTGTTTTACTTTCTCTCTCTCTCTCTCTCTCTCTCTCTCTCTCTCTCTGCCACTCACTCTCCCTGTGTGTGTGTGTTTAGATGGTGAAAAAGTTCCTAATTTAAATACATTTAAGTATAAAATAGTTTAATTGGCAAGATGGTAAAATAGTTTCTAATTTAAATATGAAACATTTCTGGAAATTCTGGAAGACTTCAGCAGAGATTTTTTTAAAATACCACAGCCTAAGTATCTTAAGGAACAAATTTATTTCTCACATTCAGGAATATAGAAGTCTAAGGTCAGGTGCCCTGTGCTCAGGCTGTTGGGAGGCTTTTTGCTGCTTAGCAGACAGCCATCTTCTGCCTGTCTCCTCCCATGGCAGACATCAAGATAGCTATTGTCTTTTTTCTTAAGGACATTTCCTCTTATTGGAACAGGCCTCATCCTTATAAGCACATTTGTCATTAATTATCTTCAAAAAGGCCTTATCTCCAAATATAGTCACATTGTAGGAGGACTTATAAAAATAAATCTTGGAGGAACTCAATACATTTAGTCATAAAAAAATTTTTTTTTGCTTTGTGCCCAATGGACCATGTGGGGACTCTATGACACCAGGGAGTGTCAAATGTCTGTGGAAGGAGCCACAGGTAACTGCCAAGGACATGAAGTGCTAGGCTAGGGAAAAGCCTTGTTTGATGATTCACTCACTAGTAACTGTGATGACATGTTCATGAATTTATAGGTGTACTGCACTATCAAGAAGCCATGAACTTAGCTCTCTTAGAGCTAAGCTTAAAGAGTAGGTAAAGATTTGGTGCTAAACTGGGACAGCACGAATGCCTTGGGAAAGTACAGTCAGAGGAACAAGTGCCTCCAAGGAGGCACTGCTTCTGACCAGTTATCAGCTCAGCAGTTCTCTGACTCTACCTCTGAGCTTAGCTTGAGCACCTTGGAGCTGGAGGACACAGCATTGTATCTCTGTGCCAGGATCTTTGCACAGCCCTGCAGAATCACCAGTGTTCTTTGCACAAACCTCTTGCTCAGTGTACAGCAACCTGAAAACTGACATATCTAGGAGGACATAGGGATGGTACAGGAAATAAATACAGTTTCTTTTCTCTGTGAAGTGAAACCTCAGGCTTCCCTGTAATTCAGACAAAGGAACTCTTGGCAGAAGACATGTTACTTTATTAATTCATTTCAAAATCAGCTAGCTTCTTTGCTAGACATTTGGTACCATAAGGTCAGAGGAGGAGTTATTTATATCCAGCTCTCTCTTTTGTGAGTAGGAAATTACATTTTGAGATCAAGCTATGATGATAATATTGTAGTGTAGATGGCAAAAATCACAGAGGCTAGTTTATATAATAGAATGAGAAAATTAAAATTGAGAGAAAGTAAAAAGAAGTAGAACATAATTAGAGATGGTTGAAATCAGAGACAGAAGGTGACACAATGTGGTATCCTAGGCACAGGATATCTCTCTCTCTTTCTCTCTCTCTCTCTCTCTCTCTCTCTCTCTCTCTCTCTCTCTCTCTCTCTCTCCTTTCAAACTCCTCAAGACCCAGAATATATAGAGCAAAGCCTTGTGACAACTGGCATCACCTAGCAGACAGTCTCAGTTGGGGACGTTACCACAAATCCAGTTGTCTGATGTGAGAAGCCTGAAGTTGATTATATCATCTTGCTTCTTTAGTTCTGGTCCAATCTCATCTTCTGAGGGTGCTCTCAGCTGCTTCCCAAAACAGAGAGGGATCCATGTGACCACTGGTCATAAACATACAATGACTCTGTAGTTCCCCCCAGACAAATTCTATTCCTGGGGACAGTGTTCTGTCAATCACTGTCCATCTCCAAGGACTTTCTGTAACCAAACATCTCTTTTCTCCATTTCTTAAAAATTAGCAGCGTCATGCATCCTGTGTGTATATGTGTAAAATTGTTTTTTCTAGGGCTTGGAAAGCTCCCTCCTCCTCAGACCCTGAAGACAATGCTCATCTACATTCAGGACAGGCTTGGAACTGCCTTTTACCCTCTCTTCTTAGGCTGACATCCTCCATCACTGCACTTTCTGTCTATATTGCCTTTATTTTTTCAGGACAAGCCAAGGGTATAATTGACACATTTTTTTGTTTTGTTTTGAAGAAAGTTAATCCCCACTTCTATGGTCCTTGGAGCACTATTAATGACTCTTGTCCCTTCTCCACTTACTGAGCATGTAATGAACTGACATTATAGTCACCTTGGTTTTCCATATAACCACTGCAATGTCCTGAGCCACCGTGCTGTTGCAGTCGGGTTGATGACTAGTCCTATGAAGTCTCCTAACTCTATCTAAAGCTGGAATTTTCCAATGTTATTCTAGAACAAAGAATACTACCTTAGTTTCATGATCCTATAACAAAAGAATTATCCTATAACCACACTTTTTCACCACTCCATGTTTAGGAACATCGTGAAGCTGGAAACATCATCAAAGATACTCAGAAGTGAACCTAAAGACTGAGAGACAAAATTAGTAGTGCTTGGTAATAAAATGTTACCATCCTTGCCAATTAAATAACTGTGTATACCCAGACTTGGTGATACACACCTGCAATCCCACTACTTGGAAGGTTGAAACAAGAGAATAGCAGACTTGAGGTCAGATTTAGCAACTCAGAAATACCCTGTTTCAAAATTTTAAAAATTAAAGAAAATTCTGGGGTACAGTTCAGAGATAGAATGATCCTGGGTTCAATTACCAGTATTAAAAACTAAACTAAACAAAGCAACAAACTCATGTATTATGTGATACACACACACACACACACACACACACACACACACACACGTGTGTGTGTGTGTGTGTGTGTGTGTGTGTGTGTGTGTGTATAATAGAAAGTCATAAAAAGGGTGCACGTGAGGGGATGAGGAATTGGGGATCTCTGCTCCTATTGAGTCAATCATAAGTACAGCTGATGCTCAGTAGCTGGGACTCCAAGTGACTGTGAGCCACTTGGGGGCGCTGTGGCTCCACAGTGCCCCAGGGAACCCTGGGAGGAGGCCTGGGAGAGCAGAGCTGGGGGGAATGCTTGGATTCCTGCTTGGATGAGCAAGGTGGTTTAAGTTTGCTTAGTGGGTCCCAGAGACTTCAACTTAAAAACGGATTAGTCACTGTCCAGAAAAGAGTAGGGTTGCCATGGAGGCAAAATATGTGCACAAACAAGGGGGACCCTGGCTACTGCAAGGGCAATGGAAGGTGAAGAGGTGGGAGACCAGTGTCAGCCATGGGCAGGGAAAGCACCATGGAAGGAAGAGCGTAAATGGCTGGCCCTGAGCTGGGTACACACCCTGCCCCCCTGCCAGCTGAAGGGCTGTGCAGGGCAGGAAGGGTGCAGTTGGACACAACCTGGTCTTGCTACTGGGCCAGACCAGAGACTCAGGGACCAGAGTTTCAGAAACTTGCACTGTTTTCTCCTGGTACCACATGGCTGAAAAGGGACACTTTGGGTTTCTGACCCCATCATGGACTCCAAGCTCCTGTGTGCCCCCTTTGTATCCTAGGAAGAGGTGAGCCCTGGACACAGCCTCAGATTTGTGTTTACCATCCCTGAAACACAAGGCTACTGGGAGGGCTGCAGCAGGAGGCTCCCTTCTGGATTCTTCCCTGAGATTCTGTCTTCTAAGACACAGGCCCTGAGGATTTTGTAGTGATGCAAGCCCCAAAACATCTGACCAAAACCAAAGGACAGTGAGGGACCCTGAGATGCTCCCTTTTCTCTGGGCACCTCTCTGTGTTCTGCTACCAACAGAGCCTAGGCCAGGGCCCCCAGTTCCTCTCTAAATATTATAATGGTGGACGGAGAGAATAAAAATGTCTCTGGCTTCTCAGCATAGCAGTTCTGTGACTATTGCTCTGAGCTCAACTTGAGCTCCTTGGAGTTGGAGGACTTGGCTCCATTTCTCTGTGCCAAATATTCCTGCCTCTGTTCAGAAAGAGACCAGGAGGGTGAAGTGGCCAGCCAGTCTGGCTCAGGCCCAGGGAGGTAGGCAGCCTGTTCTAAACACGCACAGCTGGTAACAGTGGCTTCTATCTGTGCACTAATGGCCCAGTCAAGTGGACATATTACACCATGTTCAGGGATGTATAAACATTCAATAAGCATGGAATGCTTAACATAAAATAGTAATACACACCGTGATTCCCTTTTCTGATCGCAGCCTCTTATAGCACTCCCCTCTGCAAAGGCAACTACAAGTACATTTTGTGGACTTATTTTATAGCTGAAGACTCCACAGTCACAGAAATGGAAACAAGTATGGTTCATGACCCATTTAATGATATTAAATGTAGAATGTAGCATACATGCCTAGGCAGACCACAAAGTCCCTCATGCCCCCTCAATACAACTTTCCATCCCTAATCATCAATACTAAAATTTCTATTGCTATGGAGTAGTATTGATGAGGCAAAAGAAATATTTAGATAACTAAACGCACTGAATTGATGAACTATATCATCATTTAAATATAATAAACTACAAACCATTTCACGAATAAGTTAATGAAAACCTGTAAGACTGTGAAAATTCAGACACATTCATTCCATCCTAACCTACTGACTTGCATATTTTTCTAGATCTGCCCTTGGAAAGGGGCGTGGCCCCTCAAGACAGAAAGGCTCTGGGGCCCAGGCAGGGGCAGGGTGGACTCACAATGGTGCCTCTGAGAGCCTAGGTCCTTCCTATTTCTCCAGCAGAGGTCCCAGAAGATCACTTTGCTCTGCCCAGCTCCTGCCATGAGCCTTGGCCTTCTGTGCTGTGTGGCCTTTTTCATCCTAGGGGCAGGTATGTCCTGGACAGTAACCCATAAAGGATTTCAGGGTCACAGCTTCCAACCTGTGGTTAGGACTGCGGTGTCACCTTTTCCTCCTTCTCTCCAGGCACAGTGAATGCTGGAATCACTCAGACTCCCAAATCCCAGCTCCTGAAGACAGGACAGAACGTGACACTGAAATGTACCCAGGACATGAGCCAGGACAACATGTTCTGGTATCGCCAGGACCCAGGCCTGGGGCTGAGCCTGATCCATTACTCATATACTGTTGGCAGCACTGAGAAAGGAGATGTCCCTGATGGCTACAGTGTCTCCAGGTCAAAGAAAGAAGACTTCCTCCTTACCCTGGAGTCTGCTAACCTTGCCCAGACATCTGTGTACCTCTGTGCCTGCAGTGAATACACAGTGCTATACGACAGCTTCCTCTCTGCACAGAAAGGCAGGAGAGGCGCTGCTCCCATGTCAGTGGCTTCCTGGCAGTATGCTCAGCATTGGGCACATTGGATGGAACTCCAGGGAGCCAGGTAGGGAAACCATAATGTGTGCTGAGCTGCCTCCCCAGACAATCCCAGCCAGGCATGGATTTTACCCTGCCTCAGATGTCTCCTCTGTTGCTTCCTGGTCACTGGTCTGTGCTACCCTTTTGGGATGGGGACTATGCTCACCAAATCTGACTTTTCTATCCATGGGTTCGAGTCTAAAGCTTCCAGGATGGAATGTGGTGTATGATCCAGACCCACCTGCACTCCCGGGTCTCCCCAGCACCCCACTGCCTTTCTCTGTAGGTGTTCATCCCCCATTCCTATCATGTTGTGCTCTCTGCTTTGCCCACCAGCCCTAAGTGGACAGTTGCCTCGTAGGGCACTGCTGGGGCTTTGCATCTCCCACCTATCTCCTGTCTTTTCTCCAGCCTTGCTGTCAGCCCTTCATCCATTTCTATTGCTGTGGAGGCAAATAGAAATATCCTTTATCTGTGAGGAAAAAGAAATATTTAGATAACTAAACCTAGTGAATTAAAGAATAATTATATCAATATAAGAATAAAATACACATTGACCTACCAGCTATTTTTTCTAAACACTTAAGAAAAGTTTAAGACTTGTGTCAACTTAGAAAAAAATGTGTAAATGTCATTCTAAGCTGCTTGCCTGTACATTTATCTAGCTCTAACCTTCTGGGGAAGGGGAGGAGCCTTTCATGACAGGAAGGCTCTGGGACCCAGGGAGGGAGAGGGAGGACTCACAATGATGCCTCTGAGAGCCTCCTTCCTGCTTTTCTAACACAAGAATCCAGGAGACCCTCTACTGTGCCAAGCTCCTGCAAATATCATTAGCTTTCTATGCTGTGTGACCTTTTATCTCCTGGGGAAAGATGCCACATGATATTTTAGGGTCCAAGCTCCAAGCCTGTGCTTAGGAGTATGAAATCAGTTTTCTCTCCTTTTCTATAGGTCTGGCAGATGCTGGAATCACTCAAACTGCCAAACCCCAGGTCCTGAAGGAAGGACAGAGTGCCACATTGAGATGTGCCCAGGATCTGGACCACAACAACATGTACTGGTATTGGCAGGATCCAGGGCTGGGGCTGAGGCTGATCCATTACTCATATACTGTTGGTGACACTGAGAAAAAAGACGTCTCTGATGGGCACAGTGTCTCTAGGTCAAAGAAAGAACTTCCTCCTCACTCTGGAGTTTGCCACCCTCGCTCAGACATCTGTGTGCCTCTGGGCTCGCAGTGAATACACAGTGCTGCCTCCTCTCTGCACAGAAAGGCAGGGGAGGTGCTGTGCCCTGACTTGGTGGCTGCCTGGGCAGGATGCTCAGCACTGAGAATATTGGAACTCCAGGAGGCCATGCATTTGAACCTCAGTTGTGCTGCGGTACTTCTCCAGACAATCCCAGGTAGCCCTGGACCTCCCTGACTTAGCTGTCTTCTCTGTTGCTTCATGGTCATCCTTCTGGGTTGTGCTTTTTGGGTGTGGACTGTCCTTCCCCAACCCTGATTTTCCTCATGATGGTCTTGAGTCTAAAGCTTACATGAAGGAATGTGGATTGTGATTTGCCTCCACCAGGATTCCTAGCTCTTCCTGGCACCAAGCGGCCTTCTCTCTCTAGACTTTCTCTCCTTCCCAGTCCTGATCTCCTGAGTTCTTTGCTCTACACACTGTTCCCACATGGACAGCTGCCCTCTAGGACACTGCATTTTTTTCTACACACTTTCTTCCTTTCTCTTCTCCAGACTCCCTGCCAGCCCCTCATCCAAGCCTGGTTCTTCTTGTCCCAGAGACATCAAATGTCACCTCTGTTTGTCCATGGAGCCTTTTTCCTTGTAAAGGCAACAGCCTACTCAAGCTTCAGATCTCAGCCATCCTCTGCCTGAGGGACCTATTTCCATATGTACCTGCTGAGGTCAATTCCCCTCTTATGAGTTCTTAAGGTATTACATGCCTGTTAATCACAAAACAATCCACCACAATTGGAATTTTCCCAATATTTTGCTAATTATTGTTCTTGCTTATTATATTTTAACCTCTATGAGGACAGGGGCTGTGGGTTACCCTCATCTCCAAGAGCCCACCTCAGTGAGCCCAGTCCATGCAGAAGGGATGCTTGATTGGTCCTCTGTCAAACGTACCCTAGATCCCCCTTCCCCTGGCAGAGGTCTAGCATGAACTATGAGACATTATATCCCGCTGAATGCTGGGGCCAGCTGGGTCTTGGAGTTGATGGGCAATCTCTGTTCTCAGTTTCCAGAACTGGCTCAAAGCTTCCTTTTGTGGCGGTAGCATCAGACTACCTCTAGGTTTCTATTTTCTTTTTCAGCCTCTTTCTCCACAAAATATCTAATCAGATCAGAAAGCCACTTCCAGAACTCTCTCCTTAAAGTTGTCTTTCCATGAAACCACTCTGATACCAATGACTCTTTTAAGATTTATTAATGAAACAAGTCAGTGGAAGCATTAGCAGAAGAGGGGATTTAGCATGATAATCAAGCCTCTACCAATGTGAAATAATAGGTCTGGAAAAGAGACTGACAAGGTCAGAACAAAGGCTATAGTCTGATTTCTTCCATCTATGATGTGGGAGCTGAGGACAGTGATACATGGGGAAGGGAGTCAGAGGTGCCTAGATGCCTGATAGGACCTGAACGGGAGCAGCTGAAGTCATAAAAACCTGCCTCTGGGGAAACTGTTGCCTTGGTGTCTCCATAGGACCACAGCCAAATTCCCTGGGGTAAACCTGGCTGGTAATGTTGATCAATATTTGAGAAGATAAAACTAGTCCAAGTTCAGGAGAGAACTTTCTTGGTCTGTTGCAACTTCTGGGTCTGTTTATCACTGTCTCTCACTGTCTGATCACAGTCACCTTCCAAGTGTAAAGGTCTGTTTCACTTCTATGTTCTAAATTACACATAATCACCTCATTGACCATGTCTAATGAGAACGATCTGAAAATGCAGTTTGCAGGCTAGGTGACTTCACATAACAGCATCTTTCATTGAGTGGGGGAAGTGGCTTCTCCCAGAAAGGTCATCTGTTTACACACCTGTCTCCTCTCAGTCCTGCTGTGTTCTCCAGGCTTCTCATCTTCTGAATCCACCTCTGTTCCTAGATACTCTGGAGACAACCAGGATGTATCTATTCTAGGTTTTTTTTTTCATGACTGTATTTATAGTTATCCTCCCACTCAATAGCATAACTGTCTCTTGCTTCTATCTTTTTCTTAATGAGCCCTTATGTTTCTGAAGTCTGGCAAAGCAGGTTTAACTCATGATTAATGTGACTTCTTTTTGGGGGGAGTAGGGTACTATAAATTGAACCCAAGGTCATACTGCCTCTGAGCCACACCAACAGTTTATTTTATTTGTGAACAAGGTCTGGGTAAGTTGCTGAGGCTAGCCTCTAGGTTATCCTTCTATTAGATTTTAATTGCATCTATTAATCCTTCTATTAGATTTTAATTACATATGACTTCAAGAAAACAAAATAGTCTTTTAACTGTAATCTAGAACTAAGGAATAAAATGAGTACTGCCCTAGACAAGTCTTTGATGTTAGGACTTAGGTCATGGTGGATTTTTACATTTTAGCTCCAAGATATTCATTCCAGGGTGTAGAAAGAGTTAAGGGGTCTCTTTGTATATGAGCTGGTCTACTTGGGGTTTGTAAAGGCATTTCCTGAACAAACATGGAAGCAGCCAACTGTGCAATCCACTTTGCGGGATTGGAAAGCACAGAGCCCGAAGGAGAAAGCACAGAGCCAGAGTGAAAAGTGTAGAGTCCAGGGCCAGAAAATACAGAACCCTGTGCTTACATGAAACTCATTTACAGTGATACCCACTGCCCTATCACCTGAGCACAAAGCAGTGAGAGGTGAGAGAAGGGCAAAAACACTCAAAAAGTGGATCCAAAAACTGACAATAGGTTACGGAGAAAATGAGAGTATTGGAGCATGTCCCAGAACCTACCACAGTGAACAGATACTAAACAGGTTATACATGTAGGTGTGTGTGTATGGGGGGTGTAGTGCTTTAAATTTTGTTTTTTTTCTCCTCACTGTCCTTAGTTTTTTCTTTCTTTTTCCCCCTTTTTTGGTTGCTTTTGTCTTTGATTTGCTCTTGTTATTATTGTTAGTTTTTATTGCTTGCTTTACCATTTTATGCATGTTTGCTCCCTCCCCCATTCCTTTTACAAGCTTCCTCCCTCTTCCATCTACTCTTTTCTCTCAAAACTTTTTTGTCTCTTTCTGTATCTCCTTGTTTTCTTTGTTTTATTTTCAAGCTATTTTACATCTCCATATCTAAATACTCTATACTAGCTACAAGAATCTATATATATATATATATATATATATATATATATATATATATATTCTCTCATCTCAATCAGACACTACCTTATTATACTTAAACTCTTACTCAAATTAATCATATCCTCTACTTAACCCTGTGTATGATCACCCCAGCTGTTCCCCTCAGCTAATCCTCACCATTGAAAACAACACTACTTACCCATGCATGTACCTGTTTTTACCTCTAAATCTCTATGGCTAAGATTTGATCAGACAGGAAAGGACAACCAGAAAATAAAGATAAAAGAACTAGAACCAATAGAAGAAAATGCACAACAGAATGCACATCCAGGTTTAAAATCTCATAGGTCACAAACTATTCTGCCACAATGTTATGGTTTAAACTGTTATGATTTGAGGAACTGTTCCTGGGGACCTCTGTTAGGCTCCTGGAAACTGTTCCCATAAATGCGGGTCCTTGTCCAGAACTAGGATAAATATACACTAGTCCAAACTCTTGCTGAAAACTTAAATGAGTTTATTATTACAAAGATAGAAATACAGAAGATGGTTACAGACCTATACCATCCCAGGATAGTATAGTGGGGTGGCCCAAAAGGAAGTTACCAGTGTTTAAACTATTACAGTTATAACTGTTATGGAGCCATTAGAAAGAGGAAAAGATAGAGCTTAGAATATAGCACTACACCACAGAGTGACATAGTGGAATGACCCAAAATGAAGTCACCAACAATTCCTGGATACAGAGTATTTTATAACCAGTCTTCTGATGCACCTAGACCCACCCTTTATCCGAGGCAGGGGGGCAGGTCTTTTGATAGACCAGCTCTGTCTCTGGCACAGACACCCATGTCTTTTGTTAAACTTCAAAATGTGTTAAGTTGCTTATTGGGAATCTGGGACCCCCCCCCCCATACTTGAGGAAGTTTGCTTCTCTTAGAAATGTAAAAAGACCATAGGCTTTTGGGCTTCTTCTATTCTCTTTCTAATTACTCTTGGCACCTGGAAATCTGCAGCTCTTTCCTTGAAGCTCCTGGATTTTTACTACCAAAGATATATTTTGATAATTGAAAATATTTCCTAATACTGGTACATTAATACATGTTGATGCCTCTTCCCAATATTGGTACACACACCACTAAGCTGACTCTTTTATAAAGGTAGTGGCAGACAGACTACTTGACCTTAACAAATGAAACCCATCAATGCCACAATAACAGCAAACAGAAGGAACCCCAGAGCAACTCAGTATTGACAATCCACAGGTAGAACAACAGTGATGTGATAGCAGACAGTCATTCACAGAGTGAGTGGCAGCTGGGAACATATCTCCTAACAGCAATCTAGAAAAGCACCTATCAACAACGACTCACAAAGAGAAGAAGATACCAAGACAACAGAAACACAAACCCAAGAATTCTGAAAATATGAGAATGAGGAACAGTGAGGAAATAAGGGAAATCACAAAACCAACCTGCAAGAATAATTCTGAACCTGATCGTCAATAAGATGAAAGGCCTCACAGTAAGTGTACAGAAAATAAAAGAGGAAATTGAGACATTAAGAAAGAAGCAGAAAGAGCCAAGTGTAGTGGCACATGCTTGTAATCCCAGCATTCAGGATGCTGAGACCCAAGGATCATGGTTCGTGGACAGCCTCAACTACTTAGTGAGACCCTCCTCAACTGAACTAGACCCTGTTTCAAAATAAATAATAAAATATAGGGCAGGAGGTGTAGCTTGGAGGTTGAATGACCCTGGTTCCATCCCCAGACCAGAAAGGAAGAAAGAAAGAAAGAAAGAAAGAAAGAAAGAAAGAAAGAATCAGAAAGAGGCCTGGAATGAAATGAAAATAGCAATAGAAATAAATTCTGAAAGATTAGATTAAATAGAAAATAGAATATCATTATTAGAAGACAGTTCATTCAAAACCAAAAGCACAATCAACAGTATACAAAAGACATTACAATAACATAACCTAAACATTCAAGAACTATTGGATAATATGAAACACCCTAACTTATGGATAAATGACAATGAAGAGGGATAAAAGCACAGACCAAGGCTATCAGTAATCTCTTCATAGAAATAATTTTAGAGAATTATCCAAGCATGAAAGAGATTTGGAAATCCACATACAGAAGAAATACAGAACATTGTTAAGACAAGATCAAACAAGGACTTCCTCATGTCATGTAATAATAAAAATGACCAACTTAGCCGGCCGTGGTGGTGCATGCTTGTAATCCCCACGCTTGGGAGGTGGAGACAGGAGGATCACGCAGGTTCGAAGCCAGCTGCACTGGCTTCAGAGACCCTGTTTCCAAATAACAAAGTATAAAAATAGGTACTGGGAGTGTAGCCCAGAGGTAGAAGGGTTTCCGGGAACCCCAGTATCACATACACACACACACAAAAGATCAACTTAGATGCTAGGGAGAGAATCTTAAAAATAGTGAAAACAAAAGAATGGATGACATTCGGGGCAAAACAATAAAATCACTCCAGACTTTCAAAGGAACTCAAGTAGGAAAAGAAAAATTTAAATTATTCTTGTTTACAGGCAACATGATCTTATATCTAGAAGACCCAAAAAACTCAACCAAAAGACTTCTGGAGCTATTTAACCAATTCAGCAAAGTGGCGGTATACAAAATCAACCTAAAGAAAACAGTTGCTTTTCTATATGCCAACAATGAATCCATGAAGAAAGAAATAAAGAAAACAATTCCATTCACAATAACCTCAAAACCAATAAAATACTTAGGAATAAACCTAACAAAGATGCAAAAGACTATAATGAAAACTATAAAACATTAAAGAAAGAAATTGAAGAAGACCTTGGAAGATGGAAAGATCTCCCTTGCTAATGGATAGGCAGAATAAATGTCGTAAAACTGGTAATTCTGACAAAAGTTATCTACAGCTTCAATGAAATTCCTATCAAAATACCAATGACATTCTTTATAGACCAAAAAAAAAAAAACAGTCATGAATTTCATATGGAGAAACAAAGGACCCAGAACAGCCAAAGCAATTTTCAGCAATAAGAACCGTGCAATTCCAGACTTCAAATTATACTACAGAGCAATAGTAGTTAAAACAGCATGGTACTGGCACAAAATAGGCACATAGACCAGTGGAACAGAATAGAAGATACAGAAAGAAACCCACACACCTATAGTCAATTGATCTTTGACAAAGAGGTCAAACTCATACTCTAGAGAAAAGACAGCCTTTTCAACAAATGGTGCTGGGAGACCTGGATATCCATTTGTAGAAAGATGGAACTAAAACCTTACCTCTCACCATGCACAGGGATCAACTTGAGATGAATCAAAGACTTGGAAATCAGACCAGAGACTATGAAACTATTAGAGAATGGCATATGTTCAACACTCCAACATATAGGCACAGGTGGTAACTTCCTCAATAAGACCTCCAAAGTTCAGGAAATTAAAACAGGAATTAACAAATGGGATATCATCAAACTAAAAAGTTTCTACTCATCAGAGGAAATCATCAAGAATCTAAAGAGAAAGCCCACAGAGAAGGGAGAAGATTTCTACCATCTACCCCTCTGATAGAGGAGGGCTAATATCCAGAATTCACAAAGAGCTCAAAAGAATTTACACTAGCAAAACAACAATAAATAGGCAATTTAATTAAATAGACACTTCACAAAAGAAGAGATAATAGATAAATTAAAAATGTTCAACATCATTAGTAATTAGAGAGATACAAATCAAAACTACACTGAGATTTCATATAAACCCAATTAGAGTGGCAAGCATAAAGAAGTCAAACAACAACAAATTCTGGCAAGGATGTAGGGAAAGAGGAACTCTTTTATACTGTTGGTGGGAGTGCAAACTAGTTCAGCCACTATGGAGATCAGTGTGGAGGTTCCTTAGAAAACTGGGAATGGGCCCACCATATGATCCAGCTTTACCACTACTGGGTATCTTTTCAAAGAGGTTGAAGTCAGAGAACTACAGTAACATATGAATGAATACCCATGTTTATAGCAGCATAATTCATAATAGCTAAAATATGGAACCAAACTCAGTCTCCATCAACAGATGAATGAATTGAAAAAATATGGGAAATACACACAATGTAATTCTATTCAGCAAAAAAAAATCATGTCATTCACAAGAAGATGGGAAGATCTGGAGAACATTATGTGAAGTGAGATCAGCCAAGCACAGAAAGAGAAGGGAAATATGTTATCTCTAATATGCCCAAACTAGGGAGATTTAGAAATACCATGGGGACTCTAGATAATGGAGGGGAAAACTCAGTGAAGCCAGAAAGGAAACGTAGGGGATGAAGAAGGCTGAGGTGTATTAATAGAAAAGCAACATGTGACTATGCAGGTGAATATAACATTGTTAACCTAGATGCCCAGTATGGGGAGGAAGGAAAAGGGGGAATGGGGAGGAGAAGGAGGTGCACCAAGTACTATGTGAATATATGTCATTGCCCATACTATGATGTGAGACTAGAGTCCACCAATAAAAAAATGAAAATAAAAATAAATACAATAAAACACTGCATATTCATTAACCGGAATTAGTGTAATGTCTGCAAACAAAATAATGATAGCCTAGGCATTTTCAGAAGCTTAAGTGGTTAAAAAAAAGAGAGAATGTCCATAGATTTATAGTTGGTTGCATTTAACATATCTATATAAAATATGGATATTTATAGATATCTATAGATGTAGATATAGATATGAGTTGGATATAGATATTTCCTCTTGTTTCCTTTTTAAAGAAAATCAGGATAGGAGACCTGTATTCAGATAGCCCTGTGGTTGCAAACGAGTATCCAGGTATTAATTTTTTTATAAGAGGTGTTTAATTATGTAAATCATGTGATTTTGAGTTTGTGAGTATTGACAGAGGAAATGATGTCACTGTTAGAACTGCCATGTGGTGACAAGAAACAGCCCTCCTCCTCTGCGGCTGCTCACATGCACCCTGCCCTGGTGAAACTCCCTCCTGTAGCCATGCCATGGGCACCAGGCTCCTCTGCTGAGAAGCCCTTCATCTTCAGGAAACTGGTGAATCCTTAGAACACCAAGCATTTTCTTTATATGTGTATGTATACAAAAGTGTGCATACACATTCATGTGTGTGTACGTATGTGCATGCATGTATATGTGTTTATGTGAGTGATGACTTTAACTGTTTTCCTGATTTCATCCTTAACTTCTGTCTCCACAAATCACACCAGTGCTGGGGTCTCCCAGTAGCCCAGGCACAGGGTTACAGAGAAGGGACAGAATGTAACTTTCAGGTGTGATCCAATTTCTGAGTATAATGCTCTTTATTGGCACCAAAAGACCATAGGAAAGGCCCAGAGTTTCTGACATATTTCCAGTGTAAATTTCATCAGACCCATCACAGATAGTAAGTGGTTCTCTACTAAGGGGCCTGAGGGATTCTCCTCCACTCTGAAGATCCAGCCCACAGAGCAGGGGCACTCAGCCACATCCTGTGCCGGATGCTTAGCTGCAGTGTGGCTTGGGCTTCTCCTTCCTGCTCCAAAACCTCATCCTTCTTTCCTTGATGCTTCTAGATCCCCTAAAGAGAGGCCTTTCTACTCCACAAGATAAGGAACTAGATTTGGGCATCAGTAGTCCTTGGAGTGGAAAGAGACCACGGAAGAACTCCTGAAGCACTATGGCTGTAGTAAGTGTTGGTGAATGATAGCAGTCCTGTCTGGTTGGGTTGTAGATCTCCTATGGGCCAGCTCAATGCTACAGGGCAAGAACTGGATGTCTTAGCATGGGTCTTCTGGGTGGGAACAGAGGACCTCAGTGTTACAGGAATATGTTACAGGTCATGGGTCACAACCACCAGCCTGGGTCCTGAGACAAGAACTCCCCCTACCCTGCATTTCAAAGGTCTGAGCTTACAACCTCAAGCCGTTTCTTCCTTTAGAAGTCTCTTCCATCCTGCCACATTGGATGTTTTCTGCAATATAGAGTCGAGTATGTTTTCCTTTTGGAAGCAATGCTCTTTGCTAGTTTTGTGAATCTTAGTTGATAAACACACTATCTATAATAGTATTATTTCACCTGCCTAGTTTAAGCTATTCATTTTCTTCACATAGCTTTCATTTACTATTTCACCCATCCTGACAGATGGACAAAAGCTCGCTTACTCTTCTATTCCAGTATCATCTTATTCCTTTAGTAAGTCAGATTTACTGGGACTCAGTGTTTTAATTGCTACCCTAGTCTTTTGACTTGAAATGATTTCTCCAAGGCTTTTAAATAAAAAGGGGACATTTAAAAATAATGATGCCTCTGCTCTTTTTATTTATTATAAAGTATTATATATTAATTGGGATAAATACAAATATTACTGTAATAAAGTTATCAGCCTATGTGTGAATGAAGCAGCTGTTTGTATCTATGAAATCTAAAGCCATGTTCAGAACTATATAATTATGGATCCTGGGTTTCTGCTCTAGGCCTTATGCTCTTTATTGGTAACTCTGGGACAACCCAATTCTCCAAGCCTAGGACTGAATATCACTAATCTAGACCAGACAGTAGAGTCCTTACACAGCATATCAAAGGTGGTTCATTTCTCCCTAGTCCACTTAATAGAAATTATGGTGGCTTAGTACACCACATTTCTTTCTGAATAAATAATTGCCTTAGAAAAGAGTTGCCCTGGCTCTTTTATAATGGTGACATTATCAAGCACTCCTTGTTTTGTTTCACTGTGTCCTCCGAGAGTGAGCAAAATCAGGAGAATGGCAGGAATTTCTTGTCCCTCAAATGCCAGTCTAGGAACTTTTGTGATAGACCTCGCTGTCAATTTTATCTCCACATGACCTCTGGGACTTAATTCTGTGACTTACACTTAGGTTTAAAAAGAACAGAACACAGACTCAGTTGTAGATACTGGGCCATAATATTTGTGATTGTAGAATGTGGACTCCCTAGTTTCCTTTGAAATATATTATAGAATTTTCTTTTTTATTCTCTAGTCTCACCCATTCAGATGGAAATTTTTTTGTGTTTATGTTGTATATGGAGCTTGGGAAATTGTTCATGGTGCAATTATATCCAGAAATCATTTACATTGCATAACCGTTCTGTTCAGAGAAAACCCATGAAAGTAAAAGAAACAACAGCAATTGTCAAGCTTTTAGAGCAGTTTATATGTTCTATGATGAGGGCAGTATTGAAGTCCTATTGTTCACACCTAACTGTCAATTTTAGTTTAGTTCAAATAAAAAGCTGTACAATTACAGAGTGTATGATCAATGAGTAGGAGGAATATATGCAGTTATGAGATATGAAAGGAGAGAGAGAGTTCTTCTCTTTTAGATGGTGATCAACCAGGGAAGATCAGGGAATTGGTTCCTGAGAACCTGCGGAAGACCAAATACTAGGAGTGATTCTGACTCAGCGTGAAGGATGCAGGAGCAGATGTTTGAAAATAGAAGTGGATTCTCTGTGCTATTAATACCACAGCGATAGAGGGAATGTATTCCACACACACCCTCCTGGCAGACTTTGCTTCCCAGAGCACTCTGTGCATCAGAATACCATGTAGCTCCCACAACTCCTCTGTTTTTTCCGGTGATGTTATATTCTGCAGATGTGTGTTGAACAATTTTTTCCTTAAATATATAATGAATGCCCTTGACACATCTTACTTCTACCCAACCTTTTGTCCCCCACTGGATATTCCTTCTTCCATGATTATTGCCTTATAGGCTATTCTATACTTTTTATAATTTTACTTTTTTATTCCTACATTTAACCTCATGTTGGAGATAATCTCACTGTGCAGATTATTGCTGGTTTAAGTTTTGAGGCCATTTTTTTATTTGGAATCATTGATTTTTATTTTTATTGTCTTTAGTGATAAAGACGAAACAATTTACATTTTAGTTACTATGTTTTCATTTCTAACACTTTAAGATAAATATTATTCACTTTCTTAACACCAATTCCTGTGTTTCATTTTCAATAGTTTAATTTTATGATATTTAATGATTTATTTTTCTTAACTTTAATTCATCTGTTTTTACTTCCAATGGTTTATGGTAAATATATATCTTTCCCTCTTTTCCATTCTATTCCTTTCTCTTCAGAAGATACTTGTAAGAGGAAAAAGTCTCCATTAGATTGTAATTGCCACTTAGGTGACAGAAGTAGAATGAAGGAGGGATATTAAGTATAGTAACTGAAAAAAAAATAGTTGGTGCTAGAATGTAGTGTTAGGATGAGGGCTTATGTAAATGCATCACAAAAATTACTCCTTACTACTTCTGAAATTACCCCCTGCTACTTATGCAGACATCTCCCAGCATGCCTCAGAACATGACAGAGGAAACAATGATGTGATCTCAAATATAGGCCACCAGGTGGCACTGTAAGGCCATGGGGGTCTCAGAGATCTCTAGAGAGAGTCCAGTTCTGAAAGCACCCTTGGAGGAAAACGGTTAAAGAAAACATGACTTAAGTTCAACATTAGGCACATGTTGAGAAAATTCAGTTATTACTGGGATATGTGCAGTTATGCAAGAGGTAAGAGGCTCCTCTAAGCTGAGATCTGCAGTTGAAGACTCTTGACAAGATAACCTTGATAACAGGGCAGGTGCATAGAGAGAAAACCAACTGCCTAAGAGGTATATGGGAAAGCTCACTGTATTCCTTCCACAACCACCCTCCCTACAGCCCTTGCTTTGTTAATATTCTTTCTGGGAGGAATGGCTGATCTTGGCTGAGCCGTGAAAAGGTGCCCTGGACCAGGGGGAATCTCTCAGGTGGGAGGAGTCACATCAGAACCCCACCCATCGTTTCATTAACAAGGAGCCTCAGAACTCCACCTCTGTCCTGAGATCACAACATTCAGCTGGATTGCTTCCTTCTCATGGTGGCCTGCATGAACCTCAGACTCTTCTGTGTGACCTTTTGTCTTCTGGGAGAAGGCGAGTTCTAAGACTGTTGGTAAACCTTGTCATGGGTTTACAAAACCCCTGCTCCAAACTGTTGTTTTGATTTTACAAATTATTACTACTTCATTTTTTTAGCTTTGCACATGAATATAACATTAATTTTTTAAATATATTTTATTGGTTCATTGTAGTCAAACATCACAGTGGAATACAAGACTTGTGAGGGTATACAAACATATATCATCCAATTAGCCCTTATCCCGTCCCTGTCCCATTCCCTCCCCCTCCCTCGATCCCAAGCTTGATTTGATGATTAACTTTGATACATTTGTTTACATACATCATGCGTTTTAAAGAGATTACATCTTCCCCCATCCCATCCCCTCTGATTGGTCACCTTGATTGCTCTTCCATGGGGCCCTTTCTTCAACTAGCTCTCCTCCCATTACCCATTTCTTCCTAGTTTTTGCATATTAGGGAAAGCATCTGATTTTCTATTTTCTGTGATGTTTCTCTGTGTATGCCATATTGCAAGTTCCATTCCGCTCCTGAAGGCCCCGCCACCAGTCTTGCCCCCTGGCAGACTCTGATCCCAGCCTCGCTAGCTCCAGCAACGGCCTTGCCTATGGCAGGCCCGGATCCCTGCCCTGCTGACCCCGGCTCTGGCCCACTCCTGGGGAGGCTCTGATCCCTTCTTCAGAGGCCCCAGCACCGGCCTTGCCTCATGACAGGCTCCAATCCCTGACTCGCTGGCCCTGAGATCAGCCTTAACCCACTGCTGGCTCCATTCCAGGCCTCGGAGGCCCCAAAACTGGTCTTGCCTCACGGCAGGCTTCAATCCCATCATGCTGGCTCAGCCTCCAGCCTCACCCCTCGGCAGTCTCTGATCCCAGCTTCGGAGGCCTCAGCTCCGGCCTTGCCTCACAGCCAGCCTCAATCCTGGCCAGGTTGGTCCCGGCACCAGCCTCACCCCTCAGCAGGCTCCGATCCTGGCCTCGGAGGCCCCAACACCGGCCATGCCTCACAGCAGGCCCCAGTCCCAGCCTTGCTGGCCCCAGCACCAGCCTAACCCCTCGGCAGGCTCCAATCCCAGCCTCAGAGGCCTCAGCACCGGCCTTGCCTCATGGCAGGTTCTGATCCCAGCCTTACTGGCGCTGGCACCAGCCTAACCCCTCGGCAGGCTCCAATCCCAGTCTTGAAGGCCCCTGCATCGGCCTTGACTCACAGCAGGCTCCAACCCCAGCTTCGCTGGCCCCTGCACCAGCCTTGCCTCACGGCAGGCCCTGGTCCTGGCCTTGCTGGCCCTGGAACAAGCCTAACCCTTCGGCAGTCTCTGATCCCGGCATCGGAGGCCCCAGCACTGGCCATTCCTCACGGCAGGCCCCGGTCCTGACCTCGTTGGCACCGGCACCAGCCTAACTTCTCAGCAGGCTCCGATCCTGGCCTCAGAGGCCCCTGTACCAGCCTTACCTCACACCTCGCTGGCTCCAGCACCGGCCTAACCCCTCGGCAGGCTCCAATCCCGGCCTCAAAGGCCCCTGCACCGGCCTTGCCTCACGGCAGGCCCTGGTGCCGGACTCTCTGGCCCCGACACCAGCTTAACCCCTCAGCAGGCTCTGATCCCAGCTTTGGAGGCCCCTGCACCACCGGCCTTGCCTCATGGTAGAGTCCGGTCCCAGCCTTGCTGTACCTTGCACCGGCCTCACCCCTCGGCAGGCTCCAATCCAAGCACCCTCTTCAACCAGCATGTTATCCAAAGTTCCCAATCGTGCATGGTGGTAGCATTCTGCCTCTGGGGTTATTTCTTCAAAAGATCCAGGTGTGTTGCATCAGATCTCTGCCCCTCCTGAGTGCTGGCTGCTGTCATTGTTGCTGTCTCCACAATCTCAGTTCTTTCCCAAACTCTCTTCCCACATTGCATCTTGTCCAGTATTCTTGAGCGTGTGCGATGGTAGCATTTCACCTTTGGGGCAATTTCTTCAGAGGATCAGGGAGGGTTGGATTAGATCTCTGCCTCTCTCAAATACAAGTCTCCACTGCCCCCGCAGGCACTGCTGCCAGCACCGCCTTCCTCCTAGGTCTCCTCTGAGCTCCCTCTTTACAGATGATGTCCAGGATTCTTAAGTATGTAAGGACAAAGCAGTCGCCCTTCGTGGGGAATTTTTCCAAAAGTTCCAAATCAGTTGGGTATGTTTTGTCAGCATCTCCAGAGTCCTGGCTGCCACCGTGGTCATCTTGACCCCTCTCCAGTATTTTTTTCTTTACTTTTTCCTTTTCCTCTTTTTTCATTTTTCTTTCTTTCTTTCTTTCTTTCTTTCTTTTTTTTTTTTTTTTTTGAATAAGAGAAGACAGTATGTGTGGTTTGAAGAGGTTGTGGGATCAGGCACTCAGTGGTAATGAAATTTTTCTGCCTTCCAAGAGCAGAGTCCCACAGTCTCCGCACAGAGCAGGATCTGCTGTTCTAATCGCACCAGGGCCTGACGCATAGCAGCAGCGCTGAGTTCTTTTGGTACACACGGCTAGGCTTCCGGCCTTCCAGGGAGCAGGGCTGCCGACCCCACCCGCCACCAGGCCTTCCCAGGAGCAGCCGGGAGCCAGTCACCCACCCAGGACTGGGCCTTCCCCCTCCCCAGGACCGGTTCCCGGGAGCAGGGTGCCCTGACCGGGCCTTCCGGGGAGCAGGAAGCCAGCCCCCCGCCCTGGATGGGCATTCCAGGGCATTAATATTAATATTTAATTAATATTAAATATTAATATTTAATATTCTTAAATATTAATGTTTCCCTTCCCAACAGGTGTCCTGGAAGCTGGGATCACCCGGGTGCCCAGATACAGCATTATACACACAGGGACAAAGGTGACCCTGGGTTGTGATCAGAATATGAACCATTTTTCAATGTTCTGGTATCGACAAGATCCAGGACAGGGGCTGAAACTTTTCCATTACTCAAGTGGTGTGGGCAGCACCACCGAGAAGCCTCAAATGGATACAGTGTCTCCAGAAATGAAAAGGAGCATTTCTCCCTCACCCTGGAGTCACCCAGCACCAGCCACACCTCTCTTTACCTCTGTGCTAGCAGCGAATCCACAGCAGGGCATGGCCAGCTGCTCTCTGCACAAAAAGAAAGAAAGAGAAAGAAAGAAAGAAAAGAAAGAAGGAAAGAAAGAAGGAAAGAAAGAAAGAAAGAAAGAAAGAAAGAAAGAGAGGAAGAAAGAAACTACATGGTTGTGGTGTCCTCTTCTTCCAAAGCCCCTGTCTCAACCAAGAGAAACAGCTGTTTTCTAGGTATCTATTTTGTTATGTTGATTTCTTTTTTTACTTTTATACTAATAGCACACTGTCTTATTTTTAACAATTATATGATAGATCTTAATGTCTGGTTGTCTAATTCCTCAAGCTTTCTTCTTTTCTATCAATGATTTTTTTTCTCTGTGATTTTTTTAAATTTGATACTGGAGACTGAACCAAGAGACATTCTGTTTCATAGCTACATCCTCAGTCCTCTTTTTGTTACTTCTTTTTGTTTTATTTATTTAATAATTTAAAAATATTACAACATAATTACTACATTAACTGGCAATTTTTCTCTTCTAAATACTTTAACACTTCTAAATTTTCTGAGTTAGAAATTTAATTTCCTACACTAAAAAGTTGAATTTTCTACAAAACATATTATATGTCTTTCTTAAAATAAGTAACTTATATTTATGTTTTATTTTAAAACAGGGTGTCTCTAAGTTGCTGAGAGTGTTACTAAATTGCTTAAGCTGACCTCCAATCTGCAATCCTTATGTTTCAACCTCCCAAGTACTATGATTATATGATGGACTGTTTTTAATTTTAGAATCAGCTTGCCAAAGTGTTCAAGTAAAATAAATTTCTGCCAGGAATTTTTGGATTTTTGTTTCTGATTTAAGTGCTTCATAAAACAAAGCTAAGAATATCAATTAGAATCCTAAGACATCTAGCACTCCACAGTATAAAATATATGGCATTTGACATCTGATTAAAAGCTACAAGTATGCTTAGAAGGAAGAAAATATGATCTCTACTGGGGAGAAAAAACACAATCAATATAAACCAACCCAGCAATGGCAGGTGAACAGAATATAAAAGCAGTATCATTAATTTTGCAAAGATTAAAAAGATATGAGAAAATCAAAATCTAAATTCTACAATAAAATTTTTTAAATCTGTGAGGAAAAATATCATAGACAAAATTAATACACATAGAACATTACAGAAGAAAAGATTAATGGATTTGAGGTAAGTAATTCATAATAAAACATGAAGAAAGAAAGAAAAGGGCATATATGAGCCAGAGATAGCTTCAAGTAGCCTAATGCATAATCAAAGACACCAAAAAAATTTTTAATATTTACATTTCTTGAAAGGATAATGGGTATATACCAAGACAATAACAAAGTGCAGTGTTTGTAAGATCTATAAAATTAAAATTCATAACAATGGCAATATAAAGATAAGAATAGGATAAATGAATAAATATATCATTATATAATTTTCATAGAAGGTAGACTGTGTTAAAATAAAGATTTTTGCTGCAAATACTAGAGCAACTTTGAATAACAAAGCCCAGCAAAAAGCTAGTAAGCCAGAAAAAAAATGAATTATAAAAGACCTCAATTAATCTACAAGAAAGAATAAAAAAACAGAAAAAAATGAACAACAGAAAATTAATACAAGATGATACAAGAATGTAACCAGAGCAACAATCATATCAAGTCTAAAGAGTTTAAATTTCTTGATTAAAAAACATACACCCAGATATTAAACAAGAAATAAAAAGTGATATGTGTCTTCTACCAGAAGCATTTGTATGTTTTTATACTTATTTATTCATACATCCTAAGCCTCTAAGAGAACAGAATACAAAAATATATATTTGCCCAGTGTTAATAGTAATTATAATATATTTAGAACCACTACATCAATATCCAAGTAAAAGTCAAAAGAGAGGATTTCATCTGACATAAAGAAAAGACATGTATGATAGTTTCACCTAAAAAAAAAAAAGAAAAGAAAAAAATATTCTCTGGTAAGAAAGAAAGCAAAAAGAAATATTGAAATGTTATCTTTAAGTCATCAAAAGTTTGGTACCAGACAAATGAAACTGTTAAGTGAGATTATCAATGTTAATATAGTATAAATTACTATAATACTAGATGTCAACCACTAAGCCAAGCATGGGAAGGAGGGATGGGGAGGGAATGGGGTGGGGATCGGGTGGGGGCTAACTAGGCGATATGTGCATGTATGTCTACAAAAGTATTTTCTTTATACCACTATGATGTATGAATACACCAATAAAAAATAAATTAAAAAAAAAGAAAAGACATGTCGGATAAATGAGTCTTTCAAGAAGGCCTAGCAATGAAAAATATTTATGCATCTGAAACCAGAGTTTCAAAATACGAAAGCAGAAACAGCACTGAAGAGGAATAGAATCATCTATTTTAGTCAGAGGTATCAATACCATCTTTTAGTAATTGATTCCACAAATTTGGAAGAAGAAAACTATCAGCAAGAATATAGAAGACAGGAACACTACTGACCAACCACACCTCACTGACCTTAGCAGAATACTCCACCCAGCTGAAGCTAACGGGGTCTTTGTGAACTGACACACCATCCATGTACCTTTACTGATGCCCTCAGCCCCTCCAGAAATTTTCTGTGTTTAAAGAGAAAACAGTCTTGTCCTGGTCCAAAAGCATTTGGCATCTACCAACGGTTAGGAATCTCTCTTTCTACAACACCAATTGTTGAGATTTCGAAATTTTATTTCTTTGTTTCTGAAGGAGTTTGGGTTTACTCCATACCTCTCCCACTCCCACAAGCTGCAGCAGAGACTGCACTAAATAAACCTCAAATCAGGGACCCTGTGCTGTGTCCAAAAATCCTGGTGCCTCATGGGGAAGGCTCACAGCTTCCCAGGACAGTCCCCAGGGAGCTACATACCAGGAACTGTACAGCTGGCCACTGGAGGACATTGTGAATGTCCTGAATGTGCCCCCACCGCCCTTCCTGGGGAAGGGAGTTAGGACAAGAGTTTTGGCTTGATGCCAGTATCTAGAACATCCCCTGGTAAACCAAAGGTAGTGTGAGCACTGGAGTACCATGGTCTTTGCGCATGGTCTTACTCATGGTTTGGGCAGATACACTGATAAGCATGTGTATTTGTCAGGACAGGCATGAATCCAGGCCGGAATTAGATGGTGAGGGTAATAGAGGAAGCTAAAGAGAATGGTGGATCAGCTATGCAGGTCTAGGGCTACAGGAGAGCTACAAAGCCGACAGGGACACTCACAGAAGGATGACATCATCGGTGTCATTTGCAAACCCTTCAGACAAAGATGAGGGAGAGGCCAGCACCTGCTCTCTCATCCTGGAGACCAGCGCCCTGGGAGGAAGATGCCCATTCCTGACCTACCTGACGCTACGTGGGGCCCCAGGTTTCTTTGGTGTTTAGCCCTTTGTTTCTTGGGAGCAGGTGAGTCCTGAGCACTGGGGACACCCCTGGAGCTACAGTCTTTACAGTTGCTGAGATATCAAATCCTCCCTAGTTTAAGTGTTCACTCTCATCACTTTCCTCCCCAGGGACAGAGGATGCAGGAGTGCTCCAGTCCCCAAGACACCTAATCCAAATAAAGGGAGGAAAGTCCACTCTGAAATGTAATCCCATCTCTGGACACAAAAGTGTGTCCTGGTACCATCAGTCTCCGGGGCAGGGCCCCCAGTTCCTTGTTCAGAATTATGAAAAGACAGAGAGTAAAAGAAGAAACATCCCCGATCGATTCTCAGCTCAGCAGTTCGATGACCACTCGGAGCTGCAGGTGAGCGCCTTGGAGCTGGGGGACTCGGCCCTGTTCCTCTGTGCCAGCAGCTTGGCACAGCCCTGCAGATTCAGTGGCTTTCTGTACTCAAACCTTCCTGTCCCCGCTGAGGATATAACAGGAAGGAGGCTGTGGGTTGAGGGCTGCCACACAGCCTTAGTCAGGACCCAAGGTGCTTCTGGTTCTTTACTAACCTCTGTCTTCCCTGCTGAGCTCAGCCAGGTGCTTCTTAAAGGTCAGTCCTCATTGGCACCAGATGGTTTCACCTCTGCCAGCACCTTCCAATCCCTAGCAAGTACCAGGAGCCCCTACTCTGTGCTACAGAATGACACAGGGTACTTCCAACAAGTACTACTTTCAACGCTTCATTTGTACTTTCAATGAATACTTTATTTGTCCTTTCTTTTTTTTCAAGCTTAAGCAATTTTTATTATTACAAAGGTAGAAAGAAGGGTCAGAAATTAAAGCACTATTTCAGAGAGAGAAAGAGTGATGTAGTGGAGTGCCTTGAAGGTAAGACACTGAAGTTTTTTAATACCAAAGAGCTTTTATAAAGATTATTATCTTTCATCTTTGCTTAACCAATAGTCTTCTTGACCCGACTAGGTGAAGATTCACTCATTCTCTCAAGTACTTTCAACAAATACTACTGTAATGTATATTGTTTTAAAAAAGATAATGTTCCTCTACCCTTATCTCATTCCATATGGCAGATGTGGGAAAACTGTCACCCATGGGACAAATTTTACCTATGCTTGTTTCCATATGGCCCAGAATCTAACAACATTTATGATGTATTTAAATTGTCAAAAAATTAGCCGGGTGTGGTGGCACACACTTATAATCCCAGGATTCGGGAGGCTGAGACCAGAGGATCGCAGTTCACAGACAGCCTAAGCTACTAAGTGAGGCCCTCTGCAACTGAGACCCTGTTTCAAAATAAAGAATAAAAAATAGGGCAGGGGTATAGCTTGGAGGTTAATGCCCCTGGGTTCCATCCCTAGACCCCCCCCCCAAAAAAAAAAACATTGTCAAAAAATTAAGTAATAGTATATAGCCTATGAAGATTACATAAAAGTCAAATTTTTGTATCATAATATTGTATTGAAACAAAGCCAAACTAATTTCTGTACATTTTATCTGCGACTGTTTTATGCAATTGTAAAGGTGACGAGTCAGGGCAGAGACTGCACGGTGCAGAAAACATAAAATGTGATCCTTTAGCTGGGCGTGGTGGTGCACGCTTGTAATCCCCGGGCTTGGGAGGCTGAGACAGGAGGATCACGCAGGTTCGAAGCCAGCCTCAGCTACTTAGTGAGGCTCTCAGCAACTTAGTGAGACCCTGTTTCCAAATAAAATATAAGATGGGTCTGGGAGTATAGCCTGGAAGTAGAAAGCCTCTGAGTTCCACCCCTCATACCACCAAAAAAAGAAAAAAAAAAAAAGAAAGAAAAAAAAGATGTGATCCTTTAAGGAAAGAGTTTAACTCTTACCTTAAACAAAAAGGAATATGAAATGTCACAAAGTTCTAGATGATCTAAAAACTCAATTCCAAATGTCCTGGAATAAAGCTTAGCCAACTTTCTTCATGACCATAGAGTAAGCAAAAATTTCTTAGGTAGAAAATATCATGTCCATAATAAATTGTTTCTTATCAAAATAAAATTTTCTTCAAAAGTAGTCATTAAGTGTGTATACATAGATAATATATTACTTATAAATTACTTTTATATTGATGAAAAGTAATACCAAATTAATAATATAAATAATTGGTACAAATTAATCATAAAATAGACTAACATTACACTGCAATAAAGGAAGTTGAAAGAGTTGAACTGGGTGTTCAAACAAGGAAGATTTTTAAAAAGTAAGCAATTTTCTTTCCTTGGAACAGTTTGGTTAATTTCCCCAAATGTAGAAGACTTAATGACTAATTGAAGTTCATCCTCATTCCTTCTGGGAATTTTCTTTGTTTAAAGAAAGTGTTTTACCCAAGTCCTGCCCACTTCAAAAGAATCTGGCATCTAACCACTGGAAGGCATTTCTCTTTCTATCATGATAATCACTGGATTAAGAATTTGTAATTCCTTTTTTTTTTCTGAGTGTGGAGGTTGTACTTGGTACCTCTCTCCCTCCCTCTGGCAAGAGCAGAGACTGCAGCACATCAACCCCCAAATCAGCAGGCCCTGTGCTGTGTCCTGCAGATCCTGATGCCTCCTGCAGCTCACAGCCCCTGTGATTGCAGGTCTGGCCACTAGGTGGCACTGTGTGTGCACTGAATGAGCCTCCTCAGAGTTTATGGAGACACTTTCAGAAGAGTCTTGGCTTGGTGCAGCATCCTGGGCATGGCTTGATCCACTGGAGGTATTGCTGGTGATCATGGTCTCGACACTCCACGGGTGCGGTGTGTGTGTGTGTGTGTGTGTGTGTGTGTGTGTGTGTGTGTGTGTGCAGGGAGCTGTGAATTGCAGCCCTGCATGGATCCTGACCTATCTAGCAGCTGCATTAGGTGGGAAAGTGCTGGAGCTCCAGGTGAGCAGCCCAAACTCCCTTCCGGGGGGGGAGGGTGGGGGAGGCAGGGACACCTGCCACAGAGGAGAGTCAGAGAGCTGCGGGGATGGACGACTATTACACACCCTGCCCTGCCCTGCCTGCTCAGCAGAGCCAGCTTTCCTGCCCCGCAGGAGGCTACACAGATGGTAGGTCAGCACGGCAGGTCCAGAGGTGCAGAAGATATACAGAATCTACGAGGACACTAGCATCAGAACAGGGATAGCACTGACGTCACAGACAAATGGGAAGGGAGGCGCCAGTGCCAGCCCTCGCACCCTGGAGAACAGCAGCCTGAGAGGAGAGATGCCCACTCCTGTCCTGCCTGATTCTATCTGGGGCCCCAGGCTCCTCTTCTGGGTGACTCTTTGTCTCTTGGGAGCAGGTGAGTCCTGATCACAGGGGAGCACAGGGCACAGCCTTGCAGCCATAGTCATTAGAGTTGCTGGTGTATCAAATTCTCCCAGGACAACAAGTTCACGCCTATCTCCTTCTTTTCTAGGGTCAGAGGATGCAGAAGTGGTCCAGTCACCACGACACCTAATCCAAGTAAAGGGAGGAAAATCCACTCTGGAATGCAATCCTATCTCTGGACACAAAAGTGTGTCCTGGTTTCAGCAGGCTCTGGGACAGGGCCCCCAGTTCCTTATTAGGCATTATGAAAAGATAGAGAGAGAAAGGAAGCATCCCCGATTGATTCTCAGCTCAGCAGTTCGATGACTACCACTCTGAACTGCATGTGAGCGCCTTGGAGCTGGGGGACTCGGCCCTGTTCCTCTGTGCCAGCGACCTGACACAGCCCTGCATAATCTGTGGCTTTCTAAACCTAAACCTTCCTGTTCCAGCTGAGGATGTAACAGGGAGAGGAGTACAGGCAGCCACACAGACTGCGCCAGGCCTCAGGGATTCTTCTGGTTCTTTGGTAATCCTCTTTCTGCTCTGCTGAGCTCAGCAAGGGTGCTCCTGAACATTCAGTCCTCGGGGATGCCAGATGTTCTAATGTCTCTGCCAACACCTTCCAGTTCCTGGAAAGTTGCAGGAGCCCCTACTCTGTGCTACGGGATGACGATGATGATATATTATGTGTGTAAGGCAAGGGGAGACACTAGTGTGTTCACTTTGTAGATGACAATGAACTCAGTAGGTCACTCGATCGGCAGGCAGCTGTAGCTCATAGACAGTCCCAGTATTTCACTTTTACAAGTTTCAAATTCAAGTATAGAATCTAAGTTTCTAGCCACAGAAATCAAAATTTTCCTAAGCCTTCATGATGTTTTCTGGTTTTAATCAATTTTATGATGAAGAGCACTGTCTTGCATTTCAAGAACAGCTGAGCAAGAGTGGGAAGGCAGATTATGAGAAGTGATGTCTATGGCTTATTATCAACACCAATGTCCAAGATGTAGAGTAATAACTCAGAGAATATGTCTTCTGTCATAGTTTACATTGAAAATATATTTTCAATAATAGAAAACTTGTTACTTGATCTTAAGCTAAGAAATTAATGAAAAGGTCACATTTCTGAAAGATACTCATTTCCTCAAAAGAAGTTGGCATATTGTTTGGAAGACTGTCAGAGTAGATCATACATTATTTTGAGAATGATTCTCAAAGCCATGAAGTTCCATGTTTTCTGCACATAGAAAATTAAGTCCTAAGCTGTTAAAGTCCCTTTCTCTTCTCTGAACCATCCATGGGGCAGTGAGGTCGTTGGATGGTGCCTTTGATTTCCTGGGTGCAGCTGACCCCTGGGCACTGATGAGAAAGCCTTCCTGAAGTAGACCTGCACCAGCCACAACCTCTTTGTGTGGGTGCTACACTGACCTTTTTATCTCTAGTTAGAATTCTGGGGTTTTTTTGTTTTGTTTTGTTTTTGGGTTTTTTTTTTGTGTGTGTGTGTGTGTGTGTGGTACTGGGGTTGGAACCCAGAGGCTTTCTACTTCCGGGCTATACTCCCAGACCTTTTTTATATTTTATTTGGAAACAGGGTCTCACTAAGTTGCTGAAAGCCTCACTAAATAGCTGAGGCTGGCTTCGAACCCGTGCGATCCTCCTGTCTCAGCCTCCCAAGCGCAGGGATACAAGCGTGTGCCACCACAGCAGGCTTTATTTTTTTTTTTTACTAGCATGATTGTAGAAAGTATACATCAAGAATCAAAGAGGCCTCATACTGAGATATGGCCTATGTATGAGCATACCACTGAAGTCCTGGAGGCAGTAGACAAGTGTATTCTTGGCAAATATCTCCTCCACATCACGCCTGAGGTTTCTTTTCTTTTGACGTGCAGTGCAGTCACCAGGATTTCGGTGATCCAAGGTCTATGGCCTTATCTAAATATGGTGGAATTTGTCACTGTGTTCATGAGGACACAGTGAGGTCTGAGATTGAAGGGAAGGGATTCTGTCTGCTGGACTGGCGTGAGATGGCAGAAAGCATTCTTGTCCTGACCCTGACAGTGATGCTTTCTAACCTTTCTGGATGACAGGTGGCTCTTGTACGAAAGGAGAATACCACAGGCTGACATCCAGTAATCCACAGTGTAGGCAAAGAGAAAAACTAGGAAAAAGTACTTGGAGGTGACTTTGGACCAAAGAAGTCATAGAAGGCACCATAACTGCCATAAGCATGTCCCTTTAGTCTACAGAAATGTTGGTAAAAATGTAAAGAGTATTTAAATAAGGGATTACATCATTATTGGAATGAAACATGCCTTAAAGAACAAATTTAATTACAAAAATTAGGGAAAATGCACCTGTGCTCATAAGAAAAAACAGACTACCAATTGTTTTAATACTGAGCTGTTAAATTTTGTATATATTCTACCATATCTGTGTATCATAAAAGTATAAAGTTAATTGAAAATTGACTAGTTTCTGTAGGGAAGGGGTGGGGCTGGTGAACTGTGCAGTTCAAGCATTTGCTGGGGACAGTGACATCACTGAGCTACTGAAAGCTCAATTTCTCTTACCTCTAAACAGAGCTTGAACACACAAGATTTTCCCCTGGCCCTGGAATGGGCACCATGCTGCTCTTCTATGTGGCCTGCACGTTCATGTGGACAGGTGAGTGGGGGTCACAGGTGGGCTTCCTTCCCTGGAATCTCCAAGACCTCAACATAAGCCATTATTGCGGGAGACATTATTAGGCTTTCTCGTTCTTTACTGCAGGACACACCGAGGCTGGAATCACCCAGAGCCCACGACACAAGGTCACAGAGACAGGAGAAAGGGTGACTTTGAGTTGTCATCAGACTAACAACCATGATTACATGTACTGGTATCGACAAGACCAGGGGCACGGGCTGAGGCTCATCTATTACTCCTTTGGCATCGACAACACTGACAAAGGAGATGTCCCCGATGGGTACAGTGTCTCCAGATCAGAAACAGAGGACTTCCCCCTCACTCTGGAGTCGGCCACCCCTGCCCAGACATCTGTGTACCTCTGTGCGAGCAGTGACTACACAGTGCTGCGGGGCCGCCTCCTCTCTGCACAGAAAGTGAAACTAGGAAGACTGTGGTAATCTGTGCTCCGGAGCACCACCCCCACCCAGAAAGGCCCAGCCTCCATAAGAGGCCCACAGCCCTTGCCAGCCTGGGAACCTTGCAGAGTGGGCAACATGGTGCTCAGAGTTGAGGGCCTTCCCATGTTAGTCTCAGCCTGACTGCAGAACACCCAAGCTGCCCAGCTTACTGGGTCTCTCCTCTGCTCTGCAACCCTCTCTTTCTATCTGCAAGTTTAGTTGAGATTTATGACAATTTTCTAGATTGTCTCAAAGTCTCCATCACCTTCTCACCCCTGTGGGTTTCAGTCACGTCATCTCTCTCTATGACCTTCAATTAGAGTCACAGACCTTCGCTCATATGATTAGTGCTCTGGCTCCCTCTATTCTGTGGGGCAGTCTTTGCCGTTTGCCCTGCACCTGTCTCTCCATTAACATCCTACATCAGATTTCCCCTGTGCCCTCTGTTCTAGCTTCACTCATCCACATTCAGTTTCTTCTTCATACAGTTATGTTGTTTCCACCCCAGGGATTTTTTTTCCACAGCTACTTCTTTATGGATTAAATATGTGTCTTTACCTCTAATTCTTGGATCTCTACTTCCTTCCTTACACAAAAATATATTTAGGATAGCCAGGCATGGTGGCACACGCTTGTAATCCCAGCATTTGGGAGGCTGAGACCTGGAAGATCGTGGTTCGCGGACAGCCTCAGCTACTTAGTGAGGCCCTCTGCAACTCAGTGAGACCCGGATTCAAAATAAAGAATAAAAAAATAGGGTAGGGGGTGTAGCTCGGAGGTCAAATGCCCCTGGGTTCCATCCCCAGACCCACCAAAAAAAAAAAAAAAATATATATATATATATATATATATATATGTGTGTGTGTGTGTGTGTGTGTGTGTGTGTGTGTGTGTATAGGATATACTTATTGTTAATTGTGAAAAGCAGAAAACTCTACTACAACAAATTAAATACTTTTAGTATTAATTTCAGGGAATCTTTTGTTTCTTATTATTTGTTTGTTTGTTTGTTTATTTATTTATTTATTTATTTATTTATTTATTTAGTTGAGACACTATAGAACAAAAACACCAGGCATGGTGGCACATTCTTGCAATCCATAACTCAGGAGGTTGAGAAAAGAACATCTCAAGTCTGAGGCAAGCCTGGGCAATTTATGGTGACCCTATTTCCAAAGAAAAAATAAAAAGGGCTGGAGATTTAGATCAAGACTGGAATACTCTTGGGTTTGATTCTCAAAATTACAAAACAGAGAAAGAAAGAGAAAAAAACTCAAGCCTTAAAGAACTATTTTTATCTTTTTATTGCATTAAATTTAACTCTTTACATATGAAGAAAGAAGCCAGTAAAAGCATAGGAGGAGACTGGGAAAGGGAGGTAGGAAGGGGAAAACTATCATTGAGGAAGGTATCATGGCCTATCTCACTAACATGTGGGGAGAGAGGAAGAGGACCAGCGTGGGATGGAGAAGGAAGTACACCAAGTGATGTGTGCATGTGTGCTTGCATCACCTTGAACCTCACTGTGATGCACAATTATAATGCATCAATAAAAGTATAAAAAAATTACAAAGCAAAAAATTAAAAACAAAATAAAGTAAACCATAAAAATGAAAAGTCAAGCCTTAGACTGGAAAGAGAGCCTGAGGAATCGCCACAAATAATGCATCGGTGTGACAGAGAGGCCACGCATCCTTACCAAATGCTGATAACTCTTTTTATGGTCCCCACCACACTTGGAGTTGGAAGGTCTGGAGCCTGTTACCAGGTTCTGAAAGTGTGTGGGAAGAGATTAAAAATAATCTAAGCCAATTTCAGGCCTAGCACTAAGAAGTCTCCAGTGTCACGCAGTTGAGCCTGCCCAATGTCAACCCCATGTTTGGAGACAGTAGCAGTATTCTTGCTGCGTGGATTAAAGCTGTACTCATGGCTAAGATCTATTACAGTGATAATGTAAGTGATGAGCTGCAGCTCACAGGAGAGAAGCACAAGGGTGGGATCTAGCAGAATCTACTCTCAGGCTTCTTTATTCTTTTTCCTCCCAGGTGGGTTCACATAGTGCTCCTTCTCCCCCAGCTGCTACATACAGCAACATGCGTGCAAAGTTTTTGCCACAGAGCCCACTGAGATTCAGTACTCAAGATATTTTATTGAGGCCTGGCTGGGGGGCGGGGAGTGCTTCTTCTTTACCTTGTGTGCTGATTGATAATCCAGGCCCCAGAAAATACCTGGGATTAAGCATTATAGTATCTGCACCAACAGTTTTGGAACAATGAGCCACCCTTCCCAGGTAGGAAAAGTTTTATATCTGTGTAGGGCACCATTTAGCAGTCAAGATCCCAGACACCAGCCACAGGTCTATCTCATAAGCAGAGTCTACCCACAGAGTCTGCAGCCTCCTGTGTTAACTCTGTTCTATAGACCTCCTTTGATTCTCCTGTGCTATGCCTTAAGGAACTTGGAAGCTGAAAGATACAGATTGCCTAATTATAAAATGTAATCAGCCTGGCTTATTGGGAAATAAGTTGGTAGAAAGCCACTGAAAGAAGCTGCCCATGCCACACTGAGTTTGTCAGATATGGGAAATTAGACTTCTCCAAGTATTTGCTATTATTTTGTTTTCTGTGACAGAACTGACTTACCTAACAAAGTTAACGTCTAGAAAGAATGGTTAAAGAATTCTTCTTCCGTACCAGTAAGAAAGAAAGAAAGAAAGAAAGAAAGAAAGAAAGAAAGAAAGAAAGAAAGATCTTGTTTGCAAAAACAGGAAAAAGCATGCCTCTACCATTTTGTACTCCATTAAGATATATGGCTGCAATGCACCAATAAAAAATAAAATAAAATAAAATAAAATCAGAAAAAAATAAAGCAAAATAACACAATGAAAAAAAAGATTTCCCTTTACTTAAAAATAGCCCCCTAAAAGTGCAACATTTATTCTAAATTGGAATTCACACAAGATAGGAATCACCAACAAACACATAAGCACATTCCTAACCTTTCTAAGAATCAAACTATTGCAAACTGAAACAATGGACTATCACTTCAAACTTAGCCTGGAAATTTCTCAAAATAGTGGCCATCCAAAATGTACGTAGAGATAGACACTAGTGAAAACTCTCTTATACTACAAGAGAAAATCACATCCACATCAGAAAACCCTCTTGGGATTTTTTTAAAGAGCACTTCTGGATAATTATTAATATTTTAAGTCACTGTATTTCTTTTCATTATCTTTAAGAGCCATCTTGGAGAATTGGCTGTTAGGGTTTATTTTTACTCTTCTGAAAGTAGTATTTTCTTATAACTTTTTAAGAATTGTAGTTAACTAGGGAAACTACAAATATTTTCTTTTCAACTATAAAAGGGGAGAGGGAAAGACAACTCATCTAACCTCTTAGAGCTTACCAATTGATTCTATGAAATAAATGGACAACAGGCAGGTTAACTGGAGAAAAGACTTATTAGATGCATGTGGACAGCAAATGAATAAACAATATCCAGGGATACCTAGAAGAGAAAACACCTCTTCACAGTGGGGAAGGCAGGGCTGATGTAGGCAATTTAGGGGACAGTGGATGATTTGGAGGAAGAATGAATGGGGCCTAATGAATCCTCCCTCTAGACTACCTAATGCTGTTCATTCAGAGCTGTATTCAGAAGAAGGTAAAAATAACCTTTTATTTAAAGAAACTTTTCATCGTGGTATTATTAATTGGGGCCACCATAAGTTGACCTCATATGAGCAGCTTTTCTACCACAGAAATAGAAAGCTCCAGAGAAACATGTTTCTGCTAATTCTGCATAAACAGGTCTTCACCAGGCAACATTGGCCTTTGCCCCTTGGGTTTGAAAAACTTGGAAGAACAGCTTTGATTCAAAGCTGTACTATTCCCACATCTCTGAATGCACAAGTTCTTATTTTGTTATTCATTTCTTCAACTTTTAAGGGCTTCCCAAATCCCTCAGCATGTTCCACCCAACCATTCAGGCAATAAGAAATGTGTTTGTCCTTAAAGTTTTCCCATTAGGAAAAAATATTAAAGACTAACCACAGCAGTTAAATTGTAAGTTATGTTACAGTGGTAAGTTAAGATTATTTTAAGTTCTGTTCAGTCTTGCATTTATTGTTCCAGACTCCACGGGAACCATTCATGAATAAGCAGGTTGAATTTCTGCACTGTTGTGATACCTTCCTACCAGGTTTTATAAATATATTTAACAGGCAGTGAGTGTAATTTAAGGAAGTATTTGACAAGTAGCTGTCTGTCTTTCTCCTCCTACACCTCACCTCCTAGGACAACACTTCGCTCCACATTTCCACTTGGGAGCACTTCCCTAGTGTACCATTCCACTTGGAATCTTCATATCTTTTCTATTGGAAGTGAACAAGTCCCTGGGCTAGTCTCTTATAGTTTATTCTGCTTCATCTTCTCACTTTCTTCCTGGATTCTTCCTGGAAAGAAAGATTCTTTGCTACTTTCTCCACAAGTACTAATGAGCCTTCCTTTCCATCCAGGCTTGGCCTGCAGTTTGAAGGAAGAATTGGTTAAATTCTAATTCAGCCTAATGTTGGGAAGCCCATGCAGTCTTATATCTGAACTCTGTTCTTTAGCAATGTTAAATATGATCTTATCTCCACCTATCTGACTTCAGTGTCTACCTCAGGTAACTCCATGTTAGGTAATAAGATCATCAATATTGCTTATTGAGTGTCTAACATCAAAATCATGATATCTCTTATCTCCTCTACTAAATAACTCAATCACAGCTCTCTCTTATGTCCTGGCAAAACATCATATTTGTTCTTTTTCTCAAACAGCCAGTGAGAGGCACTGTGACTACACTGTCAAGAGGAGGCCCAGAGAGCTCTCTGAGGAGGAAGATGGTTAGGGGAACCCTGGGTTCATGCCTAGATTCGAGGAATTGGGTGGCAGGTGTCTTGAATGATAGCTGAGAATGAAGAAATTAGAAAACGATCTCCCCTCTTGTCTTGTTGTGGAGTCTGGTTTTTCTGTGAACTGAGTTTGAACTCAGCTCTGAGTGGCAGATTGGCTTACAGCAGGTGCATCTCTGAGCTTGCTTAAGAAGAGGGAGGTTGTATGGTGCAGTTTGCACTGTTTGTGTTTGGTAAAATAGAGTGTAGTTTGTTAGAGGAGCCTTAGAGAACCTAACCCAAAACCAGCCCCAGACCTCCCTGCCTGCTCTGCTGAACATAGAGGGCAGAGCAGGCCAGCGGGCAAAGGGCTTAAGGAACTAACAATTGTAATGACACCACCAGCAAGTCCATTCATCAGGCAAGTGTGAACAGCAGAATCATCTTCCCAGGGAGTTTTGAGCTCAGTAGAAAAATGGAAAATCTACTCCTGGCCTAGACATTCATTCCAGGCTTCTAAATGTCCAGGGAAACAGGTGAAGTCTAGGCAGAGATAAGAATATTTTTGAAGGGCTTGGCTTCGATTAACCATATTTCAACTTCGTTTCCCATGATCTTGCATCTGCCTCTCACCTGTATTTGCCTTGGCTTCTGCCTTTTTCACCATTAGATCTTTTCCATGGGTCACTTATGGTTAGGTCCAGTCCTGCCTGATTCCCTTCCAGGCACACAGCCTCCTCTAAAAGGAGCTGTCAGGTCTGGGAGGTGACTTGCTTGATGATGTCACTGACAGATGAGTCTTGTGAGAAAAGTTGTTCCAAAATGCACCAGTCAGCTCATGATCTTGGGTCCCTTGGCTGGATATTTCTCATCTGCTGTCATCCTGCTATGGGTCCCCAAACCCTCTGCTGTGTGGTCCTTTATGTCCTGTTAGCAAGTGAGTTCTTTGGAGTTTCATATTCTCATGCTGAGCTGCCTACCTATAGCTCCCTGTACTTTTCTTATTTTATCTCCAATTTTGTCTTTTTTTTTGCAGAATACACAAGTGCTGGGGTCACCCAGACACCCAGGCATGAGGTGACAGAGAAAGGACAAGCAGTAACTCTGAGATGTGAGCCCATTTCAGGCCACACTGGCCTCTTCTGGTACAGACAGACTGGGGTGCAGGGCCTGGAGCTGCTGGCTTACTTCCGCAGCAGATCTCTTATAGAAGAAGGGACAATGCCCAAGGACCGGTTCTCAGCCTCCATGTCTGAAGCCTCCCTCTCCACGCTGAAGATCCAGCCCACAGAACATGGGGACACGGCCCTGTATCTCTGTGCCAGCAGCTCAGCCACAGTGCTGCAGAATCACCCTCTGCTGGTTCAGAAACCCTTGTGTGCCCTTCTGCCTCCAGCCCTTGCAGTTCTGAGTAAACTCTTCCCTCCTCCTCCCTCTCAAGACATAAATGGGTTTGGGGCATGAGACACAGAGAACACAAAAAAATATCAACATTGGAAGTCTTGGGTAGGAAACAATGCAGGAAATAGGTGTCAGGAATTCCTTAAAAATTGTCTGTTGGCTCAGAGCTCACGTGTCAGAGGAACCTTATGTACCCACAGGGCAGACCAGCCTGCCTTCTGTCATTTGTCACCCCATGGAACCCTGCGATCTCCTGACAAGGCCACGTCTTCCAACCTACTCTGCTCTATCCCTTAGCTTCTCACTCTCAGCTGTGAAATGATCCCCATGTGGGGCGTCATGGTTGTGTCCAAGGTGTTATGACCACACAAATCTTGACAAGATTATGGAAAACACTTATTCTCTAGTGAGCTTCCCTTGAGAGGATGGATTCCTCTGGAGTAGTGTTTCCACCCCATTCACTCTGTACTCCCTCACTTCATATATGCAAATATTAGTTTGGAATAATGGTTTCCATGGAAAGCTGTCAGATGCATGATTTCTATTTGAAATGGTGCTGTTTCCAGTCCTTACTGTCTTGGGAGCTCCAAATGCCTTCCAGCATGAAACATTTATATTCTTAAAAGCTTTTCTCATTCTTGGAGCATTCAATGTACTGATTATGAAAGTGAGTTTTTATATTTTTCAGGCTGGGATGCTTTTGAGTATGTTTCTATTTAGTGTTGAAGCAGCCAGAGCTCATGCTGGGCTCTCTGTCCAAGGATGCAGATCCTCTTGATTCTTGCAAACAAACAATGGTGTTAGCTAATTTCTGTCATTTCATATCTTTCCTCTGTCAGTATTTATCAATGGGAGCTCAACTGATATTTTGGATGAAACATTTCCATTTCCATTTCTTGGGGATTCTGAGTTCAGTCCATGTGAGGTCAGGGTCTTGAATCTAAGAGAATGGTGGTAGGAAGCCAAGAAGGAAAGCACAGAGCAACAGAGAATCGCCCTCACCTCATGGGGCTGGGAGCAAGAGAGAGCAAGGTAGCAAGGCTCTGTCCTCACAACATGGAGGCCTGGAGTACAATCAAGCAAGGGAATTCAAAGATGCAAGCACAATCCCCAAGGCCACACTCCCAGGGACCCCACCCTCTCTAGACACTCCCTGCTTGCTAGGTCACCTCTGCCCAGGAAACTCATCATAATAGATTTACACATAGATAAGGTTAGAGCCCTCTTGACTCCATTGCGTCAATGATAAAAAAAACCAATAAATGAGTTTTTCAGGGAACATTCTATATCTAACTATAACAGATCCCCAGAGAGGAAAATAGTGTGCCCTGAGAGAGGTGCAGGCAGGGAGGGATGTCAGGGAATCTACATAATGAGAGGAGGGCTCTGCTCTTTCTGCATTTACCCCAGTCTGTTCAGTGAAAATGCATCTGGTATCAGACCTTAGACAGAGGAGAAAGAACTGTTTCCTGGAGATGGAGAAACAATCAGAAACAATGACATCAGAGGCAAGAGCATCAACCAGGGCCATGAGACTGGGGCCCACCTCCTGAACCAGGGAACCCTAGCTAGAGGAGGCCCTCTGGGACCTGCCTGCCATGGGCTGCAGGAAGCTCTGCCGTGTGGTTCTCTGTGACCTGGAATTAGGAAGGTCTTGGGTACAAACATTCTGTCCTTACTCATTTTAGTTACAGGGAGAACTTAAATGCTGGATTCTGTCTGAACTTTGCCTTTTACCCTCCACAGTCCATACGGAAACCGGAATTACCCAGACACCAAGACATCTGGTCATAGGAAGAACAAATAGAAAGTCTCTGAAATGTAACCAATTTTGGGGCCATGATGCTATTTACTGGTATAAGCAGAAGGCAAAGAGGCTTCTGGAATTCACATTTTTCTACAATTTCAAGACATTTACTAGAAATGAGTCGGTGCTCCGTCTCCTCCCCCCTGAACACACTCATGACTCTCACCTATTTATTCACCTGGCCGCCCTGCAGAAGCCTGACAATTTAACCCTCTATCTCTGCCCCAGTAACAAAGACACATCCCTGCAGAGCCATGTTATCCCTGTGCACAAAATTGTGAGTATACACACACACACACACACACACACACACACACACACATACACCCTGCTGATTCAACCCAAAGGCCATTCTCTACTCAACACTTTTCCAGTGTTAGTGTAGATTCTATCATTTGCATGAGACTGTACTGTCAACTGATAAAAAGATACACACTATTGGACCTAGTAATGTTGATGTCTTCTTATCCTGATATAAACAAGCCTGCTGTAAAGTGGACTATTTGGTTTAAGAGTCCCAGGGTCCTCTAGACAAACACCTATCGCACCATGGTCACATGCTGCCCAGGGCTAAGGGTAATACAGGGTCCAGTCAGGTGTCCTGCTGTGTACACTTGAGGTCCCACCACCACCCACCTCTACTTCTCAGGATGTGAGGTACCCTTATATGGGCACTGTTGCCACCCAGGCGACGGGACTCTGAGCTTAGGGAGTCAGGGAAGGGGCTTGCTGAAGGGTCCCAGGGCTGGAGCCACAGTGGGAGACCCAGCCTGTGGGAAGTGAGTTTTGTAATACGGTCTTCATCATCTCTGTTATGATTTATTCTAGCTTGTTTATTCTTTAATTTCTATTATTTTTCTCTTTACCTCTGAACCCAAATCCTGATTGAAGCCCAACCTCTGCACAGACACTCTCTTTGGACACTGTAGCAAACCTTACCTCTCTGCCCCACCCATTCAGCTTGGACATTACTAAGCCCATGCTTCTTCCATCCCTGTGAAATATCTGCTGGTTTCAAGTCTCAGCTTCTCAGTGGATTGTCCTTCCACACTGGCATTTGCATGCTTATTTTTCCCAGTATGTTTTTAAATCATCAGACGCATGGCCTGTGGAGTGTGGCTTTGCACTTTTCCTTACAGAGGACAGTGGGTCCTTGTTCTATTCAGATCTAGCACCCAATCTGGCTATCTTGAAACTCATGTTAGCAGAGAAACCCTCTCAGCAGCAGAACAATTGGGTTTTGGCCTTGGGCACCTGTGTTCATGATGGCCCTCAGGGCCCTCCCCTCCTGGGAAAGCTCTTGAGTCTCTGTATGCAGAGAATGTGACATCATGGGGTCCTCCTTCTAAGGACCAGAGCCCCAGCTGGGAGAGGCCTCCGCCAGTCCAATTCCGCCAAGAACAGCAGCCTTCTTAGTTGAGTGGTCTTTGATCTCTGGACATAGTTGAGTCTTGCTTGGGAAATTCTCTTCTTGTTTTCCCATGGAAATGTCCACACTTGAACTTGATTGTCTTTCTGCCCTCTGTCTCCATGCAGTACACATGAAACCTGGAGTCAACCAGATACCACATCACAGAGACCTGACTGTATGAGTCTGAGATGTGACACCATTTTTGGTCATCTTTTGTTCTTTTAGTATTGACAGACCTCAGAAAAGGGAGTGGAGTTTCTGATTTTTTTTTTTCTATAACAAGGCTCTTCTGAGAAGGCAGACTTTTTTCAGGGATTGATTTTTAGCTGAAATGCCTCAAGGACACATCTCTGAGGATCCAGCCTATCCAGCGAAGGAATTTGACCCTGTATCTTTTTTGTGCCAGCAGCTCAGCCACAGCCCTGCAGAGACATTTCCTGCTCATTTAGGAACTCCACGCCCTCTGTCTCCTCAGAGTCTCAGCAGCTCTTCCTGCCCTAAAAAAGAAAGATGTGCTGGTAGGCTAGAGATGCTTCAAGTAGAAGTAAAACATCAATTCTTGTGGCCAGAACAGTATATGGCAATAGGAATGTTTGCAGCCATTCAAATATTGTGGCTGTGCCCAAGGATGGGACAAGTGTGCCACAGGAGTGACCCACTGAACCTATGTAGAACCTTTCTTTCATCTTTATTTAGCATTTTTTTTTTTACTTTTTGTGATACTGGGGATTTAACACAGGAGAGTTCTACTGAGTTATACCCCCAGCTCTCTTTTAAATTTTTATTTTGGAACAGGGTCTTGCTAGGTTGCTAAGGCTGGCCTCAAACCTTTGATCTCCTGTCTTCTCAGATTAAGGGTGTGGGTGAACTGTCTTAGCTTGAATTGCTTTTTTTTCTATTTATTAAAACACTGCTTCCATTTTTAAGAAGAAACAGGATTTCTAGGGAGGAGATGAGTGCTTTTCATGAGCAACCTTCAACCTGACATATCTGTGTGATCCTAGGGAGAGTACAGGAACGAAAATGGTTTCAGGTCCTGTGAAGTGCTGTCTTGGGCTTTCCTGTCATTCAGGCCAAGAGACTCTTCACTACTTCAGTAAGTTACCTCCAGAACTATCTCCTTTGCCAGACACTGGACACCATAGAGGCAGAGAATACTGTAACCGAATAACCAGCTCTCGCTGGCAGAAAATTACATTTTGAGGACAAGCTTGTGTAATAATTTTCTAGCATAAAGAGAAAATTAAAGAAGTTTGATTTATATAATGGAAGGAGAAAACTTGAGACTTGGTCAGTTGAAAAAAAAGAGAACAATAAAAGGTTGTTAATGGGAGGCTAGGAGGGGAGGATCACAGGTTCACAGAGAACATCAGCAAGATCTTCAAAATGAAAAAATAAAATAGGTCTAAGGGTGTAGGTCAGAGGTAGACTCTCCCTGGGTTCATACACCAGTACTATAGTACTACACACACACACACACACACACACACACACACACACACACACGGTTGAAAATAGAGATAAAGGCACAAGGTGAATTAAAGTGGTATATTATGTGACATGAGCTCTCTTCACTTTTTCCAAAGTCCTCAAGACCTAGAAGATTTGAGCAAAGCCTTGTAGCAACAGGTATCACCTGGCAGACAGTCTTTATTGTAGACACTGCCACAAAGCCAGTTGTCTGATATAAGAAGCCTGAGTCGATTATGTCATCTTCCTTCTTGACTTCTGACCTCAATCTCATCTCCACAGGGCAAAGCCAAGTGCTTCTCCAAACATAGAGGATCTGACGTCACCCCTGGTCCTAGAGACTCTCTAATTCCTCCAAGATAAATTCTGTTCCTATGGTAGTTCTCTGCCACTTATCACCTAGCTCCAAGTACTTTCTGTGAACAAAAAGCTCTTTCTGATGCTTCCTAAAACTCAGCAACACTTTGCATCCCATGTGTCTGTGCCCTGACCCTACAGACAATGCTCATCTGCCCAGGGTGGCTCTCACCAGCCTCCCTCTTCTCCTCTAACTCTGACATCCCCCCAGCACTGGACTGTTTTACTCTCTTGCCTTTATTTTTATTGGGAAATACAAGTGTATACTTGACAGTTTTTTATGTGTATGAAAGAAGAAGGTTAATTACCACTTATATGGAGGCCTGTAGCATTATTAATTACTATTTTTCTTTTTCTGGGCACTGCTTTTGGTGGACATGTAATGAGCACTCATCAGGGTCACCTTGGTGTTTCATACAATTACTTCAATGTTCTGAGCAATTGTGGAGTCATAGGATTTTTATTTCAATCTTTTATAAATCTGGAAAAAATATCTAGAATTCTTGTTTGCAAAATGCTTACCTGAATTTGGCAATGATTAATTTAAGTACAAAATAAAAACTATGGGTCTGACTAGTGAACAGAGGGTATAAACTACAGTGTTTCCTAGATCATGAGATCAGCTCACTCTTCTTTATGGCAGGTATTACTATGACTCTTCTCTTTGTTTTAGCATACTAATTGCAGTGATGTAACATTAGTTTCCTTGTTAATTATATTGGTTCATGATTTTTTGGGGGGCCTCCATAGGCTTTGACATCCTGTGGGTGGATCTGATGAACAACTCTCATTTTTCCAGCCTGGAACAGCAACAAAATGGGTACATGTGAGATGAGATGAGGAATTGTGGATGTCTATTTCTGATTGAGTCAACTCTGAGCACAGCCATTCAGCAGCTGGGACTCCATGAGACTGTGGGCCACTTGGGGGTGCTGTGGTTCCACAGTGCTTTGGGGAACCCTGGGAGGGCTGGAAGGAAGGCCAAGAGAGCTTAGCTAGAGGGTGGGCTTGGCCTCCTGCTTGGATGAGGGAGGTGGGGTAAGTTTTCTGAGTGGGTCCTGGACATTCAGACTTCAAAACAAATTATTCACTGTCCAAGATAGAGTAAGGTAGCCATGGAGATACATGTGTACAAAGAATGGTATTTCTCCCAGTGAGGCCAGGGGCTATGCAGCAGAGGTGGAATCTCTATGCAAGGAGCAGTACAAGTTACTGGACCTGTGCACCATGTGTAACCTGACTCACCTTGAGGAATGTTGCTGGGTGGGAAGCGTGCATGGGGCCCAGCCTGGGTCAACCTTTGGGTGCAGTGGGCCAGGTGGCCACCAGGGAGTGATGTCAGATCATGACACATGCTCTCCTCAGAGAGACTACAGCTTCACAACCTTGCAACACTCTCTCCAAGAGACACCATCCTCTGAGCTAGGAGACCTTGGGTTCCAGAAGCTGCTATGGTCTCCAGACTTCTCTACTGTGTGGCCCTCTGTCTCCTGACAGCAGGTGAGCCCTGAGCATAGCCTTGGATCTGCGTTTATCATCCCTGACATACAAGTCAACTTAGAAGGGCTGCAGGAGGAAGCTGCCTCCTGTGCTCTGCCCTAAGCCTCTGTCTCCTGACTTACAGGCCCCGTGTATGCTGGAGTCCTGCAAACCCCAAAGCATCTCATCAAAGCAAAAGGACAGCAAGGGACCCTGAGATGTTCCCCTCTCTCTGGACACCTCTCTGTGTCCTGGTATCAACAGAGCCAGGGCCAGGGTCTTCAGTTCCTCTTTCAATATTACAATGGGGAAGAGAGAGAAAAAGGAAACGTCCCTGAGCGCTTCTCAGCACAGCAGTTCTGGGACTATCGCTCTGAGTTCAACTTGAGCTTCTTGGAGCTGGAAGATTCTGCTGTATTTCTCTGCGCCAGCAGCACTGCACAGCCCTGCGTGATAGACAGTTTTCAGTACAAAAACATCCCTGCCTCGGTTGGGGAGGTGGAGCTGCCAGCCAGACTGGCTCAGCTTCTGGGGAGGTGACAAGCCTCTTCCAAAGACTTGTTGCTGCTACAGTGTGATCTGCTCGCATGCTCACAGGAGTGGTGTGGGGAAGGACCACCTTACCTCTTCATATCTAGGAGGGAGCAGCTTTCCTGCATCTCATATTCAGTTATTGGCTGAAATCTGTTTTCCTAGCACTGTAGTCTCCCCTCTTCACCCTCACCTTGTAGCTCTGCTCCTCATCTTGCTGTCCCTCCTGGGTCCCAACTGTCAGGATGAGAAGGTCATGCAACATACATGATTTTTACAGCCCGTTCCCTAAAAGTTCAAGGAACACACAACTGTTGAAGCACAAAGCATGTTCATCGTGCCTTCTTTGAGATGAGAAAAGAGGTGCAATTTTTTCTGCACTGTGGTCTTCTTGCCCTGGTCTAGAGGGGGCCTCATGATCTTGATCTCTTTCATGGAGGCCTTGTGAGGTATCCCAGCTGCAGAGCAAAGAAAAGAGGAAATTTTCTAGGTAGAGTTCCGTTCTCCTCAGCTGGATACAATCAGCCAGGAGGAAAGGGAGCAAGGCCAATGGTATTCACGAATTTTTTTCTATTATTTTACTCAACAAACACTTTTAGGTTTCCTAATTTGTGAAAGGCACTGCTTATTTAAAACAAAAAGTGGCAAACTTACAAATAAAAAGTAAAACCAAGGATATAGAAGAAAAATAAAAAGCATGTTTGTGCCTTTGATTTGCTGTTGTTGTTTATCCAGATTCATTTACGTCTTTTCAAACTGCCACACATTTTCCTTTTTCTTCTCTTCCTCTTTGCTACCTCTTCATTTTTGCTAGTTTTTCAGATTTTTTAATTGTTACAGAAACATTTAAGTGAGAGCTACCTGCTTAATGGAATTTAAGCGCACAATACTATATTGTTTTATAAACTCAAAATGTTTTACAGCAGATCTCTTGAATGTACACTTTGTACATAAATTATATTCCATCGTACCCCAGGGCAGCCACTTCTGGTTTCACCACCCACCAGGCCCTGGCAACTGGCATTCTGTTCTTTGCTTCCAAGGGTTTGACTCTTTTATAAATCTCATGTAAATTAAATCATATAGTATTTATATTTTTCGAATGGCCATATAGCAATTAGTATGTCCTTCAAGATTATTAGTGTTGTGGCATATGACAGAATTTCTTCTTTAATACTTCATAATATTTCATCATATATATATATATACACACACCATGGTTAATATACGCACTATTGAATGCATAATACTTGACTTTTCTTATGGAAAGCATCCTTCACATAATTGAGAAGGGCCTATTGCAAAACTGAGAGCATGGCACATTAACAGACAGACACAGTTCATGTGTGCTTTAGGGAGAAGACTCCATGAAAGTAATGATGGCATGTTTCACTATGAATTTACTATATACCAAAAAATCTCTGCACTTGTAAAATTTATTTAGTCAGAAATATAATTTCTGAGAAAAAAACAAAGACACAAACACTAAACACTATCATCATCCTCATTTTACAGATCAATTCAATAGCTTGGACACATCATATGGTTATTAGGATGCAGCACTGAGACTCAAGCCTGGCTTAAGGCAGGTGTTTAATGCTTGGTACTACAATGCCGTTTTTAAAGAGAGATTCCCTATCTTCAAAATCGCAATGAGGTCCCCTTCACCCGTCAGTCTTGCTGGCTCTAATTAAATAATGAATACATGTCAATATCCCTAGGAGGTAGTGATATAGACAAAAATATCTGCACAGTACTATGTTTACTGGGCTTAATTTCGATTCCAACACTAGTCAAGATTAATTCAGTTTTTTGGAATGGTTAGCTGAGATTTTCATCACTAAAATATGAGTAAATGTTTATTGGTTTTGGTCCAAGTTCTCCAGAGAAACAGAACCAAAAGGATCTGTTACCTGTCCGTTAATTAATTGATTGATTAATTGATTTATATTCATTATAAGGAATTGGCTAATGCAGTCATGAAGGCTGGTAAATCCTAACTCCACAGAGTGAGCTGGCAGTACTAGAGAACCTGGGAGAACTGAAGCTAAATTTACTTATTTATTTATTTATTGGTGGTACTAGGGGTGGAACCCAGGGGCTTTCTACCTCCGAGCTATACTCCCAGACCTATTTTATATTTTATTTGGAAACAGGGTCTCACTAAGTTGCTGAGAGCCTCACTAAGTAGCTGAGGCTGGATTTGAACCAGTGCGATCCTCCTGTCTCAGCCTCCCAAGCGCGGGGATTACAAGCGTGCGCCACCACATCCGGCTGAAGCTAAATTTAACAGCTGTGAGCTGGAAAATTCTCTTCTCCCTGAGGAAGGTCTGTCTCTTTCTTCTAGTTCCCCCTTGAGCTTTGAGAAGCCCATCCACATTATGGAGCACAATCTGCTAATGGAATTGTTAGTTTGATCCAGGTCGCACTGTAATGCACGCTGGTAATCCCAGAGTTTGAAAGTCTGGGACAGGAGGTTCATAGGTTCAAGGTCAACTTAGACAATTTAGTGAAACTGTTTCAAAGTAAAAAGTCAAAAAGAGCTGAACATGGTGGCGCACACTTGGAACCTCAGTGCTGGGGATGCTGAGACAGGGCTATCACAGATTTGTAGGCAGCCCCAACAATTTAGGGAGGCCCTTCTAAATTTAATGAAATTCTGTTTCAAAATAGAAGAATAAAATAGGGCTGGGGGTGTATCTCAGAGAGATAATGCTTCTGGATTCCACAGAACCACACACACACACACAAAAAAAAAAAAAAAAAAAAAAAACAGAAAGAAAGAAAAGAAAAGGACTGGGGTAGATCATTGGTAGAGTACCCATGGGTTCAATCTCCAGTATCTATCACACACACACACACACACACACACACACACACACACAAACACACACACACACACACACACCACGTTATTTTAATCTAATATTAAATGTCTATCTCAACCAAAGCATCCTCAAAGAAACGTGCAGAATAATATCTGACCACCAGGCATGGTAGTGCATGCTTGTAATCCCAGCATTCATGAGGCTGAGAACGGAGGATCGCAGTTCGCCTACAGCCTCAGCTACTTAGCGAGGCCCTTTGTAACTTAGTGAGGCCTTGTTTCAAAACTAAAAAAAGACTAAAAAATAGGGCTGGGGGTGTAGCTTGGGGGTAAAAATGCCCCTGGGTTAGATCCCCAGTACTGCAAAAACAACAAAATAAATAATATCTGACCAAAGAATCTGGAAGGTAATATCATCTTCAGGAATGTATAAAAATGTAATAAGTACCTAGTATATAATAGGAATATAAAAACCTGGATTCCCTTTGCTGATCTCAGACAGCCTCTCCCACCACTCCCTCTGTACAAAGGCAGATACAAGAAATTTTGACTAGTTTTCTTATGGCTAACTAGATGGTTGTGATGGTTGATAGAGTCAATCATCACAGAAATGGAAAGAGTTATGTCTCATGATCCATTAGATGACATTAACTAGAGAATGTAGCATACATCCCTAGTCAGACATTTAAAAATGCATTCATCGAGCCGGGCGTGGTGGCCCATGCTTGTAATCCTCACGCTTGGGAGGCCAAAACAGGAGGATCTTAAGCCTTGCTGGCTTAAGAGACCCTGTTTCAAAATAAAAACAAAATAAGTCTGGGAATGTAGCCCAGAGGTAGAAGGGTTTCCAGGAACCCCAGGACCACCAAAAAAAAAAAAAAATCCATTCATCGATAAATAAATCAGAGGTGATAAGCTTTACAGAGAATAAATAAACATACCAATGATTTTTAAGCAATATGTCCGTATTTGGCCATGTCATCTCCACTCCGACTAAGAGACAGACTGCTTCCAGCACCACAAAGCTTCTCGTGCTCCTCTGCAATGTACCTCCCCATCTTTCCTTGTCAGTACTAATTTCTATTGCCACATAGTAGTTTAACTTAGGCAAAGAATTATTTAGATAATAAACCCATTGTATTAAGGAGGAGTTATATCATCACAAGAATATAATATGCATAGAGATACAAATTATTTTATTAAAATGTTAAGGAAAACATGCAAGACTTGAGTGAATTTAGACAAATACATTTGCCTGTGCTTTTATTCTGGATCTGCTCTCCTGCAGGGAAGGGCCATGCCTCTCAAGACAGGAAGGGGCGTGGCCCCCTCATGACAGGAAGGCAGAGAGAGGGAGGAGTCCCAGTGCTGCCACTTATCCTCCTTCCTGCTTCTCCAATACAAAGATACAGAAGACCCTTCTGCTGTGCCCAGTCCCTGCCATGAGCTTCAGCCTCCTGTGTTACATGGCCTTTTGTCTTCTGGGGGCAGGTTTGTCCTGAACAGGGACACACCTGAGGTTTCAGGGTTCCCGCTCCAAGCCTGTGCTTAGAACTAATGAATTAACAAGTTTCTTCTTCCTTCTCTACAGGTCCAGCGAGTGCTGGAATCACTCAGACCCCCAAATCCCAAGTCCTGAAGGAAGGACAGCGGGTGACACTGGGATGTACCCAGGATATGAACCAGGACAGCATGTTCTGGTATCGGCAAGATCCAGGGCTGGGGCTGAGGCTGATCCATTACTCATACACGGTTGGCAACACTGGAAAAGGAGAAGTTCCCGATGGGTATAGTGTCTCAAGGTTAAAGAAAGAGAACTTCTTTCTCACTCTGGAGTCTGCCACCCTCGCCCATACATCTGCCTACTTCTGTGCCAGTGGTGACTACACGGTGCTGCAGGGCTTCCTCCTCCTCACACAGAAAGACAGGGGAGGTGCTGCGACGTAACTTGGTGGCCCCCGGGCAGCGTGCTCAGCTGAGAACACTGAAACTCCAGAGAGCTCAGGCTTGAGAGCCTCAGTCTGAGCCAAGGTGCCTCTCCAGACTATCCCAACCAGGTCTGGATCTCACCCTGCCTCAGCTGTTTCTCTTGTTTTCTGGTAATTCCTCTAGGTTGTTCCTTTGGGGTGGGGAAACTGTGCTTTCCCAGTTCTGACTTTTCTAGTTATCAGCTTGGATCTATGGCTTCCAGAATGTATGTGTTTTGTAATTTGGAACAACCTGGCCTCCAGGATTTTCTGGTACCATATTGTTTTCCCTCTAGGCTCCTCCATTCCCAGTCCTGTCCTCGTGAGGTCTCTGCTGCTGCACATCTTTCCACCTGGAATCACCCACTGGGGTACTTCTGGGCCTTTCCTCCTCATCCTTCTCTCTCTTCTCCAGCTTTACTGCCAGCCCTTCATCCAAGCCTGGCTCTTCCTGTCTCAGATACTTCAACTGTATCTCCTCTGCTTAGGCATGGAACCTTCCTTCTGTAGAGGCGATGGCATACTCGACCTTCAGATCTCAGCAATCCTTCTCTTGAGGGACATTTCCTCTCACCTCCCTGTGAAGTCATTTCTTATAAGCTCTCAAGGTATCACATGCTCAATGGTCAGAAAAATGTACCACAGTTGGAGTTTTACAGATACTTGGCTAATTATTTTTCTCCCTCACTAGATTTCAACAGTCATAAGGACAGGGCTGTGGCTCTTCCCTTATCCCAGTATAGCCTTGCCACAGTAAGCCCCAACCCAGGGAGAAGGAATGAGCAAATCACTGATTGAGTGGATGGACCTATGGCAGAAGGATCTCAGATCCCCCTTTCCCTAGCATCAGCTATCAGAAGTCATGTTCCTTTGACTGCCGTGTTCAGCTGGATCTTGAAGTGATGAGAAGTCTTTTTCCTTGGTTGCCAGACCTGGCTCAAGGCTTCCTTTTGTAGCTATAACCTCAGACATCCTCCAGGTATCTGTTCTGTCCTTCAAACAATTTCTCCCTAAGAAATATAATCACATCAGAAAGCCACTTCCAGAATTCCATTTTTTTTTTAATTCCTGGGAATTTTTTTTCAAGCTTTTCAGATTATTTTTATTTTTATTTTTATTTTTTTCTTTTAACAATTTTTATTGAACATAAATAGTATACATTTAAACTACATTTGGTGCCCTCTCCCCCCCTGCCCCCGTTTTCCCTTCCCCCCTCCCACCAATGGTTGTCCAGGTTAACCATGTCTTATTCATAATTTTACACATGTTCAGATGTAGACCTCATTAATCAAGATCAGCCTTCCTCCTCTCCTATCTTTCCATTAAAGCTTTGCTGATATTTCCCCTCCATTATCTGGAGTCCCACTAGTATCCTCTGTGTTTCCTAGTTTGGGCATATTAGAGGAAACATAAGTACCTTCTCCTTCTGTGCTTGGCTGATCTCACTTAACATAATGTTCTCCAGGGCTTTCCATCTTCTTGCAAATGATATAATTTTGTTCTTCTTTATGGCTGAATAGAATCCCATTGTGTGTATTTCCCAAAGTTTTGCTATCCATTCATCTGTTGATGGAGATCTGGGTTGGTTCCATATTTTGGCTATTACAAATTGTGCTGCAAAGGAAACTATCAATAACCTAAAGAGGAAGCCTACAGAATGGGAAAGGATCTTTACCAGCCACCATTCTGATAGGGGGCTAATATGCAGAATATACAAAGAGCTCAAAAGACTCTGCACTAGCAAAACAAACAACCCAATCAAGAAATGGGCAAATGAACTAAATAGACACTTCACAAAAGAAGAGATACAAAGGGCCAATAGATACATGAAAAGATGTTCTTCATCACTGGCCATCAGGGAGATGCAAATCAAAACTACACTGAGATTCCATCTAACCCCAGTCAGAGTGGCAAGCATAAAGAAATCAAACGACAACAAATGCTGGCGAGGATGTGGGGAAAGAGGAACTCTTTTACACTGTTGGTGGGAATGCAAACTAGTTCAACCACTATGGAGATCTGTGTGGAAATTCCTAAGAAAGGTGGGAATAGATCCACCATATGATCCAGCTATACCACTCGTGGGTATCATTCCAAAGGGGTTAAATTCAGAGAAATACAGCAACATATGCATACCTATGTTCATAGCAGCACAGAATTCCACTTTTAAAACTATATTTTCCTTGAAACCACTTCTAGTACCAACAACTCTCTTAAGTTCCCATCATTGGAGCTGTGTCATGAGAAGTATTATTGGAAGATGGGATTTATCTCATAGAGCTGAGGACTAGGTTTGGAATGAGGTCAAAGGTCAGAGCAATAGATGCAGTCAGGGCTCTTGGATCTGTAGTGTGGGAGCTCAAGTCAGAGTTGCAAAGAAAGGGGAATCGGAGTCACCCAGAAGCTGTGTAAGATCTGAACAAAAGCAACTGAAGTGCATGGAAAACCACTCCTGGGTAAACTTGGCGTCTGGGGCCAACTCAGAGAGTTTACAGCTAAGTACTCTGGGATAAGCCTGGTTGTGCAAGTCAATATTTGACAAGATGAACTAGGCCCAGGTACAGAAGGTAGAGAAAACAGGTGTTCAAAGTTTAAGTACTAACTGAGCACCGGAGGTCAGAACTGGGAGTCCATATGACTGTGGGCCATTTGGGAGCACTGAAGCTCCACACTGCTGCAGGGAACTCTGGGAGGAGGCCCAGAAGAGCAGGGCTGGAGGGAGTGCTTGGCTTCCTGCTTGGGTGAGGGAGGTGGTTTGAGTTTTCTCAGTGGGTTCTGGACACTTGAACTTCAAAACAGATTAATCACTGTCTAGAATAGAGTAAGGTTGTCATGGAGCTCAGTGTGCACAAAGAAGCGGTTTTCTTGCTCCTGCCTGGGCAGTGCAAGGAGAAGGGAGAAAAAAGCAGGGAGTCAGTGTTAAGCCAAGGCAGGGTAGCAGAGGGGGATCTACCATGTAAAGAACAGTGTAAGTTCCTGGCCCTGCGGAGGGTTGGAAACCTGACCCACCTTCAGCTGAAGGGCTGTGCAGGACAGGAAGGGCACTTGGGTGACACCTATGTCTCCCTTTGGGTGCAGGGGCCAGGTGTCCAGCAAGGAGAGTGATGTCAGAGTGCAACACATGTTTCCCTCAGGAAGACCAGAGCTTCAGAACCTATATATCATCTCTCCAGAGAACCTGCCCCTATATGAGGTGACGTTGGGTTCTTGTTGCTGCTGTGGGCTCCAGGCTCCTGTGCTGTGTGGTACTATGCTGTCTTTTAGGACCAAATTACCTCTGAGCAGAGTCTTGGGCCTCTGTTGATCATCCCTGAAATACAAAATATCCTGGGAGGGCTGAAGAAGAAGCTTCCCTCCTGGGCTCTTCCCTGAGCTTCTGACCCCTGATCTTCAGGTCTCATGGATTCTAGAGTCAGACAAACCCCCAAAATGGGAGGAACACTGAGCTGCTCCCCTCTCTCCAGATACTTCTCTGTGTTCTGGTACCAACAGTGCCTAGGCCAAGTGCTGAAACGAACTTGCTCAGTCCTGGGGGGCAATAAAACTGAGTCCGATTGAGACTGAAATCCTCAGAAAGATGAACAAGGGCTTCAGTTGCAGTCCTGCAGGGGTTAATACCTGCAGCGACTCCTCTCTCTTAGCAGGTAAGAGCTCCTTCAAGCCCCCATAAGTGTGGGGTCTCATCCCCGGGGACCTGGGAGAGAGGAATCTGAAAAGAATCACTGGACAACTGCCTTCCGTGCAATTGACAATGTTTTAATTTCCATCACCAGTATTTATACCCTATACCCAGTGTAAGCACCAAAGGACAATAGTGAGGCATTAAGTGTAAACAAGATAAACAGGATAAAAGAAGATCCATGGTGTCACAGTTCAAGGTTCATTTGGACTAGGTGATTACAGTCAGCCCCATTGGCCTTTGTCATTGGAATCAGGTTTCTGGCCTTGGGTGAGCCTTAGGGGGCAAGGTCCCAGAAAGGCATCCAGGACAGGCAGGCATCAGTAAAGGTGGGGGTTCACACCCAAAGTCCATTTTGGGGAAATTCGGTCTTTTAGGATCTCCTTTGATCCTTCCAGAGTCTTTATGTCTCTAGGGCTTAGTCCAGGCCCTCCTTTATCAAGATCCATGGGCTGTGTTGCAGATTTGTCCAGTCCTGTCTGCTCCACCATCCCCTATGAGGCAATACTTATATTACAATTAGTAAAACAGGGCAAAAACATTATAACACAGGTGATTGGATTTCTATAATTGTTCTTTAATGTGTGATTTTGGGGCAGACTTTTGAGTTTTTTACTGTCCTGCTGCTGAGTCCAAAAGATAGGCTTTTTAAGGCCAGATAAGAGCTTATTAGCATCTCTTAAGAGGAAAAACAAATGGCCCAGGTTCCAGAAACAGTTTTACATCTCTTTGGGAAATGGGGCAAGCAGCTTCCCCTGCTGGCAGAGAGGTGCTGGGAGCTCAAAGGACCTGCATGGGGGGGGGGGGGACCGAAAGGAATTTTGCAGCCCCTGAATTCTGGCTGCCCTTTACTAGAAAATTTACCTTTCATGGACTCAATTTCTTCCACAGTCCTAATTCTTGGGATCCTGTTTTACATCATTGGAGCTTTTTAGTATAGAAATCTAAGAGCAGGGAGTATTTCTGAGAGAGATGACTCCTCTTTCCTTGGGGCGTGGCCTCCTTGGACCTTGCCGATTGATGATTGATACAAGCGTTTTTTCACGCTCATATGCCGAGGGGGCCATGGCAGCCAAGGACCTAAGCTTTTCTCTGAATTTTATAACAGGGAAGAGAAAGAAAAATAAAACATTCCTGGATTCTCCACACAGCAGTTCCAGGACTATTACTTTAAGCTCAACCTGAGCTCCTTGGAGATGGAGGACTCAGCTCTGTTCCTGCCAGCAGCAAGGCAGAGCCCTATGTGACTGGCAGCATTCCGGACCAAAACATTCCTGTCTCTGTTCAGGAAGTGACCCAGAGTGTGGAGCTGCTATCCAGACTGGTCCATGCCCTGAGCGTGTTTGTGCCTGTGCCAGACACTTGCTACTGGTTATAGTGGCTTCCATCTGAGCTCTAATGGCCCAGCCAAGTGGACATGACACATCATATCCTAGAATATATAAACATTCACTAAGCATGAAGTACTCAGCATATAAAAGGAATATACCTTTTGAGTAGCTGTAAGATTTATCAATCACAGTCATGGTTTATATCTCCTTATCCATTTCATAAAATTAACTAGAGAATGTAGTATACATGCCTAGTCAGATAATTATAATGCTATTTATTGATATGTAAATCATAGCTAATAACCTTTAAATGAACAGTCTAATGATTTTTACTAATATGTCCATAAATGGTCATGTGATCTCCACTCCTAATTAAGACAGATTGTTTCCAGCAGCACAAATTCCTCATGCTTCTCTGCGAGGCACCTCTCCATCCCTCACCACCAATGTTATAGTTATTGCTGTAGAGTACTGGGTATTGAACCAAGAGCATTCTACCTCTGAGGTACACCCTAAGCCCTTTTTAGGTTTTATTTAATTTTTAAAAGGGGTCTCGCTAAGTTACTGAGGATCTAGAAAAATTGCAAAGGCTAGCCTCAAAACTAGAGCTAGATCCTCCTATCTCATTGGGAGTATATGTGTTTCCACCATACCTAGCTTATAAAGTCATTTTGATCTGGCAAAAGAAATATTTAGAGTTAAAATAGTGTAATAGAATTTTGGTATACAGAAAGCTACAAGGTATTTTATTATAACTATAAGGAAACTAATACTTGTGTCAATTCAGACAAACGCATTTCATTCAAAGCCACCCACCTGCGCATTTATCTTGTGTCTGACCTTCTGGGGAAGGGGAGAGGTCCTGATAGGAACAGGGAAGAGACACAATGATGCCCCCGAGAGCCTCCTTCCTGCTTCTCCAACACAAGGACCCAGGAGACCCCTCTGCTGTGCCAGACCCCCACCATGATCATCAGCTTCCTGTTCTGTGTGGCCTTTTGTCTCCTGGAGACAGGTGTGTCCTCAGCAAGACTCCATATGGCATTTCAGGATCTGATCTCCAAGCTCATACTTTGGGCTGCCGACTCAGATTTCTTTCCTTTTCTACAGGTCCGGCAACTGCTGGGATCACTCAAACCCCCAAATCCCAGGTCCTGGAGGCAGGACAGCACACAACACTGAGATGTGCCCAGGATTTGAAGCACAACCGCTTGTTCTGGTATCGGCAGGACCCAGGACTGGGACAGAGGCTGATCCATTTCTCAAATATTGCTGGCAACACTGAGAAAGGGAAGTCCCTGGTGTGTATAGTGTCTCTAGGTCAAAGAGAGAGGACTTTCCCCTTGCTTTGGAGTCAGCCACCCTGGCCCAGACATCTGTGTCCTCTGTGCTAGCAGTGAATCCACAGCACTGCAGGGTTGTCCTCTCTGCACAAAAAGGCAGGGAAGTCACTGCGCCTGACTGACTCCCTGGGCAGGGTGCTCAGCACTGAGAACACTGGGATTCTGGGAGCCCATGCATTTGAACCTCAGTTGTGCTGTGGTGCTTCTCCAGACAATCCAGCCAGTCCCAGACCTCACCCTGACTTGATGCCTCCTCCACTGCTTCTAGTTCTCCCCCAGGCTGTTGCTTTTGGGTGGGGATCTGTGCCTCCCCCACCTTTGACTTTTCTAGTCACAGGCTCATGTCTAAGGTTTTCCGGATGTTACATCTTTTGTGATTCAAATCCACCTGGACATTAGAAGATGGCAGCAGCCTCCATCGCACGGAATAGGACATGCATTCCTCTGAGAAGCCCTGGAAACCAGGCTGATTGGTATCTGATTGGGACAACTTAAGGAGACATTTCCAGCTGTGACTTCCTATCTAGAATATAGGAGAGAGAGTGGATAATGGTGAAATTAGAGGCAAGATGACAGCAATGTGCCCACCATGCAAGAAAAGAGATTTTTCAAAGTACATCCCAGAAGAGATTAGAGAAAAGACTGCTTCAGCGGTGCATGCTCAGGAATTCTTAACAACATACTCTGTAAGAAAAATGTTCCAAGCCAGGCATGGTGGGAGGTGGAGACAGAAGTATCCCACTGGTTCAAAGCCAGCCTAGCTGGTTTAGGAGATCCTGATATATATATATATATATATATATATATATATATATATATATATATATACACACATAGTGTCTGGGAGTGTAGCCCAGAGGTAGAAGGGTTTTCAGGTACCCCAGTACCACAAAAAAAAATATGTTCTGGGCATGTTGGAGGTAGCCCAGCAGTACCAGGTGGGATGCCCAGCCGCACGTCCTGGGGAACTCAGTGCGCCTGGCCGCTGTGCTCCTCTCAGTGCACTGGGGGCCATGGTGCACTCGGAACAGCAGATCCTGATTTATGTGGTGAGGCTGGGGACTTCCACTCTTGGAGGGGAGATAAAATCCATTGCTGCTGAGTACTCAAGCTCACAACCTCTGCAAAAGACATGTACTGTTTTCTTTATTAAAAAATATTGAAGAGGGGCCAAGATAGTGGCAGTGGCAGCCAGTATTCAGGAGATGCAGACAAATCCTATTCAATCCACCTTGAACTTTTGCAGAAATCTCCCCGAAAGGAGACTGCTCCTGTCACACATGCATAGAAATTCTGGACAACATACTATGTAAGGAAGGTGCTCAGGAAAGAACCAGGACGGTGGTGGCCAGTATTTGGGTGAGGCAAAGATCCAATCCAATCACCTTGAACATACTTTTTGGGGGTGGTAGTGGGGTTTCTGGAAACCCTTCTACCTCCAGGCTATATTCCCAGACCTATTTTATATTTTTATTTGGAAACAAGGTTTCTTAAGCCAGCAAGGCTGGCTTCGAACCAGTGCAATTCTCCTGTCTCTGCCTCCCAAGTGCAGGGATTACAATAGTGTGCCACCACACCCAGCTAATCACCTTGAACTTTTGAAGAAATCTCCCCAAAGGTAGACTGCTACTGCCACACATGCTCGGGAATTCTGGAAAACATGCTGTGTGGGAAAGGTGTTCTGGAGACAACCGAGATGGAAGTGGTGGTAGTTCTGGCATTGGTGGAGCGGCAGTGACCAGTGTTTGGAGGGGCAGACAGATCCAGTCCAATCCATCTTGAACTTTTGAGGAAATCTCCCCAAAAGTAGACTGCTCCTGCCTCACATGCTTGAGAATTCTGGAAAACATGCTAAGTGGTAAAAGTGTTTGGGGCATTTCAGAGGTAGCCCCACATAGGTGGGTGGGGCTGCCATGCTGCATGTTCTGGGAGACATCTGCTGTCATGGCCACCGCACTCCTCTGCACTTGGAGCAGCAGAGCCTGCTCTCCATAGTGAAGCTGTGGACTTCTGCCTTCAGAGGGGAGACAAAATTCATTGCCACTAGGTATTTGGACTCCCAGCTTTTGCAAAAGACACATACTGCTTTTTCCTATTAAAAAAAAAATGAAAGAAATAGGGGAACATCTGTAGACAACCTGCTCACTGTGACAGAGACTGGAGCCCTCCCTACAGTGAAGCCAATACCAGGTCCTCCAAGACCAGGATGAAAGCCTGACTGGTGGCAAGGCCATTGCCGGGGCCTGTGAGGCCTAGATCAGAGCCTGCCTGGTGGCGAGGCCGGTGCCGGGACCTTAGAGGCCAGGATTTGAACCTACCAGGAGGCAAGGCAGTTTCTGGGGCCTGCCAGGCCAGGATCGGAGCCTGTTGCGTGGTGAGGCCAATGCTGCGGCCTCCGAGTCAGGGATTGAAGCCTGCCATAAATTGAGGTCGGTGGTGGGGCCTGCGAGGCTATGATTGGAGCCTGCCGGGTGGCAAGGCCAGTTCCAGGGCCAAGGAGGCTTGGATCGAAGCCTGCTGTGAGGAGAGGCTGGTGCCAGGGTCTGTGAGGCTGGGATCAGAGCCTACTATGAAGCGAGGCTGGTACCGGGGCCAGCGAGGCCAGGATCAAAGCCTACTGTGAAGACAGGCCTGTGCTGGGGCCTCCAAGGCCTGGATCGGAGCCTGCCATGAGGTGAGGCTGGTACTGGGGCCTGCGAGGCCTGGATCAGAGCCAGTGCCAGGACCTTAGAGGCCAGAATCGGAGCCTGCCAGGTGGTGAGGCAGGTGCTGGGGCCTGCCAGGCCAGGATTGGAGCCTGTTGTGTGGTGAGGCTGGTGCCGGGACCTCCAAGTCCGGGATTGGAGCCTGCTGTGTGTTGAGGCTGGTGCCAGGGCCTACGAAGCCAGGATAGGAGACTGTGTGCAGCAAAGCCAGTGCTGAGGCCAGTGAGGCTGGGATCACAGCCTGCTGGGCGGCAAGGTCCGTACCAGGACCAGTGAGGCTGGGATCAGAGCCTGCTGTGTGGTGAGGCAGGTGCCAGGCCTTAGAGGCTGGGATCAGAGCCTGCCTGGCAGCAAGGCTGGTGCTGGAGCCAGCAAAGTTGGGATCAGAGCCTGCCATGGGGCTAGATTGGTGCTGGGGCCTCTGAGGCTGGGATCAGAGCCTGCCATGTGGCTAGATTGGTGCTGGGGCCTCTGAGGCTGGGATCAGAGCCTGCCATATGGTGAGGCTGGTGCCGGGACCTCTGAGGCCAGAATAGGAGAATTCTGGGTAGCAAGGCCAATGCCAAGGCCTGCAAGACCAGGATCAAAGCCTACCATGCAGTGAGGCCAGTTAGAGGGCCAGAGAGGTTGGTATCGGAGCCTGCAGTGCAGTGAGGCTGGCGTCTAGGCCTGCAAGGCTGGGATCAGAGCCTACAGGGCGGTATCCACAGGGGAATATCACACAAAAATAAAAAATCAGGTGCTTTCCCTAATATGCAGAAACTAGGAAGAAATGGGTAATAGGAGGAACTCTAGTTGAAGAAAGGGCTCTATGGAGGAGCAATTAGGTGACCTATCTGAGGGGATGGGAGGGGGAGGAAGATGGAAACTTTTTAAAGCACAAGGTGTACTTAAACAAATATTATCAAAGTCAATCACTAAATCAAGCGTGGGATCAAGGGAAGGGGAGGGAATGGGATGGGGATTGGATAAATGCTAATTGGGTAATGTGTGCTTGTATATCCTCACAAGTCTTATATTCCACTGAGATGTTTGACTACAATGCACCAATAAAAATATATTTTAAAGAAATCCACCTGGACTCCAGGCTTTACTGTCACTAAGTTGCCTTCTCTTTCCAGGCTCCTTCTCCCCATTCCTGCCCAGGTCTGTCCCCCAAGGTCTCTGCTGCTACACACATTTCCCATAAGGACAGTCACCCCCTGGGGCTATGCTGAGTCTTTCTCCTCCAGTCTCCCTTGTCTCTTTTCTCCAGGCTTGCTGTTGGCCCCTCATCTAAGTCTGTTTCTTCTTGCCACAGAAACTTTAATGATGTCTCCTCTGCTTGGGAGCCTTAATTTTTGTAGAAATTATTTCCTACCCAAACTTCAGATCTCAGTGATCCTCCTCCTAAGAAATCTGTTCTCTCACTTCCCTGCTAGGTCAGTTCCCCTCTTACAAGCTCTCAAGGTGTCACATGAGTGTATTCCAAAGAAGTGTACCCTAGCTGGAACTTTCAGGTACTTGACTAATTCCTGTTCTTGCTAACTAGATTTTAACCTCCATGAGGATAGAGGCTGTGGCTCTTCCCTCACCCCCACAAGCCCTAGCCGTAGTGATCCTCAACCCATGCAGAAGGGATGTGTGTGTGTGACTGAGTGGATGGACCAGTGTTAGAAGCTCCCCAGGTCCCCTTTCCCTGGCAGAGGTCAGGCATTAGGTATGAGAAGCTATATCCTGTTGACTGCTGAGCTCAGCTGGGCCTTGAAGTTAATGAGCAACCTTGCTCAAGGCTTCCTTTGTAGCTGCAGCATTAAATTTCCTTCATGCATTTTTTTTCCACTTCAGCCTCCTTCTCCTCAGAGATCAAATCAGATCAGATGGCCACTTCCAGGGCAGTTCTCCTCTTCTTCTGCTGCTCATAAGCACCCTGCCCCGGTCAACCTTCCCCTTGCTCAATATGCCATGGCACCAGGCTCCTCTGCTGGGCAGTTCTCTGTCTCCTGGGAGCAGGTGAGTCCTTAGAACATTAAACAGCTTCAGTGTGTGTGTGTGTGTGTGTGTGTGTGTGTGTGTGTGTGTGAATGGTGACTTAAAGTTTTCTTTAGTTTGTTTCCAGCTTCTGTCTCCACAGATCACACCATTTCTGGGGTTTCTTAGTTCCCCATGCACAGATTCACAGAGAAGGGACAGAATATAATTCTCAGGTGTGATCCAATTTCTGGGCATAATGCTCTGTATTGATACCTTATAAAAAAATAGGGTTAGAATTAATGTTTGAATGAGGGCTTAAGGAAATGCACCATGAAAATTGTCCCTTGCTATTTCTACAACTTTCTGCCTGCTATTTATGCAGACATTTCCATCAAGTCTCAGGCCTGGACAAAGGAAATAATGAGAAAAATCTCACTTATTAGCCACAAGATGGCACTGTAAGGCCACAAAGTCTCAGAGCCCTCTAGGGAGAGTCCAGGAGTGGGAGCAGACTAGGTGGTAAAGGGTTAAGAAAAACTTAGGCTAAGAGCCAGCATTAGGCACTTGTTGAGAGAGTTCATTTATTTCTAGATGGTCTACAGCTATACAAAAAGTGGGAAGTTCCTCTAGACTGAGACCCAGAGTTGAAGAAGGTTGGCAGGATAGTCTTGATGTCAGGGCAGGTGCAGAGAGAACGAGCTGCCTCAGAGGAAGGAGGGAAAGCTCCAGGCTGGGGAGGGTCCTCCACGCAGTGCATTGCTGCTATGCTCACCTTCCCCATAGTCCTCTTTTGATCAATAAGCTTTATGGTAGGAGTGGATGATCTTGCCTGTGGCCAATGGGAAGGGGCCTTGGGCCATAGGAGAATCTGCAGGGAGGGGAGAAGTGATGTCAGAGTCCCTCCTGTCAGTTCACTAGCAAGGAGCATCAGATCACCATCTTTGTCCTGAGATCACAGTATTTAGCTGGGATTTCTCCCTTCTCATGGTGGCCTACATGAACCCCAGAGTCTTCTGTGTGACCATTTGTCTTCTGGGAGCAGGTGAGTGCTGAGGCTGCTGGAAACCCTTGTCATGGTTTTACAAAGCCTCTGCTCCATACCCTTCCTTTTACCTTATAGATTCTTGTTACCTCTTGAGTCTCAATTTTGCCTATGCCTCTCTCTCCAACAGGTGTCCTGGAGGCTGGGATCACCCAGGTGCCCAGATATCGCATTTTAACCATAGGGACAAAAATGACTTTGGAGTGTTCTCAGAATATGAACCATTTTTCAATGTTCTGGTACAGACAAGACCCAGGAGAGGGGCTGAGGCTGCTCCATTACTCAAATGGAGTTGACAGCACCACGAAAGGAGAAGCCTCAGAAGGATATAGTGTCTCCCGAAATAAGAGTGCGCTTTTCTTTCTGACCCTGGAGTCACCCAGCACCAGCTACAGCTCCTTGTACTTCTGTGCCAGCAGTGAAACCACAGTAGGGCATGGCCAGCTGCTTTCTGCACAAAAAGAGTAACCATATCATTCTGATGGCCTCTCCTACTGGAGTCCTTGTCTCAACCAAGAGAAACAGCTGCCTTTCTGAAGCTCTTCCCAGAATTCTCAGCAACGGGATCTCAGGCAGTGGGGCTTCGTGCAGCCTGAACATTAGTAGGACCTGAGACCCTTCTCCTGTGTGTGAGGGTGTGTGTGTACAAGTGTATGTGTACACAGTTGTGTGTGTGTGCCAGTGTAAATACAAATAACATTTAATGTTAGGTGGCTCGATTTATAATATTCTAATAATTTAATAAGGCATGGGGACAGAAAATTCCAACTTGAAATTTGGAATGCTAAAAGTGCCTGAAGAGATTTAAGCTCCCTGAGTGGCCTGGGATTAACGAAGATTAAAGTTATTCCATACAGTGATCCTGGCTTTAATTCTATTGGATACCAAACAGGAGTCTTCTATAGAAAAAAGATCTCGATAAGAAATTTTTTAAAATGCCGAGCGTGGTGGTGTAAGCTTGTAATCTCTGCTTTTGGGAGGCGGAGACAGGAGGATCGCACAGGTTCAAAGCCAGCCCTGCTGGCTCTAGAGACCCTGTTTCCAAATTTAGAAAGTATAAAATAGGTTTGGGAGTGTAGCCTGGAGGTAGAAGGGTTTCCAGGAGCCCCAGTACCACTGAAAAAATTAAAAATTAAAAAAATTACCAGTAAACAAAGAACATAGAGGATATGCTAGTTGACGAATGAGATGTTCCATTGGATATGAACATATCAAGTAGAATTATCAAGAGGAGATAGCACATACAATGTTTACTAAGTACCTGTACGTGTAGAACAGATTGCTAAATCGTCTGAAGGTAGACTAAGATAGGAACCTAATTCATACTTTCCTTGGCTTGATTAAAATCCATGTGGTGTTCAGTATACTTGTTCTGCAATATTAGAAAAATATTGAGCAATAATTTTATTTTTATTTATTGTATTTATCTCCCTAGCATCTCCAATTAGAAGCTCACAACCAGGAACAACATTTCTTAACTTGAGGTCCATTAGAACCAAGGCTGTGAGGTCCATAGCTGGACTTCACATGATATGCAAAACCCAGGTATTTGTGCTGCCAGTGAGGACCCTGCGAGTGAGAGGGAGAAGACAATTGGCTTGGCCAGAAGTCAAATCACCAATTGACTGAGAATCAAAGGCTGAATGGTGAGACTGATCAAAGTGATAAATTCCCAAATTATGATATTTATAGCAACTTATGAATAATGTGTATTTCTATAAGTTTGTGTTTGTCTACAGATTTTATTCAACAATTGATCCTCAGCTGTTTCTTGGCAAATTGATAATGTTGGTGTTTGTGCTGAATTTGGATGCCGTATATTTCAGTCTCTGCATAGTTCTCACATTCTCAATAATTCATGTTGCGAAGTTCATTCATGGCTGTGCTTATTTTGAGGAGATAAATTTTAAATTTGACAGTATAGAATAAAAGCATATTTTGTGAATAACTCCCATATTTTATGCAGTTCATATTTACTTTGAAGTAATTCTTTATTAAAATACACGAGGGGGCTGAGACTATAGATCCATGATAGTGAGATTACATAAGGCCAATTCCATACCAGCACCACACACATAAAAGAAGATATCATTGAAAGCAAAATGCACAAATACATTGCTTTGTAAATTACATACAGGTAAAATCACAACTGAAATATCAAGGAAGAATATTCCAGTCACTCTGAAAAGTTTCTTTATACCCCTTTGTAACCAATTTCTTTTGAAGAGGTGACAATGTTTCAATTACTATTAATTTTTTGTCTGCTTCAAACTTCATAGAAATAGCTATTTACTACATATTTTACTGACTTCTATTTCTCAAAAATTAATGTTTAATGTGTTCATGTTATTGTATATCAGTAGGTCATTTGTTCATGTTGACAATTAGTATTCCATTATGTAATTGAACCATCAAATATCTACCTATTCTCCTACAGGGCAATATCTGGGCTATTCTAGTTTTCAACCATTGTGAAAGAAGCTGGGATGTTTTTATGTAATACTTTGTGAGTTTTCATTCACTTCCTTCACATATAGACATAAGACTGGAATTACTAACTCATAGTCTAGGTGCATACTTAAATGTATTAGAGACACTTGAATAGGTTCCCAAGGTGGCTATTTTGATTGACTATACCAGGAAATAGGAGTTCCCTTGGCTTTATATTCTTAATAAAATTCAGTGTTCATAATTTTAAAGTTAGCCCATCTGTAGTATCTATAGTTGTCTTTCCACAGTTCACTAAAAGGTAATGAATGACATGTGGTCTTTTTTAAGTTTATGATTTATTCCTATCTGCATATCTTATTTTTAAAGGGTGTTAAGCATCAAGTGAAGAGGACTCTAGGATCCTCCATCAGCCAATCATCCAGAGTGTGACCCAGAGAAGTGGCTCTATGTTGCTTTGCCTTCAGTCATCATCAACTTCGACCTCCATCATTCAGCAGCTATAGAGCTGAACACAGCCAGATGGAATCAGACTCTGCTGCTTGCTCAGCAGAAACAGGAAGCTAGCAGAGTGGTCTTGGGGGTTATTCTAGAACATTCAGATAGTAAGAAGATAATGAGCTTCACAAAATAAAAGGAAAATGCTGCAAACTTGCTCAATCAGGAATAATAAATCGGACACTGAGTCTGTTTGGGACCGAGATCCTCAGAAAGATGAACAAGGGCTTTGGTTGTAGTTCTGCAGCCACTTATCTGCAGCGATTTTTCCCTTTTTATGAAATAAACTCCTTTAAGTTCCTGTCCACGATGCTAAAAGTGGAGATTCCTCTCCGAGAAAAAAAATCTAAAATGATTGACATGGACAAATGCCTCTTGTGCAATTGACAATGTTTTAATTTCCATCACCAGTATTTATACCCTATACCCCATGTAAGCACCAAAGGACAATAGTGAACCATTAAGTGTAAACAAGATAAACAGGATAAAAGAAGATCCATGGCATGGCGTCACAGTTTAAGATTCGTCTGGAACTAGGTGATTAAAGTCAGCCCCCTTGGCCTTTTTCATTGGAATCAGGTTTCTGTCCTCACAGGTAAGCCCTAGAGGGCAAGGACCAGAGTCCAGAAAGGCATCTGGGACAGACAGGCATCTGTAAAGACAGGGGTCACACCCAAAGTCTGTTTGGGGGAAATTCAGTCTTCTAGGATCTCCTTTGATCCTTTCAGAGTCTTTTTGTTTCTAGGGCTTAGTCCAGGCCATCCTTTACCAAGATCCATAGGATCCGTTGCAGATTTGTCCAGTCCTGTCTGCTCCGTCATCCCCTATAAGGCAATACTTATATTACAGTTAGTATACAGGGAAAAAACATTATAACACAGGTGATTGGATTTCTATAATAGTTCTTTAATGCATGATCTTGAGGCAGACTTTTGAGTTTTTTACTGTCCTGCTGCTGAGTCACAAATGGTAGGCTTTTGTTAAGGTAAGAGCTTATCAGCATCTCTTAAGGGGGAAACAAATGGCCCAGATTTCAGAGACAGTTTTACATCTCTTTGGGAAATAGGGCAAAAGGTAGATTTGCAGCTTCCCCTGCTGGCAGAGAGGTACTGGGAGCTAATCTTTAGATCAAAGGACCTGCCTGTGGAAAAACCGGAAAAACCGAAAAGAATTTTGCAGCCCCTGAATTCTGGCTGCCTTTTATTACAGCTGGAACAATATAGAGAAATTCTGAGGGTTCAGACATTTTTACTAGAAAATTTATCTTTGATGGACTCAACTTTTTCCACAGTCCTAATTCTTGGGATCCTGTTTTAGATCGTTGGAGCTTATTAGTGTAGAAATCTAAGAGCAGGGAGTATTTTCGCCAGAGATGACACCTCCTTCCTCGGGGCGTGGCCTCCATGGGCCTTGCCTTGCCGAATGCAAGTGTTTGTCACGCTTGCATTTGCCGAGGGGGGACGGTAGCAGGAAAAGAAAGAAAGAAAGGAAGAAAGGAAGAAAGGAAGGAAGAAAGAAAGAAAGAAAGAAAGAAAGAAAGAAAGAAAGAAAGAAAGAAAATAAATCCAGGGAAAGGCTTAAGGAACACCAGAAGAATTGCAAGTCAGATTTTCCCCAGAAGATGGCGGCAATTACTCATCTTTACTTTTGATGCTTTAGAGATAAACTTTATTTGGCTTTTTGGCAATTCTCAAAATGTAGGAAAGTAGTCATCACTGTGAGTGACTTTTACTGCATCCAACTTTGGCCTGACATGTGGATCCCTTCTCACAGAGATGCTTAGAATTTGGGTTGCTCTATATATTGAGTACTTATGGTGTATTTCAGAATATGGAAAGGACAAGACTATAAGGAGCAAATGAGTGGAGGGAAAGAGAAGTGTAATTGAAAATGTAGCATGGAGTAGTACATTTTGGATATACATGTGTTTTGAGTGTGGATGACATCCAGATAAAATTGTTCTTGTTAGATACAAACAAAACGATCTAGAAGTCATGAAGGGCAGGACCGCTGCACGTCTCTCTAAAGTAAATACTTTCTCAAGGCCACAAAGAGATTCTTCTTTTTCCATATACACATGCACATATTGCTATAACACAGATTAGCATTCTACAAGATGGCAAAAGTTCAGACAAATGCTCTGGACAGACCACTGGCCTAGCAGTGGTCCCTTTTCCAAAACAATGGCAGCTCTAGCCTTAGGTCTTTAAGGCCAATGAACACTGTATTCAAAAAGCTTATGTAATCTTCTCCCTTTATGCTTTAAAATTTTCTCCCTGTCCCACCATCCTGGAATATACCCCCAGGTTTTTAGGCACTCAAAGTCCCATTGCAATGCTCTGCAAATCTCAAATAAATATAATTCTTTTCTTTTATCTTCTGAGCATTCTCAAAGTCTCAGTTGTTGAAAACCCAGAAGCTCAGATTCACTAATACTTTTAAGCATCCTCACAGGTGACGGCTATTATTTAAAAATCACAATTTGAATGTCGTCATTCTATTAAACACTAACAATCAACAGTTACACATTTTTTGGGAAAAACTCAAAACAGAATGATCAGAAATAAACAAATCGTATTTGTATTTTTGCATTAAGAAGATGGTTATAATGCAATTAGAAAACTTCAAAAGCTATCACTATTCCATTTTTAGATGCCATTGACTTTGCTATCTCATATTTTATATTTTAGAAGTCCTATACATTTTGAGAACACAAATATCTACATTATTGTTAATATACAACAAAATACACAGGAGAACTTATAAAGTTCTTTTCTAATGAGAACTTTTGCTCTTTAGGCTTCTTTTGTAAAACTTCACCAAAGGCAGAACAATATCTTAAGAAAACCAAATTATTTTAAATGTAGAATAAAAGTATTTAATGTGACTTTTATAAAAACCCTTTAAATAATCTATTTTCATTGAAATCAACCTTATTACATAGTCAAATGTAATTACATGTAGGAGGACATCAAATAAATATAATTTCCCCAGTTAGAGCTAGAATCATATTCACCCTCTTCATAGCAGATTGTAGTGTTGAAGTAGGCAACTTAGAGGAAAGTGGACGAGAGTGGGGACCACCAAATGGTCCTCACAGACTCCACATGTATTGAAATGCACTGCTGGGTTACGATTTGCAATGAATTCTTCTGCCTCACCATTTCCAACTTTAAACATTTCTGACCATTACTGATAGTTATTGTGCTCCTTCTTTTTTGGCACAGAAGAGAAGAGTGCGACTCTGAGTTGGTGGCATCTCAGGATTAGGTAATACTGGGCATTCCCGAGGCTCCCTGATGCCAGTGTTAGAGCTACCCTGTGGGACAGAGGAAGCCCTTCTTTGCTGCTGCTCACAGGCACCCCCTGTTCTTCCAAACCTGCCATGGGCACCAAGGTCTTCAGCTGGGTGGTGCTCTGTTCCCTAGGAGCAGTTGGGTCCTTAGGACAATATGTAGCTTCAGTGTGTAGGTGTGGGGGTGTGGTGTGGTGTGGTGTGGTGTGGTGTGGTTTGTGGGTATGGTCTCTGTATCCATGACATGTCTTTATATGTGATGACTGATATTAAAATTCAGTCTCCCATTTCTAGCTCCACAGATCACATTTCAGCTGGAGTCACGCAGTGCCCCATGTCACCATAATGGAACAGAATGTCACTTTCAGATGTGATACCATTTTTAGGCATTTATTGGTAACACATTTACTGATGCCAGTAGAGCCTGGGGTGAAGCCAAGAATTCGTGATGTATTTCAAAATGAATTCACAACAGACACATCAGGGATCCTCAGTGATCAGTTCTCTGCCAAAAGACCTGAGGGATTCTTCTCCACTCTGAAAACCCAGCCCACAGAAATAGTATAATAGCAGCTTATTCACAGTGTAAGATGGGCTCCTCCTTCCTGCTCACAAATTCATGTGTTCACCCTTCTTTTGTTCTCAGAAGTCTTGAATGGAGGAGTTGACAGACTCTTCTATGAAACATTATACTAAGTGAGATTAGTCAGTCACAAAAAATAAGAAATCAGATGCTTTCCCTAATATGTGAGGGTTAGGGAGAAATTGGTCATAGGAGGAACTCTAGATGAAAAAGGAAATCCTAGAGCACCAGACAGCAGCTTCTCAGAGGCTACAGCACCAGGCTCTAGCACAATCCCTGCCCAGCACCAGCGGAGCTCCAGCCCAAACCGCAGCCCCGGGACCTGACTTACACCAACGTGGCAACAAAATCAGAAAGCTCCTTCGGAGACCCAAGAAGCACGGAGACTGCGCCAGAACTACAGCCGCTGGTAAGCCGCTCCATGGCCCGAGGCCCGGGCTCCGCTCCTTCCAGAGCCCCCTGGGCTACTACCATCTCCGGGCCCCAGCCCAGCCCAAGCCCAGCCCCAGCCCAGCCAGGGACCAGCACCAGCCAGCAGCTTCTCAGAGGCTGCAGCACCAGGCTCTAGCACAACCCCTGACTAACACCAGTAGATCTCCAGCCCAAACCGCAGCCCCAGGACCTGACTTACACCAATGTGGCAACAAAATCCAAAAGCTCCTTTGGAGACCCAGGAAGCACGGAGACTGCGCCGGACCTACAGCCGCCGGTAAGCCGCTCCAGGGCCCCGAGGCTCGGGCTCCGCTCCTTTCAGAGCCCCCTGGGCTGCTACCATTTCTGGCCCCAGCCCAGCCCAAGCCCAGCCCCAGCCCAGCCAGGGCCTAGCACCAGCCAGCAGCCTCTCAGAGGCTGCAGCACCAGGCTTTAGCACAGCCCCCACCCAGCACCAGCAGAGCTCCAGCCCAAACCATAGCCCTGGGACTTGACTTACACCAATGTGGCAACAAAATCCAAAAGCTCCTTCAGAGACCCAGGAAGCACCGAGACCCAGGAGCCACCTCTGCGCCAGACCTACAGCCTCCGGAGAACCAGATACGGAAGAACTACCAGCCCGTCAGAGCTTCTGATTGGGCTGCCAGCTACTCCACCATCATCCAATCCGTACCACTTCAATGGGGACAACAGAAGAACAGGCTTGAGAACAGTGAAAATATGAAAACCAGGAATAGTGGAGAAATGAGAGAAGTAACGAATACTGACCTTCTAGAAATGCAAGAAGGGGAGTTCTGAATCTTGATCTACAATATGATGAAAGGATTTAAAACAAGTCTAGCAGAAATGAAAGATGAGATAGAAACACTAAGAAAGAATCAGAAAGAGGTCTGAAATAAAATGAAAGAGTCAATAAGTGAAATGAAGACAGCAATAGAAAGAAATTCTGGAAGATTAGATGAAATGGAAAACAGAATATCACGGTTAGAAGACAGTACATCCAAAACCGAAAACACGGTCAGCAATATACAGAAATCTTTATAGCAACAAAACCTAAACATCCAGCAAATATGGGATAATATGAAGCACCCTAATTTACGGATAATAGGCATTGAAGAAGGGATAGAGGTACAGACCAAGGGAATCCATAATCTATTCAAAGAAATAATCTCAGAGAATTAACCAAACATGGAAAGAGACTTGGATCTTCATGTCCAGGAGGCATACAGAACTCCATTGAGACAGGACCAAAGAAGGACCTCCCCGCACCACATAACCAAAATGACCAACATAGAGGCCAAGGAAGGAATCTTAAAAGCAGTAAGAACAAAAGGACGGGTGACATATAGAGGCAAAACAATAGGAATCACCCCAGACTATAAAACCCAGGTCATGAATGCTAGGAGAGACTGGTACGACGTGATTCAGACCCTGAAAGAAAATAACTTTCAACCATAGCTTATTTATCCAGCAAAACTACTATTCAAAATCAATAGGGAAACAAAAGTGTTTCAGGATAAACAGAATCTTTAAAAATTCATGAATTCAAAGCCTACACTAGAGAAAATTCTTAAAGAAATAAACCATAAAGAAGAAAAAAGAAGCAGACTCCAGAACCAGATAAGAGAGGAAGTCAATAAGTGGGCCATTTAAGTAAAGAAGAAAGTGGTCCATCCAATAGTAGAAAGAACATAAAATGGCAGAAAACAAAAATCATATTTTAATAATACCTCTTAACATCAAAGGACTTAACTCACCAATCAAAAGACATAGACTGGCAATGTGGATCAAGAAACATAATCCAAATATATGTTGTCTGCAAGAAACTCACCTTACAGCCAAAGATATTTACAGACTGAAAGTGAAAGGATGGAAAAAGATATATCATGCTACTGGAGACCAAAAAAAGAGCAGGGGTAGCAACCCTGATATCCAACAAAACAAACTTTAAACTAAAACACATCAGAAGAGACAAATCAGGACACCTCCTTTTACTAAAAGGAACAATACTCCAAGAAGATATAATGATAGTAAATATTTATGCCCCAAACGTGGGTGCAACCACATATGTAAAACAAACCCTTCTGGACATCAGATCCCAAATAGACCCAAATACAATAATTCTGGGAGACTTTAATACGCCTCTCACACCACTAGATCGATCTTAAAGGCAAAAGATGAGTAAAGACTCTTTAGAACTAAAGAAAACCATAAACCAAATGGACCTAATAGACATTTACAGAATATTTCAACCAGGAATTACAGAATACACATTTTTCTCAGCAGCCCATGGAACCTTCTCCAAAATAGACCACATACTGGGACACAAAGAAAGTGCCGGCAAATTCAAAAGATGTAATATAATTCCTTGCATCTTTCCAGGCCATAATGGAATAAAAGTAGAAATCAACAACAGGAAACTCAAAAGAAATTATTCAAATACATGGAGATTGAATGATACACTATTGAATGATGAATGGGTAAGAGAAGAAATTAGGGAAGAAATAAAAAAATTTATGGAAACAAATGAAAACAGAGACATAACATACCAAAATCTATGGGACACTATGAAGGCAGTATTAAGAGGAAAGTTTATTTCATTGAGTGCCCACATAAGAAGGACATAGAATCGCCAAGTAGGCAACCTAATGACACAACTCAAGGACCTAGAAAGTCTGCAACAGTCTACTCCCAAAGCCAGCAGAAGGCAAGAAATTATTAAAAATAGAAATAAATGAAATAGAGAATTAAAAAAAATCAAAGAATCAATAAAACAAAAAGGTGGTTCTTTGAGAAGATCAATAGAATTGATAAACCCCTGGCCAACCTAACCAAAAGAAAAAGAGAATCAACTCAAATTATCAAAATTAGAAATGAAAAAGGAGATATCACCACAGATAGTGAAGAAATTAAAAAGATTATCAGAAACTACTTTAAAAATTTATACTCCGCTCGGGCTGGGCACGCCAGATGGGGCCGGGTCGCGGGACCCTGGGCCCCAGGCCGAACTGCGAGTAGCACGCCAGACCCCTGGAGAAACCGGGCCCAGTAAGACGCTGGGTTCTGGGCGGGGGTCTCAGGCGGGGCACGCCAGATGGGGCCCGGGTCGTGGGACTCTGGGCCCCAGGCCGAACTGCGCTTAGCACGCCAGACCCCTGGAGAAACCGGGCCCAGAAAGACTCTGGGTTCTGGGCGGGGGTCTCGGGCGGGGCACACCAGATGGGGCCCGGGTCACGGGACCCTGGGCCCCAGGCCGAACTGCGAGTAGCACGCCAGACCCCTGGAGAAACCGGGCCCAGTAAGACGCTGGGTTCTGGGCGGGGGTCTCGGGCGGGGCACGCCAGATGGGGCCCGGGTCGCGGGACCCTGGGCCCCAGGCCGAACTGCGAGTAGCACTCCAGACCCCTGGAGAAACCGGGCCCAGTAAGACGCTGGGTTCTGGGCGGGGGTCTCGGGCGGGGCACGCCAGATGGGGCCCGGGTCGCAGGACTCTGGGCCCCGGGCCGAACTGCGAGTAGCACGCCAGACCCCTGGAGAAACTGGGCCCAGAACAGAAAAAGATAAAGAAAAATATCGGAGAGGAGGTAAGAAAGCCGTTATGGATGCCAGGACACTGGAGATGCAGACAAAACTTATCCAAATGCACTGGAACTTATGGAAAAATTTGCCGTGAAAGAGGACTGCTATTTCTCTATATTTTTAAGAATCTCAGACATCACCTGTAAGGAGAGAGTTTAGCGGAGGCCAAGGAGAAATGCGGTGTTGAAAGAGTTCTCCACAATGATGGTGGAGACTTGTATTCAGGAGAAGCAGAAACCGGATCTTACCAACTTTATTTTTTTGGAGAAATTACACCAAATGTTGAATGCTACCACCACGCATGCTTAGGAACACTGGACAACATTCTGAGTGGAAAAAAAAAAAAGAGCCTGGAAAGGATTTGAAACTGTGGAGGCAGTGGCAATGCCAGTGGCCAATACTCAGGGGAGGCAGAGATCTGATACATTACACCTGGAACCTTTGAAATAATAACCACAGAGACAGTGATCGGAACCTGCTGAGGGGTTAGGTGGGCGCTGGGGCTAGAGGCTGACATCGGAGCTTGCTGTGAGGCAAGGCCACTAATGAGGCCTCCGTGGCCGGGATTGGAACCAGCCGAGGGGTTAGACCGATGCTGGGGCCAGCGAGGCCGGCATTGGAGCCTGCCATGAGGCATGACCAGTGCTGGTGCCTCCGAGGTCGGGTCCGAAAACTGCTGAGGGGTTAGGCCGGTGCTGGGGCCAGCGAGGCCGGCATCGGAGCCTGCCGTGAGGCAAGGCCGGTACTGGGGGCTCAGAGGCCAGGATAATAGCCTGCCAAGGGGTTAGGCCGGTGCTGGGGCCAGTGAGGCCGGCAACGGAGCCTGCCTTGAGGCAAGGCCGGTACTGGTGCCTCCGAGGCCAGGATAAGAGCCTGCCGAGGGGTTAGGTCGGTGCTGGGGCCAGCGAGGCCGGCATCGGAGCCTGCCTTTTGGCAAGGCCGGTACTGGTGCCTCTGAGGCCAGGATAAGAGCCTGCCGAGGGGTTAGGCCGGTGCTGGGGCCAGTGAGGCCGGCATCGGAGCCTCCCTTTTGGCAAGGCCGGTACTGGGGCCTCGAGGCCAGGATGAGAGCCTGCCGAGGGGTTAGGCCGGTGCTGGGGCCAGTGAGGCCGGTATCGGAGCCTGCCTTGAGGCAAGGTCGGTACTGGGGCCTCCGAGGCCAGGATAAGAGCCTGCCGAGGGGTTAGGCCGGTGCTGGGGCTAGCGAGGCCGGCATCGGAGCCTGCCGTGAGGCATGACCAGTGCTGGGGCCTCCGAGGCCGGGATCGGAGCCTGCCGAAAGGGTTAGGCCGGTGCTGGGGCCAGTGAGGCCGGCATCGGAGCCTGCCTTGAGGCAAGGCCGGTACTGGTGCCTCCGAGGCCAGGATAAGAGCCTGCCGAGGGGTTAGGCCGGTGCTGGGGCCAGCGAGGCTGGCATCGGAGCCTGCCGTGAGGCAAGGCCGGTACTGGGGGCTCCGAGGCCAGGATAATAGCCTGCCAAGGGGTTAGGCCGGTGCTGGGGCCAGTGAGGCCGGTATCGGAGCCTGCCTTGAGGCAAGGCCGGTACTGGTGCCTCTGAGGCCAGGATAAGAGCCTGCCGAGGGGTTAGGCCGGTGCTGGGGCCAGCGAGGCTGGCATCGGAGCCTGCCGTGAGGCAAGGCCGGTACTGGGGGCTCCGAGGCCAGGATAATAGCCTGCCAAGGGGTTAGGCCGGTGCTGGGGCCAGTGAGGCCGGTATCGGAGCCTGCCTTGAGGCAAGGCCGGTACTGGTGCCTCCGAGGCCAGGATAAGAGCCTGCCGAGGGGTTAGGCCGGTGCTGGGGCTAGCGAGGCCGGCATCGGAGCCTGCCGTGAGGCATGACCAGTGCTGGGGCCTCCGAGGCCGGGATCGGAGCCTGCCGAAAGGGTTAGGCCGGTGCTGGGGCCAGTGAGGCCGGCATCGGAGCCTGCCTTGAGGCAAGGCCGGTACTGGTGCCTCCGAGGCAAAGATAAGAGCCTGCCGAGGGGTTAGGCCGGTGCTGGGGCCAGCGAGGCTGGCATCGGAGCCTGCCATGAGGCATGACCAGTGCTGGGGCCTCCGAGGCCGGGATCGGAGCCTGCCGAGGGGTTAGGCCGGTGCTGGGCCCAGTGAGGCCGGCATCGGAGCCTGCCTTGAGGCAAGGCCGGTACTGGCGCCTCGAGGCCAGGATAAGGACCTGCCGAGGGGTTAGGCCGGTGCTGGGGCCAGTGAGGCCGGCATCGGAGCCTGCCTTGAGGCAAGGCCGGTACTGGGGCCTCGAGGCCAGGATAAGAGCCTGCCGAGGGGTTAGGCCGGTGCTGGGGCCAGCGAGGCCGGCATCGGAGCCTGCCATGAGGCAAGGCCAGTACTGGGGCCTCCGAGGCCAGGATAACAACCTGCCGAGGGGCTAGACCAGTGCAGGGGCCAGCAAGGCTGACATTGGAGCCTGCCGTGAGGCAAGGCCAGCATCGGAGCCTGCCGTGAGACATGGCCAGTGCTGGGGCCTCCTAACCAGGGAATGGAACCCGCCGAGGGGTTAGGCCGGTGCTGGGGCCAACGAGGCCAGCATTGGAGCCTGCCATGAGGCTAGGCCGGTGCTGGGGCCTTCGAGGCTGGGATTGGAATCCTGCCAAGGGGTTAGGCCGGTGCAGGGGCCAATGGCCAGCATCGGAGCCTGGCGTGAGGCAAGTTCACTCCTGCGGCCTCTAAGGCCGGGACCAAAGCCAGCTTAGGGGTTAGAACGGAGCAGGGGCCAGCGAGACCAGAATTGGGGCCTCCCATGAGGCAAGGCCACTGCTTGAGCCAACGTGGTCTGGATCAGTCCACTGAGTAGCCAGGCCACTACTGGGACCATCAAGGGTGGGATCGGTACTTGCAACGCAGCATGCACAGAGAAATATCACAGAAAATTTGAATCAGACGCTTCTCTTAATCAGCAATAACTAGGAGGAAAAGGGCAACAGGAAGAGGTTGAGCTATAGAAAGGGCCCTATAGTGAAGCAACTAATGTGACCAATCAGAGGGTATGGAATACTGGAGGACAGAGCCTCTTTAAAACGCAGGAGGTACATAAACAAATGTATCAAAGTAAATCACCAAAGAAGTGTGGGATGGAGGGAGGGGGAGGGAATGGGATGAGGGCTGGAGGATGGCTAATTGTATGATGTGTGCTTGTATATCCTCTCAAGTCTTGTACTCCAATGTGATTGATATATGACTACAATCCACCAATTTAAAAAAATAAATTAATAAAAAAAATAAATAAAAAAATAAAACAAAAATAAGAAGGTATGTAAAAAAAAACATTTTATACAATACAAATAGGATATGTGTGGGTGAAAAATATTTTTAGTAATCTTGGAATCTTGAAAAGTTTCAGAAATCATCTCCCTTTGCCAAGGGATAGACTGAGCTTCAGACAAATGATTTTGCCATGGTATATAATCAACTTTGATCCAGTTAAGGAAGGATTCTTGGCCCCCAAAGAATTAAATATTTCTAGATATTTCCATTCCAAGTCAGGTATTTTTACCATGTGAAGAGAACACATTGGCCGTTTCTCACAGAACATCTTTTTTGGACTTCTTTGTTTCTTAAAATAACATATTCGTTTCTCTAAATTTAAAACAATTTTACGCACCTTAGAAAAAGTATAAAATAGATGTGAGGAAGAGAAATTTTTTAAGAACTGTGAGTATACATCCCAGAAATAACGACAGAGTTATATCCTTCCATTATGATTTCAGTTTTGTGTATGTATTCATGTGTGTGGGTGGAGGATATGTGTGTATATGCATAAATTTGTATATTTGATAGAGACTGAGAGGACAATATCAGAAAAACAACTTGTTATACTCTCTGTAAATTACTATTTAACTCTGTACCACTTCTCACCTGGAATGTAAAATTACACTCATCAAAAGTCTGCACGTTCTTTTTCCTTTTAAAACTGTGTTGCATGTGGTCTTTTAGTAAGGTGGTTCCAATGTACACACCTGCAGTAGCATAGAAGCACTATTCTTTTTCTCTAACCCATGACAACACTGGTAGTTATCTTCTTTTTCACTTATTGCCAGGTTGATAGAGAAAAATAGCTTGCTATGGTGGTGATTTGCATTTGCTTATTATGATTACACTGGCGCAGTTATGTTTAAAGATCTTTTTGTGAAGTGTCCGTCTTTATTTTTAACCCTTTTTATTCTTTTGGGTTGTTTATGTTTTTCTTACCTGAATTGATACATGTTATGAATATTTAATATTTATCTATCTGATATCAAATATCTTTTAATTTGAATCATTTTTTAAAAAGATTTTTCTGTTAGTGTAGAGTCTTTTGAGCTCTTTGTATACTCTGGATATTAGCCCCCTATCGGAATGGTGGCTGGTAAAGATCCTTTCCCATTCTGTAGGCTTTCTCTTTAGGTTATTGATAGTTTCCTTTGATGAGAAGAAACTTTTTAGTTTGATGTTATCCCACTTGTTTATTCTTGCTTTAATTTCCTGAGCTTTGGAGGTTTTGTTGAGAAAGTTACTGCCTGTGCCAATATGTTGTAGTGGTGAACCTATGCTCTCCTCTACTAGCTTCACAGTCTCAGGTCTAATTTCTAAGTCTTTGATCCAACTCAAGAAATGGGCAAATGAACTAAATAGACACTTCACAAAAGAAGAAATACAAAGGGCAAATAGATACATGAAAAGATGTTCTTCATCACTGACCATCAGGGAGATGCAAATCAAAACTACACTGAGATTCCATCTAACCCCAGTCAGAGTAGCAAGCATAAAGAAATCAAATAACAACAAATGCTGGCGAGGATGTGGGGAAAGAGGAACTCTTTTACACTGTTGGTGGGAATGCAAACTAGTTCAACCACTATGGAGATCTGTGTGGAGATTCCTAAGAAAGGTGGGAATAGATCCACCATATGATCCAGCTATACCACTCCTGGGTATCTTTCCAAAGGGGTTGAATTCAGAGAACTACAGCAACATATGCATACCTATGTTCATAGCAGCACAATTTGTAATAGCCAAAATATGGAACCAACCCAGATCACCATCAACAGATGAATGGATAGCAAAACTGTGGGAAATACACACAATGGAATTCTATTCAGCCATAAAGAAGAACAATTATATCATTTGAAAGAAGATGGAAAGCCCTGGAGAACATTATGTTAAGTGAGATCAGCCAAGCACAGAAGAAGAAGATACATATGTTTCCTCTAATATGCCCAAACTAGGAAACACATAGAACATCAGTGGGACTCCAGATATTGAAGGGGAAATACTAGCTAAGTTTGGATGGTAAGATAGGAGAGGAGGAAGGCTGGTCTTGATTAATAAGGGTCTACACTTGAACATGTGTAAAATAATGAATAAGACATGGTTAACCTGGACAACCATTGGTGGGAGGGGGGAAGGGAAAATGGGGGCGGGGGGGGAGAGGGCACCAAATATAGTGTAAATGTATACTATTTATGTTCAATAAAAAAATTGTTATTAAAAAAAATTTATACTCCAATAGACTTGAAAAAATGGAAGAAATTGATAGATTTCTAAGCACAGTTAACCTACCTACACTCAGCCAAGAGGATATAGCAAGCCTAAACCAAACAATAGCAACCAAAGAAATAGAAACAGCAATAAAAATTTTCCACCAAAGAAAAGCCCAGGCCCAGATGGGTTTCCAGCTGAATTCTACAAAACCTTCAGTGAACAACTAATACCAACACTTCATAACTTGTTCCGGGAAATTGAAAGAGATGGAACTCTCCCAAATTCCTTCTATGAGGCCAGTATCACATTAATCCCCAAGCCAAATAAAGATACTTCAAGAAAGGAAAATTACAGACCAATATTCTTAATGAACATAGATGCAAAAATTCTAAACAAAATACTAGCTATATGCATTCAAAACTACATCAAGAGAATAATACATCGTGACCAAGTTGGGTTCATCCCAGAAAAACAAGGCTGGTTCAACATACACAAATCAATACATGTTATCCACTACATAAACAGAACCAAGAACAAAAACCACATCATCATAGCAATAGATGCTGAAAAAGCATTCGACAAAATCCAACACCCATTTATGTTAAAAACACTGCAGTAAGTTGAGATAGAAGGAAAGTACTTCAACATCATTAAGGCAATATACTGTAAACCCAAATTTCCTCTAAAGTCAGGAACAAGACAAGGATGCCCACTATCACCATTCCTTTTCAATATAGTCCTTGAGACTCTTGCTGCAGCAATAAGACAAGAGAAGGAAATCAAAGGAATTCACATAGGAAGAGAGGAATTAAAATTATCCTTATTCACAGATGACATGATCCTTTATCTGGAAGACCCAAAGAACTCAACCAAAAGACTTCTGGAGCTGATTGACAAATTCAGCAAAGTTGCAAGATACAAAATCAACCTAAAGAAAGAAATCAATGGCTTTTCTTTACGCCAACAATGAATCCACAATGAAAGAAACAAAACAAAACCAAAAAAAAAAAAAAAACAATTCCATTCACTATAACCTCAAAACCAATAAAATATCTAGGAATAAACCTAACCCAAGATGTAAAAAATCTCTACAACAAAAACTATAAAACACTAAAGAAAGAAATTGAAGAAGACCTTGGAAGATGGAAAGATCCCTCGTGCTCGTGGATAGGCAGAATAAATATCAAAATGGCCATTCTACCAAAACTGATCTATAGATTCAATGCAATTCCCATTAAAATACCAGTGACATTCTTCAGAGACCTAGAAAAATCAATCATGAACTTTATATGGAGAAAGAAAAGACCCAGAATAGCCAAAGCAATTTTCAGCAATAAGAAACATGCAGGAGGCATCACAATCCCAGAATTCAAATTATACTATAGATTAATAGTAGTAAAAACAGCATGGTACTGGCACAATAACAGATATACTGACCAGTGGATTTGAAGATACAGAAACAAACCCACACATCTTAAGTCAATTAATCTTTAACAAAGGGGCCAAACTCATTCGCTGGAGAAAAGACAGCCTTTTCAACAAATGGTGCTGGGAGAACTGGCTATCCATTTGTAAAAAGATGAATCTAAACCCCTATATCTCACCATGCACAGGAATCAACTCAAGATGGATCAAAGAGTTAGAAATTAGACCTGAGACTGTGAAGTTAGTAGAGGAAAGCATAGGTTCAACACTACAAAATATTGGCACAGGCAGTAACTTTCTCAACAAAACCTCCAAAGCTCAGGAAAATAAAGCAAGAATTAACATGTGGGATAACATCAAACTTTAAAGTTTCTTCTCATCAAAGGAAACCATCAATAACTTAAAGAGGAAGCCTACAGAATGGGAAAAGATCTTTACCAGCCACCACTCTGATAGGGGACTAATATCCAGAATAGACAAAGAGCTCAAAAGACTCTACACTAGCAAAACAAACAGCCCAATCAAGAAATGGGCAAATGAACTAAATAGACACTTCACAAAAGAAGAGATACAAAGGGCCAATAGATACATGAAAAGATGTTCTACATCATTAGCCATCAGGGAGATGCAAATCAAAACTACACTGAGATTCCAACCCAGTCAGAGTGGTAAGCATAAAGAAATCAAATAACAACAAATGCTGGCAAGGATGTGGGGAAAGAGGAACTCTTTTACACTGTTGGTGGGAGTGCAAACTAGTTCAGCTACTATGGAGATTGGTGTGGAGATTCCTAAGAAAGCTAGGAATAGATTCACCATATGATCCAGGTCTACCACTCCTGGGTATTTTTCCAAAGGGGTTGAAAACAGAGAACTATCGCAACATATGCATACCTATGTTCATAGCAGCACAATTTGTAATAGCCAAAATATGGAACCAATCCAGGTCCCCATCAACAGATGAGTGGATTGCAAAACTCTGGGAAATACACACAATGGAATTCTACTCAGCCATAAAGAAGAACAAAATCATACCTTTTGCAAGAAGATGGAAAGTCCCGGAGAGCATTATGCTAAGCGAGACCAGCCAAGCACAGAAGGAGAAGGTGCAAATGTTTCCGCTAATATGCCCAAACTAGGGAATGCAGAGAATACCAGTAGTACTCCGGATAATGGAGGGGAAATACCAGCAAAGCTTGAATGGAAAGATAGAGGAGGAGGTAGGCTGAACTTGATTAATGAGGGTCAACATCTGAATATATGTAAAATTATGAATATGGCATGGTTACCCAGGACAATCATTATTTTATTGCTGGGAGGGGGGAAGGGAAAACAGGGGTGGGAGAGGGCATCAAGTATAGTTTAAATGTATACCATTTATGTTCAATTAAAAATTAAAAATAAATAAATAAAACAGAGTCTTGCTAAAAAAAAAAGAAAAAGGAAATCATATGGAGGAGCAAACAAGACAACCTAAAGAAGGAGAAAGGAGGGGGGAAGAGGAAAATCTTTAAAACACACAATGTACTTAAACATATTGAAGTCAACCACTAAGCCAAGCAAGGGAGGGAGAGACGGGGAGGGAATGGGATGGGAATTGTGTAGGAATTAAATCAGTGATGTGTACATGTCTGTACACACAAGATTTTTTACTCCAATACGATGTATGAATATAATGCACCAATAAAAATTAAAAAAAAACAGGGATAAATGCATCTGGACACTCAAAGAGGTCAGGGAATAAGCTTTGTATTCTTAGAACAGATAATGCTGGGTGATAATAATTTTGGCTTATGTATTTCTGGTGCTCCTTAGCTACTTTCAAGATGTAACAAATAGGACTAAACACTGTAGCACAGGATCTAGGATAGTAAATATTCCCCTTTAAAGTATAAAACGTCAGTACCTTTATAATAACCTGCTCTGTTGAGTGTCAGTAACTCAGATCTAGGCTATAGCAAGGAGTGCGCCAGCCAAAACTAAGCAATATTAAATACACTGTTTTTAGTTTATCTTGGCAATCCTATAGCCATTTGATATTTCATTTTCTTCTCCAATCTAACTTTCTTAAAATAACTCCTGGGGCAAAGAATACATTAAAAAAAGCAATTAGAGAGTGCTTTAAACTTAATAAAAATGAAAATCTATCAAAATTGGTAGTGACCCCTAAAAAGTATTTACAGGGAAAACTGATGAACATGGAATAATAGTCTATTCATTTGGTGTCTAGCACTACTCTGAGATTAAAGTCACAGACATAATGACAGATAAGTATATTTGTCATGATTACAGAATTGGTGATATTTTAAAAATTATAGCATTTTGAGTCCAACAATATCTGAATAGAATGCTATATAATTATCAAGTAGGATTTAGCTTAGTAATGCCCTGATTTAACATTGAGTAAATGTGAGAGAGAGAGAGAGAGAGAGAGAGAGAGAGAGAGAGAGAGAGAGAGAGAGGAGAGAGAAGAGAGAAGAGGGATAGAAAAGAGAAGAAGAAGAAGAAGAAGAAGAAGAAGAAGAAGAAGAAGAAGAAGAAGAAGAAGAAGAAGAAGAAGAAGGTCACATGTATAGAATATATAGATGCCAAAAATCTTTTAATAAATTTAATGTCTATTCTCAATAAAAACTGTAACCAAACCCATAGTAATACAAAATTCCCTTTACCTAAAAGAGGGCATTTATTTAAAATTCATGGCTAACAGGGGTGGGGGGAGAGGGCACCAAGTACAGTTTAAATGAATACCATTTATTTTCAACAAAAAGTATGTATAAAAAATAAATAAGAAAGAATATTAAAAAATTAAAAAAATAAAAGTCATGGCTAATACCAATATTTTAATGTAATTTTGTACAATGGCACAGAGTGAACATTTGCATTCCAAGGGAGAGAAATAGGGTCATAGGAAAAAAAACAACAACAACAAAAAAAAACGGAATAGAGCCAAAACAGTAGCAAAATCCAGCAGGACAAGCATTTAATCCTAGGACTCTGTTTCTGGCATTCAGGGCACATGGCTGTGAGATGGACCTTCCGAGGAGCCTTGGCAGCCCTGCCCCTGTGGCCTGGATGGTTGCAATGGAAAGCTTACTTGCTCTTCCAGCCTGACTCCACATCTCACAGCTAGCAGCCACATTTCTCATATTTCTGGCATTTCTAAATCTCATTGTTGTTTTGTTGTTGGTTTTTTTTTTTTCTTGCAAACTTGGCTTCACCCTCACAGCTTCACAAATTTTCCCATTTTGACCTGTTTTCAAGGACATTAGCCCTGCCACACATTCCTGGCTTTCTAACCCTTGCTTTGAAATCTAAGAGGAAGCCTCCATGGCCTCCTTTTTCAGCAAAGCCAGTGTAACATGATCTTCGAGATGGGCCACCTACAGAGAAAGATGTAGTCATACTCTTCTTAATCATTGCTTCTGGGGTCTTTTTAAACATAGCCCTTGGGCCTGCTCCATCCAGTCGGCCACTAGACCCAAGTCCATCTTGGCCTGGCATGGACCACCAACATAAAAGGTCATCATACCCTCTTTAATCTTTGCCACCGGGGTCTTTTCAATCATAGTCACTTGGCCCCTTCCATCCAGGTAACTGCTGGCCCTACCTTCATCTGGGATGCTCTGGCCCCAACTCCATCTGCTGCCTCCAGCATGGCCATTGCTGGCCCAGCCTCCATCATGACAGCCACTTTCTTCTTTCCTTTCAGCCTCCTTCATTCTTCAGCTCTCTGGGTCCCAGCTTCACACATGCCTTTCCAGCCAAACTGCAAATCTATAAAGCTTCTTTGCTTTACTTTCCACTCCTGAAATTCAGTGTACAATTTGCTGAATGAGGACAACAACGTCCATAATGCAGTTTGGATATTTTGTGTTTTTGAGATTCTTTTCACCAGTTGATTAATCAGCCCATTATCTTTAAATTTGGCCTCACACAGTTTCAGGACACAGGCAAAATGCTAATAAGTTCTTTGCCAGAAAGTAGCACTTGTGAACTCTACTTCATTTTCCTACAGAGTACTCTTTGCACTCCAAAATCTCCTGAGTATAGTTTCTACTGTCTAGCCCTCCCAATGTTCTCTCACAAAGCAGTTGCAAAGTCTCACAATCTTTGTGGTTAGACTTCATCCCCTCTCTATGACCTTCTATGACCTTCAGATTAGAGTCATAAATCTTCAGTCATCTTATCTCTGCTCTGACTGCCTTATTTTATGAGGCAAAGCCCTGTGTCACTTGTCCTCTACCTCTTTCTCTGTCCCCACCCTGTACCAACTTCCCATTGGTTCCCTCTGTTCCAGCCTTACTCATCGGCATTCAGTTCCTTCTTCAAACATGTTGTGTTGTTTCTGCCCCAGGGATATTTTTATAGAGCTATTTCTTTATGAAATTCCCAGATCTCTATATCATTTATAATATAAAATATATTTAGGATGCACTTATTGTTTATTGTAAAAATTAAAACAAATTGTACTAGAACTATTTAAGAAAAATACTTTTTGCATTTATTTCAGGTAGTTTTTTATTTGTTTGTATTTTAGTGGAGAAACAAAAAGAACACGAATGCCAGGCATGGTAGCTCATGCCTGTAAACCAGTGACTGCAGAGGCTGAGGCAGGAGAATGTCAGGTTTGCGGCCAGCCAGAGCAACTTAGAAAGACCCTATCTCAAAAGAAAAAATAAGATTGTGCCCCGCAGCTGCCGAGCCGCCCGCCGCCCGCCGCCCGCTCGGCGCGTCGGTCTGCGAGAGCCGGTGGAGGGCGCGGAGCTGCGGCGGCCCCGCGTCCCCGCCCGCCCTCCGGCCCCGCGCCCTCGCCCGCACCTCCTCCGCGCCGCGGCCCCGTGCCCGCCCGCCCCCACGCTCAGGACGAGGATGCCCTGCCCGGAGCAGCCCAGCAGCGCCTAGATGGCTCTGGTCACGGTCCAGCGGTCGCCCACCCCCAGCACCACCTCCAGCCCCTGCGCCTCGGAACCAAAACACATCCTGGTACCTCGGCGGAACCCTGAACTTGAAGAAGAAGAACAAAGATCGGACACGGGACCTGCTGCAGATACATTCGGAACGCTGATCTGAACGCCGCCGATCGGCGGGCTGCGTTTGCAGCTGCCCAAGGAGCTGCCTGCCCGATATTACCACGGCAAGATAATCCGGGACTAAAAACGGACTTAGGACCGCATCTTAAGCAGCGAGCAGCACTCACCAGAATTCTGTGTGCCCACCAGCGACCGGATCACAACTGCATAGAAACTCACACGGATTCCTGCACCAAGACAGGTACCTGAGGGCGCCCTGGTAAACTGGGGTCCTAGCGTGTGCGCAGTCTCAACCCCCCAGCACGGGCTCAAGCCTCAGAGCACTCTCCTAGCGCACCTTGCCTGCACCACGGTCCCCACTAGTAATCAGTCCCTGTACACTGCCCCCCTAATTGAAGCCTGCTTCTGTGGCTAACCCCTGCCACCTTGCCAGAGCCTACCCTCCAGGCTGCGAAAGTCCTGGGTGACCCGGAAATCTCCTTGGGGCACCCCCAGCCTCTACGTCCCGCGGGAGGCAGAGACCATTGCTGGACACCGTGCACTGGACCCTTGAGCACCTACCCTGCACCCCTGGCCCACTGCTGGGTATTCCCAACCTCCTGGTAGCCAGATGCTTAGTTCTAAGTGAGAGCACAGCTCAATACACCTTGGAAGAGCATACCAGCAGCAATAGACAGCTGCACCCACTCTCACTTGGGTCCAGTATTAACAGCGCAGCCAGCCTGCACTCTTGGAATAGGCAGAGCTCTGGCAGTAAGTGTGGGCACCCAGGAACCACCATTCATTTGCCCAGGGTACATCTTGGGACCACACCGGCTAGCCCAGCTGGAAGTTCCAGAGACACAAGAAAATCCATCGGGCCACAAAATCTGCCCAGGACCTCAGGGGGAGGTTCCAATTACACTTTGGTCACTCTCCACCCCTGCTGTAGGGAAGCACAGGCTGGAGGCTAGGGTGGTGAGTGCAGAGGTGCTGACCACAGGTTAGAATTTCGCAGAACCTGTGAACTGTACAGAATCAAATAATAGTGAAACCAGACATCCGGACACATAAACCTAAAGCAGCTAAAGGAGAGAAAGGTGTCCAAACACCCAGAGTGACTTAAGAAGATAAAAATAGAATACAAAGAAAAATAAGAGACATTGGATGGTATTCTGAAAGCTACCAAAGCAATCAGATACGCACATATTATATGGACCTGACCCCATATGCGTAAATAAGGAGGACTGTTTGTTTTACTTTTAATGTGGATGTTATGTTTTATTTTGCTTTTATAGTGCTTTTGTTTTGGTATGGTTATTGCTGTTTTATTTTTTTTTCTTTTAACCCAAACTTCTTTTACTTTAACTTGTTGTTTTATATATATATATGCATTGGATAGTTTGCCTTATTTTTGTATTTCACACAGCTGCTAGTTCCTTTTATTTTATTCCTGTTCCTTTTTCCTCTTTCTTCCTCTTTCCTTCCTTTTCTTTCATTCTCCTCCTTTGATTGGTTTTCCTTCCTTTTTCTTGGATTACATAATAGTCTTGGTATCTTGTGTGGATTCTTTTTTTATGTCTGTCTGCTCCTACCAGCATCCCTATTTACAAACCTTCCCACACTAACCTACATACTTTTCTCCCCCAAAACTTTTCCCCATAATATACCTCATAGTTTAATACTCAAAGTATTTCTTATATCCATAACTACTCTACTAACGACAAGAGTCCTAGTAGGTAACTCTCATTCCTAGCAAGTTATTACCTTATCATACTTAAAGTCTTTCTCAACCTAACATATCCTCTACCTAACCTGACTCCTATACCAATCACCCCAGCTCCTTACACATCACCCGACCTCAACGCTGGAAAGGCTCTGCTGACTAGCCAATACCCCTAAACTCCTAATATTAAGATTTGACTAAACACATTACTCACGAACAATGGGTAGAAATCAGAAAAACAGGACAGAGAACACTATAAATATGAGAACCAGGAATTATGAAGAGACAGCAGAAATCACGAATACTGACCTACTAGAAATGCAAGAAGGGGAGTTCAGAATCTTGTTGTTCAATATGATGAAAGGTTTTAAGACGAGTATAGAGGAGGTTAAAGGTGAATTAGAAACACTAAAAAAGAATCAGAAAGAGGTCTGGAATGAAATGAAAGAGGCAATAAGTGAAATGAAGACAGCAATAGAAAGAAATTCTGGAAGATTAGATGAAATGGAAAACCGAATATCAATATTAGAAGACAGTACATCCCAAACTGAAAACACAGTCAGCGATATACAGAAATCTTTACAGCAACAAAACCTAAACATCCAGCAATTATGGGATAATATGAAGCGCCCTAATTTACGGATAATAGGCATTGAGGAAGGGATAGAGGTACAGACCAAGGGCATTTGTAATATCTTCAAGGAAATAATCTCAGAGAATTTTCCAAATATGGAAAGAGACTTGAATCTTCAAGTCCAGGAGGCATACAGAACTCCACTGAGACAGGACCAAAGAAAAACCACTCCACGCCACATAATAACCAAATTGACCAGCATAGAAGCCAAGGAAGGAATCTTAAAAGCAGTGAGAACAAAAGGACAGGTGACATATAGAGGCAAAACAATAAGAATCACCCCAGACTATACAACCCAGGTCAGGAATGCTAGGAGAGACTGGTACGACGTGATTCAGACCCTGGAAGAAAATAACTTCCAGCCAAGACTCATCTATCCAGCAAAACTACTATTCAAGATCAATGGGGAAGTCAAAGTCTTTCAGGATAAAGAGAATCTCAAAAAATTCATGAATTCAAAGCCAACACTAGAGAAAATTCTTAAAGAAATAAATCATAAAGAAGAAAAAAGAAGCAGACTTCAGAACCAGAGAAGAGAGGAAGCTAATAAGTGGGCCATTTAAGTAAAGAAGACAGATCACACCACCCAAGAGTAGACAGAACACAAAATGGCAGAAAACAAAAATCATATTTCAATAATATCACTTAATGTCAAAGGACTTAACTCACCAATCAAAAGACATAGACTGGCAATGTGGATTAGGAAACATAATCCAAATATATGCTGTCTGCAAGAAACTCACCTCACAGCCAAAGACATTCACAGGCTGAAGGTGAAAGGATGGAAAAAGATATACCATGCCACCAGTGACCGAAAAAGAGCAGGGGTAGCAACCCTGATATCCAACAAAACAGACTTTAAACTAAAACACATCAAAAGAGACAAATCAGGGCACTTCCTTTTATTAAAAGGAACAATACACCAAGAAGATATAATGATAGTAAATATTTATGCCCCAAATGTGGGTGCAACCACATTTGTAAAACAAACCCTTCTGGACATAAGATCCCAAGTAGACCCAAATACAATAATTCTGGGAGACTTTAATACGCCTCTCACACCACTGGATCGATCTTCAAGGCAAAAGATGAGTAAAGATGCTTTAGAACTAAAGGAAACCATAAACCAAATGGACCTAATAGACGTTTTCAGAGTATTTCAACCAGGAACTACAGAATACACTTTCTTCTCAGCAGCCCATGGAACCTTCTCCAAAATAGATCACATCCTGGGACACAAAGAAAATACCAGCAAATTCAAAAAATGTAATACAATCCCATGCATCTTTTCAGACCACAATGGAATAAAAGTAGAAATCAACAACAGGAAACTTGAAAGAAAGTATTCAAATTCATGGAGAATGAATGATACACTACTAAATGACGAATGGGTAAGAGCAGAAATTAGGGAAGAAATAAAGAAATTTATGGAAACAAACGAAAACAGAGACACAACCTACCAAAACCTATGGGACACCATGAAGGCAGTACTAAGAGGAAAGTTTATTGCATTGAGTGCCCACATAAAAAGGATGGAGAACCACCAAGTAAAGAACCTAATGACACAACTCAAGGATCTAGAAATTCTGCAACAGTCCACTCCCAAAGCCAGCAGAAGACGAGAAATCATCAAAATTAGAGCAGAAATAAATGAAATAGAGAACAAAAAAACAATTCAAAGAATCAATAAAACAAAAAGTTGGTTCTTTGAAAAGATTAATAGAATTGATAAACCCCTGGCCAACCTAACCAAAAGAAAAAGAGAATCAACTCAAATTATCAAAATTAGAAATGAAAAAGGAGATATCACCACTGATAGTGAAGAAATTCAAAATATTATCAGAAACTACTTTAAAAATTTATACTCCAATAGATTTGAAAACCTGGATGAAATTGACAGATTTCTAAGCACAGTTAACCTTCCTACACTCAACCAAGAGGACATAGCAAGCCTAAACCAACCAATAACAACCAAAGAAATAGAAATGGCAATAAAAATTCTTCCACCAAAGAAAAGCCCAGGCCCAGATGGGTTCCCAGCTGAATTCTACAAAACCTTCAGTGAACAACTAATACCAATACTTCATAACACGTTCCGGGAAATTGAAAGAGATGGAACTCTTCCAAATTCCTTCTATGAGGCCAGTATCACATTAATCCCCAAACCAAACAAAGACACCTCAAGAAAGGAAAACTACAGACCAATATCCTTAATGAACATAGATGCAAAAATTCTAAACAAAATACTAGCTATACGCATTCAAAACTATATCAAGAGAATAATTCATCACGACCAAGTCGGTTTCATCCCAGAAAATCAAGGCTGGTTCAACATACGCAAATCAATACATGTTATTCACCACATAAATAGAACCAAGAACAAAAACCACATCATCATTGCAATAGATGCTGAAAAAGCATTCGACAAAATCCAACACCCCTTTATGTTAAAAACACTGCAAAAAATTGGGATAGAAGGAAAGTACTTCAACATCATCAAGGCAATATACTGCAAACCCAAAGCCAACATTATATTGAATGGGGAAAAACTGCAAGAATTTCCGCTACAGTCAGGAACAAGACAAGGATGCCCACTATCACCACTCCTTTTCAATATAGTCCTTGAGACTCTTGCTGCAGCAATCAGACAAGAGAAGGAAATCAAAGGAATCCACATAGGAAGAGAGGAAATGAAATTATCCTTATTCGCAGACGACATGATCCTTTATCTGGAAGACCCAAATAATTCAACCAAAAGACTTCTGGAGCTGATTGACAAATTCAGCAAAGTCGCAGGTTACAAAATCAACCTAAAGAAATCAGTGGCCTTTCTTTATGCCAACAATGAATCCACAATGAAAGAAATAAAAACAACAATTCCATTCACTATAACCTCAAAACCAATAAAATACCTAGGAATAAACCTAACCCAAGATGTAAAAGACCTCTACAACAAAAACTATAAAACATTAAAGAAAGAAATAGAAGAAGACCTTGGAAGATGGAAAGATCTCCCGTGCTCATGGATAGGCAGAATAAATATCATCAAAATGGCCATTCTGCCAAAACTGATCTATAGGTTCAATGCAATTCCCATTAAAATACCAGTGACATTCTTCAGAGACCTAGAAAAATCAATCATGAACTTCATATGGAGAAAGAAAAGACCTAGAATAGCCAAAGCAATTCTCAATAACAAGAAACACGCAGGAGGCATTACAATCCCAGACTTCAAACTATACTATAGAGCAATAGTAGTAAAAACAGCATGGTACTGGCACAAAAACAGATATACTGACCAGTGGATTAGAATAGAAGATACAGAAACAAACCCACACAGCTTTAGTCAATTAATCTTTGACAAAGGGGCCAAACACATACGCTGGAGAAAAGACAGCCTTTTCAACAAGTGGTGCTGGGAGAACTGGCTAACCATTTGTAAAAAGATGAATCTAAACCCCTATATCTCACCTAACACAGGAATCAACTCAAGATGGATCAAAGACTTAGAAATTAGACCTGAGACTGTGAAGTTAGTAGAGGAGAACATAGGTTCAACACTACAACATATTGGCACAGGCAGTAACTTTCTCAACAAAACCTCCAAAGCTCAGGAAATTAAAGCAAGAATAAACAAATGGGATAAAATCAAACTAAAAAGTTTCTTCTCATCAAAGGAAACTATCAATAACCTAAAGAGGAAGCCTACAGAATGGGAAAGGATCTTTACCAGCCACCATTCTGATAGGGGGCTAATATCCAGAGTATACAAAGAGCTCAAAAGGCTCTACACTAGCAAAACAAACAACCCAATCAAGAAATGGGCAAATGAACTAAATAGACACTTCACAAAAGAAGAGATACAAAGGGCTAATAGATACATGAAAAGATGTTCTTCATCACTGGCCATCAGGGAGATGCAAATCAAAACTACACTGAGATTCCATCTAACCCCAGTCAGAGTAGCAAGCATAAAGAAATCAAACAACAACAAATGCTGGCGAGGATGTGGGGAAAGAGGAACTCTTTTACACTGTTGGTGGGAATGCAAACTAGTTCAGCCACTATGGAGATCTGTGTGGAGATTCCTAAGAAAGGTGGGAATAGATCCACCATATGATCCAGCTATACCACTCCTGGGTATCTTTCCAAAAGGGTTGAATTCAGAGAAATACAGCAACATATGCATACCTATGTTCATAGCAGCACAATTTGTAATAGCCAAAATATGGAACCAACCCAGATCACCATCAACAGATGAATGGATAGCAAAACTGTGGGAAATACACACAATGGAATTCTATTCAGCCATAAAGAAGAACAAAATTATATCATTTGCAAGAAGATGGAAAGCCCTGGAAAGCATCATGTTAAGTGAGATCAGCCAAGCACAGAAGGAGAAGATACACATGTTTCCTCTAATATGCCCAAACTAGAAAACACAAAGGATACCAGTAGGACCCCAGATACTAGAGGGGAAATACTAGCTAAGTTTTAATGGAAAGATAGGAGAGGAGAAAGGCCGATCTTGATTAAGGAGGGTCTACACCTGAACATGTGTAAAATTATGAATAAGACATGGTTAACCTGGACATCCATTGGTGTGGGGGGGAGAGAAAACGAGGGCGGGGGGAGAGGGGGAGGGGAGAGGGCACCAAATATAGTGTAAATGTATACTATTTATGTTCAATAAAAAAAAAATAAATAAATAAAAAAAATAAAATAAAATAAAAAAAAAAAAAAGAAAAAAAAGAAAAAATAAACAGAGCTGAGAATTTAGCTCAATATGTTTGACTTTTCGTACTGAAAAAATGAGAGAAAGAGAGAGAGAGAGAGAGAGAGAGAGAGAGAGAGGACTCAAGCCTTGAAAACAAATTTTATCATTTTAATTGTCTCAAATTAACTTCTTTATATATAAGGACAGAGACTAGTAGAATAATGGAAGAAGTTTGGGAAAAGGATGTGGGAAAGGAATAAAGAGCATTGATTGAGGATGAAAGAAGTTTCAGTGGTACTGGGGTTCTGGCTACACTCCCACGAGCTACACTCCCAGACCTATTGTTAAACTTTTTTATGTGGAAACAGGGTCTCTTAAGCCAGCGCGGCTGGCTTTGAACCTGTGCAATCCTCCTGTCTCTGCCTCCCAAGCATGGGGATTACAAGCCTGCGCCACCACGCCCGGCCTAAGAAGTTTCAATGTTTATGTTCGTATATGAAGACATCACTACCAAAATCACTAATGTGTATGGGTACGAACAAGGGGGTACAGGGTAAGATCCAGAAGAAAATATACCAAGTGGTGCATTTCATTGTATATTTGTAACACTTTGAACCTAACTATGATGTGTAATTACAACACACCAATAAAAATATATTTAAAAATAAAGAGGCCTGCCGGGCGTGGTGGTGCACTCTTGTAATCCCCAAGCTTGGGAGGCAGAGACAGGAGGATCACACAGGTCGAAGCCAGCCTCTTTGGCTTAAGAGGCCCTGTTTCCAAATGAAAAATATAAAATAGGTCTGGGAGTGTAGCCCGGAGGTAGAAGGGTTCCATCCCTAGTACCACACACAAAAAAAGTAATAATAATAAAAATGAAGAGGCCCAAGAAAGGCACACAAGTGTACAAGAGGCCACAAATGCTCATCACCAAACACCCATGGCTCCTTTATGGCCCCCACTTCACTCAGAGTAGGAAAGTAAGGAACCTGTGAACAGACTCTGAATGGTGGAGTGGGTGATTAAAAGTGATCTAAGCCAGTTCCAATTTGGCCCTTGAAAGTCTCCTGTGGCACTGAGACAACCATGTTTAGAAACCTGGTAGAGGCATTCATGAAAGATGGCTTAGAGCTGTGCTCTCAGCTAAGATTTATTACAGTGATGTAGCACGTGTTTGCCAGAAGATCACAGAGGAGAAATGCATGACCAGGATCTAGGGGAATCCACTCCCAGGCTTCCCTATGCTCTTTTTCTCCCAGGGACCTCACACAGAGCTCACTCTCCTCAGCTACACAAGCACTACCCACTGAAGTTTAATTGTAAGTTAAGTTTGAGTTGTCAGTTTTCAAGATTTTGTAAGATCTATTTGGTCTTGCATTTATTGTTCCAACACCTACAGGAATCATTTTAGAGATATGTAGGCTCTCCAATCTTTTTTAGATGACACATCAAGCCTGACACTTATTGCATTGATGAGGCAGCACCATAAGGAAGACTGTTACACAACACATCCTGAAGGATGGTGAGGAGAAAGGAAACCAGGCACTGGCACCAGACAAGACACAGTCCTCTAACTCTGGGCTCAGAACATCATGTAAACCTTTTACCTTAAAGTATGCCATCTGGTTCAATGTGTCGCTAGAACAAAGCTGGACCATTTATCTGAACTCACTGGGTATCAGATCAAGGCACTAGGCACCAGACAGTATGAACACAATCCTCTAATTCTGTGCTCAGGACATCCTCTACACTGGGAGAACACCAGCTAGCTTAATACACCATTAGGACTAATCTGTGCCACTTACTAGCTCCAACTTTGTCAGTGGGAGAATGAAGAACCTGGTAAAAGAGAAGTTCCCAAAGAGAAAGACAATTACATGTCAGACAAAGGGTCAGTCATTGGCATAAACTTGAATTGCTATTGGCATATTCAATTAGAAACATCCAGCGGAGTGTTATGGTATAGACCTAGAGCAGTGGAGGGAGATCTGATGACTCAAGTCCTGGAGGTGGGAGTGAGAACTAGTGGGTGACACAGTCCTTGGATTTGCTAAGCCAGCCTCTAGCTCTGCTGTACTATATAACTATCGGTTTCTAAGACTGTGGGCATCTGCAACACAGTGATGTCACTGACAAAACAAGGGAAGCCCCTCTTCCTTTGCTGCTGCTCACAAGCACCCAGTCCTGGTGAACCTCCATCCTCCCCAATCTGTCATGGGGACCAGGCTCCTTTGCTGGGTGATCTTTTGTCTCCTGGTAGCAGGTAGGTCCTCAGGACACTGAAGTCTCTAAATGGCACTTCCTAGGGACTATTCAAATCATTCTATTCTGAAACTCTGTCCTTCCCCCCACAGGATTCACAGGAGCTGGAGTTACCCAATCGCCTAGGTATCAGATTGCACAGAAAAGACAGGCTGTGGCTTTTTGGTGTGATCCTATTTCTGGCCACAATTCTCTTTTCTGGTACCAGGAGACCCTGGGACAGGGCCCAGAGCATCTGATTTGTTTTCAGAATAAGAAAGCTCTGAATGATTCCCAGTTGCCTAAGGATCGATTTTCTGCAGAGAGGCCTAAAGGAGCAGACTCCACTCTGAAGATCCGGTCTGTGCAGCTGGGGGACTCTGCTGTGTATCTCTGTGCCAGCAGTGCAGCCATAGCAATGCAGAGACACTTCCCTGCTGTGCACAAAACCCTGTGGTTCCCTGTACTCAGCTCACAGTGGCCCTGGAGAGATCTCACCTCACTTCTCATCATCCTAAGAAGGAAGGAGGCTTGCAAATATAGACTACAAATATGTAACAGAGGGCATAGATTCGGCTACAAATGCTTTTCAAAAACAATAATCTTAGGGATTTGAAGCCTTTTTGGATGACAACTCAAGAAACTAAAACTGAAAATGATTTAATACAGACTTGGTTCTGAATCTAGAGATAGTTGCTATCCTCTAGAACTGTGCAATCATAAAACATGCCCAGTAAACTTAGTAATTCAGATGGTGCATATATGTCAGTAATAAACCGCAGCCTCTCTTCTGTAGTTGTCACCATCTGAGTGATATGAATGTCACCCACTGTGACAACCTCACTATCTAGCTTCTTCTCTTCCATTACAGTGAGAGTTTTGTGCAACAAATTTCCACATAGTCTGTGTACAGAACATTTTATTTCTTTGGAAATATGTTAATAATGATGACACTTTCAAAGACGATAATTTTAGCTTTTCTTCAGGACTTTATTTTGCTGTTATTTTACCCAACTATTTTGATAACAACAGAAACATATGTGCCCTCATGTATAATCAGTAGCATAAAGTTTAAATTTTTATTTGGAATTTTAATTTCCTGTGTATTATATTAGATTCTTAGTCTTTGAGATCTCTGATACTTCATATAAAGGTATTGCACTCAAACATTGATTTCAACTATATGATTTGTTATATAAACTTTAAAAGGAGCTTTAATTAAATGAGTACATCTACTTTTAGAAATTTACTATTGAAGTACTTTTATGCTGCTTGCTTTCATTTCATGATTTATTTTGATCTGCTGCATCATGTGTCAAGATGAGAAATAGAATAGAGAGCGAAAGCTCAGACTTGGTCAGAGAGAACAGAATCAACATGAAATCAGCTGAATCTCTGTACTAGTGTGATGCAGTTATGCTGGGCTTTACTTCCAAGAGGCAGTGGGTGGGACTTAAGAAAGTATCTGATAAATGGCTGTCTTTTCCCTCCTACGCCCAACTTCCTGGGATGACACTTTGCTCCCCATACCCCACTTGGGAGGACTTCCCCAAGTCGTACTCCATATTGTAATCTTCATATTCCTGGCCCAATCTTCCTATTGGAAGTAGGCAAGTCTCTAAGTTAGTCTCTTCTTAGTTTATTCTGCTTCATCTTCTCATTTTCTTCTTGGCTACCTGGAGGAAAGGAAGATTCTTTGCTGCATTTTCTACATGCGGTAACCTCAGGGGTGAGACTTTCTCTCCACGCAGGGTTGGCTTACAGCTTTGAGGGGAAGGAGAATGAGTTAAATTCTAGTTCTGGATAGTCATAGGCAGCCCATGTGGTCTCATATCTGAGCCCTGTTGAGCAATATTAAAACAGGTTTTATCTCCACTTGTGTGACTCTTGTGTCACACAGTATCTCTCAGGTGGCTCCATATTAGGTCATAATATCATCAATTTTGTTTATTAACTTCCTAATACCAACAAGTCATAAAATCACTTATCTCCTGTACTAAATGGCTTACAGCTCTCCTGGGTCCTGGCAAGGCGTCACATTTGTGTTGTTTGGGCAAGTGTCCAGTAGGAGGCACTGTGGCTTCATTGTCATGAGGAGGCCCTGCGAGTTCTCTGCTGGCCAAGATGGTTAGAGGAAACTTGAGGTTAGTTGGCCTCAAGCTTAGATTCAAGGAATTGGATGACAGCTGCCTTTCATTATAGCTGAGAATGAAGGAAAACGAAAATTGAAGAAAACGATCCTCCTTCCTGTCTTGTGCAGTGAGGTTTTTCTCTGAATTGAGTTTGAACTTGCTTCTGAGTGTCAGGTTGGCTTGCAATAGGTACATCTCTGAGCTTGCTTAATTCAGGGGAGGTTTTATGGAATAGCTTGCACTATTTGCGTTTGGGGAAGTACAGCAGCCATTTGTTAGGAAAGCCTTAGAGAGGAGAAATTAAGATGTTGTTCTGGACAAGCTCAGTGAGGCCAAGGGATTAAGGAACTAACAATTGCAATGATACCACCAGCAAGTCCATTCATCAGGCAGGTATGAACAGCAGAGTAATCTTCACAGGGAGTTTTGAACTCGTTAGGAAAATGGAAAATCTACCCTGGCCTTGACATTCACTCAGGCTCCTACATGTCCAGGGAAGCAGGTGAAGTCTGGGAAGAGACAGGAATTGTTTTCCACAGGCTGAGTGGGAGTGAGAGTCCTGAGCAGACTCCTGTCTTCCTGGGGTAGAATCTCCTTCTCTTCTGTGGAAGTTGTTTCTAAGGCTGAGGTGCCTCAAAGACCATGACATCACCATTCAGACAGCCCTTCAGGGCCCTTTTCTCCCTAGGGACCCTTTTCTCCCTGTTGGCCTGAGGCCTCATGCTGGAGGGCCCTATTTCTTCCTTACCTATACAAGGGGCACTAGTTTTCTAAGAAGGGGGCCTATTGAGGACTAAATCTGAATGAGAGGGGCAGGGTTATTATAAACCTCTTCATTCCCACAGATCTCCCTGTTTCTAAGACCTCTGCCACCCTGCTACCCTTGGTCCACTACAGGAGGACTAAGTTCTAGCACTCTTGAAACTTTGGCCACAAGGAGGACCTGGGGCCCTGCTGAGATCCAGGGAGCTCTGAGCAAGGCCTAACGGAATCCTCTGAAGCAGAGACTTGAGAGAATGTTTATTAACATCACAGAAAAATATGGTCTGTAGAAGCTGTGAATGTGAGGGGTTATTTACCCTGGACTGTTCACTCTGCACTGATGTGCAGGTATTGACCCAGCAAATAACCCGGACCATTAGACTTTCTGTCTTGGACCTGGGTGAGCTTAGATAAGAGGAGCATTTGAGCAGTGGAGGCTGAGAACTCACAACAAGTGCAGGTGGAGAAGCCATTTCTTAGAGAGAGGAGAGATTTCCTAACTTCTAATACTGTCATTGCCCCTATGACCTCTTTGCCCTCGACTCATGGTGATTCTTCTTCTCCAGCAGCCTCCTCACAGCCGAGCCCAAATGCCTGCCCCTGAGACAGAGAACATGGCAGGGAACAGGGCTGCAGGTTAGTCCCCTGAAGGTCTCAACAGTTTGCTTCTAATTATCGTGATCTTATGTCTTAAATGGATGCAGATGGTGTTTAGGTGAGAACTCAACTCGGTCTCTTGCCTGTGCCTGAAAGAGTCAGGGGGCCACTTAGCATAAACCAAACATCCAAAGGGGCAAACGTTCAGGTAAGATCATCCTGTATTACTGTGAAGGGAATTAAAGAAAGCCACAGGAATGCAACCAGTCTAAAGAAGAGAGGAGGGAAGAGGTGGCCAGCTTCTGGGGACAGGAGGTGGGCAGGGAAGGGAGCAGCTAATGACTAAGAAAGAGGGTCAGATGCTAGAGGCACCACACACACCTCACTCAACCTCACCTAGAAAATACAAACATACCTCTGAAAGGTGGGACACAAGAAAGGAGGAAGACATGAGAAGCAAGAAAAACGTGTCCCAGGAAATCCTGAGAACAGGGAGGGTACCACCGGCTGTGACGTCACAGGCAGAGCACCTGTCAGTGCGACTGGAGCCCACAGCAGTCCTTCCTTTCTGCCTTGGACAGGAGTCCTGGGCTGGGGCCTCCCCTGGCCTGCCGACCAGCCATGGGCTCCAGGCTCCTCTATTGTGCGGCCCTCTGCCTCCTGGGAGCAGGTGAGTCCCGGGACCAAGTGGCATGACCAGAGAGCTGTCCCAGCTTTCTGACAATGTCTACAGCAATGGCTTCCTGCTGGGACGTGCCTGAATTCTGCTTTTATTTTTTTCCCCCACAGGTCCCTCAGACACTGCTGTTTCCCAGACTCCAAAATATCTGGTTGCACAGGTGGGAAATGAGGCGTCCCTTAAATGTGAACAAAATCTGGGCCACAATGCTATGTACTGGTATAAGCAGGACACCAAGCAATCGCTGAAGGTTATGTTTAGCTACAATAACAAGGAAATCATATTAAATGAAACAGTTCCAAGTCGCTTCTCACCTGATTCTCCTGACAGAGCTTATTTAAATCTTCACGTGCAGTCCCTGGAGCCAGATGATTCTGCTGTGTATCTCTGCGCCAGCAGCCAAGACACAGCCCTGCAGAGTCACCTCCTCCCTGTGCACAAACCCCTGTCCAGGAGGAAGCTGTGGGGCAAGGAGTTCCCTGTGCCTAAGGCTCCATTCCCATTGCTCTTGGACCCAGTGGGGTCAATTGTCTTCTAGAAACTGGTAAAGTTTTGAGATAATTTTTCTTTTCAGGTAGATCACTCATTCAAATGACTTGAACTTACATTTCACCCACCTTCTGCTTTGGAAAGAACAACTATTGGTCTCAGGGCAACCAAGCCTTTCACTATCACTCAAAATTTCAGTTTAAATATTTTTTTTATCCTTGGAATTAATTTTATTGGGGAAATAATGCAAATTTTTCTAATGTGTGCTATTACTTCCAGAAATGGCCAAAATATTTCTTTATTGACATAGATACCTATTAAATAATTTAAATAGTAGCAGTGTCAGTCTTTAAGGTAGGATTGGTTTTAGGTTCTAATTAAAGGATGATATATCTTCAACTGCAGCAGGTTGGATGTGAGTTCTCTATGTACCCTGTTCAAGGGGAAAATAACTAAATCACTTTACTTAAACTCTATATAACTATACACTTTTTCTTTTATGGGTCACATTGATAATTTGATAAAATGTATACTTTGAAAATGTATAATTTCCTTTTTTATTCAGCACATATAGAGCTTTAAAAACTAGTTTATATAATATGTATTGATAACGTTATATCCAACCCTAGCCCTAGAATCATAATTATTATTATATATTGTCAAAAACATATTAAAATAAATAAATGTTAGAAGTTACTTAGGATTGTGTTTATCTGTATCTTCATTGTGTTTCTTTCTCCAAAATTTCTAAAATACAAACCCTAACATAGCATGTAAACACATTTTTATATATATTTTTATTGAAAGTAAATGATAATCATTTAATCTGTATTTGGTGCCCTCTCCCCCCCCCCTCGTTTTCCCTTCCCCCCTCCCAACACTTAATACCCAGGCTAACCTTGCTATATTCGTACTTTTACACCTATCTGGAAGTAGCCCTTCATCAATCAAGTTCAGCTTCCTTCCTTTCTTAGTTTTCCATTCAAACTTTGCTGAGGTTTCCCTTCCATTATCTGGAGTCCCTCTGGTATCCCCAATGCTCATTCATTTGGGCATATTAGAGGAAACATATGTCCCTTCTCTTTCTGTGTTTGGCTGATCTCACTTAACATAATGCTTTCCAGCACTTTCCATCTTCTTACGAATGACGTGATTTTGTTCTTCTTTATAACAGAATAGAATTACATTGTGTGTATTTCCCATAACTTTGCAAACCATTCATTTGTTGATGGGGGCCTAGGTTGTTTCCAAATTTTGGCTATTACAAATTGTGCTGCTATGAACATAGGTATGCATATGTTGCTGTAGTTCTGTTTTAACTCCTTTGGAAAGATACCCAGGAGTGGTATGGCTGGATCATATGGTGGATCTATTCCCAGTTTTCTAAGGAATCTCCACACAGATCTCCATAGTGGCTGAACTAGTTTGCACTCCCACCAACAATGTAAAAGAGTTCCTCTTTCCCCACATCCTCGCCAGCATTTATTGTTGTTTGACTTCTTTATGCTTGCCAATCTGACTGGGGTTAGATGGAATCTCAGTGTAGTCTTGATTTGCATCTCCCTGATGGCTAATGATGAAGAACATCTTTTCATGTATCTATTGGCCATTTGTATCTCTTCTTTTGTAAAGTGTCTATTGAATTCAATTGCCCATTTCTTGATTGGGTTGTTTGTTTTGCTAGTGCAGAGTCTTTTGAGCTCTGTGTATATTCTGGATATTAGCCCCCTATCGGAGTGGTGACTGGTAAAGATCTTCTCCCATTCTGTAGGCTTCCTCTTTAGGTTCTTGATGGTTTCCTTTGATGAGAAGAAGCTTTTTAGTTTGATGCTATCCCACTTGTTGATTTTTGCTTTAATTTCCTGAGCTTTGGAGGTTTTATTGAGAAAGTTACTGTCTGTGCCTATATGTTGTAGTGATGAGCCTATGTTCTCCTCTAATAACTTCACAGTCTCTGGTCTGATTTCTAACTCTTTGATCCATCTTGAGTTGATTCCTGTGCATGGTGAGATATAGGGGTTTAGATTCATCTTTTTACAAATGGATAGCCAGTTCTCCCAGCACCATTTGTTGAAAAGGCTGTCTTTTCTCCAGCGAATGAGTTTGGCCCCTTTGTCAAAGATTAATTGACTGTAGGTATGTGGATTTGTTTCTATATCTTCTATTCTGTTCCAATGGTCAGTGTGCCTGTTATTGTGCCAGTACCATGCTGTTTTTACTACTATTGATCTATAGTATAATTTGAAGTCTGGGATTGTGATGCCTCCTGCGTGATTCTTATTGCTGAGAATTGCTTTGGCTATTCTGGGTCTTTTCTTTCTCCATATAAAGTTCATGATTGCTTTTTCTAGGTCTGTGAAGAATGTCGTTGGTATTTTAATGGGAATTGCATTGAATCTATAAATCACTTTTGGCAGAATGGCCATTTTGATGATATTTATTCTGCCTATCCACGAGCACAGGAGATCTTTCCATCTTCCAAGGTCTTCTTCAATTTCTCTCTTTAATGTTTTATAGTTTTTGTTGTAGAGGTCTTTTATATCTTTGGTTAGGTTTATTCCTAGGTATTTTATTGGTTTTGGGGTTATAGTGAATGGAATTGATTGTTTTATTTCTTTCATTGTGGATTCATTGTTGGCATAAAGAAAAGCCATTGATTTCTTTAGGTTGATTTTGTATCCTGCAACTTTGCTGAATTTGTTAATTAACTCCAGAAGTCTTTTTGTTGAGTTCTTAGGGTCTTCTAGGTAATGGATCATGCCATCTGCAAATAAGGATAATTCTAATTCCTCTCTTCCTATTTGAATTCCTTTGATTTCCTTCCTCTTGTCTTATTGCTGTGGCAAGAGTCTCAAGGACTATATTGAAGAGGAGAGGTGATAGTGGACATCCCTGTCTTTTTCCCGAGTTTAGGGAAAATTCTTGCTGTTTTCCCCCATTCTGTGTAATGTTGGCTTTGGGTTTGTTGTATATTGCCTTAATGATGTTGAGGTATGTTCCTTTTATTCCAATTTTCTGTAGTGATTTTAACATGAATGGGTGTTGGATTTTGTCAAAAGCTTTTTCAGCATCTATTGCTATGATGGCGTGGTTTTTATTCTTGATTCTATTTATGTGGTCGATGATATGTATTGATTTGCGTATGTTGAACCAGCCTTGTTTTTCCAGGATGAAATCAACTTGATCGTGGTGTGTTATTCTCTTGATATGGTTTTGAATGTGTATGGCTAGTATTTTGTTTAGAATTTTTGCATCTATCTTCATTAAAGATATTGGTCTGTAGTTTTCTTTTCTTGAGGTGTCTTTATTTGGTTTGGGGATTAATGCGATACTGGCCTCATAGAAGGAATTTGGGAGAGTTCCATCTCTTTCAATTTCTTGGAATAAGTTATGCAGTATTGGTATTAGTTCTTTACTGAAGGTTTTGTAGAATTCAGCTGGAAACCCATCTGGGCCTGGGCTTTTCTTTGATGGAAGAATTTTTATTGCCATTTCTATTTATGTAAACACATTTTAAGAAAGATGATATTCCAATAATTAACTCGTCGAAAAGCACACACAGTTCCATGAGTGCAGTAGAAGTGACCGTGGCAAGTCATCCCAAGTCATCTAAGTTGATCTAACATTTTAGAAACAGACAGTGCTTTGAAGATCATTTCATGGGTTTCCCTCAATTGGCAGATGAGGAAATATGATGGTACATATGTAAATTGATTTAAACAAGAGACACCAAACACCAGTCTTAAAAGTCATGCAAGATACATTTTTCTTTACTAGTGGATATCTACTGATATATTTGCTCCAGGCACATTGGGAATGCCCAGTGATTTGCTCTCTGCTGAGAAGCTTAGGGATCCTTCTCCACTCTGAAGATCCAGCTTGAAGAACAGGGGCACCTAGCCCTACAACTCTGTGCCAGCTGCTTATCCACAATGAAGCATTAGCTTCACCTTCCTGCTCAGAAATCGTATGTACTCACCCTCCAGAAGTACTGAATTGAGGAGTTGCCAGACCCTTCCCTAAAACAGGGATAAATGTGTCTGAACATTCTGGGTTCTTATCATGGTAGGGCAGGGATAATTTGAGGATAGTATATTAATAATATAAAGAATTTCTAAATGAGGAAGAGAAAATGGCAATATTGGGACACAGCACACCTCAGTAGCTATAACAAACAAAAATCAATTACTGAGAAGGTAGCTCCTTGACAAGAAAAACAAAGCAGCAAAGACATATATGAACAAAAACACAAAAAGGGAAGCATGGTAGAATAAAATCCAGTAGTCATAATGGGAGATAGCAAAAAGCCTGAGCACACAACTGACCTGATGTGGTGGCTGGCACCATGTTGGGCCACTAGCCCAAGCTGTGGCTGCTAGCTTCACAGCCCCAAGAAATCCTGGCAAGAAAACCAAGGATTTGAGGTGAAGTAAGCAAAACTTCAAAATCTTAAGTGACCAGCATCACAATTCAGGGACAGAGAAAAAAAAATTTAAATATCCCAAAGCCCCATGTGCTCACCAGAACCCTGCACCTGGAGCATCACACTCCAGGGATCTGGGCCCACAGGACAGAAAGTTAATGCACTTCTCAACAGATGGCCACCAAGAGCAGCTCTAGGGACCCTGGTGGCCTAAGATCTGGTGATCCATACCTGAGGTGGTTGGATTATAACCTAAAGAGAGACAGGAGAATCCCATAGTGCCAAGGGTGCAGTACCTGCACAGGGTCACAGGGGGTAGCTCTGAGATTACACTGGACACCCTCTGCCAGTGCTAGTAGGGAGGTGCAGGTCCAGGGCTGGAAAGTGCAAAGTTTAGGGATAGAAAATGCAGAACCCTGCATTTACACAGAACTCATTTACAGTGACACCGCTGCCCTGATACCTGAGCACAAAGGGATGAGAGGTGAGAGGGGCACAGACACTCATAGTGGGTCCAAAAATTGACAAGAGGTTACTAAGCAAATGAGAGATACTGAAACATGTTTAGAACCTACTACAGTGAACAGACATTGAACAGGCCCTATATGTGTAAATTGGCAGTATTTTTTTCTCACCGTCATAAGTGTTTTTTGTTGTTGTTGGTTTTCTCTTTGATTTGCTTGTTATTATTGTTAATTTTTGTTGCTTATTTTCTTATTTTATACATGTTTGTTTTCTCCCTTCCCAATTCCTTTTATAAGCTTCCTCCCTCTATCCTATCTACTCTCTTCTCTGGAAATCAAACAAGAGACTGTGAAGCTATTAGAGGATGGCATAGGTTCAACACTCCAACATATAGGCACAGGTAGTAACTTCCTCAACAAGACCTCCAAATCACAGAAAATTAAAACAATAATTAATAATTGGGATGACATCAGGCTAAAAAGTTTCTGCTTATCAAAGGGAATCCTCAAGAATCTAAAAAGAAAGCCTACAGAATGTGAGATAATCTTTACCAGCTACCCCTTGGATAGAGGGCTAATATCCAGAATTTACAAAGAGCTTAAAAGGCTTTACACTAGAAAAAGTAAAATAACAACAAATGCTGGCAAGGATGTGGGGAAATAGGAAAACAGGTAATGGATTCTCCATATAATCTGGCTACACCACTCCTGGGTATCTGCAAAGGGGTTGAAATCAGAGAACTATCGTAACATATGCATACCCACGTTCATAGCAGCACAATTCATAATAGCCAAAATGTGGAACCAACCTAGGTCTCCATCAACAGATGAATGAATTACAAAACCTGAGAAATACACACAATGGAATTTTACTCAGTAATAAAGAAGAACAAAATCACATCACTCATAAGATGGAAATACCTGGAGAACATTATGTTAAGTGAGATCAGCCAAGCACAGAAAGAGAAGGGACATATTTTTCTCTAATATGCTTGAGCTAGGAAGTATTAGAGATACCAGAGGGACTCCAGATAATGGAGGGGAAACCCCAGCTAAGCCAGGAAGGAAGGGTAGGGGAGGAAGAAGGCTGAAGTTCATTCATGAAAAAGCTACATGCAACTATGTATATATATGTAAATATAACATTGTTATCATGGACACTCAGTATAGGGAAGGAGGGAAATGGGGAAGCAGAGCAGGGCACCAGTACTGTGTGAATATATGCCATTGTCAACATGATCCATATTATGACGTGAGACTCTAGTGCAGCAATTAAAAAATTAACTTTATACTCAGCAATAAAGAAAAATAAAATTACGCCATTTGCAAGAAAAAAATAATTTCTACAAATCAATCATAAAAATCTAACAATTTAATACAAAAATCTCAAAAGAGTTGAACAGGTTGTTCAAAGAAAGAATATAAATACTTAAATAACCAGTTTCCTCTCTTTGAGTCTAGTTAATTTCCCCAGATGCTTAGAAGACTTTTTGACTGCCAGAATTCCTCCTTCAGCTGCCCGTCCAGGAATTCCTTTTGTTTGAAGAAGGTGCTTTATCCAGGTCCTACTCTACTCAAAAGACATCTGATATTTAACAACCAGCAGGCACCTCATTCACTTGAGATTTAGATTTTTTTTATTCCCTTTCAGAACTCCTGAAACTCTACTTCATGCTGCTCTCACTCCTACAGGTCACAGCAGAGGCTGAAAGAAGTAAACCTGAAACCAGGGTCCCCTGTGCTCTGTTCTGCAGATCCCGGTGCCTCTATTAGAAAGCTCACAGCTTCCCAGGACAGCCTCCACGGAGCTATAGATTAGAAACTGAGGTGGCCACTAGATGGCACTATGGGTGCACCGAATGAGCCCCACACAGTTTTCCCTGGAGAGTATTCAGTGTCAAGAGTCTTGGCTTGGTTCCAGCATCCCAAACAATATCTGATGAACCAGAGTAGTATTGCCACAGCATGGGGTAGTCATTGGTCTCCACATATACACTGGTAGACGCAGTTGATTGTCAGGATAAGGAGCCATGACCTGCAGCCATGCATGAATCTAGGACTGCCTAAAAGCCTGCATTATGTGGGAGGAGTGATGGAGCTACAGGGGACAGGGGCAGCGTTGAACCCCTCCATGGGGTAGAGATGGGACAGAGCACCTGCCTCAGAGAAAAAGTAAGAGCTCTAAGGATGGACATCTTCCCAACACCCTGCTAAACATAGAGGAGGAACTGCTGAGCAAGTCCAGGGATGCAGAGGGCCTACAGAGCCCACAGGGACACCCAAATCAGAATGGTGACATCACCGATGTCACATGTAAACCCTCCAAAAACAGAGAAGGGAGGGACCAGATCCTGCTCTCTCACCCTGGAGACCAGCGACCTGAGAGGGGAGATGCCTAGTCCTGTCCTACATGACTTTATCAGGGGCCCCAGGCTCCTCTGCTATGTGACGCTCTGTATCCTGGGAGCAGGTGAGTCCTGAGCACAGAGGACAGTCTCTAGAGCCACTGACCTTGTAGTTATTAGCATATCAAATCCTCCCTGGACAAGGTGTCCATTCTTGTGTCTTTCCTCCCCAGGGACAGAAAATGCTGGAGTCATCCAGTTCCCAAGAAAACAGGAATGTTAACTCTGCAGTACAATCCCATCTCTGGACACAAAAGTGTGTCCCGGGACCAACAGTCTTCAGGTCAGGGCCTATCGGTAATGCCCAACGTACTACATTATTTTCCCAAGCAAAATAATGATGGAGACATGGAGAAGAGTTTGAAAGGGGCAGGTGAGGGGACCACACTCTTAGGTCAAGGCCCCACTGGACACTGGCCCCCAGTTTTTATTGTCATTCTAAAGGGGGAGTTTGAGGTTTGGATATAGCTGCATACCTGCAGAGAGGCCAAGAGGTAATGTTTACATAGTAAAAGTGCAGGGAGACCTAGAGGTGAGGGATAACACACATGTGCAGGGAGTCCTTCAGGTAATGGCTAACTGGGTAAACTGGAGAGCAACTGCAGAAAGTCCTTGAGATAACAATTAGTAATAAAAACCCCGGAGGATGTGCAAAAGATCCCATTCAGGAGTTGGTGCCAGCAAGAAACACAGGAAAGCTTACCTTGGAGGAGCAGACTGCTTTCTGCGAGTTCAACAATCTGATCTTAGCTTTCCACGATTCATAGAGCTTTCCAAGGCAAATGTTAACTGGCCTCTGGCTATCAAGTTCTCCACATCTCCCCTTTTCTTTTTCTTTAAGAAGTTGTGCTACCACCTAAATTTTATGCAGATATTGTTGCTGGTTCAAGGTTTGGAAGAGGCATCTTCTGCCTATACAAAGCAGACATAAAACAATTGTTAGTAATACAGAGATGTCAAAGTTCCCCAAGTGATGTCAAGGCAAAATTTAGGGTTAAGCCATTGTAAGCTTTTAGATAAAGGTTTAGATAACACAGTCAGTGTCCTTATTACACTGTTGGATTGCTGATATTGTTTCTAAAATTCGGCTATGATCTAAGGTAATATTTTCATGATTAGCCATCAATATTTTTTTATGTTTTTCCAAGTACATTGTATACTGTTACATGGGTAAGAAGTCATGCAAATGTGTGAAAGCCTCCAATCACAGATAAGAGCCTGTCTTATTTTTATAGCTTCAATCTGGTCACCTAACTAACCAAGTAATGGCCATTTCCAAAAGTTGTAATCTGGAGTACAGTTTGATTGATAACATTTTGAGTATTAAGTGCCAGAGTAACATTTTTTATGGTATTATTTATGTCTGTCGCAGTTTGAGTGGACTGCAGTTTGCAGCAGCTGCTGTTTTTAAAATAATGAGGGAAACCACAATAGGAGCTATGAGAGTGGCCACAGAACATTTGGTCCTGGTATCAAAGACTCCATAAGAAGAGATAATGCTTTTGAGTCCTCACATTTAGCTGTCATATTTATAGGTATGTAAGCATAAGGCTTAAGATGCATAATTAATATTGAGCCAGAAAAGTTAATAAGAGTATTTAAGCATGCCATGTATGCATAGCTCTTACAAGTAACATAAAAAGGGAGTTTTCTTGAGTAATTTTAAGATATCCCTTGAGGAAAGCATAAGATAGGTGGTGCAAACTCATATAGACTGAATTAGAGTTGGGCCATGAAATTGTAATTTAATTGTACTGGAGGAATGTTCTATGCTGACAGTCCAGATTTTTAAATTATATCAAACAGAGCCAAATTTCCAAATAGTGGATTGCTTTGGCCTCCTTCCTAAGTTGAGGCTGTGGTAGGTATAGATTTCTACCTCCCCAGATAATGGAATCATTACTATACACACTTAGAGCTGAGAAATAACTAGAATAGACTGAAAATATACAGTTATGTCACCATGCCTATCGTGGAACCAGGAATGGGGCCCCCAGTCCATGATAGTAAAATTATGAATGGGAGTTATTTTTCCTAGAGATTCTCTGCAGATTTCCCAATTTACTTCTGCAATTTCTGGATGTACATCAGCATGTAGTGCATACAGCGGCATGTGTGTTCTAGACAAATTTATACGTGGGTTACCATGTGAGGTAACTGCCTATTAAAAGGAAGATAATCTTGTTTTTATTAGTATGAAGATACAGCCACACATGATTTTAGGTTGTTAACAGTAAAAGCTATGGCCCATTAGCAGTAGAGGTTCAGTGGCCCAAAAAGATAAATTTTGCTGAGGCAATTTTGGGGATAAATATTGGTCATCAGTTGAAAATTCTTCTCACAATTCTACCCCTCCTATCTAGGTGGTTCTGTTGTTAAATATGGGGAATGGGAGGGTCATGTTATATAACAGGTCCCCATGAGGAGAGTTCTGTTGCAAATGCCCCATGCACCTCAGCATTTACCCCAGGGCCTACGAGCAGACGATGAATGAATACCAGCATTGCTAAGACTAATGCCTCAGGACTGCAGCCTGGCCAGTCACAGCCATCACCATCTCAGCTCTGAGTCAGCATCTTAATCATTCCCTGGGTGACTTCTGAGGCTCTCTGTGTTCAGGGCAGCTCTGGGGGCAGAGCTGGTATTGGCAGCATCACAAATGTCAGAAGTGTAAATGTAGGTGGTTCCTGGGGGCTTGATGCCTCTAATTTTATTTGTTGCATTCTTGGAAGCAGATTATTGGACAAGATAGGGTTTAATGCACCATATCCATATTGGCAGCCACTGAGGTTGTTCTTGTAACAAAACACACCCGTAACCCTGTCGCCACGCCAACAGGTGTACAAGCCCCTCTTATGGTCCCCATAACATCTTTCCACCAAACCAAGGAATCAGGCTTTGTAAGTCCTTTGTTTGACAATGTCTTCTGTTGATTTCAGTGTCTCCTCTGATAAACTTAAAAAAAAATTAAAGTCATAAGAGAAGTATTTATTCTGTTGATAGGGGAATGTTTATCTCCTGGAATTCCCCCTTTGTTTTTTCTAACAACATGGATTTAAGAGTACTATGAGTTCCCTCAATAATGCCTTGTCCTTTTGAGTTATATGTAATTCCTGTAATATCCTTTATGTTCCAAGTTTTGCAGAAGAATTGGAATGTTTTACTAGCACATGCTGGCCTGCTATATTTTTATAATACCTGGCTATTATACCATTACAGCAAAAGGTTTTAAACAATATTGAATGGCACGATGAGCCATTTCATCATGAACTGTCAAAGGGGGTAGAATGAGCCAATTTTGAGCATGTGTCAGTGGAGACATGGATGGAGGGGAGGGGAGACATGAAGGGGATGTAGGTGACATCCATTTGCCAAATCTCATTGGCTTTTAATTCCCTTGGGACTGTCCCAGAAATTGGCATGGGGGCACCTAGAGACTGACAGGTGGGACAGGAGGATAAGACCTGTTGGGTCTGAGTTTTGGTGAGGCCAAATTGGTAGCATAGAGTGCTTGAATTTTGATGAAGAAGCTCATGTGGTTATTGTGCCCTGTCAAGTTGAGAGATTCCTATTAATTCATCTACTTGAAAGTTGCCCCCAGAAAAGAGATCAGAATGTGAACGAAGGTGTGTGGGGAAGATTTTGTGAACTCTCTGCTGTATCAGTGTTTGTAGGGTAAGAAATAACTGGAACATTTCAGATAGTAATGTGGGTTTTATATATATTGTTTCTAAGATGAGAGCTACTATTAAGCAAATGGGCCTGTTTTATTCTGTCCCCTTTTAGGGGCCATTGTTCTATCCATATGTGGGTATCCATTTTTTCATATTTATAAATAATTACTTGGATTATTGTTGAGGCTTAATGGATTGGTTCAACATAATCACACGAAACCATCAAGAGAATTGCACTAGTAGCTATCGTGTAGCTGCCATCAAAATATAAGACATGTGAATGTATACCAAGGTCAATCTGGGTAATCTGTATTGGGAGGTAGGGAGGAAAATGAGGAGGGGGTACCAAGAGCATGTACGTGTATGTCATTGTCAACACAATTTACATCATGATGTGAGACTATAATGTCCCAATAAAAGCACAAAAAATTAAAAATAAATAAATAAAATCCTACATCGTGGGTGTCCATTTTAAGTGTATTGGGGAAATAGCAAAGGTCCTTAGAGAAAATGTGTTATAAAAGATATTCCCCATTGGGAGAGCAGATCTCATCCCACAAGTTGATGCTAATAAATGCCACATAGGGCTGTAAGGCAGCTGTCTGGGACTTTGCCACAGCTGGTTACAGTCTCCAGTACCTGATAATTGGGATGAGGACTGTGAAGGCCAGCTGTGAGGCCCTTGTTCTTTATTTATTATAGTATTATCAGCCCCTGTGTCCACTAAACCCCAAAAGTTTTTTGTCTATAATTTTTTTTTATGTGGGACAATCTTGCACTATATTTTGTGCTTAAAATGCAAATTTTTGACCAGGAGAGCTGAATTCACATTCTCTCTCCTGTTTGTTCAGCTGTATGTGGAGCCAAGTAGAGCAAGATAAGGACTTGAGTGATTTCCATGCCACCTTTAATCCTATGTACTCCCTTTCCTGTCATTAACACTTGTACCTGGCCCCCATAATCACTTTGATGACCCTGGGAATGACAGTGAACCCTTTTGCATTTAGAATAGATTGTTCCATAATTATCCTGACCAACCCAGCAGGGAAAGGCTCACATACTTCTGTGGAAATTTTATAAGGGGAGTGGCCTTCTATGATAGCGCAGTCTCGTGCTGTGGGGAAGTCCAGGCCTGTGCTTCCAGCAGTGGCTGTGGCAAGGATATGAACGGACAGCCTCCCAAGTAGGTCCCCAGGGTTTCTGGCCCTGCAAACTGGGCCCATCTCCTATTTTCCAAGGTTAAACAACAAATTTTTATATTTGTCCAGTTTTGAGCAGCATTGACTAGCCCAATGATTTCTCTTCCTACAGTGAGGGCAAGTCCCCGGAGACACTCCAGGAGCTGATGGGCCTCTTCCTCTGTATATTAACTTTTGAGCATTCCCTATTAAAATGTCCTATTTTGTCACAATGAATGTAAACTTCCTGTCCTGTATTTTTGTCTCATAGCTGCAGCAAATATGTTGGCTTTATGCTGTTCTGACTCTATGCACTGACAGGCCTTGACTAGTTCCCCACCAAGGTTGCCTTAGATCTTATCCCTTTCAAAGCCTCTTTATATTCCATGTTATCATTTTCATATTTCTATAAGTAGGGTACCTCTTCTGGAAACCAAGGATTTATGTCTAGCACTACTTATAATAATTGGAGCAGCTGATCCTTGCTGACCATGGCACTTGACACTTTTAGGAGGTGCCAGTGTATTCTTAGATATTCCCTCTGTTCTGAAAAACTTTGCCCCACTGTTATCCTAACCATCTAAATTCCAAGGACAGTCGAATCCTTCTCTACTTATAGCTCCAATGTGTAGCTCCCAGCCATGTTAGGTTATCCTCAGTTTCCTCTGCTTCTTTTTCCCATCCCTTTTCTAAGGTTTCCTGTTTGTTTGGGCACCTCTTGTGAGTAATGCCCAGTGCACCTAAGAGGGAAAAAAATGATCTAGACACAGATTGCAGATTTAAAGGGGCAGGCAGAGGGTGAATTCCCTGCTGACTCTGGCCTACAGCCTTTATTGTCATTCTGAAGGGGGGAGGTTGAGGTCTGGATACTGCTGCATATGTGCAAGAGTATGGGAGGTAATGCTTAAGGACTAAAAGTGCAAGGAGACCTGGAGGTGATGTGCAATCAGTAAATACACAAGGAGTCCTTGACAACACAGTAGCTGAGTAGACTGCAGAGAGACCTTGAGGTAACCGTTAATTGGAAAAACTGCTGAACAACTTCAGAAAGTCCTTGAGATAACAGTTAGCAACAATAACCACTGAGGCTGTGCAGAAGACCCTTGAGACAATGTTTGACAAGCAGGATATTTGGGAACATAGAGATTTTCATCTTGGAGGAACAGGCTGCCTTCAGCAAGTTCAAGATTCCAGTCATGATTTCTCCATGACCCATAGACATTTCCAAGGCAAATATTAACCTGCCTCTGGTACGTGTTTTCCACAAGGGCCTCCAGCACTTGTACAGTGTGATGAAAAGGTGGAGACTGATGAAGTCTCAGATCAGCAGTTAGATCGCTATGCCTCTGAGCTTCATGTGACGACCTTGAAGCTGGGTGATTTGGTCCTGTTTCTGTGTCAACAGTTCCTCTGTTATTAGCCCTGCACAGTTGGTTTTTTGTACCCAAACCTTCCTGTCTCAGCTGAGCATATAATAGGAGAAGGGTGAGAGTTATCACACAGCCTTAGCCAGGCCCCAAGAGACTACTCGTTCTTTGCTAGTCCTCTCTGCCCTGCTGAGCTCATCCAGACTGCTCCTAAATATGAAATCCTCAATGACACCAGATGTTCTTGCATCTCTGCCAGCACCTTCCAATTCCTGGTGAGAGACAGGTGCTCTTATTCTGTGGTGCAGGACGAGGACATACTATGTGTGTAGCACAAGGAGGGACACGAGTGTGTTCACTATGTAAAGGAAGATGATCTCACCATATCACTTTATAAATTGGAAGCTGTAGCTCATGGATATTCCCAGTATTTAATTTTTAATCAATGTCAGAGCCAAGATTAGAATCTAAATCTCTAGGCCTTCAGAATCAAAGTTCTCTTAAACTTCCATGGTCTACTCTGGTTTTGATTAATTATATCAGGCACAGCACTGTCTTGCATTTCAAGAGCAGCAGACTAGGCATGGAAAGTCGTTCTGAGAAATAGCTCCTGTGGTTTATTATCAATATCCAGGATATAAAATAAGACACAGAATGTTTGTCCTGTCATAGTTCCAAGATGAGAAATATGTTTTCATCAATAGAAAAATTTTAATAATAAACTAAGAAGAAAAAAGATAATTTCCTGAATAGATTATTTTCTTCCCAAAGAAATCAGTGTATTGTTTGGAAAACTAACTGTATAGGTCAATCATGCCTCATTTTGGAAATGATCCTAAGAGCCATGGAGTTCTATGTGTCCCGCACAAAATTATCTAAGTTCTGTGCAGTAACCTCTCCTTTGTTGCCCTGAGCGAACCAAGATGCAGTGAGATCATTGGTTGGTTTCTTGGCATGAATGGGAAAGCCCCTTTCGACTGCCCAGCCATAGTCTCCCCATGTGAACACTACACTGACCTCCTCTTTACATCTATTTCTTATTTTCTCTTTTCTCATTGGCATGCCTATAGAAAGTATCCATTAAAACCTATAGCCGGAGCAAAGAGGCCTCAAGCTGAGATATGACCTATATAGAAAATAACATGTAAATTTTGCAGAATAACAAATGTATGACTTCATCAATATCATCCTACTTTGTGGATAAAGATCTTCTGATTGATAACAGAGCACCTTATTATGACCCTGGAGGCAGCAGACATGAATATTTCAAGTCAAATATTTTCTCCATATTTTCCATGAGGCTTCTCTTCCTTTGACAGGCAGCACATTACCAAGATTTAGGTGGTATAGGGACAATGGCCTCACCTGAAACTGAGGTAAAATTCATCGTTGTGAGGTCTGAGGCTGGAAGGAAGAATCCCATCAGCTAGACTGATGTGAGATAGATAAACCAGTTCCTCACATTGTAGCCTGACCATGATGCTTAAAAACCTTTCCAGGTGGCAGGTGACCCTTGAAAGGGAAGAGATCACCACAGGCTGACTCCAATTACCCAGAATGTGAGCAAAGAAAAAAAATTACTAAAAGGTATTTGAAGGAAACTTTTGAGCAGAGAAGCCACAGACGGCACCAAGGCTGACTGCCATAGGATGTTCCTTCAAATACAGAAATATTTAAAAAAAAATTAAAAGTGTGCCAATAGAAATTACAACATAACGAAAATAAAAATGCAAATATTCTCACTAAATCAGAGAAAGACTACATGCATTTGTAGTTAAAAATAGACTATAAGTTCTTTCTATTCTGAGTTCTTAAATTTTATCTATATACTACAAAATAATGGTAAGTATGCCATAAACTATATAATTAATTGAAAACTGACTTGTTCCTGTAGGGAAGGGGTGTGGCTGGTTAACTGTAGCTCATGCATTTGTTGGGGATAGTGATATCACTGAGTTACTGAGAGTTCAAGTTCTCTTTCTTCAACGAGACTAGAAGACTTGAGATTTCCCCTGGCCCTGGAATGGGCACCAAGCTGCTCTTCTATGTGGCCTTCATGCTCCTGTGGGCAGGTAAGTGGGGGTCACAGATGGGATTTCCTCCCTGAAATCCCCAAGATATCAACACAAGCCATTATTTTAGGACACATCATCAGGCTTTCTCATTCTTTATTGCAGGGCACACTGAGGCCAGAATCACTCAGAACCCACAGCACAAGATCACAGAGACAGGAAAGAAGGTGAATTTGAGCTGCCGTCAGACTTTCAACCATAACTACATGTTCTGGTACCGACAAGACCAGGGGCACGGGCTGAGGCTCATCTATTACTCCTTTGGCATCGACAACACTGACAAAGGAGATGTCCCCAATGGGTACAGTGTCTCCAGATCAAAAAAAGAGGACTTCCCCCTCACTCTGGAGTCGGCCACCCCTGCCCAGACATCTGTGTACCTCTGTGCGAGCAGTGACTACACAGTGCTGCGGGGCCGCCTCCTCTCTGCACAGAAAGTGGAACTAGGAAGACTGTGGTAACCTGTGTTCCGGAGCACTGCCCCCACCCAGGAAGGCCCAGCCTCCATAAGAGGCCCACAGCCCTTGACAGCCTGGGAACCTTGCAGAGTGGGCAACATGGTGCTCAGAGTGAGATAGTGCCCATGCTAGTCTCAGCCTGGCTGTAGAACACCCAAGCCGCCCAGCTTGCTGGGTCTCTCCTCTGCTCTGCAGTCCCCTCTTTCTGGCTGCACGTTTAGTTGAGATTTGTGACAATTTTCGAGATTGTCTAGGGAATTAAAGCCTTTATCACCTTCTCACCCCTTTGAGCTTCAGTCATTTCTTCATCCCTCTCTATGATTTTCGACTTACAGACACATCTGATCTCTGCTCCTGAGAGCCTTTATTCTACTGGGCAAAGCTCTGGGAGTTCCTGTGCTAGTTGTCCTCCCCCTTCTCTCCATCACCACCTTGCCCCAACTTCCCCCTGGCCTCCTCTGTTCTGGCCTCACTCACCTACACTCAGTCACTTCCTCATGTGTGTTGTGTTGTTTCTACCCCAATGATGTTTTTCCACAGCTATGTTTTTTATGCATTGAACATATGTCTCTCCCTCTAATTTCTGGATCTCTACTTCATTACTGACATAAAAATATATTTAGAATATACTTACTGTTATTTGTAAAAAAAGCAAAACCTAAATTAAGACAAATTAAGGAAAATATTTTACATTCACTTTAGGGTTTTTTGTCTGTTTCTATGTTTGTTTTTTAGTATAAACACAAAAGAACACAAAGGCCAGGCATGGTGCCTCATGACTGTAAACCAGAGACTTTGGAGGCTGAGGCAGGAAGATCTCAAGTTCAATGATAGCCTTGGCAACTTAGCAAGACCCTGACTCAAAAGAAAAAATTTAAAGGACTGGGGACTTTTCTCAGTATGTTTGATTTTTATTGCTGATTAAACAAAAGAGAAAAATCTCAAGCCTTAAAGAAAATTTTTTATCTTTTTAATTGTATAAAATTAAACTCTTTACTTTTGAAGAAAAAGGTAAGTAGAATAGTGGGACAGGGTTGGGAAAGGAAGGCGGGGATGGAGAATAAGGAGCATTGAAGATGCGCAGTTCCAGTGATGTTATTGTTCACATATGAATGTATCACTACCAATCTCCATGATATGTGTGGGGACAAAGAGGTCACAAGGTGGGAAGCAGAAGGAAATACACCAAGAAATGTGTGCACATATTTTGTATCACTCTGAACCTTACTGTGATATATAATGACAATGCACCGATACAAGTATTAAAAAAAAAAGGTTGAAAAGCAAAAGCAAAAAAAAAAAAAAAAAGAACCCATAAAAATGAAAGAAGCCCAAGGAAAACACACAAGTGTGCCAAAGCCACACATGCTCACCACCAAACACCCAAGGCTCTTTAGGGTCCCCATTTCACTTAGAGTAGGAAGATCAAGAGCCTGTCACTAGGCCCTGAATGACAGCAATGGGTGATTAAAAATGATCTAAGCCCATTTCAACCCTTGCCCTTAAAGTCTCCTGTGACACCGTCTTAGGGGTCCTAAACTCCCATGTTTGGAGACCTGGCAGAGGCATTCATGACACATGGCTTAGAGCTGTGCTCACAGCTAAGATTTATTACAGTGGCATAGTAAGTGATTAGCAGCAGGTCACAGGGGAGAAACTCATGACCAGGATCTAGGCGAATCCACTCTCAGGCTTCATTAGGCTCCTTTTCTTCTTGGGGGGGGGGTCACACAGAGCTCACTTTCCCACCTGCAACAGTGTGTACTAAGTTTTTGCCAGTGAAGCCCACTGAGATTCAGTGCCCAAGAGACTATACTGGGAGTGGACCTCATATGAGCAGCTTTTCTGCCCCAGGGATGGAGACCACACCAGGGAAACAGATGTTTCTGATAATTCTTCACCAAGATCCTCACCAGGATGCCTTGTGTCCTCAAAGTTTGGGGAAGTTGGTACCACACACAGGCTCTTGTTTTGCCATCTCATCCCAAAGTTCAGAGCTTCTCCAGTTTCTCAACCCGTTCTACCTCACTACTCAGGCAATTAGAAATGTGTTTATATTCAATGTTTGCTCATTAGAAAAAGTATTACCCACTATAGTTTAATTGCAAACCATATCAGAATTCTAAGTTTTTCAAGATTATGTAAGGTCTATTTGTCTTGCATTTATGATTCCAATACCTACAGGAATCATTTCAGAGATAAGCAGGCTCTCCACCTTCCTTAAAGGACACATCAGACCAGGCATTTATTATATTGGTGACCTAGAAATACAGACAGCACTGTGAGGCAGGCTGAGGTACACAGTGCATCTTGAAGGATAATGAGGAGAGAAGAAACAGGGCACTGGACATCAGACAGAACAGTCCTCTAACTCTGTGCTCATAAGATCATTTCATCCCTATAACTTAAAGCATGTCCGCTGGTTCAGCATGTTGCTAGGGTGAAGCTGGACCATTTAATCTAGCTCCAGCCTCATCATTGGGAGAAGAGAGAGTGGTGAAAGAGAAATTCCCAAAGAGGAGGACAATTACAGGGGAGATAAAGGATCAGTCATTGGTATGAACTTGAGTTGCCTTAGCCACATTTAAATAGAAACATTCATCAGGGAGTTAGTAGATGGGCCTTGGACTATGGAGGGAGATCTGATGACTCAAAATCTGAAGCTGTGAGTGAGAACATGTAGGCGAGCTCACATGCAGTCCATGAATATGCTAAGCCAGCCTCCATCTGTTTTAGTTTCTAAGACTTTAGACAACTGTGAGATAGTGATATCACTGCAGGAATTGCCCTGTGGTAACAAGGGAAGCCCCTCCTCCTCTGCTGCTGCTCACACACTCTGCCCTGACCTGCCATGGGCATCAGGATCCTCTGCTGGGCAGTTCTTTGTCTCCTGGGAGAAGGTGGGTCTTCAGGATACCAAGATTCCCAGGTGGCATCTCCTGCAAAATATTCAGATCATTCCACTGTGAATCTCTGTCTTGTCCCCCGCAGGACTCACAGGAGCTGGAGTCACACAGTCTCCCAGATATCAGATTGCAGTGAAAAGACAGGCTGTGGCTTTTTGGTGTGATCCTATATCTGGCCACAGTACCCTTGTCTGGTACAGGCAGATGCTGGGACAGGGCCCAGAGCATCTGATAAACTTTCAGAATAAAGATGTTTTGGATGATTCCCAATTTCCTAAGGATCGATTTTCTGCAGAGAGGTCCAAAGGAGCAAACTCCACTCTGAAGATCCGGTCTGTGCAGCTGGGGGACTCTGCTGTGTATCTCTGTGCCAGCAGTGTAGCCACAGTAATGCAGGGACACTTCCCTGCTGTGCACAAAGCCCTGTGGTTCCCTGTGCTCAGCTCACAGCGGTCCTGGAGGGATCTCACCTCACTCCTCATCAGCCTAGGAAGGAAGTAGGCTTGCAAAGGTAGGATACACATCATATAACAGAGGACATGAATTCATTCTTAAAACAGGTGGGCTACAAATGGTCTTCAGAAATATTAACATCTTGGGAATTTGAAGCCTTTTTGGTGACAACTCAAGAAACCAAAACTGAAAATGACTTAGTACAGACTTGGTTCTGAGTCTAGAGATAGGCGTTCTCCTTTAGAACTCTGTAATCACAAAACATGTACAGCAAACTTAGTAATACAAATGGTGCTCATATGTCAGTAACATGCAGCAAGCTCTGCGTCTCTAGCTGTCATCCTCTGAGTGATTTGAATGTCGCCCTTGATGTCAACTTCACTAGATCCCTTGTCTAGATTCCTCTCTACCTTTACATTGAAAAAATTCCTCCACTGTTTTCCCCCTGTTTCTTTGGAAATATATTATTAATAATATTATTAAAATGATGATGATAATTAATTTAGTTTTTTTTCAGGATCTAGTCAATTTCAAAAATGTGCACACCAATGGATACCCTGGCAACCATTCCTCTCTGTAACTTTAGGATATTAACTACTGTTTTTCATGTTGTTTGTGCTGTTATTTTACCCAGTTATTTTGATAACAACAGAAGCATCATGTGCCCTCATGAGTAATTAATGGTATTAAGGCTAAAATTTTTATTTGGAATTTTAATCCCACTTGGATTATATCAGATTATATCAGCTCTCACAGACCTTAGTCTGTGAGATCTTTGATGTGTAACAAAAAGGGTATAGAGATGTTACACTTAAATGTTTAAATGTTGATTTCAACTGAAAGATTATTAAAAAAAACACAAGCTTAAAAGAGAATTATAATTAAATTGTCACATCTGTTTTTGGAATTTTATTGTTGAAGTACTTTTATATTGTTATTTACTTTTATTTCACAATTTCTTGTGCCCTATTTTATGATGTGGGAAGATAAGAAATAGAATAGAGAATAAAAACTCAGACTTGGTCAGATTGAACAAAATAAACATGGAATCAGCTGAATTTCTGCACTGTTGTGGTGCATTCATGCTGAGTTTTATAAATATATTCACGAGGCGATGGGTAGAATTGAAGGAAGTATCTGATAAGTGGTTGTCTGTCTTCTTCCTCTTAAATCCAACCTTCTGGGACACAACACCATGCTCCACATTCCCCATTTGAGAGGACTTTCCTCATATAATACTCCAGTTGTAATCATATTCCTGGCCCAGTCTTCTCTATTGGAAATAAACATGCCCCTACGTTAGTCTCTTCTTTGTTTACTTTTTTCATCTTCTCACTTTCTTCCTACCTACATAGCAGAAAGGAAAATTCTTTGCTGCTCTCTCTACACACACTCCCATCAGAGAGGAGTCTTTTTTTCCATACTAGGTTGTTCTGAAGTATGGCGGGGAGGGAGAATGGGCTAAATTCTAATTCAGTATAGTGTTGGGCAGCCCATGGGGTCTCAGATCTGAACCCTGTTGCTCAGCAATATTAAATTAATCTTATCTCCACCTGTCCAACTCCAGCGTCTATCTCTCAAGTAGCTCCATGTGAGACCATCACATAGTCAATATTCTTTATCGACTCTCTAACACATAGAAATCATGAAATCTCTTATCTCTTTTACTAAACAATTTAATCCCAGCTCCACTGTGTCCTGAAAAGGCATCACATTTTTGCCTTTTCTGCAAACAACCAGTAAAAGGCCCTGTGACTTCATTGTCTTGGAAAAGCCCTCAGAGTTTTCTGAAGGAAGGTGGTTAGGGGATCCCTGGGCTCCAGTGTAGACTCAAGGTATTAGTTTGCAGGTATCTTGAATGATGGCTGAGAATGAGAAAAATAGAAAACAGCCTTTCTTCCTCCTTTGTTGTGGAATGGGTTTTTTTTTTCTCTCTGAATTGAGCTTTGAACTCTGATCTTAGTGGCAGGTTAACTTGCTCTTGGTAGAGCTCTGAACTTAGTTAAGAGGTGGAGGTTGTATGTCGCAGCTTGCATTTTCTGTGCTTGGAAAAGTAGAAGAGCAGTTTGAAGAGTTTTAGGAGCCTGACTTCAAACCAGCCCCAGCCAGCCCTGCCTGCTCTGTTGAATGTAGAGGGTAGCCGAGGAGAAATGGAGATGCTGCCCTGGATCTAGCCAGTGATAAGGATTCTGGCCCCAGGGAGCTGACAATCACAGTGACACCACCAGCAAGTCCATCCGTCAGGCAGATGTGAACTACATAGTCACCTCTCTCAGACACTTTGTGCTCAGTAAGAAGATGAACAACCTTCTCCTGTCGTTGCATTTTACTCCAGGATCCTGTGTGTCCCTGGAAGCAGATGAGTCTGGGAAGATGAGATAAGGCTTTTGCCTGAATTTCCTTGGCCTGACGTTCACTTATTTGCCTGTGATTTTGCATCTGCCTCTTCCCTCTATTTTGCATCTGGCGTCAGCATCTTTTACCTAGGTACAACAGATTTCTAAATCTGCTGCACACAAATTAGCACTAATTTTCTCACTTCAAGCAAAACAATTTTGTTGTCTTAAAGTTCTGGAGTTCAGGTATCCAAAATGGGCATAACTGAGGTAAAATAAGTTATTAGCAGGCTGTGTTTCTTCTGGAAGTTTGAGAGGAGAATCTCTTCTCTTGTCTTTTTTAGTTTCTATCAACCACCAGTGCCTGGGTCACCTCCCCTCCCAGAGACAGAAATGGCTGAGTCTTTCTTCTATAGCATCCCTCTGACTCTTCCTCCTTCTCCTTCCACCATTGCAAGACCCTTGTGATGACATCAGGCCTAAGAAATAGAATAGTCTCCTGTGTTGGGTTCAACTGATTAGCTACCTTAATTCCACTGAAAACTTTAATTCCTCCCGGCAGTGTAATTTAACACATTCTCAGGCTCCTGGGATTAGACATACGTGTCTCTGGAGAACCATCCTTCTGTCTACCACAGCTGGGCATCTGGGAACAGAAAGAAGCAAGATCATTTAAAAACATTTCTGACCCCAGTTTTACTTCTGGCTCCAACAAACAGTGCAAGAAGAAAGTGCCTTCGAGGGAAACAGGAATCTCAGCTAACACTCACCAGCCTACTCACAGTTTGCTGCTTAAAACTGTCAGGGGATCTCAGGTTCAGGGCATTCCTCAATGTGCTTTTGTATAGACGAAGGTGAATTTAAACTCTTCTTCATTAGCAATTTTTTAATTGTCAAGCTCAAGAAGCAGAGCCTTCTCTCAGCTCTCAGTAGCCTCCAAGTTAAGAGGAAGTGGGTGGTGGGAGCTGGAGTAGGAAAGTCCTTTTCAAGAAAATTGGCAAGATGTTATTTTTTTTAAAACAAAGCATTCTGTGGGATGAAAACAATATATAGCTCAGTTCTAGAGCATCTTCTTCTGTAATCCTTAAGAGCAAGACAATCTCAGTTTGCTGGGGGTGCGAATAGACAATGTGGGAGAGTCTGAGCAATGGGCTCTGGGAAATTTCTGAGGATGGCCTTGAAACTGCCATCTTCCTCTCCCAGCCTCCCATGTACTGGGATTACAGGTGTGCACCACCAAGCCAGGCTGGCTCTGGGAAATCATTACAGCTCAAAGACAAATGCCCTCAAAGAGGCTGTTGTCTGTAAAGTTCTTCCAGTGCTCACCAGTTCTTGGCCACCAGATCAGCCCCTGCACCCTGACAAGAAATTTTCCTTCTTGCTTTTCCTGGAGAGTTTCAAACCAGCCCCCAACTACCTGACATGTAGTTTGACAGTGAGCTTGTGATTGGAGTCTCATGCCACTACTGAGAGGACTGTGAGAGCTTGCAGGAATGCTGGCTTACAAGGAGATCATGCACTCATCTGTAAGTGTGGGGAGTTGAAGCCAGAGAGGGGAAGAGTGGGCAGGCTTTAGATGAAGGACGCTGTACAGGATGCACTGTGAAGGAATCATGTCAGATAAAGCTGCGGGGAGCCTCTAGACCTGTAGATCTGCTTCTCGGGTCAATTATAGTTAGATGCAATCCTTCCTGTGCACCTCCCAGAGGCACAGCCTCCTCTGAATGAAGTTTTCAGGTAAGGGTGGCAGCTCATTTGATGATGTCACTGGCAGATGCGTCTTGTGAGAGTAAAATGTCCCAAGATTCACTAGTCTGCTCATGCTCATAGGGCTTGGTCTGGGTTTCCCCATCTGCTGTTGCCCTGCTGAGTCCTCAGACACTCTGTTGTGAAGCTCTTTGTGTCTTGGTAGCAAGTGAGTCCTCAAAAGATTCATATTCTTATGCTGGGCCTCTTGCATTCTCCTCATTCTGTCTCCAATTCTGTCTTATTTTACAGAATACACAGGTGCTGGGGTCATCCAGACACCCAGGCATGAGGTGACAGAGAAGGGACAAGCAGTAACTCTGAGATGTGAGCCCATTTCAGGCCACACTGGCCTCTTCTGGTCAGACAGGCTGGGATGCAGGGCCTGGAGCTGCTGGCTTACTTTCGCAGCAGATCTCTTATAGAAGAAGGGGCAATGCCCAAGGATCGGTTCTCAGCCTCCATGTCTGAAGCCTCCATCTCCACGCTGAAGATCCAGCCCACAGAACACGGGGACACGGCCTTGTATCTCTGTGCCAGCAGCTCAGCCACAGCGCTGCAGAATCCTTAAAATTATCTATTGGCTCAAAGCTCACATGTCAGAGGAAACTTATGTACCCACAGGGCAGACCACCCTGCCTTCTGTCATTTGTCACCCCATGGGACCCTGGGATCTCCTGACAAGGCCACATCTTCCAACTTACTCTACTCTATCCCTTAGCTTCTCACTCTCAGCTGCGAAATGATCCCCATGTGGAGTTTCACAGTTATATCCAAGGTATTATGGCTACATAGACCTTGACAAGATTATGGAAAACACTTATTCTCTAGTGAGCTACCCTTGATAAGATGCTTTCCTTTGAAGCAGTATTTCTGCTCACACACCTTCCTTCCTCTTCTCTAGGGTAGGGGAACTAAGTAAGCTAATTGGTGTTTTAAACAGAAAACAAAAAAGATTTCAGTTAAATCAGGAGAGAGACAGGTAGAATAATTGAGGGGGGGGGGGTTGGGGAAGAATGGTGGGGAGAGGAAAGGGAGGCTGGAGGAAGGAAAAAGTTCAAATGATTTTATGTTCATACATGAAGGTATCACTACCAATTCACTAACATGTATGGGAAGAGAGGAAGGAATAGTAGTGTGCAGACATAGGGAAGCTCAACAGCTTCTGTGGGTATGTAGAAAGTGTCACTTTATTTCAGTTTTCTGTCTCTAAGAAATATACTTTCAACTCTCCAGCCTCAAAATTACAGTTAAATTAGGAAGCAGACTCTTTGTTCACCAGACACATCTTGCAATTTATTGGTATCTAGAATTGGAGGGGCTAATGGCACATCCGATAGGAAATCTCCAGCAGAAGTTTGAAATGTGACCTATCAGGAAAAGGTGAGTTGGAGATTTGACATGCCATGGCCATGAAGGCACAGGGGTCTCTCACACAGGGGTCTGAGAGGTGACAGCCAATGAAGGTGCTTGGAGCCTCTGAATGAGCTGAGCATGCCTCAGAACAATTACAACTGATTTTAGAAAAATATGTTGAAAGCATATTTCTTAAAGACAGAAAATTGAAAGATAGAGTGATGTGCTGAGCATGCATATTTCTTTTTTATATATACTTTTATTGATGCATTGTAGTTATATATCACAGGGAAATTAAAAGTGACACTTTCTGCACACCGGCAGAAGCTGGTGAGCTTCCCTATGTCTGCACACTACCATTCCTTCCTCTCTTCCCATACATGTTAGGGAATTGGTAGTGATACCTTCATGTATGAACATAAAATCATTTGAACTTTTGCCTTCCTCCTTCAGAAGGAAGTCCCCTGAGCAGAAACAGAGGCATCAATGTCACCTCAGTCCTCCCTCCATCCTGGGAAGGCAGGAGGTCCTGGAGCCCTCACCCCACTCCTCTGGGTGACGCGTTCTCCTGTGCCACCAGCCATGGGCGCCAGCCTCCTCTGCTGCCTGGGCCTTTGGATTCTGGGAGTCGGTGAGTCCTCAGAAATAAAGAACCTGAATTTTTTGGACATTGCAAGTTATGATTGCAAATAAGTTTTGTTCCCTAATTCTGTTTCTTTTTAGAACTTACAGATGCCGGAGTCACCCAGACACCTAAACATGAGGTGGCTGAGAAGGGACAGGCGGTAACTCTAAGCTGTGAGCCCATTTCAGGCCACACTGCCCTTTTCTGGTACAGACAGACTGCAGAGCAGGGACTGCAGTTGCTGATCTACTTTCGAAACCAGGATACCATAGACGATGCAGGGATGGATAAAAACCGGTTCTCAGCTCTGATGTCTGAAGCCTCCCCCTCCAAGCTGAAGATCCAGCCCACAGAACCTGGGGACTCGGCCCTGTATCTCTGTGCCAGCAGCTCAGCCACAGTGCTGCGGAACCACCCTCTGAAGGTGCAGAAACCCTGCTACTTCCTCTTCTCTGTCCGTCTCTCAGCAGCTCTCCGCAGTTGTTCTAGGCTTCTCCCCATCTCAGGAAGCATGTGGGTTCAGTTGTCTATCTGTCCCTGAGAATAACAACAGAATATAATAAATCATCACAGCAGGGAACTCTTGGTAATGAGGCATTGGGGCATGGTCCTGATGCCTCGCAACGTTCTTCTCATCAGGGAGCCTGAGTCCAGGATGGAGTCTCGATGTCTCATCCTGGGGTATTGGCATGAGCATGTAGGCTGGAAATGGTACATCCAGGGCACAAAATAGTGATCTTCCCTTTTTAGTGTGGCTTATCCACCATTTCTTTTCTCTTCTCCCTCATAACTCTCAACTTACAAGATGCCTTCCAACATCTGAATTGTTCTTTGAATTCTTTATTGAATTCTTTATTTCTTCACCTGTTCACATCCAATGACCAATTCCTCCAGCCCATTCCAAATATTATCTCCATTCTCTTGTTTTTGACTCAGAATAAAAAGTGGTATAAATTACCTCTAGAATGGCTCTCTAAAACGCCCTAGTGCCTTCCTCAAGCTTCTCTTTCCACCTCTAATGCTGCCTCTGCAGCAAACCCTCACCCCACCTGTCCCTCTATCTGACATATCCTGTAATGGGTTCTGTGTCTCATGTACTCAATTCCCTCCCTATCCTAGTTAGATACCATGGTCTAAAAATTTTTCTAAACTCTTGCAAATATTTTCATTTCAAATCTCCTTTTTTCCCCTCTGTCTCTTACCTGGAAAAGTGGCACCTTCCCTGTGTCACTTTGCATGACACATGAACCTAAAAGGCCTTTCACCCTTCTCAAGTGTTATTACAACTCTGCAGTATGTCCTGAGGTCTGTAAAGGCTATTTATACATAGGAAGTGCATCCATGTTTTATTCAAAAAACTTGCTTTTTAAAATTCAGTGTATTAGATGCATCCCTCATTGATCAGAGTTAAGATTTTGACAAATTAAAAGCAGTAAAAACTATGCACCTACAAAAAAGTATGATCTTATTGAGGTGTATGTATGCTTCACTTCTTATTCACAAAGAAGCCAAAAGGAAGTGAAAGAGTCACATTTGTTCACTTGAAAAGATAATAAAGATTCAACTTTCAAGTGGAAAATAATTTGCAAAATAATGCATGGCATATGTGATTATTAATATAATAAATTAGAGAGCTCTCTCTGATAAGGAAGGGAGCTAAATTCCTCCCACCTGCACACCTGCGTTCCATCAACGGCTTTCCAGCTCCTACTGCATTCTTGCATTTGCTAGGTGAGCAGATAAACAGGGGAATTTGACTTAGTTCCTGGAATCACCCACATTCGGATGAGGTGGAGGAGAAGGAACACAGTAAGGTAAACTTCCAGTACCCTCCACACCTGCTGAGGACAGTCCTCGCTGGATCTGGGATCCCCAGAGTGTGTCCGTGCAGGGAAAGGAACACCACACAGGGCGGCACCCAGACGCTGGCCCTGAGGTGAGGGCAGTCCATTCCACAGCAAGTCCCGTGATCCAGGTATCAGCCCTGAGCAGACACCAACTTAAGCTGGAAGCATCTCTCTCTGGGCCTCAGTTTGCCCTCTTTATTTTTAAAAAATATTTTTTGCAGGCCTGGGGATGGAACTCAAGGGCATTTGACCTCCAAGCTATACCCCCTGCCCTATTTTTTCATTCTTTTTTTTGAAACAGTGTCTCACTAAATTGCAGAGGGGCTCACTAAATAGCTGAAGCTGTTCACACACTGCGATCCTCTGGTCTCAGCCTCCAATGCTGGGATTACAAGTGTGTGCCACCACACCCGGCTCAGTTTGCCCTCTTTTTGAACTTATCTTATAGAACCATCATAAGTTCTGGGATCCTGGTACAAGTATAGACTCAACAGCTTGGCTCAAGACCTAGCAAATACATTTCCGGGAAGATGGTGGCAGCTGCGGTCACATTGGCGACCTTGGCTGCAACAACAATAGCTGGCAGCAGCCAAATAGGACAGGTATTCCTCTGAGAAACCCCAGACATCAGGTTTTGGTTTAATATCTAATTGGGACAATATATAGAGACATTTATAGCCATAACTTCCTATCTAAAATATAAGAAAGAAGAGACGGACCAAGATGGTGGAGACGGTGGTGGCAGTGGTGGCCGGTATTTGGGAGAGGTAGATAATACCAATCCAACCCGCCTTGAACTGTTGGAAAAATCTCCAAAAAAAAAAAAAAAAGACTGCTCCTGTTCCACATGCTCAGGAATTCTGGGCAACATACTATGTAAGAAAAAGGCTCAGGAGGAGGACCAAGATGGTAGTGGCAGCAACGGCCAGTATCGGGGAGAGGCAGGTAGATTCATTCTAATCTACTTAGAACTTTTGGGGAAATCTCCCCAAAAGTAGACTGCACCTTCCCCACATGCTCAGGAACTCTGGATAACATACTGTGTGAGAAAAAATGTTTGGGGTGCATCAGATGGAGCCCCGCATAGTCAGGTTGGCCAGTGTTGCACAACCCAGGAGCCAAGGGCACTCCTGGTCACCGCGCTCACCTGCACAGCACTGTGGCTGGGTACACTCGGAGCAGCAGAACCCGCTCTCCGTGGTGAAGCTTTGGGCCTCCGCTTTTGGTGGGGATATAAAAGACATTGCTAGTAAGTACTTGGGCTTCCAACTCCTGCAAAAGACACGTATTATTTTCTTTTATTAAAAAAATATTGAAGAGGGAGGAAAATGGCAGCAGATGCAGTTGCAGCTGCAGTGGGGATCACAACCGCAGCGGTGATGGTTAGTAGCAGCCGAATAGGATGTGCATCCCCCTGAGAAACCCTGGACAACAGATTTTGATTTAATAGCTGAATGGAACAACACACAGAAGCATTTCCAGTCATCACATCCTATCTGAAACATAAGAGAGAGTGGAAAATGGCAGAATTAAAGGTAAGATTGCAGCGCGGCACCCACCACTGCAAAAAAAGTGATTTTTGGAGGGACATCGCAGAAGAGATCAGAAAGCTGACTACTCCTGCCACCCATGCACAAGGCAACTTAACAACAACATACTCTAGGAGAGACCAAGAAGGCACGGTGGCGGCCAGTATTCAGGAGAGGCAGACAGATCCAACCAAATCCACCTTGAATTTTTGAAGAAATCTCTCCAAAAGTAGACTGTTCCTGCCCCACATGCTCAGGAACTCTGAAAAACATATTCTGTAAGAAAAAGTTTTGTGGAGACCAACCAAAATGGCGGTAGCAGCGGTGGCCAGTATTTGGGGGAGGCAAACAGATCCAATCCAATCCACCTTAAATTTTTGAAAATATCTCCCTTAAAAGTAGACTGCTCTTGCTGCACATATGCAGGAATTCTGGACAACATACTATGTAAGAAAAATGTCCAGGGCAAGTCGGAGGGAGCCCCACCCATATTGCTGGGCTGATTCGCTGAGCCAGTGGTCCCAGGAGACCTCAGCTCATGGCTGCTGCTCCCCTCTTTGCTGTGCTAGGGGTCAGGGTGTGCTTGAAGTAGCAGATCCTGCTCTGCATGGTGAGACTGTGAGCCTCCACTTTCAGTGGGGAGATAAAATCCATTGCTGCTAGGGAATTGGGCTCTCAGCTTCTGCAAATGACACATGCTGTTTTCTCCTACTAATATATATATAGAGAGAGAGATAGATAGATAGAGAGTAAAATAGGAACCTCTGTAAACATCATGCCCACAGAGATAGTAACCAGAACCTGCTGGGCGGTAAGGCTGAGTCTGGAGTCAGCAGGCCGGGCCTGGAGCCTGCTGGGTGGCGAGGCCGGGTCTGAGCCAGTGAGGCTGGGCCCAGAGCCTGCTGCAGGACGAAGCCGGGTCTGGAGCCAGCGGCCCGGGCCTGGAGCCTGTTGTGTGGCAGGTTTGGAACTGGGCCCTGATTCACAGCAAAGGGCCAGTGGGTTTCTTCAACTGTGTGGCCAGGAAGGAATAGAAGCTGCTGCTGCACTTAATCTCTCAGCAGATTTCCAGATTCAAATGACTTCTATTTAAACAAAAAAAACAATTGGTTGTGAGTGGATCATCCTGTCAAAGTTATTCACCTTCTGGCTTTCAGGTTTTCTGTAAGTGGGAATAAGTGTGGAGAAATAAAAGATCTGATACACTGTTGGTGGGATTGCAAGTTGGTGCAACCACTTTGGAGAACAGTATAGAAGATCCTCAGAAGAAGGAAAACAAACTTACCATATGATCCAGCAATACCAGCTCTGGGTATCTACCAAAAAGAACAAAAACCAAAATACCAAACTAATGCATGAACAACCATGGTCATAGATGCACAGTTCACCATTGCCAAACTATGGAACCAGCCAAGATGTCCTTCAATGAAAGAGTGGATTTCAAAACTATGGGATATGTACACAATGGAATTTTGCCCAGCCATAAGGGAGAAAAAAATTATGGCATTTACAGTGAAATGTCACAAAAAAATAAGAAAACAGATGCTTTTCTTGATTTGCAACGTATTAGGGAGAAATGGGTAACAGGAGGAATCTAGATGAAGAAGGGACCCTATAGAGGAGCAATGAAGGTGACATACCTGAGGGGATAAGAGGGAGGATAAGGTAAACTCTTTAAAGCGCATGATGTACTTAAACATATCAAAGTCAATCAGGAAGCCAAGCATGGGTAGGAGGGAGGGGGAGGGAAGGGGTTAGAAATTGGGTAAGGGCTGATGGGGTGATGTGTGCATGTATATCTCCACAAGTTTTTTTTTTTCTCATTGAAATGTATGACTACAATGCCCCAATAAAAATTTATTTTAAAATATATAATAAATTAGTAAAATCCTTTTTTATATTCCTATACATTTTTATATGTTTGAGTCAAGAAGGATAAAATTGTAAAACATAATTTCTGGTTATCTGGCAAGAGAGAAGGAATATAGAAAATGAAGAAAGAGGGTGATTAGCTTTGTCTTAGTGTATTTGTTTTTTCTTTTTAAATTTGAAACACTCCTCACCATCAAAAATTAGAACAATACACAGATAATCTGAGAGCAAAATGAAATTCACAGTATAGAAGAAAAAAAGAGGCAGCTTATCAGTAGTGTCAAATGGTTGGTTAAAAATCACATTAATCTTCAGACTTTCATACCAGACATAAGCCTAGCACTAGGAGCTGAGGGTTTAAGATTCATATAAAAGATGGTAAAAAGAGCTAGAATAACATTTCTTACATTAAGCCTGGAGCCTCAAAATGTCCCCATTCTTCATAGACTAAAAATATTACAATCCAAAAACCAAAAATCCAGTTAGAAAACTGAATGTTTGATCAGAACTTCAGGTGACAGATAGATGGGATATAGTAGCAGAGAGAGATTGGAACTGCAAGCTGTGTCTCATAGGTGCATGGAATTAAATTTTATCCTGCTTGTGCGAATGAGAACCACATGCCCAAAGACAAACCCAAAGGACCATAACCAGCTACCACGGACCAGTCCAAAATTTACCTTCTTTTATATTTTATTTTATTTTTATTCTTATTGTGTGTGTGTATGTGTGTGTGTGTGTGTGTGTGTGTGAGAGAGAGAGAGAGAGAGAGAGAGAGAGAGAGAGAGAGAGAGAGAGAGAGAGAGAGAGAGATACTGGGGATGGAACCCAGGGGCTTTCTACCTCCGGACTACGCTCCCAGACCTATTTTATATTTTAGCTGAAACAGGGTCTCGCTTAGTTGCTGAGAGCCTCACTAAGTAGCTGAGGCTGGCTTTGAACCTGTGTGATCCTTCTGTCTCAGCCTCCCAAGTGCTGGGATTACAAGCATGTACCACCATGCCCAGCATTTTATTTTTTAATTTTATTATTATTATTATTATTATTATTATTATTATTATATTTGGTGGTACTGGGGTTCCTGGAAACCCTTCTACGTCTGGGTTATACTCCCAGACCTATTTTATATTTTTATTTGGAAACAGGGTCTCTAAGCTAGTGAGGCTGACTTCAAAACTGCACGATCCTTCTGTCTCCACCTCCATGATCCTCCTGTCTCCCCCTCCCAAGCGCGGGGATTACAAGTGTGTGACACCACGCCTGGCTTTATTTTATTTTATTTTATTAGAGGGTACTGGGTATTGAATCCAGGGACATTCTACTTCTGAGCTACACACTCAGCTCTATTTTATTTTATTATTTTTTTTTTATTTTGAAACATGGTCTCACTAAGTTGCTAAGGCTGGCCATGAACCTGGGATCTTCCTACTTCAGCCTCCTGAGTACTGGGATTACAAACATGGACCAACACACCTGGCCAAAATACATCATCTTAATTGGACATAAATATCTAGATCCTAAAGTATTCAGTTGGTTGGAAAGTCACTATAGTTCTTCAACAGCTCGAGTCAGGTACTGGCAAATTTTCACCCTTGAATAAGATAATCTTTACTTATCACATCCAGTTCTGCAAATTCTTTATTTATTTACCTCAATCCCACTATTAATACAAATTTATTGGCCCAGTAAGCCTGTGTCAAAAAAAGAATTAGGATTTTAAAAAGAGATTTTTACAAATACCTCAAATATGAGAGAATTAATGTTGAATAGATAGGAGATTAAATAGCAAATAAACTTGCTTTATCAGCTGCATTAAGATCCTCGAGGTTTTCTCAATCTCTTGAAAAAGAGGATTTTCCTCTGCAGCAGTGCATGTACATGGAAGTGATCCAGCTCAGAAAATACTAATTACTGGATTTTGAATATACTACAGACTCCACAGAAAAGAGCTGTTTTAGAGACAAGCAAACAAACAAACAAAAAAAAGTATACTTTATACATAAGGTTAAAAAATAATCATACCATACAAAACTGTGTGCAAATTTTCCAGACATGAATATCAGGTGGTTATTCGGAGTAATATTCTGTTATGTCTCCTCAAACCTAAGAAGGGACACAGGGCACAGTAACCAAAAAGGAAGGGACACCCACAATGAGAAGGTGTTGATTCCAGCTAAAAAGAAATCAGAGAAGGAGCTGGAAGCTTTCGCCACTTCAGCGCCCTGGAGATGCAGTTGTTTAAAAAACATCAATTTGCAAAAGCAGAATGAGAAACTAAACACGTGTTTCAGCTGTGTCTCACCTCCTTCTACTGCATGGATTCTGTGACCTGGTGTAGGAAGGCAGCATCTAGGTGTTTTTCTGCTGACCACAAGGAGGCATTATGGTATCACAAATAACCAAAGCTTAAGAATTTCCATATACCCTGAAAAGCGGATGCAGGGGGAGCCCTGAGTTCACTTCCATGTTACAGTGAGGGCAATTGGCAGACACAGGTCATCAAGCTGTGACGTAAGTAACTAAACATGAAGTCAGAATCTCAACAGTTTCTTGAGTGAGATTTGCCAAAAGCCATTCATGTGTGGAAGAATCTCTTGCAGGAACTGGAGTTAGAAGAAGCCAGATGAACAAGGGGAGAGATAGGGAGCCACAGATCAGGAAACACCTGTCTCCAAGAAGCGGTGGGCATTACACAGGATGGATGTTTGCTTCATACCTGATCTGGTCAAGTCCAGACTCTCCTGTCTCACAGGAAGAAGTGTATCATATCTCAACAATCAGGAGACCTCGCTTTGCTGAAGTCACAGCAGATCTTCCTATCAGAGCCAGGGACTCTCAGAGCTCCTGCTTCTCAACCCAAGGATCAGAGCCTGGATCATACAGATGCCCCTCTGCGCTGACCCTGCCATGGGTCCCGGGCTTCTCCAGTGTGTGGCCCTCTGTCTCCTTGGAGCAGGTGAGTTCTGAGAAGAAAGGAAATCTGACTATGGCCAACCTGTGCCCTTTATTTAAACGTGGCAGCAACAGTCTTCTCCCTAAATCAATGGACTTTTCCCTTTCTTTACAGGTCATGTGGGTGCTCTGGTCATACAGAACCCAAGATACCTGGTTGCCAGGGTGGGGAAACCAGCATCCCTGAGTTGTTCTCAGAATCTGAACCATGTGGTCATGTACTGGTACCAACAGAAGCCAAGCCAAGCACCAAAGCTGTTGTTCTACTACTACGAAAAACAATTTAACAAGGAAAAAGACACCTCGGATCATTTCCAATCCAGCCGGCCTAACACTTCTTTCTGCTCCCTTGACATCTACCCACCAGGCCTTGGGGACTCAGCCGTGTACCTGTGTGCCAGCAGCAAAGACACAGAGCCTCAGCATCACCTCCCCTCTGCTCAAAAACCTCTGTTTTCCCAGATCCAAGTGCTTTCTCTAGAACCACCCCTCCTTTCTCACCATAGGAAGTGGGTTTGTGGCTGTCATTTTCTCATTTGTAGGCAAAAGGTATACGCCTACAAAAACAATTAACAATTCTGGCCAAAGTAGAAAAGTGATTACATGCACCTGACATGCTATTTGTGATACAGCCTTGCAAAATGTCCCATGGGAGTATGTGTTTATTCATTGCCTTAAGATGAATAGCCCTGGATTGAGAATGGCATTCTGAAGTAAAGCAGAAAACAGAAAGAATGAAAAGCTTGTATAAAAGTAAAAATCTTTGCTCTTTGAAGATAATCTAGGAGAGATATGACAAAGTCGTATTGCACAAAGTCATATCTTCACAAATTATGTTTGCTTTAATGATATTGTAATGCCACTAATAGTAGGCCACATCAATCAAGCACTGATAACATAACATATACATTAAATCCTCTTCACATATATGTATAGCTCAAGTAAATTTGATAATAACCTGGAATGGAGCTTCTGTCATGCTGTGCTTTGGAATGGTGCGGAAGGAACCTGTTCCTTGGGCAAATTCCAGGGCCTCTCTCTCTGCTCTTACTGAAATTGAGTAGATTTCCCTGAATAAATATTTCTCCATTTGCGGTAGGTCTCTTGGAAATTTTTCAGAGACCTCAGAGTGCTGTGCTTGAATTCACAGAAGTTCTGCTTTTCTCTGGGAAGAAGACAGCTACTTATACTGCCATTGTGGAAATGTTCCTCCACCCTCCACCCCATTAAAATGTTGACGGAAACAGGAGGCGGCCTGTGGGCTGGAGTTTTTCACCTCCTGATAGAGTCTAATGTTTTTCTGGTCCGAAGGCATAGCCCCCTATGGATCCCGCTGAGTTCCTTCTGGGGTTCTTCTCTAATGACTTTAAGGTTTCGTCCTATACCACTATTAGCTAGAAATGTAAGGAGTTCTCTATGAAGGTATCTGGGGTTCTCTGGGTTTCTTCCTTCTTTCTGGGAGTTTTCATCATTAATTCTTGCCACCCTGGCCTCCTTAAAATATTCAAAACTATTTCCTCAACTCAAATGGTTCCATGATTTATTTCTCCTCCTTTATGTCTATAACATTGCTCCATTTTTATTTTTTTATTTTTTGTTTTAGCAGAGCCACAGTCCTGTGTGATCTGCTTTCCAATGACTGAATATGGTTATTTCAAATATCCTCCTAATTTGGTTACTTGTACAAAGCACGGTGACACGGGCTACTGGATTCCAGGAAGTGACAGTCTCACAGAGAAGCTGTAATTAGAGGTAGGGGAAGCCTCAGAAAAAGCCACCACCTCTTTTCTTTCTTGGAGTCTATCATGTGCACAACACATACCTTGATTTGTGGTTCTTTGTCTCCTCACTGGAGGTCAGTCCCTGTCTCTGCTCTCAGGCTTTCGCCCATGTTGTGAGCCCAATCTCCAACTTCTATCTGCTCTCTTTACAGGATCACTTGCTGGAGAAGTCACACAGACTCCAGGGTATCTGGTCAAAGGGAAAGAACAGAAAGTAAAAATGTATTGGGCCCCAATAATAGGACACAGTTATGTTCTCTGATATCAACAGATCCCAGCAAAGTATTTCAATTTCTTGATTTCTTTCCAGAATACAAATGCCTTTGATAAAACAAGGATGCCCAAGAAGAGATTTTCAACTGAGTGCCTTCAAAACTCCCCTATAGCCTGGAGACCCAGCCTACAGAGCAGCAGTATTCTTCTGCTGTGTCCCTGTGTTCCAGCAGTCAATTCACAGGGTTAGATATTAGCTGACCTTAGGCCACAAACTCACCACAGGCCCAGCTCAGAAAGCAGGTGGCACAAGGTTTGTAAGAAATAACAGAAACTAACTAGAGCAGATCAAGTCAATGGAATACACTGTAAAGGCCACTTTAAGTCCCATAGAACCCCCAAATAAGAACACAGGAATTTCTCAGCAGCAGACTAGGACAGCAGACTAGTTAGACCTGTGACAGGGCTGACTTGACAACTCGTATTCTTCTTTCCACCTTGTTGGCCTCATTATTCTCTCTTGTCATGAATTGTCTTTTCCATTTTCTAGATCTGAACATGATTAGAAGATTAGAGATTCAGGTGTCAGCCCTGTAGCCACTTTAGGAAGGACAAACTTGACTTTCTGTCATGGTCAATTATAAATCTAGAACACAGAAGAAGAAAAAAAACCAGATACTCTGTTACCCAAGAATACATTCTTGGAAAATTCAACATTAGCCCAACAAGTTGCATTTTTTTAGAAAAACATGGAAGCTGGAGCCTGTCCCTATGACTTATGGGTAAAAGATTTTAAAGAGAATTCTCTAATTAGGAACTAGGATATCCAATAGGCATCCATATTGATTAAGGTATAAGAGATTAGAAAAAAAATACATTTGGCCTGGCATGGTGGTGCACGCTTGTAATCCCCATGCTTGGGCGGCAGAGACAGGAGGATCGTGCAGGTTCAAAGCCAGCCTCGCTGGCTTAGGAGACCCTGTTTCCAACTTTAAAAAATATAAAAAATATGTCTGGGAGTGTAGCCCGGAGGTAGAAGGGTTTCCAGAAAACCCAGTACCACACAAAAAAAAAAAAAAGAAGAAGAAAAAGAGAAACATTTGTAAGATACAGAGACACTGGAAAAAAGAAAGGTTTAGAGAGGAAATTGAAAAAATCAATACCAAATGATATCCTTTTCATGAAGAAAAATATCAAACCAAGTAAGAACTCAAGTCAATCTCTTTTGAAGGGATTAAATTCCATTAACGCACAAAGCATGTTAACTTTAAGTCTGATAACTTTGTATCTGAAAAATTCAGTAATTGGTTTCTGTGGTGCTGAAGGAAGAGAGATTAATGTGCCCTCAGTGGAAAAAAGTTCTAATGTGCCAGCAATTTAAAACCCTCGGGTGACTCCAGTTATGCTGAGGGTCAAGTGCACATGTGCAGAAGCATCATGATGGGGCTCAGCCTGAGGTGTGCATGCACTCACCCAGAGCAGGTGCAGAATCCAAATCACCTCTGGTGAAATGTAATCATCTATTTTGTTCACAAAACTGTTCACCACTGAGGAGATAGAAACACAATAGGGAGATAGGGTCAGCAACCAAGGTAGGAAGATCAAATTTCCAGAGACTCAACAGGACCAAATTTTCTGAATGTCAAGTGCTAATAAAAATTTTAAAACTCCTGCGTGCTAACAAAATTAAAAAAACCTCCAGATGTTTGGTGTTTATACTATAACAAAAGCAAAGACTCAAGACTCCAGGTGTTTCTGGCGATAAGCAGACACTATCTAAATCCCAGGTAGCAACCTCAAGGCTCCGTACTGAGAAAGGAAAACTCAAAGAAGGATATAGACTCCTAGACTAGCCACCTTAAATGGTTACCCTTTCAGGAACCTCTCCCTTTGGGAAATGTTTCTCTCCCTCTAGCCACTACCAGGTAGCAACCAAAAGACAGCTACTGGGCACCAAAGCCAGCCAGTCCCCTAGTGCTGATCTGCAACTCTTTTCAGTAGGTTGTATGGAGTTTGAAAGAAGACTGTGCAACTGATGAAGCTTGGCCTGGGCTGCTCCTGGGTAGTGACCAGTAGGCAGCTACTGGACTGCAAGGTTCCCATTGCTTATAAGGTTATTCTGACTCCTTTACTCTCCTTCCTCCTTACAATAAATTCCTTGCTCACCTTTCTGTTGTCTGAGAGCGTCATTCCTCGAACTCCACAAGACACAAACCCAATAGTAAACTGTTGGTTTCACCATCTACCATTACTCTCCAAAGAAGTATATATATATATATATATATATATATATATATATATATATATATATGTGTGTGTGTGTGTGTGTGTGTGTGTGTGTGTGTGTGTGTGTATTATATATATTTACATATATATGTATGTATATATTTCTTCTAGTCACACCTGCACTTATATTTCTTCTAGTCACACCTGCACTTATTTTAGTACAAGCTGAACCCCGTTCTCTTACTCTCAGATTTTCACATTTACTTCTCATTCTGGAACTTTTCCCAGAATCAGATCCCTGGGAACAGAAGCTCTCGCCTAACTGTTCCACCTAATGACCTGGCTCCTCGTTTCCAGTGACTGCCCCAGGCCTCTAGCAGTGAGTGTCCTTAGTCATCCTTTCTTGGTTCTCTGCCTCCCAGGCCAGTCCAATTCTTGGTGACGTAATCACACATCATGATGAAGTTCACTTTTGCTTTTGTTATAATATGAATGAATCTTGTGGAGGGATCACCAGCTTTTTCATGGAATATTTTCATTCTTTAAAACTGTGCTTCTAAAGATTAAAATCGTATACCGTTGTAGTCAGCTTGTTTGTTGCTGTGACCAAAATTGTTGAGAAGCACAACTAGGAGGAAGAAGGTTTATTTAGCTCACTATTTCAGAGGTCAGTCCATGATTAGCCAAGTCATGGTGGCAGGTCTTTGGGGCATAGCGAAGGTGGACATTCTGCCCTCACCTCAGGATAACCAGGAAGCAGAGAAAGGAAGCAACAAGAGACAGAGACTGTCAGCAAGGCCATTACCACCAATGACCCATTACCTCCAGCCATGCCCCACCTCCAACACCTCCAAACCTGGATGCATTATCCAACACATGAGCTTCTCTAGGGGATATTTTATGTGTTCGTTTATGCTGTGATATTGAATAGATTAAGCCCAGGGACCATCTACCTCTGAGCTATGATCTCAGCCCTATATACTTTTTTGTTTTAAAATAGGGTCTTACCAAGTTGCTGAGATTCTTGCTGAGTTGCTAAGGATGGTCTTCAACCTGCAATCCTCCTGTCTCAGGTCACAAGTACAGGGATTACAGATGCACATCATCACCCGGCCCTGGAAAATATTTTATTTTATTTTATTTTATATTACTGGTACTGAGGATTGAATCCAAGGACATTCTACCTCCAAGCTACATCCCGGCTCCATTTTTTATTCTTCATTTTAAAACACGGTATCACTAAGCTGTGGAGTGCTTCTCTGAATAACTGAGGCTGGCCACAAACCTGTAATCTTCCTGTTTCAGCCTCCCAAGTATGGGGATAACAAGCATGCACCACCACACCCAGATTTTGGAGGACATTTTTAATTCAAACCATAACATATACTTACCAAAACAAAAGATTTCTGCTTTTGTCTCCTTGCCTTCTTGGTCTCTTTGAAGAGTATGTGGCAAAACTGACTGCCTACTAAGTCCTGAAAATTGATTTTATTCATTGAGTTTTTCTTATTGATGCATTGTAATCACACGTCATGATGAAGCTCAGAATGATAGCGGTGTGCACGTGCCCAGCACTCAGTGAGCCTCCCCCAGCTCCCCCCACTCCTTCGCCCTCCCCAGGCATGACATTGCGATTGGAATTGATAACTTTGTATATATACATCTTGTCCACTGAAGGGTTTTCCTCACTGAGTCTCCCTCCTTCTCCAAACTCCCCCCTATAGGTTCCCTCCATTACCCTACTAAGTTTTCTCCTCCTTGTCTGAAGTACCTCCTGTGTCCCAATTTCTCCCTCGTGTCCACTGATAAGGGAAAATATCTGACCTCTCACGTTTTGTGACTAATTTCACTTAGCAAAATATTAATCAATTCCATCCATTTACCTTCAAATGACATAATTTTGTTCTTCTTTATGGCTGAGTAGAATTCCATTGTGTTTATCCCATAATTTTATAATCCATTCATCTATTGACGGACATCTCTGCTGGTTCCACAGTTTGGCAATTATGAATTGTGCTGTTACAAACAAAGATATGCATCCATTACTGTAATAATCTTGTTTCAATTCTTTTGGGTAGATACCCAGGAATGGTATAGCTGGGTTCTATGGTAGGTTCATTCCTGTTCTTCTGAGGACCCTCCACACTGATTTCCAAAGTGGTTCCACTAATTTTCAATCCCACTAACAATTTATCAGAGTTCCTACTTCTTTCTGTCCTTGTCAGCACTTGTTATTTGTATTTTTAATGATGGCCATTCTAATTGGGGTTAGGTGAAATCTCAGAGCAGAACTAATATCTAAAATATACAAATAACTCAAGAAACTTACTGCACAAAAAACAAATAATTCAATCAAAAAGGGCAAGTAAACTAACTAGAAACTAAACAAAAGAATAAATATAAATGACTAATAGGTCTATGAAAAATGTTAATATCATTGGCAATCAGAGAGATGAAAGTCACCTAAAGTTTATCTTCCCTACACTTGATTCACATAATTTTTTACTAGGTTTCTTATTTTCTTTCTTTGTTCTTTATGTTTTTAGTGTGGTTTCCAAAAACAAATCTATCCATTGAACACACTTTCCCAGAAAATTCTTCTTGTTATATTTAAATATTAACATTCCAGTTGAATGTGAGAGTGGAATTTTTTTTGGTTCAGCCCCTAAAATAAATTTCTTCTCAAAAATCTTATAAAGTGTGATCTGAGACAACTTGCCTGAGTATAACCTGAGGTAAAGGTTAAACAGGTGGGTGCTAGAGCAGGATCAGAATTAAATGTCAGAAATTCTGGAAATGGATTTCAAGAATATCTGTAATTTTACCAAGCCCCTGGTGATTTCTGTTCATGCTAAAGTTTGAAAACTCCCACCAAGAGGGCTTTGCAAATTTAACAAAACAGCACCCTCTTGTAGTGTTCTACCATTCCATTCTATTTCTTTTCTCAGAGTCTTCTTTCCCACTGTCAACTCCCTCTTATGTTTTTCTTAGCTTCAGCTTTGCTAAGCACCTGCAAATGGGTTTTCAGCTTTGTTCATACCATCTTTGCAACCAAGTGAAGATGAGTTAAGAAATCAAGACCAAGAGCTTCCTTTCTCCCAGAGAAGGTGGCCTGAGGCTGTGGGTGTTACCAGAGACTGTGATATCACAGCCAGATCCTAGCTAGTGGGGCCAAGGGGGCCCAGGACTTCCTTTCTGGTTTGCAGCTGTGCATCATACTCCATTGTTGGGAGATTCTCACTGTGCATGACCTTGCCATGGGCATCAGGCTCCTCTGTGGGGTGACCCTGTATCTCCTGGGCACAGGTGAGCTCAGATGTGCAGGAGTATCTGTGTAGAAGATGCATCTCCTGGGTGTCTTTATTCTTTACACCTCTGCCTCCCCCAACAGGACACACAGACTCTGGGGTCAGCCAGACCCCCAGGCACCAGGTCACAGAGATGGAGCGGCAGGTGATTCTGTGGTGCGACCCAATTTCTGATCACATATATGTTTACTGGTACCGACAAAGTCCAAAGCAGGAGATGGAGTTTCTCATTTCCTTCCAATACCAAAGCATCGCAGTTGATTCTGGGATGCCCAAGACACGATTCTCAGCTGAGAGGCCGAATGGAACATTCTCCACTCTGAAGATTCATCCTGCAGAGCCGGGGGACTCGGCTGTGTATCTCTGTGCCAGCAGCAGTGCACAGTGCGGCTGAGTTAGTACCCACCATGACACAAACCCTCTGACTTCTCTCCTCCCCCTGAACTTAAGAAGACATCTGAAAAGGCTCCCTTCTCAGCTTCCTGCCTTGAAGAAACAAACAGGCTGATTGTTATGACTCTGACTTCTTCTATAGAGAACAGTGCCATAATCTATTGCTTAGGTTATCAAGGTGGGCATGCTTTGGGACTCAGGCTTCTAAACTATCAGAACACGACACAGAACAAGCATTCTGTGGGTTAAATGTTTAAAAGTAGAGAACCTAATACTAAATTTTAAGTGTAGAGACCATTACAGATTGGGAGAATATGGTTGTGGGGAAACTGTTCCCGGGAACTCCTGCTAGTGTCCCGGACACACTTTCCCTCAAACCACAACAAAACCCAAAATGACCAAAAACAGAAAAAAAAAAAAAAAAAAAAAAAAAAAAAACGTGGATTCTTGTCCTAAGCTAAGAGTAAATATGCATAGCTTGGACAGTTGCTGAAGATTTAAAGAAGTTTATTAAAAAGATAGAAATACAGGAAATAGTTGCAGCCCTGTGCCCGAGAGAGAGGCACAAGGGGGCAATTGGAATGAATATACCAAAGAACCCCAGTTTACTGAGTGTTTTTTATCCAGACCAATTCTGCAGCAGGGCCTTTGATGTGTAGATATGCTGCCCTATCTCTAGCCCAGTTTTTCCGCAATCTGCAATCTTCAGATTTGGAGCAGCCCTGTCTCCAAATACAGGCCTCTACCTTTTGTTCCCCTCTCAAGATGTGTTAAATTGTTTCTCCAGGATCTGGGATTTCCTCCCATCCCTTAGGCCTCTTCCCTGGCTCAGGCTTTTTTTCCTTCTCTTTAGAAATGTAAATTACAAGTCCCTTCTCCCTACCAGTCCTGGCTCTCATACAAATGATGTATTTTCAAAATTGGAAATCTTTCCCAATATGGAATACATTTTAAAACCTCTCTCCAATACTAGTACAGAGACTAAATATCTGAGGTTGATATTACCTGGCTGAAATAGAAGAAATAGAAAGGAGACATAAAGAAAAAAATGTGGAAAATGTAACATTGTGTGTGTGTGTGTGTGTGTGTGTGTGTGTGTGTGTGTGTGTGTTTTACTGGGAATTGAACCCAAGGGCATTCTATTTCTGAGCTACACCCATAGTCCTATTTTTATTTCTTAATTTTTGTACCAGTATTGGGAATGGCTTAGGAAAGATTTGAGAAAGCTCTGATTATTAATATATTTCAAAAATAATTATGTCAAAATGGCGGCAGACCTGGGTAAAGAAAGGACTTGATTCCTGCCTAAAAGCAGGCAGCTATTCCAATGTAAATTAACCTAGCTAAAAGTAATTAATAAGTCAATAGAGGAGAGCTAGGGCTTCTTCTTTCTAAAGACAGATCTACATGATAGTCTAGGGACATTGGGGCAGGGGGTTGACCTTCGACCTTCATGAAAGGAGACACCTTGCCACACCTTGCTGGCGGAGGTACCTTACAGGGACATTCACTACATCAGAATTACTAAACAAGATGGAGGTCAAGATGGAGGTTATTGGTATAAAAAGTCCCATCCACTTGCTGTATCTTGGGGGTGGTGAATTGGCTCGGACCACCCTCCCCTCATGCCATTCTGGCATGGGGCTGTAACTATCTTCTGTATTTTTATCTTTTTAATAAACTTCTTTAAATCTTCAGCAAGTGTTCGAGCTATGAATACTTATCCTTAGCTCGGGACAAGAACCCATGTTTTTTTCTGTTTCTCTGTTTATTGGATTTTGTTGTGGTTTGAGGGAAACTGTGTCCGGGACCCTAACAGGGGTCTTCGGGGACAGTTTCCCCACAACCATATTCTCCGAATCTGTAACAATTTTGAAACAGTATCTCACTTGGTTGATGAAAGTCTCACTACTTGTTGAGGCTGTCCTTGAATCTATGATCCTCCTGTCTCAACCTCCCTAGTGCGAGAATCTCAGGTATGCACCATGCTTGGCTAAAATGTAACTTTAATATGAATGTATCATGTTAATGTTCCTCCATCCTCAAGCCAAGCCAGTCACTCTCAAGTTTCTGAGAAATTTACAAATCTTAACACATTCACTTATGATAAATACTTTGGTAAATATTAATTATGCCAGGTAGGAATCATTTGGGCAGGATAGATAGCAACTGATCAGACAACAGGAGGCACACAAAAGATTTAGCAAGATGACCACACCACCACACACGAAACTCTTAGTTGTGATGATTACCTTAACCACTGATAACTATCCTATCCAGACATTAGAGATTCCATCCGGACCAGGAAGATGTCCAAGACACCCTAAGACATCTGTGGTCTTGGACTGATGTCATCCTACATACTTTACCACGCTCACCTCTCACCAATCTTTCTTCAAAAGAAGAGCTTTGAACACCCAAAGCTGAACATGACTGGCATTCTCCCTTGAATGTATGTTTTTTGTTTCCTAAATAAATCTCTTATGTCTCTTAAGTCTCTTATGGGCTCATGCTGAAATTCTTTCCCATCCTGTAAGCCAAGGACCCTGAAGGTTCAGTTGTGTTGTCCTTTCTCCCCCACTGAGAACTCCTCCTGTAACCTTCCTAGAATCATCTCTTCTTCTATGACATTGCCACAACACTAAAATGTTCCTACTGATTTTACTTAAAAGGCAGTTTCCCCCATCATTGTAACCTGCAGGGTAATAACGTGTTTGTTTGGAACAAAAGCACTTCAAGGACAACTGGTTTACCAAGGCCCTTTTATCACAGCCCTGTCTCCTCCAGGAGCCTGACAGCCCTTCAAGGATAGTGATTAAATGGAACAACAGTAAGACAACAGCAACAACACCCCTCCTGGGGAAGGATGCCATAGCAGGAGACTAGCATCCCTCTTCATGGACTAGTTCAGGAAATTCAGTTCCTGGGACAGCTGCTCAGAGGAACATGAAATTTAACTCTGATACTGCAAACATTTCTCTTGTGGAGGCCTTGGATACAGACGCTGGAATCAGAGTCAAGAAACCTACTTTCTAATCCCAACTGTGGCTTAAAATATACTTTCTTCTTTAGCCATGAGAAAGTGGCAAGTGTTCTCACCTCCCTTTGGCTTGGTTTTCTCCTCTTGAAATTCAGAGACATTCACGATTTGGTCTGTAGGATTTGACATAACTGCTATTATTTGACTCAGGATATGTGGGCCATCTTCATTTTTCCCACGCATGTGACAACCAGGGTTGTTTGGAAGACATGTCACTAGCACTAGGCAAGATTCAAATATATTCTATGTGTAGATAATGCAGATGTAGACTATCTGATTGGAAGAGACAATATAGATTATCCTGTGTGCTGCAGTACTGAGGTTCATTTGAAAGGTGGTATACACTTTCTGCAATTTCCTCCTGTACCACCAGATGGCAGTAAAGGAGCATGGCAGAAAGTCCAGGATGTGAACACTCCTGACCTTTACCTGGGAGTGTACTCTTCTCACCAAGTGCTTCCAGTGTATCCAGGGTCAGGGCCAAGGTTGTGTGATGTAAGTTTAAAATTCATGTCCCCTGGGTTTCCCACGCTAAAGACATCAGCTTTTGTCTATCCTCTGGGCAAAAATTAAGACCTCAGCAAAATAAACAAAATGCAATAGATATAATGCCTTCTGTCCCAGCTTATCTTAGACACTTCAAACACACACACACACACACACACACACACACACACACACACACACGTACAGATTTTTCTAGCTGCTATTCTTTTCTATGGCTGTCCAGGGTTTCTGTGTTCTGTCTGTTGACTGGGCCATTGATATAAGAAACTCCACGACCTGTTATTCTATCATCAAGAGATAACACATTATCTCCTTCAAACCAACTCAACTTCAACCAGAATTGTGCATTTATTCTGCCTGTTCCCTCTGAGATGCCGGGGCTTAACTCTCAGCTACAATAATGAGCCCAGACTCCACAAATCAGTCCAGAAACTTCATCCTGCTTTGCCAATCTAGCAATGCCAGGCAGTAAGAGCTAACTGCCAGGATGAAGATATGCAATCAGCTTATGCTGAGAACAGAGGAAAAGTTCCCATTGTTGGAAACAAGAAAGAACTTTTAAGGTAAATATTATTATTTCTATTTTAATAAGCTCAGAAAGTATAATAATTTTCCCAGTGTCTCATGACAGGTATGACTCAGGGTGAATTTTGGAAACTAAGAACCAAAGTGCTCTTTACTGACCTTTATCCAGAAATACTGGTCTCCACTTCCCTGTCTCTTAATATGTATATCTAGACAACACCTCTAATCATTACCTCTACTCCGCCACAGCCAGAAAATGGAAAGGTGATTTGAGGTAAAGAAAAGAAGACAAAGGAACAAAAGATGAGGAAAAAACGAATAGGGAAATAGTAAAAATTAATGTTCAGACATGTTTCAGAATCCAGTAATAATGGACCAATAGTGAAGGTGCTTATCTGAAACTTTGGCTCTGCTACAAGAGTCCCATAAACATGCTCAGCCAGTGTGTGTGCGTATATGGATAGTACCCATAGATAGTACCCCTTTTATCCGGGGTACCAGAAATGACAGGGCCCATTGGAAGTGAGATCTCACAGGAAGACACAGCTGGTAAAAAGCTCTCTGACCTGCTGCAGAGAGCATCCTTCCTGGCCTGCTACAAGCTCACCTTCATGCCAAGTCTGCCATGGGCCCCCGGCTCACCTGCTGTGTGGTCACCTGGCTCCTGGGGGCAGGTGAGTTCTTATCTCATGAATTAGCATCACTGGGCTTTAGCTCTGGCTCTGTAACTGTATCTCTAAAACTCTAGCCTAGACCTCTACGCTCCCAAAAGATTTTTTTAAAAGGTACTGAAGTTTATGTGAAAAAGTAAGTACATTATGGAATTAAAAGAAAAATCCATGTGATTTTTTTAAGGGGATGCAGGGAACTTAGAAAAGAGTTGAGATCACTGTGGTCTGCTTCATTGTGAGACACTCATTTTTCTGCCATTCCAACTCTGCCTCATGCTCCCTCTTCTTCTCTGAGGTCTCATGAATGCCAGCATCACCCAGAACCTAAGACATCTGGTCAGGAGGAGAGGACAGGAGGCAACGCTGAGATGCAGCCCGGAGAAAGGGCACAGTCACATTTTCTGGTATCGGCAGCTCCCGAAGGAAGGTCTAAAATTCATGATTTACCTCCAGAAAGAAAATGTCATAGATAAGTCAGGAATGCCAAATACACGATTTTCAGCTGAATTTCCCACAGAGGGACCCATCACCATGAAGATCATGCTGGCAGACCTGGAAGACACAGCGGTCTATTTCTGTGCCAGCTCCTCAGCCACATCAATGCAGAGCCATGACCTTGCAGGGCACAAACATCCCCCAGGCCCTGCCCCGAAACAGCCTGGCTGCAGACGGGAGACAGTTGGCTGTACACTCTGCAGATCAGCTCCAAGGCAGTTTCTTTTGTTGCTGTTTGGTTTTTTTGTTTGGTTTTTTTTTTTGTTTTGTTTTGTTTTGTTTTTGGTGGTACTGGGGTTCCTACACTCCCAGACCTATTTTATATTTTTGAAACAGGGTCTCTTATGCCAGCGTGGCTGGCTTAGAACCTGCATGATCCTCCTGTCTATGCCCCTCCTGTCTCCGCCTCCCAAGCGAGGGGATTACAAGCTTGTGCCACCACACCCAGCCCAAGGGAGTTTGCATTCTGAGAATAACAATAGGCAAGAACTGTAGGAATCTCACGGAGCTTCCCAATCTATGCTCAGGAACTAAGGCTTGGTCATTTCAAAAGCATAAAAGCTTTTAAATTTGGATATAATTTGTTAGGTTAAACACATATTGATTGACATAGCTCACTTTCTTCTATTCCCTACAATATGTCAAGTTCTATTTTTCATGTTTTATGCATATAATCTTATGTGATCCCCAAGACAAGTAAAAGAAGTTATCTTTATTTTTTTTATTCTTACTATGAGAAAAGATGGTCCCAGAAGTTAACTTTTTTTCTTAAAAAGCAAAGCAAACAGCTAGGTACACATGCCTGCAATCCCGGTCCTTTAGAGGCAGAGGGAGGAGGATTTTAGGTTCAAAATCAGCCTCAACTATTTAGCAAGACTCTCACTCTCAGTAACCTAGTAGGAGCCTATTTCAAAAGTAAAAATGGCTGGGTGTGTAGCTCAGAGGTAGAAGGCCTGTAGGATCAATTCCCAGCACAAGAAAGAAAAAGAAAGAAAGAAAGAAAGAAAGAAAGAAAGAAAGAAAGAAAGAAAGAAAGAGAGAGAAAGAGAATCTGAAAGAAAGAATCTGAAAGAAAGAAAGGAAGGAAGGAAGAGGGAGAAGGAAGGAAAAAGAAAGAAAGGGAAGGGAGGAAGAAAGAAAGAAAGAAAGAAAGAAAGAAAGAAAGAAAGAGAGAAAGAGAATCTGAAAGAAAGAATCTGAAAGAAAGAAAGGAAGGAAGGAAGAGGGAGAAGGAAGGAAAAAGAAAGAAAGGGAAGGGAGAAAGAAAGAAAGAAAGAAAGAAAGAAAGAAAGAAAGAAAGAGAGAAAGAAAGAAAGAAAGAAAGAAAGAAAGAAAGAGAGAAAGAAGGAAGAAAGAATCTGAAAGAAAGAATCTGAAAGAAAGGAAGGAAGAGAGAAAAGGAAGGAAAAAGAAAGAAAGGTAAGGGAGGAAAAACAAAAGAAAGAAAGAAAGAAAGAGAGAGAAGGAAGGAAGGAAGGAAGGAAGGAAGGAAGGAAGGAAGGAAGGGAGGAAGGGGCAGGTGACAGAGACAGGACTCAAACTCAGATCTTTCTGGTTAGAAGTGGTGTTTTCATATCACACTGTGCTACAAGATATTCCTTCCGGAAGAATCCTTGTCTTGTTCCTTGCTTGGTGCCTAAGAAGGTCTGGACAGATGCCAGAAAGAAGAACTCCTGCTAAACCAGGCGTGATGGTGCACGCTTGTAATCCCAGCATTCGGGAGGCTGAAACCCGAGGATCGCGGTTCACCGACAGCCTCAGCTATTTAATGAGCCCCTCCACAACTTAGTGAAACCCTGTTTCAAAATAAAGAATAAAAAATAGGGCACGGGGTATAGCTTGGAGGCCAAATGCCCCTGGGTTCCATCCCCAAACCCGCAAAAAATAAAGTAAAATATAAAAAGCCAAGCATGATGGTGCACGCTTGTAATCCCTGTGCTTGGAAGGTGGAGACAGGAGGATTACGCAGGTTCAAAGCCAGGCTCGCTGGCTTAAGAGACCCTGTTTCCAAATAAAAAATATAAAAAATAGGTGTCTGGGAGCATAGCCCAGAGGTAGAAGGGTTTCCAGGAACCCCAGTACCATCAATCAATCAATCAATCAATCATTAGATAAATAGATAAATAATAGGGCAGGGGGTGTAGCTCAGAGGTCAAATGCCTCTGGGTTCCATCCCCAGACCAGCAAAAAAAAAAAAAAAAAAAAAAAAAGAACTCCTACTATAAAACCATAGAATATCTGAGAGATGGTGGAAGTAGAGTTAGACAAATTTGTCTGGAATTTAAAAGAAAGTTCTGGCCCACAGACATTATTTATGAAAAATGTGTTACCTCAATTTCTTATTATCTCAGCAAATATTATTTTATTCTCATTACTCAATAAATAAAGTAGCACCTATGAAAAAGGGACGAATTATCATTTGCTTTGATGAAACAATTTCCAAAAATCAAGGGGCAGACACGGGCAAGTCGTTTCAAACACACGTGTAACAAGGGAACCCCAGCTTCACCGCATAAACCATGGCACTGCTCTGCAGTTTCCAATTTTTGATTTTATGAAATTATTTTTGATGGTCCTACCTCAGTCTCACTCCTCCTAGGAAGAGAAAAAAAAACCCACAAAAATAGAAAATCTGCCAGGAAGACAAGAGAGAGATGCTGGCTGGGGGGTCCTAAAGGAGAGCTGGAGAGAATATCAGAAAGAGACCAAACTGTAGCCCACCTGAGCAGGATAGACACAAAGGCTGAGGATTTTAAAGCCCATGCCTTTTAAAACACCTGGGGCATGGTGGCGCATGCTTGTAGTCCCAGCATTTGGGAGGCTGAGACAGGAGGATCACAGTTCATGGACAGCCTCAGCTACTTAGGCCCTTTGCAACTCAATGAGACCCTATTTCAAAATAAAGAATAAAAAAAATAGGGCTGTCACTCAGAGGTAGAATGTCCCTGGGTTCCATCCGCAGTATTGGAAAAATAAAACACCACCCCTGGGACCTGGGACCTGGGGCATTATTGAAAGGGAAAGGATATTCCAAGGATACTGCTTCAGGGGGGGAAAACACAGCAGAAGAAGGAGAAGAATCTCCTGTTGATCATATGGTGATGAGAAAAGGAAGAAAAAGAGAAAACTCCAGAGTCCTGCAGAACAAAAGAGAATCACACATTAAGATGACTCACAAATCTCCCCACCATACAGACATAAAACTTAACTGTGTCTGGAATTGGCTAGAATAATGGAAGGGGATATGAAAAGATGGCCCAAACAGCACAAAAATGAGCGAGAGGAACATGAAATCCAGGGAGTGGCTGAATATCCTTCACTCCTGCTCCCTCAACAGGCATGAGTCAGAAGGATTCAAGTCAGTGTGTCAAATAAAAATCAGCACAGTTGAGTAGCAGGTGCATAACTGATACACTATCACTGGAAGTTCAAGCCCTAAGGACAGAAATGACACAAACAGGAATAAAATGAACAAAATGTTGATAGAACTCAGGAAATAAATGAAAGGAAAAGATAAAATTATCCCAGAAAAGAATAAGCCCAAAGATGCGGAAAAGAGATTGAATGTACATTTTTTTTGTTTTTGTTTTTTTGGCACTGGGGATGGAACCCAGAGGCATTCTACTTCCAAGCTACACTCCCAGCCTGATTTTATTTCTTATTTAGAAACAGGATCTCACTAGGTTGCTGAGAGCCTTGCTAAGTTGCCAAGGCTGGTTTTGAACTTGAGATCTTCCTGTCTCAGCCTCCCAAGTACTGAGATTTCAATGGTGTGCCACCACGCCTGGCTGCACATGAAATTTTAGCAGGCAATGAATGCACATGAAATTTCAGGGACTGAAAAAAGGTGGGAAAACAAGAAAATGGAATGGACATAAAGAAAGTAAAATAGCCAGAGAGAAGGGGGTGGGCTGAAGCAGCCTGCGCCTCAGCATGGTGGGTCCAAGCCACAGCCGCAGAGTGGTGTGCTCCTGCATGGGGCGCTGACCCTGTCTCCATCCGCCCAGGCACCTCTGCACAGACTCCAACGGTCACTCTTTCCTGAGAGAGCTGATAGGTACTAAAAACCAAATTTAATTTCTATACAAAGAGTCCAAGTGCTCCAATAGGAATCCATACCTTCTGTAACTCCAGCAAATCACAGTGAGAACAGCCAGAGTGCGCAGCTGTGGGAGGGGAGGGGCTCGCTGCCCACCCTGCCTCTCCATCTGCAGAATTAGAGAGTTACTCCAGGGTCTGCCTTCTGACCCCAGTGCCAAGCTTCTTCCCTGGTTTCTCTCCCAACAAAGACCTGGACCCAAAGGAGACCCTTTTTCCACTATGAACAGCCCGGTGCTCTGCTGGTGCTGGGTGGCCCTTTGTCTCCTCCAAGCAGGTGAGTCCTGGAGGCAGGAGGTGCAGTCCTGTCCCAAGCTCACATCTAAGCCTTTCTCCGGGGCAACAGAACCAAGTACGCTTTGGGGCTGTTTTCAGACTCTCACTCTTTCTTCCTCAGGAACCATGGATGGTGGCATCACTCAGACCCCAAGATTCCTGTCCCAAAGGGAAGGACAGGTTGTGACCCTGAAGTGTGAACAGGATTTGGGCCACGACGCCATGTACTGGTACCGACAGGACCCAGGGCAAGGGTTGAGACTGATCTACTATTCACAATTTGTAAATGATGTCCAGAAAGGACCCATCCCTGAAGGCTACCATGTCTCCCGGGAGAATAAGGAGAATTTTCTTCTCACTGTGACATCAGCCCAAAAGAACCAGACCGCTTTCTACCTCTGTGCCAGTAGACCTGCACAGTGGAGCGTGGCCACCTGCTCCCTGCGCACAAAGAGGTGCTCCCCTACCAGGTGGCTCCTGTATCCTCAGCCCCAGCCTTCCTGCCACCCCTTCCAGCCACCCACAGCAAAGCACCTGCTGCTGGCAGTGGCAGCCCACTTTGTGTGGATAATTGTAAGACAATTATCCAGTGAAGCTGACTTTAAATATTACATATATGCTGGGCATAGTGGTGCACGCTCGTAATCCCAGCCTTTGGGAGGCTGAGACCAGAGGATCGCGGTTCACAGACAGCCTCAGCTACTTAGTGAAGCCCTTTGCAACTCAGTGAGACCCTGTTTTAAAATAAAGAATAAAAAATAGGGCTAGGGGTGTAGCTTGGAGGTAGAATGCCCCTGGATTTCATCCCTAGTATGGCAAAAAAATACATATATAAGTATATGTATATGTGTGTTTGTATATAGTATATATGGCACTGGGGATTGAACCCTGGGGACATTCATATCTATGACAATCCTTAGGGAGGTATCTGTTTACCAGACAACAGATCACACGAAAAAAGGAATCTCCTTGGGGCACTATTCAAGAGAGCAAACTCCTCAACACGGTTAGTTCTGACAGTGCAAATGAGGACAGTGCACTATATATATATATTGCAAATTCTTGTCATTATTTGATAAGCTGCTCTATTTTTTTAAAAAGTAGACTTTTTTGTATTTCTTTACCTCCTTTCCACAGTTTTTTGTCCTTGTTTTAATAAAATTTATTTTTAACTGAAAAAATACATAAAACATATATTTATTCGTGAGGTATCATTTAATGTTTAAAACATGTAATCATATAGTGTTTAAATCAGATTAAACAGCCTATAGCCTCAAACATATATCATTTTCTTTTGCTGAAAACACTCAAAATTCTTTCTGTTAGATTTTGTCTTGTTTTGTTTTTGTGGTACTTGAAACTGAACTCAGGGCATTTTTCTTCTGAGTTATAACCTCCAACCCCACCACCGCCACCACATTTTTCTCAGTCTCACTAGGTTGCTGACAATCTCACTAATTTGCTGAGTCTGGCCTCAAGTCTGTGATCTTCCTGTTTCAGCCTATCAACTAGTGGTATTACAGGCATGCACAACCATGCCCAGCTTCCATTAGCTTTTGAAATATGCAGCACATAGTTTTTTTCTGTAGTCACTTTACTGCACTCTATTGAACACCAGAACTTCTTAAGCCTAACCATAACTCTATGCACTGATCAGCCTTTTCCCATTTCTCTCTGTCCCTTGCTCACCCCAGCCTCTGGTAACCACCATTCAACTCCCAGCTTCTATGATATTCCACAGATGAAAGAGAGCTCATGCAGTACATGTATTTTGGTAATTGGTTTATCTCACTTAATGTATTAATCTCCAATTCGATCCATGCTTTCCCATGACCAGATTTTATTCTTTTTATGGTCGAATAGTATTGAGTATTGAATTGTGTATATTTAATGCATTTTCTTTACCCATTCATCAGTAGATGCACATCAACATTGTTTCCATGTCTTGGCTATTGTAAATAGTATTGCAAGGAACATAGGCTGTCTCTTCAGCATTCTGGTTTCATTTCCTTTACATATATAACCAGAAATGGGATTTCTGATTCATACAGTGATTCTATTTTTAAGTTTTTGAAAAACCTCTACACTGTTTTCCAAATGTCTTTACTAATTTACAGTTCTACCAACAGTGTGCAAATGTTCTCTTTTCCCCACATCCTTGACAGTGCTTGCTCTACAGTACTTCTGATGACAGTTCTCTTTACTGGGATGAAGTGACATCACACTCTGATTTTGATTTACATTTCCCTGTTGATTAGTATGGTTCTTATTCTGCAGGTGCTATTTTAGAAGCAGCCTGTACTGTGTTTTTAGTCTCATGATTTATACAACATGTTCATTCTACTATTTTCAATGTATTACTGTATAGTGCTTTGTAGTATGTGATTTGCTCATATATTTGGATTCATTTTTCCTATTGAGTTTTGCACATTTATTTTACCCACATTTTGTGTTTTCTCCCTCATTCATTGACTTCTTTTGATTGAATTTTTATTTTCTTTGTTTTGCCTTCCAGAAATGTACAACATGTTTTTGTTTCTTAAATGTTTAACCATAATTTTCATATAATTACATTAATAAAGCCCAGGATTAGTTGTATTTTACCCTTATTCTAAGTATGCATGAACTTTAGAACAATTAATGCATTTGTTTTCTAGTCCAAAATATTTTAAATAGTCAGGATTTTAGATAAGTCCATTGGTTGTGCTGAGAAGCATTATTATTTACCAATATTTAACTGGAGCCACTTCTCTATATGTTTACCATCATCTGTATTCATTTCAGTCATCCTGATCTTTACTATGTGCCAACTCAGGGTATAAAAAGGATCTGTCACACTCTGCCACTGCCCTATTAAACACAATTCTTTGCTGCATTGGCTTGACTCCTGGCAGCAGATTTATCCTGGACAAAGATGTCGAACCCTACCAGGACCATGAGACCCGGATACTAAGGCTTTTTCTTGTTTTATACTCCCATGATCCAAGGACTCTGATTCTAATTTCCATTTCCTTTCCCAGCAGCCCTGATAGACCTAAAGTCTCACAGATACTAAGAAAAATTATCATATGGTTAAAAAAAAAGGAAAGTCCTGAGAGGAATGGTGACGTGCTGGTTATTTTTAAATTTTATTTTTTTTATACTTTTATTGGTGCATTATAGTCTCACGTCATAATGTAACTCACAGTGGTAGTGGCATATATGCACATAGCACTCAGCACCCGGTGGGCTTTCTCCCAACTCCCTCTCCACTCCCTCCTCCCAATACATGGTATTGAGACTGGCACTGGTGTTCTTATTTATGTATGTACTGGCTATTGACAACATGTATCACATGAGCTGTGACTAGCCCATAATACATATGGCAGTGTAGATAATGACACCAAGGTTATGCCTGTTAGGGCTCAGTCAGGAAAGAAAAAAAAAAAACACTATGAGTCTTAAGAAATTTAAAAAAAATGCAATAGAACTCAGGCCTAAAACAATATGGGGACACACCAGATAAGTAAAGGTCCAAAATCTAATACAAAAAAGTTATAATGAGCACTGATGAATGTGGATAAACAGGAGGCTGGAATAAATTAGGCACAGCCATGCCTAGATGAGTCCATGAAGGGGGATGGCTGGAGAAGCCATGGAAGACCACTTGCTCTTTGTTCAGATTGTCCTGCAGTTGTTGGGAAAGTCAAGTAGCGACTGGGGGTCCCTGGGCCTCAACAGGGCTGGCAGTCAGTGTGGAGAACTGGACGAGGAGCAGGGAAAGGTTAAAACAGACTGTAAACACTAAACTCTTGTATTTTCAGTGGTGGGAATCAAATCCAAGACAAGCCATCTACCACAGAGCTACAACCCCGGCCCAGCACTTTTGATCTTATCTCTCACAGTCTCAAGTCAATGATGATTTCAGAATGATGGCAGTTATTTTACTTTCCCCTTACAATAATCTGTATTTCTGACCCCCTGTGATCAAGATCAACCCAGATCTATACCAGCAAGAAACACACTTTCTGCCGAGCTAAGTTAACACAGTAATAAAACACCACAGGAACCACAAGACTATACCTGACAAGCAAATATTTCTGAAAAGGAATAGGAAGATTTTCTTCTAATCCAGGGAGCTGGCCACTTCTTCACAGAGCATAATGTTAAGGCAGAGGGCCCCTGTAGAAGTTGGCCTTACCTACTCATCACAGAAAAAGTACAGTTACAAGGCGGGGCATGGTGGCACACGCTTGTAATCCCAACATTCGGAAGGCAGAGACCAAAGAACCATGGTTCTTAGTGAGACCCTGTTTCAAAAAATACAAAATAAAAAGTAGGGCAGGGGGTATAGCTCGGAAGTCAAATGCTTCTGGGTTCCATCCCCAGACCCACAGAAAAATAAAAACGTAGTTACAGTGTGAGGTGGGCCCAGAAGAACCAGGAAAAATTAATGCAGCCACAAGAGCACACAGATGTCCTTTATATAATTCGTAGATACAGAAGCACTAATGTAGTGTAATAGTTACGCATGTTATGATAAAAATTCTGTCACTACATAACAAACATCATTTGGTGGCTCATCTTAATCCTACCTTTTAAAACTATCTGCTCTAGAGAAACACAACTAAATATCAAGTAAAAATATAGCCAGAAGTAGGCTGAAAGCAGCAGGCTTTCATTTCAAAAACGAAAGCACTGTTCTTTGAATAACACCTTTTAGTTGCTTTTAATTGCTGTACATTTTCACAATATGCTGCATGTTCAAAGCATAAAAACGCCTTAAACATACTTTAACCTATTTTCTTGGCTAGCACTTAGTATGAACTCCATTATAGTAAAATAATTGGAAATTATTGTTACAACAATCTTTATACAAAGAAATACAGGGTCAATAAATAAGCATTTCTAGAATCAAGTTTACTGATATCTGAGTAGAATTATCATAAAATAAATAACTCCTTTAGAAGACAAGAAAGTATTCAGTTACACTACTCCTGCGTATCTTTCCAAAGAAACTGATATCATAATATTATGGTAATATATGCATACCCATGTTTACAGAAGCACAACTCATAATAGCCAAATTATGGGACCAACCTTGGTGTCTCTCAACAGGTGAATGGACTACAACATTATGGGATATCCAGACAATGGAATTTTACTCAGCCATAAAGAACAAAATAATATCATTTGCAGGAAAACAGATGGACCTGGAGAGCATTATGTTAAGTGATTTAGCCAGTTACAGAAAGTGAAGGGCCATATGTTTTTATCTCAGATGTAGAAGCTAAGGAGTAATCGGGATACCTGAGGGGCTTCCGATAATGAAGGAGAAATTTCAGCAAAGCCAGAAAGATGGTCAAGGGGAAGGAGATGGGGAAGGATCAATGAAGGAATCACTTCCATTGACATTATGTGCATACGTGAGAACACCAATGTCACTAACACTGAACTACATCATGATGTGGGACTGTGATACACCAACAGAAGTATGAAAAAGAAAGATAATAAAGTGTCTTCTTCTTGATTCTGAGAAAACTCTGATCCTCCAGCCTGAGTGCTGGCCGAGACATTGTTGACACGTATGGCAGTGTCAGACTCCAATTCTAGAAGTTAAAAAGCATGAGTTGTCTTGGACTGATTGCTTTGAGCATACAGATAACTAAGAATTAACTATAATGCTGTTTACTACCCAAACACAAATCCTCTTCTTCATATAAGAAGATCACCTAAATCATATGAGTGGCTGATGTCTCAATGTATCTTCTATGCTTTTGGAAGTTGAATTGGGAGCCTTCTGAAGCCTTCCTACACAGTGAATGTCTCTTTGATAGAAAGCTTTGTTTTGTTTTGTTTTGGTACTGAGGATAGAACTCCAGGCACACACTGAACTACATCCCTGGCTGGGAAAGATGATGTATCACTGGAAAGGACCACCACCAGGGGGCAGATTAAAATCATGTGCTAAGACATCCATCCTCTCAGGGGTAGGGACAGGGAGACTTCAGCACATGCCTAGACCTGTCTTCAGAGAAGGTGGTGTGATGCTGCTGCTGCTGCTTCTGGGAACCAGTATGAGTTTTATTCTACCTGAAAACTCTGTGTGTGTGTGTGTGTGAGTGTGTGTGTGTGTGTGTGTGTGTGTGTGTGTGTGTGTGTGCAAAGGGGTGACCAAGCTTGTGAACTATTTGTGTGGTCAAAGTGAGAGGGAGCATTCAGACTGGCCAAGGTGTAAAGAGTGAGTGGGCAATCAGATATGGTAGGAGATTATGATCCTAGGGTGTTTGAGAGGACAGCTGTTATAATAATAACAACAATAACAATGATAAAAGATTTTCTGAAAGCCAGGAGCTAGGTGTTGGAGAGACGCAGAATTTTCTGGAGTTCTGCCTGACTGGTCCTGCTGATTCCTTCATCCCTCTGATGTCTTTCCTTTCAGTAGACTCTGGCCTTGGTGCCCTCGTCTCTCAACATCCAAGCAGGGCCATCTGTAAGATTGGAGCCTCAGTGAAGATCCAGTGTCACTCAGTGGACTTCCAGGCCCCAACTGTGCTATGGTATCGTCAGTTCCCAAAGCAGAGCTTCGTGCTAATAGCAATCTCTAATGAGGGCTCCGGTGCCACCTATGAACAAGGCTTTACCCAGGCCAAGTTTCCCATCGACCACCCGAACATCACCTTTTCAACTCTGACAGTGACCAGTGCGCGTCCTGAAGACAGTAGTTTCTACATGTGTGGTGCTAGTGGCACAGTGCTGGGTGGAAATCAGAGACCTGGGCAAGATCAAGTGCGACAGCCTGACAACCTGTCTCTGCCCAGCCCACAGGCCCAGCAGGCACAGGGAGGAAAAACCACAACCTCTCTCCCCGAGACATCTGGGAGCTTACATGTGAGTGTGTGTGTATGTAAATATGGATGTGGACTGTGGGTCTCTTCTCGGAGACCTAGAAAAGTAGGAACATATTTGAGCCTACAAAGTGGCCAGCTGACATGGAAAATTCCCTAAGATCTGGATTTTTGCCTGACTCTGCCACATGCTAGCCATGTGTTCTCAGATAAATCTTTAATAATCCTATAGGCAGATCTGAAGGCATTTCTATGCATTGGCATGGGCTTCCTATGATACACTTTGGTGTCTGACTCTCCAAGACTATTCAGCACTACCTTGTTACCATGCAGGACCCTCTGTAATTTAAAGAGAATCCAAGGTAGCCGGCAGAGGGAGTTACTCATGGGAAGCCCAATGACAGCCTGTGCAGTGTCTTGACTCATGAATGAGCAGGCGAGGCTGGCACTCAGGAGGGGAGCAAGGTCTCCATGGAGGTACAGAGCACCTGAGGCACCTGGAGAAAGTGCTGCCCAGCTGCTCTTGAGAAAGGTGTCGAGGGTGGGGAGAGGGCAGAGGGAGCCTGTAAAGAAGACTTTATACTATGCAACTTGTCCTCTGAACTACAAAGTTCTGTAAAAGGTAGAAGATAACAAGTAAAGAAACGCAGGATGCAAGTAGGTCCTTGGGGAAATTTTTTCCTAAGAGAAAGCAAAATATTACATTGGCCAACAAATTCATGAGCTCCAAAAATGAGGAAAGTAAATTAGTATACTTTTATTAGAAGAAGAGAGAATGGCAGAACTAAAACTTTCAATATTGCCAAGGTCCAGCATAAATATTATTATAAGGGGAAAGAGGAGATGTTTCAAAAAGTCCATACTATAGTTTTAATAAATAACCATGCACCGATAAGCAATATATGTTTGTTAGGAACCACAAGTTAAGATTAACTAAATTCCAAGCATACAAAAGAAAGATAAAATACCTAAAAAGATTAGAGGACTTGTAAGAGGAGGAGGAAGCACATTTTGTAAGGAGAATAGGGAGTGGAATAGCAGCAGCGCTCATATACAACCCATCACTGAGTTATCCAGGGTGAGCATCCGCCAACCCATAAACCCACGCCCTGGGACATTGGTCTGCAACAGACAGCAGGGGCTTTGACACCAAGAGTACAACTGGAGGCATGCAGTTAAGTGAAACTCAACAAAAGGATGTAAGTTATTAAGATACACAGGCATATGACATTTTTTGAACGGTTATTTCAGCAGACAATGATGGAGAAATTGGGCAGTGCCCACCATAGGTGGTCTAGGCTCCAGCAAAACCAAACCGAGGGGAAACATTCATGAGGTGTTCTCAGAGGCAAGACAAAAACAGTGTTTGGTTGGCCGAACTTCAAAAGGCCCTACTTAGAATTTAATTGGTATTTTCTGATTGGTTTAGCTTAAGTTCCATTTTTTCTAAGCTATGACTATTCATGCTGATTTGAGTTTGGGTTTGCTAACATAAGAACTCTAGGTGTTAGAGCCACTAGTGGCCTTCTAATTAATTAGTTTTAACAAAGCCAATTCAGCAATAGACATGAAACTACATTTTATCCGCAGGATGATTATGTCCATTATGTGACTGTTGTTTAAATACCCCACCCGGGTTCAGTTACCTTGGACTGTGCCCGTTGCTATGGAAACCAAAACCAGTGTTTTCAGCCTAGAGAGGAGAGCTGGTAAAATACTTTTAAATATTCCACTGCCTTCCTCACTACTGACATAGGAAAGATAAGAGCATTTGAGGTTCTGGCCTGAAAAATAGGGAGAAAGTAGTAATATTCCTATCACATGCAGTTGTTTATTTTCCTAAATTAAGCTTCTATATTGTAATGTCCCTTGGCATGGATGGGTGCTGTGTCCAGGTTTGCTTTCTCCTCCCCATCTAACTATTAGAGACAGAGCCTGCTGTCCACATACGTCATCATGGGGAATATGGCAAAACGACTGAATTTAACTCAAACCAAAGTTGGGTTCAACTTTCCATAGGATCAACAAAATAAAAATCTTATAACATTCTCTATCTGTATAACAAAAATGAGCAGTTCTTTTGAAATGTAACAATTTCTTTGCATACTTTGATTTATATTCTACTCTTTGTGCTATGGTTTTAAACATTTGACTCCATAGTAACCAGATGCGTGTGTGTGTGTGTCTGTGTGTCTGTGTGTGTGTGTGTGTGTGTGTGTGTGTGTGTGTGTGTTTACTTAGCCAGGCTAGAGCCAGGTGTGGTGGCGCACGCTTGTAATCCCAGCACTTGGGAGGCTGAGGCAGGAGGATCGCACAGGTTCGAAGCCAACCTCAGCTACTTAGTGAGGCTCTCAGCAACTTAGTGAGACCCTGTTTCCAAATAAGAAGTATAAAATAGGTCTGAGAATATAGCCTGGAGGTATAAAAGCCCCTGGGTTCCACTCTCAGTACCAAAATAAATAAATAAAAATAAATAACCAGGCTGCAATGTGAAGAAAATAATGTAAGACCATGTAAGGGAGGCTAGCCATTACTTTACCTCTCCCCTCTTAGGAGTTTTCAGCTGGACCTGAGATTTAAACTGACATAGACATGTTAATAGGATGAGAAGCCTCAAAGAAAATGAAGACCCAAATACCCAGACCTAAACACTTGCATGCTGAACTAGGCAGAGTAGTAAATTGTGAAAATGTGGCAAGGCACTTAGACCTGGGCGAGGCCATGAGCAGGAGGATACAGACAATACCAGCACTATTTGTTCTTGAAGATTTCCCTCTACCTCCAGTTCCTGCCCTTCCAGTGTTGGGAGGGAGAGCATCTTCTGCATGGGGTCTTACTTCCTGTTCTAAGTAAGAAAAAGGTACAGTTAGCTCAAGATAATCTTTATGCCAAAATGGTATATTTTGGGGTTGACATATTCTCCTGCCCCCAGCAGTGTGGAGAGATTTGGCACAGAGAAATGAGTTAGCCAGTGCAATAGCCTAGATAAGCCATGGGGTGACTCAGATGATGGTAGTGACGGAAATGAGGGGTTTAAAAGGTGTTTAGGAAATGAATGTAAACAATATTGATTAAATATGAGCAGCCACAGACAGGTGGTTTGAAGATGACTACTGTAGCCCGGACTATGAGGAGAACCAAAGGAAGAGAATCGTGATTGATCTTGAGATGTGGGGAGGGGGTGTTAAGGCAGAAATCCAGGTGGAAATGTTCAGAAAGCTGTTGGATGTTCAAGCCACAGACTCAGAAATTTGATAGAGGTAAACTTTGGGGACATTTAGCACAATTTTAAAAATGAATGTGCATAAGATCCCTTGTTGACAGCATATAAAAAGAAAAGAGCAGAGAACTTAGGACAGAGAAGAAAGTGGCTCACCTGGAATGGTGGCTAGAAACGGGGGAGAAGACAAAGTGGACTAAGCCCTCAGTCTGTGTTGGACTGATGACGGTGCAATGCGTAACAAGTCTCTGGTAACAGGTTTCTGCACTGGTTTCCGATTTCCTCATGGCGCTTGGATGTCTCCAGGCTCCAGTGTGGAGATGGTCTCCCTCCCTTGAAAGAGGCAGAGGCCAGGAGAATCTGCGGGCATCAGATGAGTTTGCCTCTCTGGCCACTAGAGGGCAATGTAGTCTTTCTGTAAAATACCCTTGGCTCATAAAGAGCAGACAAAAGTTTTCACCTGAAAAGAGTTGTTAGATGCCAGGATAGTTCAGATAAGGTGATGGGACACTGGTTGGAAGAATGGTTTGCAGGTGTCCTTGGATAATTAACCTTACATTTGGTAATTTCCGTAGCATTCACCACATACCTGCCGCCTGTAGTTATTCAAACATAATTGATGAATATGTCAACAACCGACACTATCGTTTCTTTCCACGTTGTACAACTGCACTTGCTGGCAGCGGAACAAAAACAAAACAAAAAAATATATATGGGCTTGAGAAAGGAAGAAAAAGGGAGTAGTCACTGGCAGATGGCAGGTTAACAAAGACTCCCCAAAATCTAAGGAAACATTTCATTATTAATAGCCAAATTTATTAAGTTTACTAAATTCAAAATAAATACAAAAGGTCAGTGTTATCTCCACATCTTAGAAATATCAGTTTAAAGACACGTCTCTTAGAGCCAGGCTTTGTGGCGCATGCTTGTAATTCCAGTACTTGGGAGGTAAGACAGGAGGATGGCAGGTTTGAGGCCAGTCAAGGTAACTCGTGAGGCCCTCTGCAACTTAGGAAGACTGTTTCAAAATAAAGAATAAAAATCGGGCTGGAGATGATTTCTCCTGGGATCCATCTCTTGTATCACAATAAAAAAAAATATGTCTCTTAAACATATATAGAAAGGCCATCTTATAAATAGTAAGGTAGAATATAAAACACCTTAGAACAAATCTATTAGAAATAAGAAAAACTTTAGTGAAGAAAACGATTTAAATTTTATAGGAATGCTGTATAGAAATCTGAAATAAGTGGAAATATACATTATGATCATGAACAAATGAACCAATATTAAAGTATTCCAATTTCTGCAATGTTGTCATGTATTTAATATAATACCAATCATAATCACAATAGTTTTTTCATAAAATCTGGCAAAAATAACCTAAAACTTCAGTGGACAAGAATAGGTGAGATGACATTAAAGAAAAACTGAATTAATTTACCCTACCAACTACCAAATATTTTATAAATAAAAAATAAAAGTCATATATGTAAGCAGATAAGCAGAAAACAATAAGATGAAAAGTCTCATGCATATATAATCTCTGTCATATGATAATATTTTATTAGTGGTAATATTAATCATATTAATATAATTATTATTAACAATAACATTTTTATAGCTATCATAGCAGATGTATTAAGGGATAATACAATATACAAAAAAATTATTCTGGGGCCAGTAGTTTTCCAAACCAAGAAAAAAAGATGACTTAATGACTTTCTCACAGCATAAGCTAAAATAAATTGCAAACGAATAAGGGTTTTGGTAATACAAACTTGCATTATGGAAATTTTTTATAAATAATAAGCAAAGTACACAGAGAAGAATGATATATTCTACTGAGTTTAACAAATATCATCACAAAGAGGGTGAAAACATAAGCCACAAATTAGAAAAATATCAACAACACATATAGCTGACAAAGGTTTAAAATTCAGAGTATATAAAGAACTGGTACAAATAAATACCAGCTAACCAACCAAAAAAATGTGGTCCAAGGTTAGTCTAGAATTCTTGTTTTAAAATAAAAATGTTAACCCTCCTTAGCAACCAAAATAATAAAAACTAAATTACTAAATAATGTTGCATATATATTATACATACTGTGAGATGCAATTGTCCCTCATAGACAAGCAAAATTAAAAGAATGCTAAACCTCCCCTGTGGTCCTCGGTTTGCAGCATTCGAAAACACTCACGACTACTTATGTGGCTTAATCATTGGAAAAGCATCTTGTCATGTTATATAAAGTTGACATATTAAAGAAGACTCAGTCTTGATATCCCGAGGGATAAAGTCTTGCACCTAGGCATGCATAGACATTTGTAAAAGTGCAATGCTTTTGCAGTAGCACAAAAACTAGTGGAATGGAAGCCGGGCGTGGTGGGCACGCTTGTCATCCCGGCATTCGGGAGGCTGAGACCGGAGGAGCGCGGTTCACCGACGGCCTCAGCTATTTAGTGAGGCCCTCCGCAACTCAGTGAGACCCGGTTTCAAAATAAAGAATAAAAAATAGGGCAGAGAGAGTAGCTCAAAGGTCGAATGCCCCTGGGTTCCATCCCCAGCCCCGAAAAAAAAAAAAAGAAAAAAAAACTAGTGGCATGGGGAGTGATCATTAATTCAAGAATAGATAATAAATTATATAAACAAATATAAAGAAATGCTAAATATTACTGAAAATGAATGGTCTAGGATTCTATTTGTTAGCATGAAGTTAAATGAAATATAATATCACATAAAAATATGAATATTATAGTTGTAGATAAGTTTAAAAGATATACAACATTGAAAAACATACAATTTGGGGATTTTTATATAAATACTAAAATATATTATTATGAAAAGCAAGTGATGATAGCTACCTGAACACAATAGAGAAGTAATGGTAAAATCTGAGTGATATGAACTGGAAAATTCTCATCATAATCCATCTCTTAAGCTGATGGTTTTGACTTAAAATATTTATTTTATATTTCTTAATATGCATTACCTATTTGTCAAAAGTATTTTTGTACAGTTCAACATTTAATTCTTTAAAGTAGTTGCTAGCACAATTCATAACGGCCATGTTATGGAGCCAACAGGTATCCATCGATAAATGAATGTATAAGCAATATGTGGTGTGCTTACACATGTGAAGTCTTTTTCTTTAGGGGAGTACTGGGAATTGAACTCACAGGCATTCTACCTCTGAGCTATGCTCCCAGCCTTTTTTAATTTTTTGTTTTGAAACAGGGTATCACTAGGCTGCTGAGAGTCTCACTAAGTTGATGAGGCTGGTATTGAACCTGTGATCCTCCTGTCTCTGCTTCCCAAGTCCCTGGGATTGCAGAAGTGTGCCACCACACCTGAATCGGTGTTGTTTTACTCAGCCATAAAGAAAAATGAAATTATGTCATTTGTAGAAAAACGGGTGGAACTGGAGAACATCATGTTAAGTGAGAACAGACAGACTCAGAAACTCAAGGGAACCATGCTCCCTCTTATATATGGATGCTAGAGATTTTTTTAAAAAGTAATAATAAATGCAAGAAAGGGAGCCTCAGGACAATTAGAAGAGAGACCAGGAGAGTAAAGAAAGGGGGTTGGAGAAAGGAAAAGGGAAGGAAAATGGGAGATTTGAGAAAGGAAAACAGACCAAATAATGTTATATGCATAAACAAATATATCATTATGAATCTCATTATCATGTGCAACTATAATACAGCAATAAAAATTAAACATAACAAAAATAAAGTAGCTGCTATGTGATGTTATAGGTATGGCAAAGACTATGGTTGCTATAAGCAAGTGATATGATTTGTTATCTGAAATGGAAGGGAGGAGAGAAATTGACAGGTGTTAAAAGCAAGTAAATAAATAATGCATAAGTGATTTTACTTTAACAAATAGAATAAAAAAAGATCAGTCACAGAGGAGGAAAATAAATCAAACTGAAATTTCACACTAGTTGTTTCCATCAGGTAAGACAAAGCCTGCCTTCCCACATCCTGTGAAATGTTTTTGTCCCACGTTCTGGGCAACTGAAGTCTATGGGAAGCAATTATGTCACAAGGAGATTGCTGAAGGGGAGGAGAAAGTCTTGAAAAAAAAAAACCCACCACCTGCCACTGCTCTCTCCCTGGGCCAACCATGTTCCTCCGACTGCTCTGCTGTGTGGTCCTTTTTTCCTGGGGGACAGGTATTCCCCATTCAGGACTAGTTATATTCTGATTTTAGCACTTTCTCTTGGGCTGAGCTATCAGGCTCCCTTCAGGGATCTGTCTTCAGCTTCTGTCTCCTTCCTCCACAGGCTCTGTGACTGAGATCATCCAGACTCCCAGGCATCTGGTCAAAGGAAAGGCGCAAAAAGCAAAGATGGCTTGTGTCCCTAAAAGCGGGCATAGTTATGTGTATTGGTATCATAAGAAGCCAGGAGAAGAGCTCAAGTTTTTGGTTTACTTTCAGGACCAAGAGATCTTGAAGAAAACAGAACTGATTGATACACGATTTTCAGCCCAGTGTCCCAAGAACTCATCCTGTAGCTTGGAGATCCAGTCCACCGAGCTGGGGGACTCAGCCCTTTACTTCTGTGCCAGCAGCCAATCCACAGTGCTGAACGTTAGCTTTTTTTAGAACACAAACTCATTGTGGACCAGCTCAGGAAATACGTGGTACATTGGACTGCTAGGAACTAACAGAAACCTGACTTGAAAGAGAGTAAGCCAGAAAGAAAAATTTGTAAATAAGAGCTTTGTGTGAGAAAATGAGGGTGCTTTAAACAGCTGGTGGGACAGAAACCTAGGAAAGGGCCCAGATTCTCATTTGTGGAGGGAATCAGGCAAGCTTCACCAGAATACATTCTCATTTCATTTTTCTCTCTCCTCCTCCTCCTCCTCCTCCTCCTCCTCCTCCTCCTCCTCCTCCTCCTCCTCCTCCTCTTCTTCTTCTTCCTCTCTCTCTCATATATATGGATTTCTAATAATCTATATAGAAAATACATAATTCTGTGCATTTCATCTGGTAAATCTATGTGTCCCTGGCTAAGGATGCCCAGCAACTTCATGATCCTCATCAGGAAGGTTGTGAAACATCTGCAAGGTGCTATTCTTTTTATAAAAAGTATTTGTATTGGTGTGCTATAATTATACATACTAGTGGGATTTGTGGTTACAGATTCCTACATGCACATAACATTATTTGGTAAATTTCATTCTCCAGTATCTTTCCTTCCTATTCCTACCCTCCCTCCTCCCCCCAAACCCTCCTGGACTTTACTGCTCTCCCTTCAATTTTCATGAGATAATCCTCCTTTTTTCCCTTTTTTCTCCCAAAGTCCACATATGAGAGAAACATGGAACCCTTGACTTTCTGAATCTGGCTTACTTTGTTTCACATGATGCTCTCCAGTTCTATCCACTCTCCCACAAGTAACATAATTTCCTTCTTCCTTATGGAGGAATGCAACTCCACTGTGTATATAAACCACATTGTCTTCATCCGCTAATCTTTTGAGGGGCATTGCGAAGTGCTTTTCTCTATGATTCTCATTCTGAGAATTTTCTTGTGGCCTCTCTCCTTCCTCCCTTCTAACTGCTTCCTCAACTTTCTGCCTTTGTTCCAGGAGGCGGCAGCAACAGCTTCTAAGCCACCAGATTCCAACCACAAGTTTCAAGAAGAAATCTCTGAGGCCAGTGTGGTGACACACACTTAAAATCCCAGTACATGGGAGGCTGAGACAGGAGGAGCACAGGTAGCTGTGGCCAGCTTGAGCTACTCAGTAGAGACCCTCTGCAACTTAGTGAGATCATGTTTCCAAATAAAAAGTAAAATAGGGCTGGGGGTGTAGCTCAGAGGTAGAATGCCCCTGGTTTCTAACCCTAATTCTGCAAAAAAAAAAAAACAAAACAAATGGAATCTTTTATAACAGATGACCTCAGAACCTCAGATAATAAATAAACAATAATATTTGTCTGCCAAAATAACAGCCTTCATTAATAAATGTTTAAATTATGACTTCATTTTCACTTATCTAAGACTGTTTGGGGGAAGAGGTGTAGTCAAGACTGAATCTAGGGGCATTCTACCTCTGAACTACAACCTCAGCCCTTTTGATTTTTTGTTTTGAAACAGGGTCTCACTAGGTTGCTAAGGCTGTTTGAACCTCCAATTCTCCTGTCTCAGCCTCTCAAGTACTGGGATTACAGGCATGCACAACCATGTATAACTATATAATACTTTTGAGAAGATTTGTTATGCAATGAATTTATAGTTGTCCAATTGTGTGTGTGTGTGTGTGTGTGTGTGTGTGTGTGTGTGTGTGTGTTACTGGAGATTGAATCCAGAGGCACTCTACCTCTGAACTACACCCTCAGTCCTATTTTATTATTTTGAAACGGGGTCTTGCTAGGGTGATAAGAGTCTCACCACTTGCTGAGGCTGTCCTTGAATGTGTGATCCTCCTGTCTCAGTCTCCCAAGTACTAGGATTATAGCTGTGCACCACCACACCCAATTCACTTGTCCAACTTTTGACTCATTGCCAGTAACTATTTTAGTTATCAGGCACCATCCTGTTAGTAAATATCTGATTTCCCTTGATATATTATTAACCTCTGAACTCCTCATGGATTAGAACACCAGATTCAGCAAATAAGTATAACAAAGACTAAATACATTGCTCATTATGTGTTAAGAACTATGCTATATTCTTATATAGTTTTGAGGTACATAGTCATTATTTCCATTTTATAGACAAGAAAATTAAATGGTTTTCCCAAGGTTGCCTAGCAGTAAATGGCAGTCAGGGATGAACCCCTTGCTGTTCCCCAAATTAAGCTCTAACCCACTGTCACCAGGGGTGGGCAGCTTGCTGTTCTTAAGATTATAGAAGTTGCTCTCCACCCCATCTATACTTGATTCAATATTTACAGTAAATATAAAGGCCTTTAAAATAGTAAATATAGAGGGTTTTTAAAAACAGTAAATATAGGGGCTTTTTAAAAGAACTAAACAAGCTGGGTATGATGATACACCCTGTAATCCTAGTACTTGGAAGACCAAAACAGTCAGGATCACAAGTTTGACACTAGCCTCAGCAATAGCATGATTCAGCACCTAGCTAGACCCTGTTTCAAAACAAACAAAAATAAAATAAAAAGGGCTAGGGGTATAGAGCTCAGATGTCAAATATCCCCAGGTTTCATCCCCAGTACCACCAAAAAAAATAAATATCTGTACTCCTTCATATATTTGGCGCTTCTCTTTCATTAACAGTCAGTATTGGTGGGAATCTGAGCAGTCAATGGACATTGAAAATCGCAGTCATTTATTTTTCTAGCTCTCATCACAACTAGCACACAGCCTGTGACATCCTGAGTGTGACTCTGAGCAGGAAATGAGGGAGTTCTCACCACGTGAGTTCTTGCTCAGAAAGAGGGGATAGAAAGAGCTTCTACAAGCAGAAGAGAAGGGGCTGGGACCCAATCGCTCTGACCCTTAGTCTCACCATCTGCAAAACCAGCTGTGGCAGGAAGTCATCTTGTAGCAACAGCTATTTCTGCATATTGTATGGGAACGGGGACGTGGGGAGACCTAGACCTCAGTTCTCCCCCTTGGGCTGGCTCAGAGGCTGCGGATAGCGCTTCAGAGATATCTTATCTTTGAAATGGGCAGCTGGGTTCTCTCTTCAGTGCAACCCTTTGTATCTTCAGAGCAAGTAATTTAAACACACAGTTAGCAAATTCCTGTCCCAGGCTTGCCAGACCCCTGCTTCAGCACCCTCTTCTCACAATAGCTTCAAGCTCCGTCCTCAACATGATCCTCAGAAGTTTCCTTTTACCCACACAGGACCTGTGGCTTCTACAATCTACCAGATGCCATTCATGCTCACTGGGGCTGGACGGGATGTGACCCTGGAATGCAGACAGAATTTGAAATACAACGCCATGTACTGGTACCAGCAGCACCCAGGGCAAGGATGTTCAGAAAGGAGACATCAGCGAAGGCTAGGACGTCTCTCGAGAGGAGAAGGGACTGTTTCCTCTCACTGTGAAGCTAGCCCACACCAACCAAACAGCTGTGTACCTCTGTTCTGGTAGTGCACCACAGTGGACCACAGCCACTGTCCTCCTCTCTCAAAACCTGAACCAGCCCTGCACGCCCCCACAGCTTCTGGTCTAATGCCCCACAGTTTCTTCTGCTAAGTGTCATACCTTGCATTCCAGAATTCCTAATCAAACAGTCTCAAAAGTTACATTTTGCCCCTGAGCCTCAAATCTCCAAATCCCTCCTTTCAGATTCATCTGTGGTTTTTCTTGAAATTGAACTATGCCCTGCTACTTTTGCAAACACTGAGGATACAAAATTAAATAAAAAAAAAAAAACAAGTCCTTTCTCCAAAGAGCTAGCAGTCTAGGAAAAAAGTACAGAATCCTAATGGAATGGAATGGAATAGAATGCAATTTAATATTAAACAGTGCCCACAGTCAGACGTTCTTTGGGAACTCAGGGGACGACATGCCCAGTTCTGTCTAGTTGTATCAGGGGAAGCTAAAAAGGGGTCAGGTCTGAGCTTCAGTGTGTGGATCTGGTTGTGAGTAGGGCATACTTGGCAAAGAGAACAACTTCTGTAAAAACATATTAAAGAGACCAGCACTTCAGGAAACAATTAGGAAAGAGGAGGAAGATGATCCACTGACATGAATTAAATCCAGTGGAACAAATTTTAGAAGACAGATAAAATGGAAGTTTTGAGCCAGTTGAGTTGCTGGACCCATGTATATAGTGTGGAAGTTTCTTAGAGGCTGTTGCTCCAACGAGAGCTGAAGCTGGAAGGAAATACTTGGTTGTCAGGTATTAGTCATCAGCAGACAAGGGACAGGGATAACACTCTAGTTGTCTCTGTGCAACTTTGGTTCCTTATGAAGGATTCATCTTGAACTAGTCAACTAGTGTAAGATCTTGTTAGCAGTAGCAATTCTCATTCGAGAGACAAGGCTTGAGTGGCCCGTTGGGATGATTGGGTATAAGTTGGAAGTAGACCTTTGTATAGACAGATGTGAAATTGAGATGGAATAAAGTTGGACTAGAGGTTTCAATTCTATAGAAGTCAGCATGAAAGGGTTCAGTTACAGGACCAGAAAATTCCACCCAAAATATAGATTTATAGAGTAGAGAGAAAATAACTGAAAATACAGACTATGTTATTCTGGTTCCTTAAGGGAATTAAAGAAGGCTGAGTGTGGGGATGATTCAAAGTATGAGATGCAAAGACAAAAGATGGAGAAGAAGCCGAGGTGAGCCGCTGCAGAACAGCCAGGCGGGATTTCTCGGCGCAGGAAGCATCTAAAGCTCCCAGTGGCTGAGCTCAGCACACGCCGCAGGGATTCAGAGTGGAACTCAAAACCAAGAAGAAATACGCCAGCCTCATGGCCGAGGGCGTAGCAGCGGCGCCATATTGCCACCAGCAGCAGCAGCAGCGAATTCACCGAGTCCAGTACAGCTACATCTGCGTACTCAAGAACAGTGAGTCAAATTGCGGGCCACAGAGGAAAAATCCCAGTACTGTACTCCCTGGGACATGACCAAGTGGGGGAGTGGTGGTGGCAGAGATATCACACCATAGGAGAACGTGCAACCTGGCACCCCCCACAGTCTAAAGCAGCCTCTATCGACTCTCTGGGTCGGAGACTCTGTGATACAACCCAGTAAAGGAGTAGTGGGGTCTGAGATACTACAGACTCGAGATCCAGAGCACCTTAAGTGAAGTTATAGTGACCCAAGGGAAGAACCCAGAGAAGGCACAAACTTCCGAAATCATGGGAAAGAGGAATAATACTGGAGCAATGAATGCCCACAACCCCACAACATCAGAACCTGATAAAACAGAAAATCAGAGATTTCTAGAAGATCAAATCAGGAAAATAACTGTAGAAATAATAGAGGTGCTTCGAAAAGAACTCAGAGAGAGCCAAAAAGAGATAAAGGATGCAATTAATGAAGTAAAGGCCTCAATTCAAAGCACAAACAACCGATTAGACCACATGGAGAACAGAATCTCGCTCTTAGAAGATGATCATTCCAAAAATGAATGCATAGTTTCTAATCTAGAAAAAAATATCCAACAGCAGGAATCTGACATTGAAGAAATATGGGCCCATTTTAAGAGAGCTAACCTAAGAATAATTGGAATAGAGGAGGGAAAAAAAAGTGAAACCAAAGGGATCAACAATCTCTTCAAGGAAGTAATAGCAGAAAACTTTACAAACATAGAGCAAGAGGTCGATACACAGGTCCAGGAAACTTATAGAACTCCCTTTCGACAGGATCGGAGAAGAGGATCCCCATGCCACATAATTGTCAAAATGACCAATGTGGAAGCCAAGCAGAGAATCTTAAAGGCAACAAAAACAAAGGGCCAAGTGACATTCAGAGGCAAACCAATTAGAATCACTCCACACTTCCCAAACCAAGTCATGAGAGCCAGAAGGGCTTGGAGTAACATATTCCAAACTCTAAAAGAAAACAACTTCCACCCAAAATTTCCTACCCAGCAAAACTTTCTATCAAATTAGATGGAAAAATAAGAAGCTTCCATGACAAACAGAAACTGAAGGAATTTATGTCTTCAAAACCAGCACTAGAGAAAATACTCAAAGAGATTAACTACAAAGAAGAAATAGGTAACACACACCAGAACCAGAGAAACAAGAGTTTCCATCCAACAGACAACTAAGATTGGTTATCTGTGGAGATTCATTATTTATGTTAGTCTTTTACCTATCTCTAAATGGTATTGTTTGCCTTTATTGTTGTTAATTTTTAGAATTTCTAGTTGGAATATTAATATACCTTCAGATATAGCATTTGGAAATATTGTATCCCATTATATTAGTAATTTTTAACTCTGTTTACATTGTCTTTGGATATACAATATTTTTTTATTTTTTAGGGAGTTTGTATACTCTTCTGTTGCCTGTGCCATTGAAATCATATCCAAGAAATCACTGCCAATTTCAGTGTTGTGAGGTTTTATGACCCAGATTTTCTCCTAAAAGTTTATAATCTTAAGATTTATATTTAGGTCTTTTATCTATTTTGAGTTAATATTTGTATATGGGATTAGGTAAGGGTCCAATTTTATTCTTTTCCATGTAATTATTATTTTTCAACAATATTTAGTTAAAAGATTATTATTTCCACCACTATATGTTCGTTGAAACCTTGTCAAAAATAACTTGACAATATAGGGAAGAATTTAGCTCTAGGCTTTTATTTAACTCCAATGGTTTATATATCTGCCTTTAGAATAGTACTACACTGTTTCAATTATTGTAGCTTTATATGGTTTGAAATCAGAAAATATATATCTTCTAGCTTTGTTCTTTTTCAAGATTGTTTTGGGTATCTAGAGTCCATATTCCATACTAGGATAGAATTTTTTTCTGAAAAATAAATATATAAATATATGATAGTTTCACCTAAAAAAATAGAAAAAAATATTCTCTGGTAAGAAAGAAAGCAAAAAGAAATATTGAAATGTTATCTTTAAGCCATCAAAAGCTTGGTATCAGACAAATGAAACTGTTATGTGAGATTATCATTTTTAATTTTGGATAAATTGCTATAATACTAGATGTCAACCACTAAGCCAAGCATCGGAGGGAGGGAGGGGGAGAGAATGGGGTGGGGATCGGGTGGGGGCTGACTGGGCGCTGTGTGCATGTATGTCTACAAAAGTTTGTATCCCACTATGATGTATGAATACAGTGCACCAATAAAAAAATAAATTTTAAAAAAAGATGGAGAAGAGAGAGAAGTTAGGTTGGTCTAATATTTAATATTTCCAGGAGAATCAGAATAAAAGTTAAAGGTAACTTGAAGCCATACATGCATCATGAATAATAGGTAGAAGTAGGATAATAGGCCCTTCCCAGTTGCAGTTTCTTCAGGACATCTTTAACTTGGGTTTTTGTTTGTTTGTTGTTGTTATTGTTGTTTTGTTTTGCACTGGGGATTGAACCCAGGGCATTGAGCATTCAAGTCAAGTGCCTCACCACTGAACTACATTCCAGCCCTAGAACATCTTTAGAGAGGCCTGAGGTACAGGTAAGATTCCAAAAACCCACAAAAGCAGGCCTTAGAAAGCCTTCATGAGGGAAAGTGAGTGAGTCCAATTCAAGTGGCTGATGCCAGAGAAAGAATGTCGGGGGTGTGGATGTGTTGAAAGGTGTGGGAGAGGGGAAGTGAGTAGACACTAACTTCTTTCCTAACAAGGTATATTTTATGGGATTGAGGTATTCAGATCTCTAATAGTCCAGATGTGAACTCCTATATATCAGCAACAGGTTTGGGAAATTAAGTTAAACAATAGAAGGGAAACCAGCAGAATGGAAGAGGGAACCAGAGCAAGGAGGAAGGGGAGGAAAAGCGGAAGTATATGGAAGGAAGTTGACCAAATTGTATTATGTGCATGTATGAGCATGTCACAAGGAGAAAGTGCAGGACAGGGCATTCTTGATCACTGTGGCTGTAAGGAATGTGGCCCCTGAAGTATAAAAAGAATTTGAGATACAATTTTATATACCGTTATCACTATGATGCATAAATATAATATAATAATATTTTTAAATGATGATAAAGGTAGAAAATATGCACAATCTGGGAATAAATGAGCCAAAAACAAACTAGCAGTGAAGGTTTTCTATGGAAAGAAAACAAGTATAAAATTGATTGATAGCCATTGAATAAGATTTGAAAAAATGAAAAGATTCTCTATTTTTAAGGCTTTAACAGAGTCAATGTTTTTTAAAAAATCACTTTTGAAAAATTGATGCATACATTTAATATAATCCAGTCAAAATCCCAATGGGTGTTTGGTGCAACTTGAAAAGCTGAATCTAAAATTTATATGAAACTCCAAAGGGATGAGAAAAAGCACTCTTGAAGTAAAAGGCACCAGTGGAATCGATGCAAACATAAACAGAGACAAAACTGCAGAGGCTGAATAACAGATTTTCAACAAATGATAGTGATAAAAGCGAGAATCTATGTAAAGAAAAATATAGTTTGATACTGATTTCACAACATAGCTCAAATCAGTTCCAGATAGATAAACAAACAAATTCACAAATCGTCTAAAAGATACTATAAGAGCATATTTTCACGAGCTCAAGGCAGGTAAGGATTTTTTAATGACCTTAATCATTAAGTAATAGAATTATAAAATTGGCTATATGAGAATTAAGGCATTCAATTTATCCAAGTTAATCATACAAAAGTAAAAATATTGTCGGGCATAGTGGCTCATGCTTGTAATCCCAATATTTGGAAGGCTGAGACAGGAGGATCTCAGTTCTCAGCCAGCCTCAACTACTTTTGCAATTCAGTGAGATACTGTTTCAAAATAAAGAAAAAAATGGGACTGAGGGTGTAGGTAGGAGATAGAATGCCCCTGAGTTCCATTTCTAACAGCTCAAAAAAAAAAGTGAGAATATTAGCTATGTACTAAAATATGATCATTTATATAGAGAGAAATATCAATACCAAATCTATGTCTCTAACTACATTTATATATCCAAGAAAGGCTAGTATATAGAATTTATAAAAATCACCTATAAACTAATGTCTATATAATTTAAGGAGCAAAAGAGTATGATTCAGTAGAGAAATGAGGGTGGAGGGAATCATGAATAAACATCTCACAAAAGAGGAAATCTATCTAATCTATTTAATCTATTAAACATAGAATTGTTGCTAAATTTCATAAATAATCACATGAAATAAAAATTAAGAATATAATTAAATATGTAGCCACAGGAGTGGCTAAAATGTAAAAGACAGACTGCAGGAAGTGTTGGCAAAGTGAGGTTTCAACAGTTTTCTGGAATCACTGGACAGAATGTAAATCAGTAGATTAACATGGGGAAACAATGGAGCATTATCTAGTAAATCTCAAGATGTATACAGCCACAAGCCATTGATTCCAGTCTTGAAAAACTCTTCCTCAGGGAAAAATCTTATACATAAAAACCAGGACAACAATATTCAGCACAGCATTATCTGTAACAAGAAGACACTAAAGAATATTAAAATGCACACTAGCAGAAGAACGGATAAATTATAGTACATTACTATGAAGAAACTATACAGCAGTGAAAATTAGTGAATTAAAGCTAAACACATGGATATGACTGAATATCACAAATTTCAATGAAAACTTTATTGAAAAGGATATGGTGACTTGTGCAGCTATGAACCAGCCAAGATGTCCATCAACAGATGAATGGATTACAAAACTGTGGGATATGTACACAATGGAATTTTACTCAGCCATCAAAAAAAAAAAAACCAATTACATCATTTTCAGGGAAATGGGTGGAACTGGAGGACATTATGCTAAGTGAGATTAGTCAGTCACAAAAAATAAGAAATCAGATGCTTTCCCTAATATGTGAGAGTTAGGGAGAAATGGGTCATAGAAGGAACTCTAGATGAAAAAAGGAAATCCTATAGAGGAGCAAACAAGGCAATTTAAAGGAGGAGGAAGGAGGGGGGAAGAGGAAAATCTCTAAAACACACAATGTACTTAAACATATCGAAGTCAAGCACTAAGCCAAGCAAGGGAGGGACGGACGGGGAGGGAATGGGGTGGGAATTGGGTAGGGGTTAAATCAGCAATGTGTACATGTTTGCACACACAAGTTTTTTTACCCCAATATGATGTTTGAATATAATGCACCAATAAAAAATTTAAAAGGAAAAAAAAGAAAATAAAAAAGAAAAGGATATGTACAGCATTGACCAATGTGTAAAAGCATATAAAACAAAATACTATTTTATTTAATTATATACCTATGTATTAAAATGTAAAAGGGAAACAGTCTTAGAAAACAGGGACACATATCTGAGAAAAGAAATAAAAAATTGCAAGGTCCGGAGGCACTTTTTTATTTTAAATTGTTCAAGTGCTCGTTTTGTTGATACATTAACAAATTCTTGTCTGTATATTCAGTATCATTTTTGTGATGTAGAAATAAACAACCTCTTTGAACGATTCCATAAGTCAGGAGATATCCATGGAAATATACACATCAGGCTGTCAATATTACTTACCTAGAATAAGTAAATGATGGAGGATAAAGAAAAGTGGGAAAATGACAGACAGAAAGACAGCAGGAAGAGCACTATTAGCACTACTTAAACAGTGAGAACAATCAGGGAAGAAAAAGGTCATCTATAAGAAACACTAGCAAATAAACAAGTTACAATACACCAGGAAAAAAGCTGGTGGATGAAGCATCTTCAGGGAACTGGCTAGTCTCAGAATTATAAAAGCAACCATAACAACGGTGATCTGTTATACTAAAAGATAATTAGAAAATCAATAGCCAGAATCAATGCCTAGCCTTTAGCTACAAACTGAAAATTAATAGCAAAGAACATTAGTGAAATGACTGTGGAACTTGGTAAGTACATAGGATGAAAACACATTGACAGGAAAGAAGAATCCTTAATGGAAAAGCAGGCTATAAAACAGCATTTAAGAATATTTAATCATAAAGAATGTATCTATGTTTCATATTTATATGATACAGCGAGAGAGAGAAGAGAGAGAGAGATCACCAAGGCATTAGCTAAGTAATCATTGTACAGCAGCAGTAATAGTATGATGTTTTTATTTTGTTGTTTTATTTATTTTCTAAAATACATATGTATTGTTTATGTATACAAATATAACTTAACCTGAACCTCTCACCCTGCACAATTCAAGATGAATAAAAGATCTAGAAATTAGACCAAAAACCTTGCAAGTACTAAAAGAGGGCACAGGACCAACTCTTTAACACATAGGCTCTGATAGGGACTTCCTCAATAAAATCCACAAAGCTCAAAAATTAAAACCAAAATCAACATATGCTAGTAAAAAGTAGATACAAAATGCTTTTAGGTGAGTCAAATATATGCCAGTTATATTTACTGAGTTAGGATAAAAGCTTCCCTTCTGATCCCACGGAGTGTTTTTGTCTAGTAACATGAAGCAGTAACATGATGATTATGAGTCTGGGAAGAGTCCACGTCACAAGAAGGTTGCTGTTGGGGGATGATAAAGCTTCAACCTTTCTCTACTTCAATGCAGCCATGGGCATCAGGGTCCTCTGCTATGTGGCCCTGTGTTTCCTGGGAGCAGGTGAAAATCCTTGTACTGGGGTTGGTGATTCCAGATCCACGCAATTTTCTTGTCAGGCTCCCTCTTGGGCTTTGTCTATAATTTCTGTTTCCTTCTTTTGCAGGTTCTTTTGATACTAAAGTAACCCAGACTCCAACATATCTCGTCAAAGAGAAAGGAAAGAAAGCAAAGATGGAGTGTATCCCCCCAAAAGGGCATAGTGCTGTTTACTGGTATCAACAGATCCAGAACAAAGAGCTTAAGTTTTTGATTTACTTTCAGAATCAAAAAGTTCTTGAACAAATAGAGATGATCAAGGAGCGATTCTCAACTGAGTACAACCAAAACTCACCCTGCAGCCTGGAGCTCAAGTCCTCTGAACCAGGGGACTCAGCACTGTACCTCTGTGCCAGCAGTCAATCCACAGCACTCCAATGTCTGTTCCTCTTAGTGCACAAACCCGTCATGTCCCAGCTCAGGAAGCAGGTGATGTATTGGGCTGGAAGGAAATGACAGAAGTTAGCTGGAGCTAGTCATAAACCACCACAGAATTTAATATAAAGCTTAAGGTGGTTAGGAGTCAAGGAGTATTGGACTTATATGAATCAGTAAGCTTAAAACTGCTTATTCTGGGGTTTTTGGTCAAAATGGTAGTTGTTAGTGTACTCGCCTTCCTTCTAAAAGGAAGAAAATATAGAGATTTTCGCTATTGCCCTAAAACTCTGCCTTGGTATAATTTCTTAGATATTAGAATAATTTATTCCAACGAAATACATTCTTTTGTCGTACTGGGGATGGAACTCAGGGGCATTCTATATCCCCAGCCCTAGTTTTAATTCTTTATTTTGAAACAGGATCTCCCTGAGTTGCAGAGGGCCTCACTAAGTAGCTGAGGCTGTCCTTGAACAGTGATCCTGTCTCAGCCTCCCAAATGCTAAGATTACAACCATGTGCTACCATACCTGGCAACCAAATGCATTTATAATTGTATCTGTATTTTGGATGGGAAGTTTATACAGGGTCCAGGGGACTTACCAGGATAGAGAGGCAAAATCAGAGTTCAGGGCGGGGAAGGTGGCCAATGTTTGTAGGGTTAAGCTCCTATAGAGGAGGCTGTGTAGAATAAGACTTCTACATACTGCAGGGGGTCCCTTAAGTCTTTATTCAAATAATAAACAGCAGAGCATAGAGAAAGCTTCCATAGGCCTGGCAGAGAGCTGTCGCTGGGAACCATGAAAGGAACAAAGATTCTGGCAGTCACACAAGGTGGGAGACATGAGTTCTGGCCAGCCTGAGTGGAAAGGCCTCCCTGAAGTCCAGGGAATACAGCTGGCACTTCAGGGGAGAGGGCACCATAGCTGAGGAGAAGGTCTACCCAAGTCCAGAGTGGGAGCCACTCAGAACTCCCCAACCAAGCGCAGCAGCCTCAAAAGGATATGCCAGTAAATTAGCTGCCTTCCGGAGAAAAGTAGCCCAGCACTCTAAATAAAGGGGAAAAATCAGAGCAACACTGTAGCATCCAGACGATTTGAAATGAAAAGGATTAGAGATGGCTGGTGAAGTGATCACTGCAGCCAGGCTGGATGGTAACTGAGAGCATGTTGAGACAGAATGATGAAGCCTATGACAGAATCTACCAGTCACAGCACTGGACACATTATAGGTTTTGTTTGGACTGAGCCTTATGTTAAGAGACTCAAAGGTTAAACTGACCATTCAGAAAGGGGTGATGGACTAAGGACTTTTAGGAATACCAGAGGGACTATAGATAACGGAAGGGGAACCTCAGCAAAGCTAGAGTGGAAGGAGAGGAGAGGAAGAAGGCTGAGGTTGATTAATGGAGGAGCTACATCCGAATATGTGTAAAAGTATGAATGTAGCATGGTCAACCTGGACACTCATTGTTGGGAGGGGAAGAAAGAGGAAGCTGGGAGAGAGAACAAGCACTGTCGGAATGTATGCCATTTTTAATATGTTCCACATAAAAATAATAAATAAATAAATAAATAAATGTATAATTACAAAATAAAATAAATAAAATAAAAAAGAAAGGGGTAATGAGTGACACTATCTTACAGCAAGTATTTGTAGTGGGTCATGCTATCCACCCTATGGAAGTCACCATAGGGTGTATGATAAGAATTTCTAGAAGGCTAGGATAAAAGTCAATAAAAAGGCTACACACACACACACACACACACACACACACACACACACACACAATCTTTCTACCATCTGGATCACTTGATTCTGAAATATGGAATGTACCAGGATATACTTTATATCAGAGAGATTCATACTAGTCTAGGATTCTATTACTCCTCTAAACGACATGCTCAGAAGATAGAAAAATGTCTTCAGTGTATACTTCCCTGTAGACTCAGAGTATTGCAAAGACTCATCCCTGAAGATATCTATAATAATACATACAATTACAAAAGCACTTTTCCTGTGAAAATTATTCCAATATGCAAGGACATTTTTGTATATCTGTCTCTAATACTGACACAGAGCATGGGAAATATGAGCCAGCCTTGTGTGTATGTTGGAGCAACTGGTACCATCCACTTTATAGATCCCACTTTACATACACTTTTTCAGAAAACAGAAGAGAAAGAAACACTACAGCACATTTTATGAATCTGAAAAAACCCAATGTCAAAATCTGGCAAAAGTATTTCAGAAAAACATCCTTTATGACCATAGATTAAAAAATCATTTATAAAATATCAACAAATAAAATCTTAATATATACGTGTATATGTGTGTCTGACTTTGCATATGTGTACATCTATACATAGATATGTGTAAATGATAATGCAATATAGTCAATATCATAAGAGAAACAATAATTTGGCTTTCAGAAATCGATTGCCTCACCATATCATCATAATAATGAAAAATTATCTTTTGGCATTTCAGTAAAGATAGAAAAATATTTCATAAAATATAATACTCTTTCAAAATAAACACTCAGAAAACTGGTAATAGAAGGGGGCTTCTTAATCTGACAGAAGTCACTGGCTAAAACATTTACAAATAATGTTTTATTTAATAGTGAATGCTGAACACCTTTCGTCTATAACAAGCAAGCCACAGTAATTTCTCACTACTCTTGTTCAAGATTTTTTCAGAGATCTTAATCAGAATTATAAGGTGGCAAAAATAAAATAAAAATTTTAATATTGAAAAGAAAGAAAAGTATCACTATTTGAAGATGTCATGATTGTATAGAAAACCCTAAGAAATCAACGAGTAACAAACAGAAATAGTGAACTCAGCAAGATCATAGAGTACAGGGTTGATATTTTAAAAATCAGATATTTTATTTACTAGGTACAAGCAATTGAAAAATAAACTTCATAAAATTATAACATATGTAATAGTATAATAACAAAATAGGAATAAATTCAGCAGAAGATGTTCAATAAAAACTTACAAAACATCAGTAGGGAAAATTTAAATATAAATATTAAAAATGGAGAGACATATCATGTTTATGCATTATAAATTTCAATTCATTAATATTGCACCCCTTTAAATAAGTGATGTTGGAACAACTAAATAAAGAAGTCATCTATATTGCTAATAACATCACCATCACAAATAAAACTAATAAAAATAAATGGAATGTTTCATAGACCTAATTATAAAAGCTATAACTGCAAATGTTCCAGAAGAAAACACTAAAGAAAAAAAAAACTTTGTGAGTTGAGAATAGGCAAATTTTTCTTAGGACACAGAATGCACTCATCAGTAGTGAAATAACCATTTCTCCTTTGGCAATCTGTGTGCCAGAGGTTATGCACTTACAGTAACTCACAAGTGGGAAGAGAGTGTTCAACAGTCATTAGGACATCATCTACCCACACACAAGTGGACATGAGTATCTCTCTCTCTCTCTCTCTCTCTCTCTCTCTCTCTCTCTCTCTCACACACACACACACACACACACACACGCACACACACACTTGACAAAGGGCATGGTGTGTAGTTAGGCTGAGCAGTGTGCACTCTGCCCGTGGTGGAGAACAGGGCAGTGTGAGCGCGAATTACAAACATGATTTGAGGGCCATAGGAACCAGCCCAGAGTAGAAGAAACACTGCCCCATTCCATGAAAAACCTGCTTAGTTGTCCAGCAATAGGAGTGTCTTCTTTTCAATTCCATTCCTATTCAATGTCTCCTCTGCTCGTCCCTCTGATAATAATCCCTCACTCCTCCTTGGCTAGAGATCCTGCTCCTGGATGATTTCTGCCTCTCCCTGCCACACATCTACAAACTTCTGTCGGGAGTGGCTGAGCAGTGGCCTTTCAACCACTGGATCCCGGCCCGCTGTTCTCTGGGGTGACCTCCCAGAATTGTGTACACTCAGCTCCCCTATTCCACCTCCACCCAAATCATTCCCCACAGCAGGGGGCAGCAAAACAGCACATTTACTTGAAAAACTACAAATGAGGGAAATGATCATTTTCACACTAAAGACAAACTGAATATTATTAACTGAGCCCCTGGATAAAAATTTCACTGAAATAAACCCATGTTTTTCCTAGTGTTATTATTTAGAGAGAGAGCGCGCAATTGTGAGAGAGAAGAAGGAGGAGGAGAAGGAGGAGAAAGAGGAAGAAAAAAGACACTGCAAGATGTCTTACAGAATGTGTGCAGTGGCTATAAAATGTGCTTGGCTACTCTGAAATAAAACAGCAACTATTCAGAACCACACACGAGAGGAGGAAATAAGTGGAAGTTACATAAACAAGAGAGGTCGTGAGTTGGTGATCACTGACGCTAGATAGTATGATATACCATCGTTCTATCATGTTCCCTTTGTATACATTTGAAATTTTCAGAATTAAAACAAAAATATTTAGAAAGAAGAGTGGGGGTGGGGAAAGGTTGGTCAGTGTCATCATTAAACAGAAAAGATTCATTCTTGTGTTTTATGGCAAAGTAGGGTGAATATAGTTAATAGTACCCTGCACATATAAAAATAGAGGGTTTTGAAGGTACTCACCTTAAAGAAATGATAACAGTTTAAGGTGATGGAAATAATAATATCCTGAGTTAAGAGTTGAGAATAGGTAAAATTTTCTTAGGACACAGAACGCAAGGATTGATCATTATTCAATGTCCACATGGATTAAAACATCACATCATACCACACAAATCTACACAAATATAACACAGCAATCAAAAAGTGCCAGACGTGGTGGCACATGCTTGTAATCCCAGCATTCGGGAGGCTGAGACCAGAGGATCGCTGTTTGCGCGCAGCCTCAACTACTTAGTGAGGCCTTCCGCAACTTAGTGAGACGCTGTTTCAAAATAAAGAATAAAAAATGGGGCAGGGGTTGTAGCTCGGAGATCCAGTGTCCCTGGGTTCCATCCCAGACCCACAAAAATAATAAATAAATGTAAAATTAATTAATTAAAAATAAAAATAAATAAATGTAAGGAAGCCTGATCATTTCATGTTCAGGAGGACTGATTAGGTTAGGATGCCACGATCTCTCTGTGGATGAGATAGAGCCAGGCTTAGCACACTGATGTACGAATGCAGGAAGCAGCCATTGTTTATTAGAGATGAGGACTTGGCATTATCACTGTAGATACAATTGTAACTCATTGCATTGAAATGCTGAACATTTCTTTTCTGAAATCAGGAACAATCATGTTATCATAAAGCTATATTTATAATTTTTGGTGCAATACAATTATACATCATCGTGATATTCAGAGTGGTACAAATATACACCATACATCATGTGGTGTATAGCTACTTTAAGTTAACTTAAAACATGAGAAAGGTGTTAAGTATTTATTTGAAACACATACCCACATTAAAAACCAACACCTCCCTACAATGAACCGATATTCTAAACAAAATTCTGCACCCAGAAAACATTGACCAGAGAAGCAGGATCCATTCAAAACAGGAACAATTTGAAACAGAATTAGTAATTCTGTCCCTCTTAAGACAAATAAACAAAACGTCTCAAATTTTAGAGAATTCCAATTGCATGGTTTATTGAGAACTGAGTAAATGAATAAATGTGTGTGTGAGAGAGAGAAGAGAGAGAGAAATTTATAGTGTCAGAATAGCCCAATGAGACCAGATTCCCTTTATTTAAAAGGGTTCTGAATTTTCCCCATAGCTTATTGTATCAAAGATGATGATATCTTTAAACAACTGAAATAGGCATATCCTGGGAAGAGGGAGAGAGACAACAACTCTGGTAATTCTCAGTGAGGAACCAGAGAAAGAGGAGTGAAGAGAAGAGTTTCAATGCCTACTGAGAGAGTATGCTGTACTTAAGCCACAGCACCCCTGCCTTCGTCACAGAGGGTTAAAGAAGTGAGATCTTTGCCGCAGGGGTGTGGTGTATCTTCCTCTGAAGTTAGTAAATTGGGAGGGAAGATGGGGTCCCTCCCAGAATCCTCCAAGTTTTCTGTTTCCAAGCCTCAGAGAACACCTCCTCCCTCTTCCTCTCATGGATGCCATCTTCCTCTGCTATCTGTGTTTTTCTTTGCTGGGAACAGGTAAGTTTGGGAAATTCCTGCTTTCGATTGTCCAGGTCCTGGGTGTAGCTTCTGTCTTGAGACTGCACTGAGACGACTTTATTCTGCTCTGTCTCCAGTTTCTGTCTTGTTTCTCCCACAGGGTCTCTGGATTCGGGTGTTACTCAGATCCCAAGGAACAGAATCGCAAAAACAAGCCAGAGCATTCTGTTGGAATGTTCTCAGACTAAGGGTCACAATCAAATGTACTGGTATCGACAAGACCCAGGCCAGGGGCTACGGCTGATCTTCTACTCCCTTGATGTCGATGACATTAACCAAGGGCAGGTCTCTGATGGGTACGGTGTCTCTCGGAAGGAGCAGGCTAAATTCACCCTGTCCCTAGAGACTGCCACTCCCAACCAGACAGCTGTTTACTTCTGTGCCAGCAGCACACAGTGCTTCTTGGCCACCTGATCTCTATGCAGAAAGACAGGTGCATGGGAGAGTTATTTGCTCATAAGAGCACAGAAGCTTTTTTTGGACGTGGGATGTGATGTAAAAATACTTGGACCTTTTAATGGTCCTGTTCTGTGTGCATCTCCATCTCAGCTGAGGGCCACTTTGCTGCTCACACTATCTAGAATAATCTTTTTGTCCCTATTTACCTAAACTGAGATGATGCTTCATTTTAAACCACATACTCCAAAATATTCATAGTTAAATTATAATTGTATAGCCGGGCGTGGTGGTGCACGCTTGTAATCCCAGTACTTAGGAGGCTGAGACAGGAGGATCGCACAGGTTCGAAGCCAGCCTCAGCTATTTAGTGAGGCTCTCAGCAAAATTAGTGAGATCCTGTTTCCAAATAAAGTATAAAATAGGTCTGGGAGTGTAGCCCGGAGGTAGAAAGCCCTTGGGTTCCATCCCCAGTGCCAAAAAAAAAAAAATTACAACTGTGACAAATCCCCCATAGCACCCTCAACTTTTACTGTTACAGGACATCACCTACTTATCAATTAACTTACCAATACACTTTTAATTAATAAGACTAATGTTAAATATGATCAGTGAAGCTGAGATCATAGCTAAGGTTTTAGTTTTTTATATTTTCACATTAGCATAGGTTCTGAACAAAGTCGTTGCTCTATATTCACTGAACAAATGGGTAAAACAGGCTTCTATTTGTTCTTGCCTCCCCAGCTATAATCTAAAGTTTATGCAGATATTTCTCCCAGAGGTTTTGCTACAGTTATTTGAGCATCTTCAGATCATGAAAGGCTGAATAATGCTCCTCCAAAATGTTCACATCCTCATTCCTGGAAATTATGAGTATGTTCACGTTGCTAAAAGACTTTGCAGATGTGATTCAGTTCATGACCTTGAAATGGAGAAACTATCCGGGACTATTTTGATTGTTCTAATATGGTCCCGAGAGTCCTTGTAAGAGGTGGGCAGGGAACCAGCATCAGAGGAAGGAGATGTGGCGGTGGAAGCAGAGGCTGAAGCGATAGACTGAACATGGAGGAAGGAACCCTGATCCACATGCACAAATGCAGCCAGAAGCTGGTAATGGCAAAGAAATCCTTCCCTGGGGCCTCTCAAAGGACCAGCATCCTCCCAACACCTTAATCACAGTCCCAAAAGACTCCGTGCAGACGTCAGCTCTGAACAGAGTACAAGGAGGATGGCACTGGTAACCACAAAAGCAGAAATTAATGAGGCAGAAAATATAAAATAGAACTCAGAGAAATAAGTAAGCTAGTCATTTAGGAAAAACAGAAAACCATTTACCAACCAAAAGACACAGAACAAATATAATAAATAAGAAATAGCAAGGGAAAATGAATGTCATGGTAGGTTATACCATAAAGCAGTAGTCTGTATCATTCTCTGCAAAGTAGCCTATCAAACAAAATGAAGGAGATCACGTTTTAGGAAGACATAATTTAATAAACTAACCCTACAGTACACAGGAAGAGTGAACAGAGCAATGGCTGTGAAAGAGACACATTTTTCAGAATTTCCTCATAGAAAGTCCCATTTTACTTGGTTTCTCACAGAGATTTTTATCAAACCTATAGATCATAGACTTTCAAAATACTGGAGGCATTCCTGTTGTTTTGGGCTTTGCATAGGCTGGCAGCCCTGCCTTGTCTACCAGAAAATCACCTTTTCCTCTACAAAGCTTTCTTAAACCGTGCCGCCTCTATGAAGCCTGGGTTTCTCTTCCCCACCCCAACCCCTCACAGAGCGGTATGAAGTTTCTTCCACTCTGGACATAATGGTGCACACCTAAAATCCCAGTACTTGGGAGACGGAGACAAGAGAATCGCAGGTTCAAAAATAGCATCAGCAGGTTAGCGAAACTCTCATCAACCTAAAAAGCCCCTATTTCAAAGCAAAATATTTAAAAAGGGGATAGGTGTAGCTTGGAGGAAGACTGCCCCTGGCTTCACTCCCCAGTATGACGAAGGAAAATAAGATTCTTTTTTTGTGTCTATACCAATTTGCAAACACTTTTAACTTTTATCATTATAATATGGCTTCCCTGGCCCTGTCTTACTGCCCACTGGTGAAAGTGATTCTTGTAAAATCAAACTACGCATTTATCCTCATGTCTTTATAGTTCTAGTGCTTATGTCTGTGAATGCTCTGTTGAGTACTAAATCATTAACCCCTATGGGAGCAAAGATGTCTGTGTTGCTCCAGCTGTCCACACTTGTATCCTAGTGTTCAGTACTACTTGTGATGTGCATAAAATTTTTTCAATATGCATTTAATCACTAAAATTTTAAAAAATCAAGTATGGTTAGGCATGGTGGCACATCCTTGTAATCCCAGCATTTGGAAGGCTGAGACAGGAGGATAATGGTTAGCGGACAGCCTCAGCTACTTAGGCCCTTTGCAATTCAGTGAGACCCTGTTTCAAAATAAAGAATAAAAAAAAAATAGGGCTGGGGGTGTAGCGCAGAGGTAGAATGTCCCTGGGTTCCATCGTCAGTACCACACACACACACACACACACACAAAAAAAAAAAAAAAAAAAAATCCAAGTATGCTAATGTAGAATTGACCCTGAAGTTGTGCCCCACTGTGATATACTCATCTCCAAATTATTTTTCTTTAGCCTCTCCTGTCTCAGGCCTCATCCATCTTCCCTAGGTAAGGGCAGGCTCTGTTGTACACGCAGCTTAAAATATGAGGCTGATGAAGAAAATTTAGGTGGGTAGAGCTGAAGGCTTGGCAGAGAAATAATAATATTTTTACTTTTCTGATGTTATTTATAAAGGCAGATGCACTTGCTTTAAGCAATATTAATTAGCCCACAGGTTCCTATAAATGCCTCCCTCACCTTCACAGGTGCAGAGGCAGGATCTTCCAGCAGGGGGCTCCACAGCGATGCCTGGGCTCCGAAGGACCCATGAAAGAACTTCCCTGCTCCTCAAGGGCTAGCAGCATGGGCATCAGCAGCTGCTAAACAGCAGGATTCTACCACACTGTGCTTAGAAGAGGAGAATCGGGAAGGACAAAGGGACACAGGGAGCAACCCCTTGAGGGACTTGTAGTTTGGATTTGATTCTCCTAATAATAAATAGAGAGTAGCACATTCATCTCTCCATCCCATATACTAACCCCAAGTGAATTTACAGACACACACTGGAACATATGCACCATCTCCAACCTAGCAAGAAGCAGCAGCAGCAGAAAGAAGGGGTGTGGGCTCTTGTATACTGTATTTAACTGCATGTCCACTCCAAAAATCACATTTCCTAAAATCACTCTCTTGTTGGAAGCAAGCTAGCAGCCAATAGAAAGAAAAAAAGTGCTGAAACCAAAGCATGTTGAGTTGAATGAAATATTTACTTGGCAACAGAAATGTTTATATGAGGATGTAATTGCTCAGAATTCTGTCATCATTCTCGTAATAAGATACAGACCCGATTTCGAGGATGACTCGGCGTTATAAAACTGGAAGCATTTAGGATGTGCTCAATGCTGAGGGAAATCAGTGTGGAAAGTAAGTAGGACAAGAAAAGGATGCAGCCTAGAAAGAGACAAAGGCCGACTTTTACAGATGCCACTCTTAGAAAAGAGATGCGCCGGGGACTGCGGAGTGAAGAAACTGGGCGTGAGATAGCCACTCGTTAGAAGAGTCCGCAACGTTTCCAGGAAGATAAGGAAACAGCTAGTTCAGCACACCTGGCAATGAAGGATAGTTTAAACTTGAGGCAGTTGGGGAATAGCAGATAAAGTATCATTTTAGTTTATAAGTTATGGTAAAGTAAAAAATAATTCCTGTTAGGAAGAAGGTTCCAGCCAAACTTTAAAAATCAAAATAATAAGATAAAGAAAAACCTGCAGGGCAAAGAATCTTTAAATGTTATTATGGCTTCCATCTGGAATGTCCCCCAAATCTTGTATGTCGAAACCTTGGTCCTAGGTGCAGCAATGTTCAGAGATAGGGCTTTGGGGAAGTGATTGGATCGTGAGTTTTCTGACCTCATCAGTGGATTCATACGTTGATAGCTGAATGGACTCGTGGGAGGTGGTGGAAACTGTAGGCAGGTGGGAAATGGCTGTAGAGAGTACATCACTGAGGGTGTGGCCTAGCTTCTTCTCTCTCTCTCTCTCTCTCTCTCTCTCTCTCTCTCTCTCTCTCTCTCTCTCTCTCTCCTTCCCTCCCTCCCTCTTTCACTCCTTCTTTCCCTCATTCTCAGCTACAATGGGATGAACAGTTCTCCACCACACCCTCCATCATGACTTTCTGCCCCATCTCAAGCCCAAAGAAATGAAGCCAGCAACCCACTGACTGAGCTCTCTAATTATTTTCTAAAGCTGCAAGGGAGGAGGGTGTGGTCTCTTCTGCTAGAAGGTAGATGAAAAGTATTGGTAGCAGAGAATTAATCCATTGCAGTAGCAGATAGCTTTCTGCGTCTGATGCTACCATGTACATCAAGCTCCTTAGCTGTATAATCATCTGTCTACTGAAAGCAGGTGAGTCCTGGCTCAGGTGAAGAATACCTGTCGCTGGCTTCTCAGGCTTTTACTACAAAACATTTCTTCATGACCATAGCATCAGTCTCTCCTACTCCAGGCTCTGTCCTTATTTTGTCTTTTTTATTTTCCCCCCACACAGGTTTCAAGGATGCTGTAGTTACGCAGTTCCCGAGACACAAGGTCTCTGGGACAGGAAAGGAATTAACTCTAAACTGTTCCCAGAATATGAATCACATTACAATGTACTGGTATCGACAAGACCCAGGACTTGGGCTGCAGCTGGTCTACTTCTCACCCGGTACTGGCAACATTGAGAAAGGAGATGTTCCTGAGGGCTATAGTGTCTCTCGAAATGAGAGAGAGCATTTTCCTCTGACTCTGGAGTCTGCCAGTGCCGAACAGACATCCCTGTACCTCTGTGCCAGCACTCAATACACAGAGCTACACAGCCACATCCTCTCTGCACAAAAAGGAGAAAACAGGAGTGAAACACAGCCCTAAGTATTTCTCAGCCCAATCAGGAGATGTTACCACAAGATTATACAAAGCCCTGCCAGAACATTCATATTCTACTTTCCCTCCTCCAATTTTTGTTCTTCTATGATATTTTTCTTACTGCAATCAGTCTTTGCCACTTATTGAGTGATATCCCACTAGGCTAGAGGGCATTAATACCATGTTAAAACTTTCAAAAAACCATGTTACTTTTCAGATAAAAAATGTAGGCAAGTTTTGATGAAATTGAATTCTGTTCAAGTAAAGGAAAAAAACTTCCTCAGATTTGCAAATATCCTTCAGAGTCTTTGCAGGTGTCTCTCAGTGGTCAACTGTGGTATATGGGAAAATAAAAAGGACTGCATCAGGACTTCCTCATATCTGCCATGATATGAGCAGAAAAAAAGATAAAGAGGGTCATGAAAACACTGCAGATTATATATGGGCCTATCATCACCCAGGAGGAAAAATTATGTTGTGTGTAAGGGAGGTATGAGTTTAAGAGAAATAGAATATGTAAATCCACAGGGATTACTAAAGGCAGAAGTAGGCTATCACTTGGGGAGAAATCGTGGTTTTTTTTTTTTTTTTATCACTACCTGTGCTCCTGAATTGATAGACCCAAGATGCAGCTTGCTCACTGAGTAGTTTCCTAGTAGAAGATATTAGGTGATAACCATTTGTATTAATTTTCTGTGTCTGTGCAACAAGTCCTTGCAAGTTGAGTAGGTCAAACTAAATGTATTACTTCACAGTTCTGCATGGTAGAGGTCTAGCATACTGTGGCTGAGTTCTTGTCTGGGTCTCCTAAGATAAAACCAAAATGTCAGCTGGAAGTATTCTCATCTGGGGCTCGGTTCCTCCTCCAAACTCCTTCCTGTCATCGATGGAATCCATTTCCCTGTAGCCATAGGACTGAAGACCATGTCCTTGTTGACTGTCCCTGAGGGGTTGCTCTAAGCTTCTTGCAGTTTCTCCAATACCCTCCATCTTCAAAGTCAAAAATGCATTCAAATCCTTCTCAAACTTGAAATCATCTGACCCTCCTTCCTGCTATAAGCTCTGTTCTTTCAGAGGGTTTACATGATTAGATTGGAGTTTTAGTTAGCTTTTGTTACTGTGACAAAAATACTTGACAATAACAACTTAAAGGAGAAAAATTTTATTTGGCTCATGTTTCAGCCCATGTTTGGCTGGCTCCATGTCAGAAACAGCATGGTAGCAGGGTTTGGTAGAAAAACAGCTGCTAAGCTAATGGCAGCTGGGAAACGAGAGAGAGAGAGAGGAAGAGAGAGAAGGAGAGAGAGGGAGAGAGAGAGAGAGAGAGAGAGAGAGAGAGAGAGAGAGAGAGAGAGGGAGAAGAGAAGAGGAGAGGAGAGGAGAGGAGAGGAGAGGAGAGGAGAGGAGAGGAGAGGAGAGGAGAGAAGAGAAGAGAAGAGAGAAAATAGTTCCTAAGGTCACATCCTTCTGTGATCTACCTCCTCCAGACACAACCTACCAGCCTACTGTTACTGTTTTAAAATATAGGGATAAAAAGGACACAGACTTGATAGACCAGAACAGACTTTATTTGGAGTACACTCTGGAAGGGGAAACTTGCCAGGGAAAGAGCCCATGAGAGTCAGAAAAGCCCACTTCCTTACAGACTAGGAGCTTTTTATGGGGCGTTAGGTGTGAGGGAGATCAAAGCAATCATGTATTTCTCTGATTGGTGGGTGTGGCACTTGGCCAGGGCAGGTAAATTTATGGGGGCTAGGGCAAAGAGATAGTTATGGCCATTTTTCTGCCATTCCTGAAGTCTTTTGTTCTCAGCCTCCTCTGGCCAGACCTCATAGTTAGACCTCACAGTGCCCACTGTTACTACCTGCTAAGTCCCCTCAAATTATTAACCCATCGGTAGATTTATCTGCTGAGGAGTTTAGAGCACTGATTCAAGTATTCACCTCTCAACATTTCTGCATTGCCAACACGTGAGCTTTTCTAGAAGACATTTCATAGATAACCATAATAACTAGGTTACAATCACCAGATAATATCACTTTTCCCAAATGATGTAACATAAATGCAGGAGTGGTTTCTTATCATATTCTTAACTTCTATGCACATTCAAAGGATCACTGAGGGGTGTCATTCCTAAAATTCTGCCTACTAAGCCAATGGGTCCAAATGTCAAGAAAACCATGAACACAAATGCAAAGAGCTTTAAATTGGAATTTATAGCTACTCGAGAGATATTTCCGTCTTAGCCATGCAGTGGGTCAAAATGTCTTTCTTCTGCTTCACCAGAGATACAGTACAAAAGTAAAATGGCATGGCTTTTGCTAAAAGGAAGCAAAGGACAGGTTTAGAAAGAAAAGGCATAGAATTAAGGTGACTCCTAGAAGGACATCAGAGACTCAGGACCACAAACAGGAGCATTTTACTTCCTGAGTTAAAAAAAAAAAGGGAAGAAATATGAGACCAGAACAATTTGCAATGAAAGGGCAGAATGACATAAAGGCTGACTGCATTTCTATAAAGATACTAAAATTTAGTTGAGGGGGGAGGAGGAAGGGAAGAGATATGTAATTAGATTTGTGCTTCTAAATTTTGAGCTTACCTAACATGATAACCTTTACCAGTTGATTGTTTGGAGAATTTGCATGGTCCTTTCATGCTAGTCAGCTTTCTGTTACTGTGACAAAACGCCTGAAGTAAAAAACTTAAGAGGAAGAATATTTATTAATCAAGCCTTTTCTTGTCAACGCTGTCCTGTTTAATTATCTTTTTTTAATTTATTTTTTGGTGGTACTGGGGTTCCTGGAAGCCCTTCTACCTCTGGGCTACACTCCCAGACCTACTTTTACATTTTTATTGGAAAGAGGGTCTCCTAAGCCAGCGCACACGGCTGGCTCCGAACCTGCGCGATCCTCCTGTCTGCCTCCCAAGCGCGGGGATTACAAGCGTGCGCCACCATGCCCGGCTTTTTTGATGTTTTGACATCTGGGGCTTGATGATCTTAGAGGGACTGTACCTCCATAGATTATTAATTTCTAGAAACAGCAAACACATTCCTTCAAATCTGCTGTTCCTATCACACCAACCTACACTCTGAACCACCTTCATTGGATTCTTATTCTCTGGGTCCCTAGACCCCTGCCCTGATCTGGAAACAGACACACTGAAGCAACTGCTACACCTGGAGCCCACTAAAATATTCAGTCTAGCCAATTTTAAGCCTGATCAGCCTGCTCACTGTGCGCCGGTCATTAATTCCAATAAAAACACAACAAAGGCTCTCGCCAATGTTTGCCCTCATTTCTTCTACCCTCTAACCATTAATGGGATTTCTGTTGTTATGCCTTATTTCTAATTTGGTCTTGAGGTTTCCTCTTTTATCACAACCCTAAAATAGAGCCCATTCTCACCTTCTACCACGAACATTCTCACCTTACAGTGAGCAACATTGGACTCAATCTTTGAAACATGCTGTGCACATAATATTTTCCTTGCATAGCACATCTGCGCCCTCAATCTGCTCTTTCAAATACTACTTTAAAATAGCACTGTGTGAAGTACGCTCCATTTTCTTAAAAAGTTTATAAGTGCCTTCCTCTGGATTCTTTTTATACCTTTATGCAATCCTCTCATTTTGCAAATATAAAATTACAATGTTTCTTGGTATAGCCATTTTCTTGTTAGCCTAAAAAATCTCTGAGGTCAGAAAACATGCCTATTCATAATTCTTTCCCCCGAATCTTCCTCGGTACGTGACATACATTTTCAGTGAATAGTCAAGCATATTGGGCAAGGAAGTTGAGTTTTGTGTTTATGTCTCTGTCTTCCAGGGTCTAAAATAGTAGCTGACATGTCATAGCCATTCATCATATGTTGTTAAAGGAATGAACAAATAATTCAGGAGTATTTACATCAATTTTATTGTGACTTTGCCTCTTCTCCCCACAAAGTGTATTTCTTAATTTTAACCATTCTTACCATTCTTACCACCCTTTTCTGTCTAAGGGGCCACTGGTAGGTAGAATAACGATGCCCAGCAATCTCCATGTCTTCATCCTCAGAACTGTGAATATGTTACCTTACATGGCAAGACAGGATTCAGTCTGTACATACAACGGACTGTGCGAAGCAACTGATGTTGAGATAGGGAGGTTTTCCTGGATTCTCTAGGTGGGCCCAAGCTAAACTCATGGGTTCTTAGAAATAGCTATAGTCAGAGTGATGTTTCTGACTTTGAAAATGAAGGAAGGGAACTGAGGAATAAGGATGGCCTCAGGAATCTGAAACAGCAAAGAAATAGATTCTTCCCTAGAGCCCCAAAGAGGAACATAGCCTATCTTCCTCTTACCCATAAACCTATAAAACGGTAATATAATAAATCTGTGCTATGTTAAGCTGCTAAATTTATGGCAATTTGTTACAACAGCCACAGCAAACTATTATAAGGTTGTATTTCTAAGATCCTAAAAGAAGGTGGCTGATGAAGAGAGCTGCTCTGGAAAGTAACCTAAGAAGAGGTAAAAGGATAAAGATAGGAGTGTATCCATGTCTGAGGCAGATACCACTTGTTTCTGAGCTTAGCATGTTCCATTTTTGCAGACCTTTATAGGTGTTGAATCAGAATGTCTCAGCAAGAAGCTTGGCAGTCATCTCTACCTCAGGAGGAAACCCCTTCATGTGGCCAGATGGTCAGAAGCAGGTAGCATGCACTCTGCTAAGCAGCTCAGAGCCAAGAAGGTGCTGCCAACATGGAAAGAAGGCTGTGACAAAGGACCAAAGGACGTACAAGTGACTCCCTGAATAGCAGGGGACTGGAATCCTCTCTTGTTATTGTGAATAATAAAGAAGGCTCTGGAAAGTGAGTTGGCTTCTTCTCTGACACTCACAATAAGCATTCCTCCCACACAGCGGCAGCTCATAAACACAAAGACGTTTTGCACAAGAAACTCTCATGTTATCCCTCAGAAGAATTATATTCCCTGCTGTTTCTGCTTCTCTGAAAAACATTTAGGGAAGGGAAAAAAAGTTAAATAAAACATGTACAGCTCACATAATGTAAAAAGTAAAGATGAGTGTTTAGAAAATAAAAACTGTCATTTATTTCTATTTAAGGTGACAACCTATATACAAATATATGTTCAATTTGACATAACTTGCCATAGTCATGTGAAAGCAAGGTAAGAGGAGGATGGTGTATAGAAAGGTAGCGGACACTTCTTGTGGCTGCTCCTGCTGTTGATACTGGAATCGTACCAAATCCTATCAACACAGCCAACTCAACAAACTATGTGTGGCTCGGAGGTGCCACACATAGTTTAAAGGGAAGAAGGCAAAGGTCACAGGGGACACATGACAAGGGAGGACAGCAGGAAGTGCTGCAGGAAAGGAGGATGCTTTGAGTCTGCTTTGGGTGTGAAAACTGGTGTAGATTGCAAAAGAATGCCTACAAGGGGCTGAAAGAGGTTAAAAAGCCAAACTGCATTTGAAATAGGATTTACCACCCTGTCTAAAACCCTAAGCATGTAGAAGAGAGAAAATGAAATATTCACGCAAAGTGGTTCAGGCAGGGTCTGCAGACGACAGAGTGGCCATTTCATAGCTTTAGAAAAGTGATCACCCCTCTATGACTTCAATTTTCACTCCTATTAAAACAAGGTAAATAGCTGGGCATATGATAGCACATGCCTGTAATCCCCGTACTTGGGAGACTGAGACAGGAGGATCATAGGTTCAAGGCCAGCCTTGGCAACTCAGTAACATCTTGTCTCAAAATAAAAATAAAACTAACTGAGGTGTAAATTGGAGGAATAATGATCTGGATTCAATCCCCAGGACATCCCCACCAAACAAAGTAAATAACATATGCCTCTCAGAACTGGGGTAAAAATTCAATAAAACAATATATGAGTAATTGAATACAGAGAGTGGCACTGAAATAGTAAAATATGTTGTGATCAAGGCAGTACTGCAAATCACATTTTTCTGTAGGTCTGGCAACATTTCAAATCCTTTGTTCATTAACTCATTTCATCGTTATAACAAATCTATAAAGTATTTTTATATTCCTATTGTTTCATTCTGAATTATGCCCAAAAATTAATATTAAAGTTCTAAGTGCCAGTACCTCAGAATGCTACTGTATTGGGAGACAGACTCTACAAAGTGGTGATTAAGTTAAGGTGAGTTTATATGGCAGAGGGTCTGGTCCTTAGGAGAATAGGCACTTGGGACCCAGACACTCGGAAGAAAGATCCTGTAGGGAGCCAGCAAGAAATATGACATATGGCTGCCTGCAACCCACAGAGAAGCGTCAGAAGAAACTGCTTGATCTCAGACTTCCAGCCTCTAGAACTGAAGGAGAAGAAATGCATTTCTGTTGTTTAAGCCAGTCCGTGGCACTTTGTTATGACAGACCAAACAAGCTAAAACCCTCATTTGTTTATTTTTTAAAAAATGAGCCACATTTTGGTTAAGTAAATTGCTCAAGCCCACGAACTAATAATTTGCAGGATGAGATTCAAGTTCAACCTGCTCTAAAATCTGTTGCTCTAACCTTAATAAGAGTGGTACTCATTTCAAAGAATATGTGGTTTGGAAAACAGAACTATTAGAAAAGATGTAAAGATACGAAGGACAAGTAGAAAAGAAGGATATTTTTCCAGATTTGAATTGGTCTATAAAACACTTATCGTGCTGAAGCTCTTTGAGGAAATACTTAATCATGAGAGAAGCCTTAGGGACACTCATCTGTGTGGCCTTGGGGGCAGGTGCATCCAGAGAGCGTGTGGGAAGCCAAGGTCCTGGTGTCTCCAGGCTCTGGGGACAGGCCCTTGTTTATGACTTTCCCTCCAGCCTTCTAGTGACTCTCTGGTCAGTTTCTTCTTCCTTCTCCCACAGGCCTGTGAACGTGACACAAACCCTGAGATGCAACTTCAGAGGAGCAGGAAGGAAAGTTGTATTGGAATGTTTTCTGAGCATTGATCAAACAGAATGTTCTAGAATCCATAAAATTCAGAGCTGAGAATCAAATTTATTATTTCCCTGAAGGTGGCAGCTTTGAAAAAGATGTTCTGGATGAATATAATCTTTCTAACACAAAAGGGGTGTTGTGTTGGCTAGGTTTTTGGCTCTGTAGTAGAGCACTTACCTAGCATAAGGAAGGCCCTGGGCTCAACCCCCAACACTATGAAAAAAAAAAAAAAAAAACCAGAAAAAAGGAAAGTAGAATTAAAGTATTATCTCCTCTGATGCCTTAATCTCCCAGCACGAAGCAAATATATAAATCCCTCTGCACAAACATTTTGTCATTACAGCCACAGCCTTTTAGCACAAAAAATGGCAAGCCCATTAAAGTAAACTATCAAGAATCTAAAGAGAAAACCTACAGAATGGGAGAAGATCTTTACCAGCTATCCTTCTAATAAAGGACTAATATCCAGAATATACAAAGAGCTCAAAAGACTTTACATTAATAAAATAAATAACCCAATCAAGAAATAGGTAACTGGATTGAATAGACACTTTACAAAAAAGAGATACAAATGGCCAAAAGATATACATGAAAAATGTTCAACATCATTCATTAGCCAACAGGGAGATGCAAATCAAAAGTACACTGAGATTCCATCTAACCCAAATCAGAGTGGGAAGCATAAAGAAATCAAATAACAACAAATGGAGCCGGACGTGGTGGCGCACGCTTATAATCCCAGAGCTTATGAGGCCGAGACAGAAGGATCACACAGATTCGAAGCCAGCCTCAGCTGCTTAGTGAGGGTCTCAGAAACTTAGTGAGACTCTGTTTCCAAACAAAGTATAAAATAGGTCTGGTAGTATAGCCTGGAGGTAGAATAGCCCCTGGGTTCCACCCCCAGTACAGCAACAAAAACAATAGTAGTAGTAGTAGTAGTAGTAGTAGTAATAATAATAATAATAATAAATAACAACAAATGATGGCGAGGATGTGGGGAACTCTTCTACACTGTTGGTGGGAGTGAAAACCAGTTCAACCACTCTGGAGATCAGTGTGGAGATTCTTAGGAAACTGGGAATAGATTCACTATATGATCAGGCTATACCACTACTGGGTATCTTTCCAAAGGAGTTGAAATCAGAGAACTACAATAATATATGCATATTCATGTTCATAACAGCACAATTCACAATAGCCAAACTATGGAACCAACCTATGTGTCCATCAACAGATGAATGGATTATAAAATTATGGGGAATACACACAATTAAATTCTACTAAGCAATAAAGAAGAACAAAATTATGTCATTTGTAAGAAGATGGAAAGATCTGGAGAACATTATGTCAAGTGAGATGAGCCAAGCACCGAAAGAGAAGGGACTCTCATTTTCTCTAGTAAGCTCAAGCTAGGGAGTATTAGGAATACCAGAAGTCCTTTATATAATAGAGGATATCCTCGATGGAGCCAGGGAGGAAGGGTAAAGGAGGGAGAAGGCTGAAGTTCATTAATGGAAATGCTACCTATGACTATGTGTATACATGTAAAAATAACATTGTTAACTTGGATGCTTGGTAATGGGTGGGAGCCTAATTGTGAGGCAGGGGCTTGGGGTACCAAGTACTGTGTGAATGTATGTCATTGTCAACATGATCTACATTATGATGTGAGACTACAGTGCACCAATAAAAAATGGCAAGCCCAAGGCATGGAATCACCCTGGCCTCTGAGCCCACTGCAATTGAGAGAACACGCACGCACGTGCACACACACACACACACACACACACACCCTTCCCTGTCCTCAGTTATTTTGCTTTCCTTTCTTTTCCCACTCTGATGGCTCCTACCACATCTTGCCACAGGTGTTTTCCACTATACTCAGATTCTATTGCTACCATATAAATGATTACATATCTTGTGGATACAACAGCACATACTTGCATGCAACACAGGTCCAGGTCTCGCCTAACTAGAAGCAGGTGGGCAGGGATGCACCTTTGCTGAGGGATTTAAGAGAGAATCAGGTTCTTAGCCGTGTGGCTCCCTACCTCTGTCTTCAAAGCAGCAACATTCCATCCCTCTGACCTGCTTCCATAGCCAGGAAGACTCTCTGCTTTCAAGGACCTATGTGATTTTATCGGGCCCACTTGGTTCAACAGGAGAGCCTCACTAATCAAGATGATCTGATTAACAGTTTAATTCCATCTGCAACCTCAAGTCCTGCTTGCCATCTAGTTAAATATGTTCACAGGTTGCTGGGATTCCAACTCAGCTGGCCTATCACTGATGTGCCACTAGAGGGCACCAAGATATTTCTTGATATTAACACTCAACTCCTATGATGTTAGGGAAAGTTTGCCTAAACCAAATACTGAATTGCCAATTAAAAATATCTCAGTATATCTCATTGGGGTCTTGCAAAGGTTAGTTATATACCACAGGAAAATATAAGATAAAGTGGATTCATCAGAACTGAAATGAACTGAATATAAAATGAAATAGGATTTAAAATATGGTAAGAGTTGTATAGTCTATACCTGTAAAAAAAAAAAAAAAAAAAAAATCACACAGGGAAAAAGGATTGCCGTATACTTAAAGGGTAAAGCATGTGTTCCCTATCAGGGGTTTTAAGAAATGATTCCTTCATTGACTAGATGCAGGCATAATTACTTCAGTCAAGATGTGGTTACCCAGGACAAGTAGATAAGAGACACAGCAAATTTGCAGAGAGAAGCCTGGAAGGAGAAAGAAGAGGGCAGACATGGATGAAGTATGGGATGGGGGAGAGAGGTCAGGATGGCACAGCCCAGGATGACGTGTGTTATGTTAAAAGCAAAAAATCCTTGAAGATATTTCAGAGCTCCCACCATCCAGAGGACTCTTTTCCCTCCCAGTCCCATTGTTAAGGAGCTCAGGAGCCCTGGCCTCAGGGATCCAGAGTAAGTTCTAAAACTCTTGCATGCAGTGGCCTTGGGTAGAAGAATTCAAAGGCTCTGGGAGGGGGAGGAAGAGAGTGGGGGGGAATAAAGAGCTGCTCCTAGTGTGGGGATATTGGGACTCAGGTTAAGAACATCAGTTTAGTGTCTTGGTTGATGCAGAGGAGGAAATAAGACACCAGAAAAGCTTCATATTGAAAAGAGATAGTGTAAGGAGGATCCATATGTCTGAAGAGAGTAAAGGAACTAGTGAGGAGACAGAAAGATGAAATCAGCTACCTCCTAACTCTTATATTAATCTAAAATAAGAAGTGCTTGGGGAAAAACGGTGATACCTTGACATGTAATCATCCACTTCTCCAGCATTCAAAGCGCTCTGGAAACTGGATAAACACCAAGTCCAGTGGATGGGGCCTTGGCTTTTTGAGTGTGGAAAAACTGAAAGGTTTCTCAAGATGAATTTGGGGGTGGTGATGTTTACCAGTTAATATAGAATTATTTACTTTGGTGTGCTTTTGAGAATAAAGACTGCTTTCCTTCTCTCTAGGACATGGAGGATTTTTCAAAACACAAATACCTATGGGTGAAGGAGAGCTGAGCTTGCTCCCCACACTCTTCTCCAGAAAAGGATGGTACAGACATTAAAGAAGAGAGAACACCCCTCCTTCTCATAGCTTCGCTCCCCCTTTCCTTCCTGGCACAGAATGAAAATGAAAGGAGCTGTACCTCCCACCAAGAAAGGATCCGGGGCAAGAGGCACTTCTGATGTGCGAAGGTAGTTCTGAAACGAGGTCCCACTTCTTCCCTGGAGGGAAAAATGATTTAGCAAAATCCTGGAAGACTCAGGGAAGTTCTAGTTGTAGGCAGAAGCAATTAGAAGGGATGAGGCAGTCACCTTCCCTCCCAGAAATACTGTAGTGCAAAGGGCCAGAAGAGCTCAATGGCATAGATACAACAAAACCACACACGGTGCACAGTGAAAATATATATAATATTATTTATAAAGATATATATATATATATAATCTTACATATATATAATCTTATATATAATCTCGCTTAACTATACTTTAATTTTTGTGTGTGTGGTACCAGGGATAGAACCCAGGGGCTTTCTACCTCTGGGCTACACTCCCAGACCCATTTTTATATTTTATTTGGAAACAGGGTCCCACTGGGATCTCCACTAAGTAGCTGAGGCTGGCTTCGAAACCCGTGATCCTCCTGTCTCAGCCTCCCAAGAACTGGGATCACAAGTGTGTACCACAATGCCAGTCCTTAATTTTAAGATTAAGAAAATATTTTAAAAGGTTCAACAGTGCAGAGGGGGGAGACAATCTCTGCTTTTCACTAGCCTCTCTTGGAGGAAAGAGAGGAGGAAAAGGAGGAAAGATAACCCAAAAGCTAGCCTGAGGAGAACAGCTGCCAGCTCCAGCAATGGCAGCTAAGTCTCATCTGCTGATGAGCAAGAAGCTGGGTGTCTGGGGCTTGAGCTGGATAAAGAGTGGTAAAATAAACCACCATGTGGATTTGATGAAGTTTCCACATCTTAGACTCTTTAAAAATATGCTAATTTAAACCGGGCATGGTGGCGCACGCTTGTAATCCCTGCGCTTGGAAGGCAAGAAACAAGAGGATTGTGCAGGTTCGAAGCCAGCCGCGCGCGCTGGCTTAGGAGCCCCTGTTTCCAAATAAAAAAAAAAATGTAAAAATAGGTCTGGGAGTGTAGCCCGGAGGTAGAAGGGCTTCCAGGAACCCCAGTACCACCAAAAAAAAAAAAAGCTAATTTATAATATATGCATATATATATTCCTATTCTAATTTTATACATATAATGCACATATTCTGCAGAGAAAATATGAAAAGTTTTATCACTTCTAAAAATAGCAAGATGCAGTTTTGATAATCACAAAAGCTTTATGTCCTTGCATTTGTAAGAGATAACAAACACGTGTGCTTGTTTGTACCATAGAGATTCAAAATACTTAAATATTTGGCCATATTCACAAGAACGTATGACTAAGTAACCAGACCACATGCGTAAAGAGGAACAGCCTCAAGTAAACAGAGGGAAACACTGCTGGTCACGATGTCCCAGCCTGGGCGGCATCACCTTGGCACCCTTTGGCCCTTGGAGGCGAGGGAGTGGCTTCTCTCCTGTTAATGTCTCTGGGGCCCCAGTAGCCAAAGTGTAGCCATCTTACAGAAACCAGCTAGAGGCTCCAGCTGGCAGACCTCTGCCTGATGCAGGTGTTACACTACGCTGCTGCCATGGTTCCCCAGCTCCTCGTGTGTGTGGTCTTTTGTCTTCTGGGAGCAGGTAAGACCCATGGCCTTAGCTTGCCGGCCTCGGCTCCAGTCTCTCTCTGAAGACTGTGGCATCAGGCGCCCCTGCGGCTGTCTCTAGCTCTGTCTTCTCCCCACACAGGCCCCATAGAAGCTGGAGTCACCCAGACCCCCAGATACCGCGTCTCAGGGACTGGGAAGAAGTTAACAGTGACCTGTTCTCAGAATATGAACCACGATTCTATGTACTGGTATCGGCAAGACCCAGGGCTGGGCATAAAGCTGATCTACTATTCAATTAATGTTAAGATTGTGGATAAGGGAGATGTCTCTGATGGGTACATCGTCTCTCGAGAAGAGAAGAAGAACTTTCCTCTGACACTGGAGTCAACCAAGGTCAACCAGACCTCCCTGTACCTCTGTGCCAGCAGCTTATCCACAGCAGGGCACAGCCAGCTGCTCTCTGCACAAAAAGTGCAGCCACAGAGCAAGGAGAGCCTCCTTCAGGAGGCCCCAGCCCAGCCAAGAGAAAAGTTGTCCCCTGCCTCTAGTGGCCACAGAAGTCCTTCCCACTGCCGGGCTTCAGGGACCCTCTGCAATAGCTAACACTCGCCTTCCTCTCACGCACTGTACAAATGAGCTTTTCAAAGTTCAGGCAGGATAAGCTCACTGTGTCAGGTTCAGGGCTCAGGGTGATATTCTGCAATCCTTCCTCCCCAGGAAGCTAAAAACCTTCAAATATGATTAAGCTGTTGCCCAAACAGAACAGTTTGTTTCCAATCCACTCTCAGCAAAACTTGTTCCCATATTCCAGCTTCTGTTCCATGGAGAAAACACCATGCTCTGAGGTACTCACTAAATCCAGAATCCCCTTACTCCCCGTCTTAGTGATAACCCTGTTATCCATCAAAAATATGCAAGCCAGGGACACAGGGCCTATCTCCACTGCCTCTCCAGTGTCTCCTACCAGGGACCCATCGCCATGTCCTGTGCATATTTCTAAGGATCAAGTTTCCCACAAATGTGGCTAATTTGGCTAATCTCACTGGTAACACTGTGGTCCTGCAAACCTCATCTCTCACCTGGACTTCTCTAACCACCCTCTAGAGAGTCACCCTGCCTGCCAGCTTGCTCCTTGGTCCCACCCAGGAGCCATTCTCTTGAGCTTAAGACCCTTGGGTGTCTTTCCATCAACTGCTACCGTCAAGTTTCTGAGAGTTTAGACATCTCTCCTCACCCCCAGATCACAACAGTTCTATGCCTGCCCACCTTTCCAACATGGACTTACCCTCTCCTTCAACCACCTTAGCTGTCTGCTTTCTATTCAGAAATGTTCCACTTCTCTCAAGTCTCCAATGTGTTCTGTGCTGGCTCATTTCTGGGTCTTCATCTATGGGGCTCACCCCAACTAGAGCCCTTAGATGTATACCTGGACACCACTTCTTCCAAGAATATTTCCTGGAATCCCTGGTGGGTCAATTTCTTTGCTTTATGTTCTAATAGCTGCCTGAACTGAGCTAACACTAACACCCAGACCCCACCACGAACTCACCTGCCAGGGGTCTGGGCTTCTCTACTGAACAGCCCTTTGTTTCCTTGGAGTATATAGTTCAGGGACTTAAGTATGATTTCCTTGAACTTGAACCCTTCATTAAGCCTTTCTTGAATGCTTATACATCAGTATCCTTTCTAAGTTTTCTTTCTTTTTTATCCAACAATGCTCATGGACCATGGTGCCACTGTGATCCCTATTAGGTTTCTGGGTCAGAAAAGAAGGTGATTGTGATGCAATTAGAATATATACCGTGACCTCTTTGTGCAAGTTCAGACAAGGGCCAGGAATAAGGCTATAACTCATCTATCGCTCAGTTGATGCATGAAGTGGTAAGAATATTTAGTGTGAGATGCAAGTAGCAAGTTAAACAAAATTTAAAATGCACAAGGCAGTAGTGTCACCTACAGGTGCAATGCTGTACAGTGGATCTCTAGAACTTAATCATCTTGCATACCTGAAGCTTTGTAACAGCTGAATAGCAGCTCCCCATTTTTCTCTCCTGCTTCTCCTAGAAACCATCATTTTACATTCTGAATATCTAGTTTTGACATTTTACCAAGTAAAGTAAACCAGTCGGGGAAGAACAAAAATCTCACCCAAGATGCCTTTCACCACTAAATTTGTTTAGAATTTCTGGCACAGTGACAATAAAAGCAAAAATATTAAAATTGAGTTTTATTATTTTTTCAAATTCTCTTCCAATAATATACCCCATAATGTTTGCACGTGGGGCTGGGCATGCTCAACACCCCACTGTTGGTACACCACTGCCTTCCCCATGCCACCAGCAAAAGGACACACATGCATATTTGCACCTTTGCTATAGCCACCACTAACTCAGCAGCATGCAAAAAAAAAAAAAGTGTATTGTAAAAGAAATTAACTGATTTCTCATTGGAAAAATCACCATCCTCTAAGTATCTACTTCTACGGAAGCAAAGTGGAAACAATTACAGTAGAAATATTCAAAAATAAATATTTTTGCCAGGCCTTGTGTCTCACACTTGTCGTCCCAGCATTTGGGAAGTTGAGACAGGAGGATCTGGGTTCACAGCTAACCTCAGCTACTTAGTGAGGCCCTTTGCAATTTAGTGAGAGCCTGTTTCAAAATAAAGAATAAAAATAGGGCAGGGGGTGTAGCTCAGAGGTAGAATTTCCCTGGATTCCATCCCCAGTACTACCAAAAAAAGTAAATAAATATACATTAGGACACTGAATCTACACTTAAGGACATACACAATGTCACTACACACACACACACACACACACACACACACACACACACACACAAATACTTATGGGGAAAAGTGCTAATTTTTTCTATATGGTACATGCAATACACACACACACACACACACACACACACACACACGAATACTTATGGGGAAAAGTGCTAATTTTTTCTATATGGTACATGCAATACACACACACACTGTTCCTTTCACTCTCCAGCACTCCTAGACTTTATGGTCTAGCTGAAGGAGGAGGGACCATGAGCCCGCACAGGAAGACCGATGTCCTAGGCAGTCAACCTATAGCAGGAAAGAGACCCCTTCTGTCTTCAAAGCTGCCATGGGAACCAGGCTCCTCTGTAGTGTGATCCTTTGTTTCCTAGGATTGGGTGAGTTCTGGGAGTTGGCAGAAAATCCTGTCCTATTATTTCTAGGACTTGGATCCGAGATTCCCCACTGGCCTTTCTTTTCACCTCCCCTGTCTTCTCACAGATCTCCTAGACACAAAAGTAACCCAGACCCCAAGGTACCTGGTCAAACGGGTGGGAGCGAAAGTCCTGCTGAAATGTTTACAGGACATGAACCATGACAGAATGTACTGGTATCGACAAGACCCGGGTCTGGGGCCACAGCTGATCTACTTTTCATATGATGTTGACAACAATGAAAAAGGGGATATCCCGGAGGGATACAAGGTGTCTCGGAAGAAGCAGGAGCATTTCTACCTGACTGTGGAGCTGGCCAGCACCCAGCAGACCTCTTGGTACCTCTGTGCCAGCAGTTTATCCACAGCACTGTACCGCCACATCCTTTCTGCACAAAAATTTTTTGCACAAAGAGGATGTGGCATGTTTGAGCCTCCACAAGCACACAACTCAGCAAGGAGAGGGCAAGACAGATTTCCATCTCTTCCTAAGTCAGAGAACATTCTAAAAGTTAACCATACGTGTGGTCCCCAACCTAAATTCATGAAACCGTACCCTACTGAGAAGTTCTCTCACATCTTAACATCGAAGCCCTGTTCTACTATCGTAACTTTCCCTTCTCCTTCTTCCTTGTACTAGAAAATTTCTTCTTTGTTTGGGGCCTTTGCTCTACTGATAGAACACTAGGGGGCATTAACACATTCTAAATGCATCAGATAAATTTAATTGAACGTGTGCTGATTTAGGAGAAAGTTTACAGAGTTTGAATTCTGTTCATTCAATTCAAAAATAAGAAAACTCTGGTTAAAAAAAGGAAAGTAAAAGAGTCTTTCCTCATATTCTATAATCAATCATGTTTTGTTGAAAAACTTAGTCTTTTAAAGAGGCTTCTACCAAATCTGATCAAACTCTGTGACAGAGGGAGACATATTATCCTTATGTCTATCGTTATGCTAGACATCAAACAAATCTTTTTTTTCTGACCCAAACGAAGGAGACATGATCTCCACCTTCTAGGACTGACTGCTTTGCCAATATTCTTGACAAGAGAGACCAGAAGAAAAATTGGTGTAAAAAGCACAGAAATTCTGGAGAGCCTTAAAGAATTATTTCTCCATACATCTCAACTACCCGTGGCCTAGGACAACTAAGCAGCTACCTCCACCAAAGCATAATAAACTATTCTAATAAGGAAACTGAATATCCCTAGAAAAGAAGCTTACACATACTGATATTTGAGGGTCAATTACAAGATGGTTGGTGCCTTACCCAGTCTCTTCAAGACAGATCTGGTGAACAAGTGCTACCATGTAACCAGGATTCCATTCAGGTTTTTCATGTGTCACTCTTAAAAATAAAAAAACAAAAACTTAAAAAAACAAAAAAATAAAATTAATCAGAATTTCCAATATTTAAAAACTAAAACAAGGTAGATAGATATAAAGAAGAAAAAAGAAATAAAAGCAAAGGAAACTGAGGCACACAGACATTAGAAATAATAAACAGGGATAGAGGTGTAGCTTAGGGTTAGAGTGCCCCTGGATTCAATCTCCAGCACCAAAAAATTAAAGAAATAGATAAATAAGTAAATACAACAAAAACATGAAAAAATAGAGGTGACTTAAAGGATCAATACAGTAGATTCACTGCCTACCTAAGAGAAATTAGAGAAAAAGAAAACAAGTAAAAGAAGATCTTTAAAACTGCCAAATAATAGCATAAAATAGTTTTCAGAAACAGAAAACTCAAACCTAAACAGTTAAAAGGCCAGATGTGTGTTTCATAAATATAAAATGACTCAACCTAAGGCTTGAATGATCATAAAACTATCCACAACAAAATATAACATTATAAATCAAATTTATTAATAAAAACTACAAACAAAAAGTTGAATGACATAAGATTTCTCAACAACACTGAATTCTAGAAAATAAGGATGCAAGAAATATCTATGCAACGCTGATAGAAAATTATTTTCAACACAGATTTCTCTGCAAACCCAAGATATCAATAAAATATAAACAAAAAGACAATTTCATTTAGGTTTAGGATCCAAAATGTATATTTTTAATTCACCCCTCTTAGAAAATTACTGTGTGGTGTGCCCTTAGCAAACAGAGAGCAAAACAAAATGAGAAAAAATTATAGGATACCAGAAATGGGAAGTTTGACTCAGAATAACCACAAAGTCCCAGAGTAACGAACAGCAGGACAGTAGAACTAATTAGCAGTACATGCAGACTGAACCAGGGTACTCTAGAAGTACATTTTCAAATATTGCCAAACTACACACTGTGGGCTCACTCAACAACATATTTGAGTAATCCATCCATAACTTCTACCATTGGCTTGCATGGCTTATAAAAAAAAACCCAGGCCCATAATGGAGAAGGCAATCTCAATAAAAGGAGTCTAGATGATTTGGAAGCATCACATATAAAAAGAAACCAACCATTAAAAAAGTATGAGGCAATTTATGGTGATGATATGGCTATTCCTGTGAGACCTATCTTCCAACAAAGACACAATGTAAACTCTAGACAAAAAAAAATGTAAAGCCTATAAGGTACAGTGAAGCAACCAAAAGCAGAAAAAGCTACAGCGAAGTTCACACTTGGATGAAAGGTTAAGTTTACTGTCTTGACAGCGCTTTTGCTAGAAAGTAGGCCCCGGTCAAAATGAAATCCACAAAAAAAAACAAAAAAAACAGGGGTAGGGTTCCAAAAAGAACTCAATAGAATTCAAAAAGGAACAAATCCACAAAAGTGAAACATTCTGCTCACAAACTGTCCAAATCTCTGACGAGTGCTTAGTCAGTGCACATGAGATTAATACTCCAACCAACCATTGTAAGGTTAAAAGAACAAAGCAGCAACCTCAGCTATTGCCTACTGAAGAAGAACAAAACCAAGTCTGGATCCAATCAAGTTAAATGTCTACTAAAACAAAAATCCACCCATCTCCAGAGGAATGAAATGGAAATACAGACCTATTTTTGACAACGTTGAAGAAACAACATAATAAATGAGTAAATCCATCATTCTTAGCTACCCACCAGTGACTAAAGGCACTGAAACTGCAAAAGTGAGGCACTCTTTGACAATAGTGATATCAATGCTTGGGCTTTGAAATCACATAGACATGGATTCAATTCACTTTGCCACTTATCCTTGGATTATGTAAAGTTGGGTAGGTTAAGATTTCGAGATCTTTCTTGTAAGATTTCCTGATTTATAAAATTATAGTAAAATAGTCTAAATAACAGAGCCTCTAAATATATAGAAAACTGCATGCAAAGCATAGAGTAAGCACTCAAAAACTTAGCTCTGCTTTTATATAAAAATATACTCTATGAAGGAGTCACATGACATGGGGAACCATTTGGATAATGAGAAAGAATCATGGCACTGTAGTCAAATTTTACAGGATTATTTGTTTCATAGCCTATATTTAGCTGAGTTAAAACACAAGGAATATTACTATAAATTCCCAGGGATTTAGCAGAGAGGAACAAAATAATTATGACTGTGACAGAGGAAATGAAGGTAGAAATAAAAAAGATAAAAGATAACACAGATAGATTGTGCATATAATTTTTGAATTGATAAATGAAGTAGGTGAGGAAAGGGGGTGGGGGATTTATTGAATTCCTGAGCCCAAAGGTCAAGAAAAGTATAAATACCATTTATTGGGAGAATGTAACTCAAAACTGAGAGTGGGTTTATTAATGTATGTATGTTGGAGAAGGAATAATGAATTCCATTCAGAACACTATGATAAAGACAATGAACAGCTGAAATCCTGTAATGTTTCCTTCATATTCTATAATATTACCTTTAGCTTGTTGGAGTAAATATTACATCTCTTTCATGCTCAAGTACCCAAAGAGTAGCATATCCATGGTCCTCAATAGTGATTGATGCAGATGTGATAGCTGGTGGGCATGTGGCAGATGCATGCTGGGATGCCTTGTGAATGAAGACCCATCCTAAGTGCAGAGCCACACCGCTCCACTAAGTGGCAGACTGATTTGTCCATATTCTACTGAAACTCAGCCTTCTAGGGGAGAAGAACAGAACAGCTGTCAAGAGGAAAGAGGAACTTGAGCTTGACTTCTTTGTTCCTGTTCTCAGGGGATGCTATCACTTAAAGATGTGGACTCTCTTGCTACTTCTTTTGAGACTAGGTAGGAGCTTTGTCCCCCTGATGCTGAGTAGAGGTGGGGAGAGACTTTTTCTCCAGGAGATCTGAAGCCACTAGTCAGAGGGTGGAGAGAGAGATGTTAGATTAGAAGATCCTAAAAGGATAACAATTGTTAAAACAAAAAAAGCATGCAGTGTTAGCAGGTCTCGGGAAGCTGAGATAATACTAGAGTCAGTAGAGACCTTCCTGCCTGGGAGATGTATCTGATCTTAAGCCTGTCAGCTTTCACCAGTCTCTGTCTCTCTGGAACTAGGCTTTGCATTTGGTGTTCTCCTCCATCAAAAGCCAAGCAGGAGCATCTGTCAAGGTGGGACCTCTATGACAATCCAGTGTCAGGTGGATAGCCAAGTCTCCCAGATGTTCTGGTACCATCAGCTCCCAGGACAAAGCTTAATGCTGATTGCAATTGCAAATCAAGGCTCTGAGGCTACATATGAGAGCGGATATACCAAGGACAAGTTTCCCATCAGTCGCCCAAACCTAACATTCTCAACTCTGACGGTGAGCAACATGAGCCCTGAAGACAGCAGCCTGTATCTCTGCAGTGCTTAAAGACACAGTGCTGGACACAGATCAAAGACCTGAGCAAGAACTTCAGCCCCCTCCTACCCAGCTCCTTTCAGATGAGCCTGAGGACCCGGCTGATGCAGGGGGAAACCACAGCTTCTGGGCAGACAGAGCTGCTTGTGTGGTTGTGGATGGGCATGAGTGTGAATGGAAAACGGGAGTGCAGAGAAAATCTGTAGGACTAGCTGGAATATTTCATCACAGAGGACAAGCATCTCCTGGGAATCTGAAGATAAAATTTTATTCAGAAGGATGCTTAGACATACTCAGTAAAGATGATCAGAATTTTCCTAAAAGTGATAGGATTAGAAGTATCCTTTAACTGTTATATCCCAAGGATATAATCAGCCCATTTTTTATAATTTTATATCAGGGCTACGTGATATCCTGCTCTCTATCATATTTTGGGCAGACTTTAGTCATCTTGATACCATGCTGCTCTACTACAGCGATGCCATGTTAATTGTTCTCAGTGAACAGGAGGATAAAGTGCTCTAGATGCCTCAATATGATACATGATTGCCAGAGTAAAATCTGCAAAAGTTTAGGGACCTGCCACAGCACTGAGTTTTGGAGTGCCTTAGAGGTCTGGGGCACGTTGAAATATCTCCTCTCAAGTGAGAAACCACTGAAGCTTATATCATTTACTGTGAAAAAAGAGATGCAATGCTTAGTGTTACAGTTCAGATATAAAATGTCCCCCAGAGCAGCTCATGGGTTAGAGAATACAGCCAGGTTTCGATGTGGGATGCAGCTGGAGGAGGGGGATCACTGAGTGAATAGCTTTAGGGACCCTATCTGTCCCTAAATACTCCTCTCGATCTCCCTGCTTCCTGGTCACCATAAAGTAAGAGTAGATTTTTCTCTTCTGTCATGCCTTAAAGCCCTGCCACTGAGCAGTTTCTACCACAGTGCTGTCTAATCATGGACTGACCTCTGAAACTGTCAGCACCAAATCTTTCTTTCTCTAAGTTGTCCTTGTCAGGTATTTTCATTCACAGTGACATAAAAGCTGACTAAAACATCCAGTCTTTTTATTTTGGACATAGCATTGGACTTTAGATATACTACATGTGATTGTTACTCTAGTCTATTTACTGTGTAATCTGTAAAGCCTAGGGATAACAGAAGAGAGATTTGATTGCAGATCAAGCCTGTGATAAAACTTCCTGGTGCTTGGAAACTGACCAAGCCAACAGAGTAGTTCTTTTTTTTCGGGGGCGGGGGTGGTACTGGGGTTTCTGGAAACCCTTCTAACTCTGGGCTACACTCCCAGACCTATTTTTTCTATTTTTTTATTTGGAAGCAGGGTTTCCTAAGCCAGCGAGGCTGGCTTCAAACCCGCGCCAACCTCCTGTCTCCGCCTCCCAAGCGTGGGGATAACAAGCATATGCCACCACGCCCAAAAACAGAGTAGTTCTTTAATATCCTATGGCAGATAGGGATGCACTATGGAGGCCCCTATTTCTTATTTATAAATAAAAGAATCACAAGCAATATGAAGCAAATCAACTACACTGGTTACCATGTCAGCCTTGCATTGTTGGGGTAGAGTGCTGACAGGCCAGTCATGAGTCTGAGGTCACTCCCTAAGCTCTTTGGTGCATGCGGAGCAGCAAGTTGTTCTCAGGAGTTCGTCTTTGGCCTTATTACTCAGGCTGATTTTAGTGTGTCTGTCTCCTTTAACTTCCCCATTACTTTGTCTATGACTGCTCACATCCTTAAGTTCTGTGCATATTCTGCCTGACAAACTCGCCGTTTACTCTTCCCAGAAGGACCTCCACCCTTGCTGGTGCTTTGAGAAGACTTTGAGACTTTGAGAAGACTTTATGTGGGTTATGTGTTGTGCGTTGTCTGATGTGTATTGCTGATGTGGGTTAAAAAGTTCTTGATATTTCTGTATGATATAAAAATGCTGCAGGACTACATAATATTCACCAGCTGTGCTTCCAAGCCTCAGGTCTCCCATGGCCTTCTTTCTCTTTTTCCTCACTCTCTGTTCCTCAGTCCCAACCCCTGTGAGGGGTCACCACACTGCATACTGAGCTAGAGTTTTGCTACTTACTCACATCCTATAAGACAGAACACTTTCACACACATGAGTTACATGGAGAGGGATTACTACTTATAGATAGGCAGCAATGAACAACAGAAACGTGGGATGCATGAAGAGAACAGCCCCTCAGGCTCAGGAATGCTGCCCAGGGTGAATGGTATCTCTTCGGCACATGCCCCACTTGAACCACAGCTAAGGAATCCCAGAAAGAATCCCGCTCTGGGTTTGGTAGCCTTGGAGTGACATGACGCCCTGGGTTAAAGTGTTTAAGGACATCTAGTTTCCAGGGGGGGACCTGAACAGAGCTCAGACTGATCTGACCAGTCACTCCTTATCTTAAGCTATTGGGTTCTTAACACAGTGTATAGTTGTTCTTGAGAACTACAAGTAACAAAGTAGGGTATGGAATGGGTTTGTCCAAGGCCACCTGAAGAATTGTCCTCCTGAGAGAAGCAGAATTTCAGTGTCAAGCCATAGTCCCTTCTACCTGCCAACAGCTACCCTTCCTCTGAAAAGGAAGCTCCTGGCTCCCAACTAATAACATCATCATGGATCTCAGGTCCAGGAGTCATTTGATTTGTAAAACTGTAAAATTAGACATGCACAAATCATTCTAATATTAAATAGAAAATGCCAGAAGAAACATGTCAGTTTCAAGAGCATGTCTAAAGTCTCATGCTACCCACTCTTCGCTTTTCTCCCTTTCCCCTCAATGCATACCCAACTTCATGGGAATTCCCCATTTCCAAGTGAAAAATGTGGACCTATTTTCTGGATAGGTTTGCACAAAGGCTCACAGTTTAGACAATCTAAGCCTATAAATAAATTAACAAGGTTGTTCTAACAGGAAGAAAACAGAAACCTCAAGCTTTATATTTAAACAATGTATATTTGAAGAAAAAGTACACAAAGGTATGTTCCAAGCTCCTCTCAAACTCTTACTCCACCTGCTTCCTTCCCCAGGACTGGGAAACAACACAGATGCATGGGTTCTGTAGAGTACAAGCCCAGAACCTGCTCAAACATAGTGGGTTTGAGGTGAAAGTTCCTTAGTCCAAACAGCGCTGGTGCCTGAGGATGGAACACTTAGTTCTGAGCCTTGGATGCCTTCTGAAGATCCTTCTAGCCAAGCTGACATAGAAGAGACAGACTCCCCAGTTGGCTTCTTTCCAAATGATGACATAATCTAGATGTTCTGTGAGCCAAATGAGTGGACAGAGTCCCGCTCACCCATTGTACTTACTGCCAAACATGGTTTGTATGGTCCAGTCTGGATCTAGTATGGTTTAGAAATATAAACATATACCATGTCTTAAAGTCTGTGTATCACAGAAGTTGTAGGTATTTCAGTTGAGTAGTTCACATGAGTATTCCTCCAGGACCTTGGACTGGCTTTCCTCTGCTTACTGTTCAATAAACTAGGGTCCCATAAGTAGCTCCAATTGGTCCATCAAGGGAGTAGAATAAGGGTGGCTAAAAGACTCACTATTCCAATACAAGGATTGATTAATTTTTTATTTTATTTATTTTAGGGTTTTTTTTGGGGGGAGTGCTAGGGATTGAACCCAAGGGTATTCTCTCTCTAAGCTAAACCTACATCCCTATTTACTTTTTTTTTTTTTTTTTTTTTTTTTTTTGCGGGTCTGGGGATAGAACCCAGGGGCATTCGACCTCCAAGCTATATCACCTGCCCCATTTCTTTTTTTTTTAACAATTTTTTTATTGAACATAAATGTATACATTTACACTATATTTGGTGCCCTCTCCCCCCCGCCCCCGTTTTCCCTTCCCCCCTCCCACCAATGGTTGTCCAGGTTAACCATGTCTTATTCATAATTTTACACATGTTCAGGTGTAGACCCTCATTAATCAAGATTGGCCTTCCTCCTCTCCTATCTTACCATCCAAACTTAGCTAGTATTTCCCCTTCAATATCTGGAGTCCCACCGGTATCCTTCGTGTTTCCTAGTTTGGGCATATTAGAGGAAACATATGTATCTTCTCCTTCTGTGCTTGGCTGATCTCACTTAACATAATGTTCTCCAGGGCTTTCCATCTTCTTGCAAATGATATAATTTTGTTCTTCTTTATGCTGAATAGAATTCCATTGTGTGTATTTCCCACAGTTTTGCTATCCATTCATCTGTTAATGGTGATCTGGGTTGGTTCCATATTTTGGCTATTACAAATTGTGCTGCTATGAACACAGGTATGCATATGTTGCTGTAGTTCTCTGAATTCAACCCCTTTGGAAAGATACCCAGGAGTGGTATAGCTGGATCATATGGTGGATCTATTCCCACCTTTCTTAGGAATCTCCACACAGATCTCCATAGTGGTTGAACTAGTTTGCATTCCCACCAACAGTGTAAAAGAGTTCCTCTTTCCCCACATCCTCGCCAGCATTTGTTGTTGTTTGATTTCTTTATGCTTGCTACTCTGACTGGGGTTAGATGGAATCTTAGTGTAGTTTTTATTTGCATCTCCCTGATGGCCAGTAATGAAGAACATCTTTTCATGTATCTATTAGCCCTTTGTATCTCTTCTTTTGTGAAGTGTCTATTTAGTTCATTTGCCCATTTCTTGATTGGGTTGTTTGTTTTGCTAGTGTAGAGTCTTTTGAGCTCTTTGTATACTCTGGATATTAGCCCCCTATCAGAATGGTGGCTGGTAAAGATCCTTTCCCATTCTGTAGACTTCCTCTTTAGGTTATTGATAGTTTCCTTTGATGAGAAGAAACTTTTTAGTTTGATGTTATCCCACTTGTTTATTCTTGCTTTAATTTTCTGAGCTTTGGAGGTTTTGTTGAGAAAGTTACTGCCTGTGCCAATATGTTGTAGTGTTGAACCTATGCTCTCCTCTAACTTCACAGTCTCAGGTCTAATTTCTAAGTCTTTGATCCATCTTGAGTTGATTCCTGTGTTTGGTGAGATATAGGGGTTTAGATTCATCTTTTTACAAATGGTTAGCCAGTTCTCCCAGCACCACTTGTTGAAAAGGCTGTCTTTTCTCCAGCATATGTGTTTGGCCCCTTTGTCAAAGATTAATTGACTAAAGATGTGTGGGTTTGTTTCTGTATCTTCTATTATAATCCACTGGTCAGTATATCTGTTTTTGTGCCAGTACCATGCTGTTTTTACTACTATTGCTCTATAGTATAGTTTGAAGTCTGGGATTGTAATGCCTCCTGCATGTTTCTTGTTGTTGAGAATTGCTTTGGCTATTCTAGGTCTTTTCTTTCTCCATATGAAGTTCATGATTGATTTTTCTAGGTCTCTGAAGAATGTCACTGGTATTTTAATGGGAATTGCATTGAACCTATAGATCAGTTTTGGCAGAATGGCCATTTTGATGATATTTATTCTGCCTATCCATGAGCACGGGAGATCTTTCCATCTTCCAAGGTCTTCTTCAATTTCTTTCTTTAATGTTTTATAGTTTTTGTTGTAGAGGTCTTTTACATCTTGGGTTAGGTTTATTCCTAGGTATTTTATTGGTTTTGAGGTTATAGTGAATGGAATTGTTGTTTTTGTTTCTTTCATTGTGGATTCGTTGTTGGCATAAAGAAAAGCCACTGATTTCTTTAGGTTGATTCTGTAACCGGCGACTTTGCTGAATTTGTCATTCTTTATTTTGAAACCAAGTCTCACTGAGTTATAGAGGGCCTCACTAAGTAGCTGAGACTATCCACAAAACACAATCCTCCGGTCTCAGCCTCCCAAATGTTGGGGTTACAAGCATGCACCACCACTCCCAGCTCCTATTTCCTATTTTTTATTTTGAAACACTAAGTTGCTGAAGGTCTTATTAAGTTTCTAGGCTGGCCTCAAACTTGCAATCCTCCTATCTAAGCCTTCTAAGTACTGGCATTACAGATGTGCAACTGTGCGTGGCTTCAATTTTTTTTTTTAACTTTTTTTAACTTGATGCATTAAAATTACACAAAATAGAGAGATTCGTTGTGACATATTAGTACACACATATGACAATTCATGCCCCAGTAATAGCCCCTTTTGCTTCCTGATTAACCTTGACATAACCTTAAAGTTTTGATTGCTAACCTTCCCATTTACCCATTCACCTCTAACAAGAATAAAGCTTGAAAAATAAATCAAGTATAAAAATCCATTATGACAGTCATGTCAGCCAGGGCTTCAGACTTGACTTACAGATTGCCAATCAGGTTGTTTGTTTGTTTGTTTGTTTGTTTTGGTGGTACTGGGTATGGAACCCTTATACTTCTGGCTACACTCCCAGACCTATTTTATATTTTATTTGGAAATAGGGTCTCTTAAGCCACCAAGGCTGGCTTCGAACCTGCACAATCCTCCTATCTCTGCCTCCCAAACGCAGGGATTACAACTGTGCACCACCACACACCTGGCAGGTATGGTATTTTTTATGTTAGTGGAAGTCTACAAACTGAAGAAAAGAGTTTGTGTTCTAGTTCTTCAGTGTTGAATTATTGTGTGTGTACTTGGGCCAGCCAGTTGTTGAATTCTTGCTTACAAAGGGCTTAAGCTGCCCTTCCAATCGTGAGGACCAACAAACAGTTTCTGAATTTTGTAATGATTTCAAAAACATATCTGGCAGTATCAATTTAAATAGTACAACTAAGAATATTCTGAAATAAGCCAGGCAAGATGGCGCACACTTGTAATCCCAGCACTTGGAAGACTGACACAGGAGGATCACACAGCCTCAGCTACTGAGTGGGCTCTCAGCAACTTAGACCCTGTTTCCAAATAAAATATAAAATAGGTCTGGAAGTATAGCCCGGAGGTAGAAAAGCCCCTGTGTTCCACACCCAGTACCACACACAAAAAAGAAGATTCTGAAAAGGAAGCCACACAAAATTGAAAAGTTCCAGTATGTCAGCTTTCCATCTGGAAGATATTGTGTATTTAAAAACCTTATGCTTCTCTAAATAAATAAATATGATTAAATAAGCCACATAACAGTTTTAAAAATTGTGTACACTTTTCCATGTGCCACTTCAGAAACCAAGTATTTTGTGTATGATTGATATTTAGAAAGATTTTGAAGCTGGGGTTTGTCCTTGTAGTTAAGATCAAAGTATGTGTATATATACTGTATTTTCAAACTTTAAATTGTAATTTCAACACACTTATTAAATAAAGTGTTGTTTGGCCATGTGACAAATAAGTAAATAAATAAATATTCAAATGGAATTTCTTGGGGCATGAAGCATGCATATTTTTCATCTTTTCATGGATTCAAGGTGAGGAGCAGGAAGCCGGGTGGAAGAAGCAAGTGATTCTCCAATTAGCTGATTAGCCATGATTAGGTTAAGGCTCTATGCCTCTGTCTTACTTACTCTTTGGGTTTTTCTGAACCACACAAAGTACCCCCTTCACTATCTAGATTCAGTAATTTCTAAGGTGAGATATTTCAATGTTTTTTCTTTATTTATTTTTCAGTGCTAGGTATGGAACACAGGGGCATTTTACCTCCGAGCTGCACTCCCAGTCCTATATTTTATTCTTTATTTTGAAACAGGGCGTCACTGGGTTGCAAATGGCCTCACTAAGTAACTGAGGCTGTCCGTGAATCCTGAACCTTCTGTCTCAGCCTCCCCAATGCTGGGATTACAAGCGTCCACCATGCCCGGCTTGAGACATTTCAGAAGAAAATGTCTTATTGGATGAAGACAAACTGTACTGCAGAAGAAAGGGGTAGCTTATGGGAAAATAATGGAGGAGAGGGAAAGAGGTAGTGGTCTGAAATTTAACAATCTTGTTAGAGAGGGATGAAGGATACTGGGATCCAAAGAGCAGGTCTCTAAGAGCTGAGAAGATAGTCCTAATGTAGGAGGATTTATGTAAGAAAGTATGATGAAATGAAAAGGTAACATCAGTGTGGAATCTGACAAAAGTCTTCATTTTGTCCTATACAGAGAAGTTGGAAACATCCTACTATGTAGCTACCTGATTGAAGATAAACATAGTTGGACGAGAGGGGGGGTTGGGTATCATTTCTGGATTCTTTGCACAAGTGACCCGGGAGAAATTGCTTAATTCCCGAGCTTTAGATTACTTCTCTATTAAAAAGAAGCAAATAGGGGCTGGGATGTAGCTCAGGACAAAGCACTTTTACTGCCCTGGGTTCAATTCCAAAGAGACAAAAAATTAAGAGTAAAATAAGTAAAAAACAAGAGCAAAAAGAAGCAAACAGTCTTGAAGCTGTGCTGATGATTTGATTCAAGGAACAGAACAGAGTATTCTATGGTAGAGAATGCAGGTCTGGGGTGGAATGACTCATACCCTCATACTGAAATCTCAGATTTCCAACACCCTGGCTTTGAGAACTTGAGCAAATGATTTTACCTCCACCAAAACCATCTGATTATCTGTTAAACTGGTAGCCCCAGAGGTAGTTGTGAGAATGAAATGAAACGGATCCAAGAAAAGACGTATGCAGTGTTTGGTATAGAACAAACACACAGAAGCTGTTTGCTCTTGTCGCAATTGAAGGACGGTAGCTTAATAGGCTTAGCAGCAAATCGGAGCCAGGAGAGTTTCTTGGTGGAGTAAGCAAAGGAATCCGTAGTTACAATGAACAACACCAAGAGTTGCACAGAGACACAAACTGAGTTTTAGCAGCTGGGTCTGAACTACCCTACAGTCAGTATTCTCTACCGATAACTGCCTCTTGTGCCTGTAAGGTGATTTCTGCCCACTTTGAAGGAAGCTGTTCTCAGTGTATAAGCAGGAACATGAACTATCAGAAGGCTATTCTTCATACTTTAGATGCAGAAAACCCTCATGCCCGTGGATATTCCCTTTTAGCAGAGTCGAAGCCACAAGAACCACTCCAAAAGTCCCCTTTCCCCAATTACTTCCTAGATCACCTCCCTCTAGCCAGGCTAATGATTTGACTCAAGAGAATAGAAGCAGAGTGTCTATGGTAGAGAATGCAGGTCTGCAGTGGAATGACATATCCTCATATTGAAATCTCAGATTTCCAACACACTGGCTGTAAGAACTTGAGAAAATGACTTTACGTCTTTATGTTCAGGGCACTGGTGTCTACATCAGATGCTAGAGCAAAAGTCTGTCCTTATCCTTTGGAGCTTCAGTCTATGAGCACTGCACGGCAAAGAGGAAAAACTGAATAGTATATTAAGTGACATGATAGGAAAGCCCCCCCTCCATCCAGGCTGGACCCTCTAGCCTCCTCAGACACTTCTGGCCATGGGTGCACACAGAGAAGTGTGTCCCCGGGTTAGGCACAGGCCAGATGGACTAGAGGCCATGGAAAGTTAAGGCTGGCCAGTCACAAGGTGACTGGCAAAATATTAATTCAATATTTTCTTTGGGCCAGGAAGGCAAGCTCCAGGACAAAAACAGATGTAAAGTATGTTCTCTGGGGACTTCCGGCTTGATCCCCAGTACACCCTTTGGATGCCACCTGCAGCAAATCTCACACTCTCCTCCCCTTCCCATGTCTTCCTGTAGCCTTGAGGCAGCTCTGCCATTTTTAGATGTCTTATTGGGCAAGACAGAATCTTTCTGAGTCTCAGTCTCCTCCTCTGTAAGTGGAGACCATTTCATTCTGTACACTTCATAATTAAAAACATCAGTGAAAAATGAATCTGTGGAGCTCAAAATAAAGAGAAAGTAGTGTATTACTCTTGTTCATGAGAAAGCTCTCGAACGGCTGTCAGTCCCTGTACAAATACTCAGGCATGAAGCAGTTGAGCACCACAGTGGATACAGCTTGGAGACGAGAGAGCTCTGAGCAGCAGGTCTCCTGGTGTGGAGAAGCTGGTCCAGTTATGTCAGAGATGGAATCAAAAAGAACTCTGTGAGCCCCACACCTTCAGTTACCCCCAACTCTTTCCTTATTTTTTAAAAATAAGTACTAAGGATTGAATTCAGAGGCATTCTATCTACAAGCAATACTCCCAACCACTTTTTTAAAATTTTGAAACAGGGTCTCACTAAGCTCTCCAGGGTCTTGCTAAGTTGCTGAAACTAACTGGCCTTGAACCTGTTATCTTCCTGTCTCAGCCTCCCAATTACTGGGATTACAGGCCTGAGCCACCATGCCTGGCTGCAAAATGCAGTATGTCATTATGAAATCATCTACAAAATGAACAATTTTCAGCAGTAGAGACAGAACCCCAGGGTCTGGGTGTGTGGTGCATGCCCGGCTCTTCAATTCCTTCTAATCTCCATCTACTCCATGCTCCAGCCTGTGCCTTAACTCCTACTCAGTCACCATTTGGAGCTGCGCTTTCCTCGCCTTGTTCAGCATCTCCATCTTCGAACCTTTTCTACTTTTAGAGCACTCAGGCATGAACTCCGCTGACTCTGGCCCCTCCGTCACCCTGAGCTCAGAGGAGCTCAGAGGAGCTGAGGGAGAGGCTTTCCATGGAGAGGCCCCTCCACATGGCTCAAATTATTTGACACAGGCACATGCTCAGCATCTATCTCTAACTCCCCTGGCCAGGTTGTGCCACAACAAACTTCAGGCTGAGTCCTGGTGGCCATAGGAGGTCCCAAATTTGGGTCCATTCTAGAAAGATGCACCTTACTGAGCCCAGCATAGTAGTCGCATTGTATACACAACAGATTCCAGAATCCCCCCCCCCCCATGTTTTGGTTACTGAACCCAGAACTCAGCCTCTTTACTGTGTTCTAATCTTTCTAGCCTACTACTGATGATTTGATCAGAACCCAGATCGACCACTGTCCAAACCCCTTTCTAATATCTTTTTGTTGTTGTGATACTGGGAATTGAGCCCAGGGGCATTCTACCTCTGAGCTACATCCCCAGCCCTATTTTATTTTTATTTCAAGACAAGGTCTTGCTAGATTGATGAGGATCTCACTACTTGCTAAGGTTGTGCTCAAACCTCGAACCTGTGATCCTTGGATCTCAACCACCCAAGTACTGAAATTACAGGCATGTGCCACCACACTTGGCTCCCTTTCTTTTTCTCTTTCTTTCTTTCTACCTTTCTTCCTTCCTCTATCCCCCTCTCCCTTCATACCTTCCTCCTCTCTCCCTGCCTCTTTCTCTTTCTTTCTTCCTTCCTTTCTTTCCTTTTTTTTTTTTTTTTTGTGTGTGTGTGTGTGTGGTACTGGGGTGGAACCCAGGGGCTTTCTACCTCCGGGCTATACTCGCAAACCTATTTTTATACTTTACTTGGAAACAGAGTCTCACTAAGTTGCTGAGAGCCTCACTAAGTAGCTCAGGAAAGGCTTTGAACCTGTGAGATCCTCCTGTCTCAGCCTCTCAAGTGCTGGGATTACAAGCATGCACCATCACACACACACACACACACACACTCTCTCTCTCTCTCTCTCTCTCTCTCTCTCTCCTTTTCTTTTTTTTTTTGTGGTACTGATGGGGGTTGAATCCAAGGGTATTCTATCTCTGATCTACAACCCCAGTCCTATTTTATTTTAAAACAAGGTCTTGCTAGGTGGATGAAAATCTTATTACATGCTGAAGCTATCCTCCAACCTACGATCCTTCTGTCTCAGCCTCCCAATTACTGGGATTACGGACATGTGCCACCACACCCAGCTCCCTTTCTAATATCCAGACTGAGGCATATAACTCAAGCTCCAGCTCCCCTCCTAGAAGATGAGCAGTTCTCATCTCCCTTATTGCACATTGCCAGGATAACCACCAGGTTGCTTGAAGAAAACCCATGACAGTGTAAGCAATGAGAGAGACTAAGTTCCTGACACTGGGGGAGAGGAAGGAGGTGATATTGGTCTCCCATTTTTCTAATGTATTGAGAAGTTTCTACTTGCCCTTTGCCCCTTCTCATAGCATCCCCACCCATAAGGAGAGCCAGCTGAGAGCTGAGAGCCTAGGCTTCTACCAAGGTCTGTCTCCCTTCTCATTAACTCCTGATATAACTCTGGTTTCCAAAGGTCTTGGTTTTGGCTTTCCCACTCAGGAGATTTCTGGAGAGAAGGATCTTTATGCTCAGAGGCATAAGCCCTAGACAAGATTTCTCTTTCATGGGGCATCCAGGACCCTAAACAGTCAAGCTTGCTACTAAAACCAACCCTTTCTCAAAGTAAGTTAAATAACCCCCAGAGGATTTCCTGGGGGTTAAGCCATTCTCCCTCCTCCTAACCCTCATCTCCTCAGCCTAAGAGAGGCCAGCTGTGTGGGGAGGCGGGGGATTGACTTCTCCAAACTTCTCCATCCATCCCAGCCTCCTTCCAAGAATCAGCTGTTCCAGGTCTCTGCTCACAGAAAGGAAGCTTCTTATCACCTGCAGGGCACTGATCCACAGAGAAGCCAAACATAGCAAAGATGATGTAAGACTCCAGGCAAGGGAAACACTGCAGGTGTGTTTCTGCAGGGACCAGCCATGACCTCCAACCTCACTTGTGGTCCTCTCCCTCCCGGGGAGCTAGAAAAGCAGGCTCTTCACCACCAGCTCTCACACACTTCTGCCACCATGAACGCATTCCTGATCCTAGCCATTGTGGGAGCTGCCGGTGAGTTCCATGCCTTACCTGGGTCCCAGCCACCACTCCTGGAAGATCCACACTTCTCCCTATTCCTCTACACTAATATTCTCTCTCCCTTGTCTGGTATCCCTTCTTACCTCCTTTGCAGGCTTCTGTAAGCCTCACTTCTCTTGCCTGCTCCCTGATTCCATTTTATCCATATGATCAGGGCTATGGTCAGGGAGGCTAGAAAGGAAAACAGGTGAAGATGGTCCAAGAAATTAATCAGCAGTCCTGTGCTTTGGCTCCACTGGCTGTGGGGAAGCTTCAGGGTGGCTGTCCTTAACACCAAATGCAGCTAGGAAGAGACTACCCATGCCAGACTCACTCCTGGAAATTCTGCCTTCATGAATCTAGGGTATGGCCTGTGCATGAAGTCCTCAAGCTTCCCAGGTTGCTTTAAGATTCTTAGGCTGGTTAAGAACTGCCACTCCGCTGGCCAGTGCCAGAGCATCCCTTTGTCCTGTGTGAGTGAGACTGGGGTCGGCCTCACTCTACACATTGGAGCAGTGGAGAAGCTGGGTCTTCTCAGGTCTGTTCAGCCAGGTGATCTTCCTAGCTAGGCCAAACCATCATGAAAACGTGGGTTCCGATAGCCATGGGGAGTTGAGTGGTGACTAAGAAGGAGAGGTGCTCAGCAGATGAGACCCCACTCCAAATCCCACTGGGTACCTTGCTTATATCCTCACACTGGCACCCCTGAAGAGAGCTGAGCCCCTACAGGGCTGGATTCCATGCAGTCACATGGAATAACTACAACCCAGGATGCCTATTGGGAGTGGCAGCTTCCTGCCTGGCTCTGGTCACTAAAGAATCCCAATTGAGCTAGGTGTGGTGCCCCACACCTGTGATCCCAGTAGCAGGGAGGCTGAGATAGGAGGATCACAGGTCTGAGGTTGGTCTCGGCAACTTAACAAGACCCTGTTTCAAAATAAAATAGGACTGGAGATCTACAGTGTACTTTGGAGGGAGAATATCCCTGGGTTCAATCTCTACTACCAAAAGAAAAAATAATAATCCTAATTGACACTAGCAGTTATAAGGCTGAGGGCTCCACCCTCCAACATCCTGCTAAAATGGATTCTCCCTTCCTGTCTCCACACCAGTCGCTGTCCCCTTGGACGACGATGACAAGATCGTCGGGGGCTACACCTGTGAGCCGAATTCTGTCCCCTACCAGGTGTCCCTGAACTCCGGCTACCACTTCTGCGGGGGTTCCCTCATCAATGAGCAGTGGGTGGTGTCTGCGGCTCACTGCTACAAGTCGTAAGTGCTGGGCCCGTGGGTAGAGCCCCTGGTAGAGCCATGTGCTGGGCGCCTTTGGATGGCTGGTGATCAGAGGACCACTCAGGTCCCAAGGTGGGTAGGGAAGGTGATAGAGAAGAGAAGTTGCTGGCAACGGTCAACTTGCAGGGGCTAAGGGCAAAGACAAGCAGACAATAGGAAGCTTCTCATCCCAAACAAATCCACAATATAGCGAGGGCTGTGGATCCTAAAGAAAGCAAAGGATTATTTTGTCATGGTAAAGGCCAATGAGAATGTCAGGTAAGAAAAACCATGCACATGTACATTTTGCTGGTTGGCTATACATCAAAACCACCTGAGAAACAGCAAGATTATTAACAATAATACTAATAGTAATAATGAAATAATACCTGAGTCCTATAGCAGGGCATTTAACTCAAGAGTTTTCAGGAAGAGGGTTATGAATATTAATGATTTTTAACACACTCTACTTCCATGATTCTGCTGTGTAGACAGAGCTGAGAGTTGATGCCTCCAAAGAGAATTCTTTCAGAGGTCTCGCTAAGCCACAGACCACTAGGTCCCGTCCCCAAGTTTCTGATCGGTGGTTATGTACTTCCGGCAAGTTCCAGGGGATTGTTACTGCTGCAGGTCCCAGGGTCATGCTTTGAGACCTACTGGGTTATTTCTATGGAATGATAGTTTTTATCAGGCTGAGAGAAAAGAGAAATAATCCCTGCATGTAATTAGCAAAGGCACAGAGGAAAGCAGGGAACTTCAAGTTGCTCTGGATGCCTGAGGAGCGACCCCCATTGAAGCCTGTCACCTCATTGACCCTCACACGACCCACATCAGATACAGAAAGGGCCCTGGGTCTACCAGGGCACAGTGGTGCATGTGTGTGATCCCAGTGCTTGGGAGGCTGAGACAGGTGGATCACAGGTTTGAGCCCAGACTTAGCACTGTAGCGAGACCTTGTTTCAAAACAAAAAAAGAAATTACGGCTGGGAATGTATTCAGCAGTAAAATGCCCCTGCGTTCAATTCCTAGTACAAAAAAAATCCATTAATAATGTTTTAACATTAAGCAACATCAAACAATTAATTAAAACATTAAGCAAAAAATAAGAAAAGGAACAGAGAAAAACTTATGTTGTAACATTATCCAAAAAAAGAATTTAAATGTTTTTTTAAAAATTATATATCCAATATGAATAAATCAAAATTTAAAAGCATGGGGGGATGGGGAGAAACAGTGGTACATGTCTGTAATCTCAGTATGGGAGAGGCTGAGACAGGAGGATTGTACTTTCCAGGCTAGCCTCAGCGATTTAACAAGAACTTCAGCTACTTAATGAGAACCTGTTTCCAATTTTTAAAAGGGGGGCGGTGTAAAAGTATAGCTCAGAAGTAGAAAGTCCCCGAATTCAATCCCCAGTACCAAGGTGGGGTCTCCCCAAAACTCGCCCAGCTCTGCAGCTCCTGGGCTATGCCACATACCCCATCCCAAGACTCCAAGAGCAGGGGGCTGGGGAAGCCTGGGATGTCTCCGGCTGTGGCCATAGAGAGAAAGCCTTTATCACGCTTCCTGTTCCCAACAGCCGCATCCAAGTGAGACTGGGTGAGCATGACATCGCAGTCGTTGAGGGCAATGAGCAGTTTATCAACTCTGCCAAGGTCATCCGCCACCCCAAATACAGCAGCTGGACCATGGACAATGACATCATGCTGATCAAGCTTGCCACTCCTGCCACCACCAACGCCCGGGTAGCCTCTGTTTCTCTGCCCACCTCCTGCGCGGCGGCTGGCACCCAGTGCCTCATCTCTGGCTGGGGCAACACCCTGAGTTCTGGTTGTAAGTAGAAACCTTCATCATCCATTCCCCTTGGTCCCCACCTTCCCAGAACTAAGCTGGCCGCAGTGCTTGAACCCCCTTTGCATCCAGCCTGCAAATACATGTCAAGTGCCAGCTACACATGTGGCTCGATAGTGGACACCAGAGAGATACACGGTCCTAAAGAGTTGATTTGTAGAATCAGTAGAGGACAGATATAGAATGTGCCCTTTGGCTTCCAAGAAGGGGGTCAGTAGTGACCCTCCAAAAGCGCTTGTTCCTTACTTGGGAAGTTCACATTCTCGGAGTCCTTCCCAGCGGCTGCCCGTGGTGTTCAGTACAGGATTGTTCTTCTCTGGCCCGGTTTGACTCACACGTCTCTTTTCTTTGATCATTTTCTTCCCCTCAAAGCCAACCTCCCAGACCAGCTGCAGTGTCTTGAGGCCCCTCTGCTAAGTGCAAGTCAGTGCGAATCTGCCTACCCTGGAGAGATCACCCAGAACATGGTCTGCGCTGGCTTCCTGGAGGGAGGCAAGGATTCCTGCCAGGTGATTGAACAGGGACCCACACCTCCCACTCTTAGACCCCACCTGAGAGGAGAATTTGAATGCCAAGGCAGAGAGGCGGGGAGGCGGGAGCTTCATGCAGCAGGCCCATGGGAAAGTGAACGAGGACCATTGGGACTGCATGTCGTCTCCTTAGAAGGAACAGAGAATGAGTCACCATGGAAAATCCATGGAGCCACACTGCTGACTAGAATGGGCTCTTTTGAGGTTCAGGATAAGTGTAACTACCTCCCCTCTCATTCCTTCTTTATACAACGTGTCCCTCCTCTCCAGGGTGACTCTGGTGGCCCCGTGGTTTGCAATGGACAACTCCAGGGCATCGTCTCCTGGGGCTATGGCTGTGCCCAGAAGGGTCTTCCTGGAGTCTACACCAAGGTCTGCAACTACGTGGACTGGATCAAGAGCACCATCGCCGCCAACTGAAGGCCCCAGTCACCCTACAACCACCATGCCAATAAAGCAGTGCTGATCTCACTGCCTGTGTCTCAGACTGCTCCTTTCCACCCCTTCGCTCTGGGAAACATACTCCAGGCTGAGGTCAGATAGTCCTCCTCCCCCACTGCCAGAGATGAGCAGGGCACCCTGTTTCACAAAATATACTCCAAGGAATACTAGATTAGCATCATACAAATGCGTAAAACCCAAAAATTAACGAGCAGAGGGTGAGAAAGGCTCTTTACTTGAGAAAATACATTTTAAAGAGCCTTCTTCAGTTGCTACTTCAGTGGGTCTTGAATGTGTCAAGGTGGGCAGAGTTGGTCTGGTTGACAAGACCGTGGCCTTCTTTGACTATGGTGAGAACCTCTTTGAGTCCAAAGCCAACATGTCTTGTGAAAGCTCAGCGCTAATGGCCTGGGCTTCTGCGTCCCCTACCTCGCACTCGTGTTCTTGCTAACCCAGGTGTCCTCCTCCTTAACAGCAGGTGTCCTACTTAGGGAAGGTCCCACTGACCCCTTCCCCACCACCTGCACATGTGCCGGGAGGGAGATAAGAGCGCCCTGGGTCTCCATCTGTCACACTTCTGACAAGTCTGCCTTGAGTTCATCCCAAGATACACCATCCTGAGCACTTCCTACACATTTTCACATTTAGAGAGCTCCCCCTTCTGGAGCATTTATTATTGCAGCTGTGCAAACAGAAAGCAGAGGCTCAAAGGTTGCTAGCTGGTCCTTGTCCTACCCTCTGCAGATGGTAGATCAGAGATTACCTCCTGGGCCTGTATGCATGCTCTGCCTGGCCTCCTGATATGGAGTCCATCAACCCTGGTCCCTCTGGTCTCTGTCACCATCCCCATTCCCTGCCCCTGGTGCCCCACGAGGGCTCTCCCAGTTGCCTCCTCCCATACACTGTGGCTGCTCCCATGCCCTGCCCATTGCACTGCTTCCTGGTCTGTACTTTTCTGGCTTGCCACAGCATCCCCATACAAAATAAGCTGCAGATCTAGGAAGAATAAGGGTGGCTAAAAGACTCACTATTCCAATACAAGGATTGATTAATTTTTTATTTTATTTATTTTACTTTTATTTTTTATTTGGGGGACTGCTAGGGATTGAACCCAAGGGCATTCTCTCTCTAAGCTAAACCTACATCCATATTTACTTTTTTTTTTTTTTGCGGATCTAGGGATAGAACCCAGGGGCATTCGACCTCTGAGCTATACCCCCTGCCCCATTTCTTATTCTTTATTTTTAAACCAGGTCTCACTGAGTTGCAGAGGGCCTCACTAAGTAGCTGAGGCTATCCACGCAACACAATCCTCCCATCTCAGCCTCCCGAATGTTGGGATTACAAGTATGCACCACCACTCCCAGCTCCTATTTCCTATTTTTTTTTTTTTTGAAACACTAAGTTGCGGAAGGTCTGTTAAGTTTCTAGGCTGGCCTCAAACTTGTAATCCTCCTATCTAAGCCTTCTAAGTACTGGCATTACAAAAATGTGCCACTGTGCATGGCTTCAATTTTTTTTTCATTTTTAACTTTTTTTTAACTTGGTGCAATAAAATTATACAAAATAGAGAGATTCATTGTGACATATTTGTACACACATATGACAATTCATTCCCCAGTAATAGCCCCTTTTGCTTCCTGATTAACCTTGACATAACCTTAAAGTTTTGATTGCTAACCTTCCCATTTACCCATTCACCTCTAACAAGAATAAAGCTTGAAAAATAAATCAAATATAAAGATCCATTATGACAGTCTTGTCAGCCAGGGCTTCAGACTTGACTTACAGATTGCCAATCAGGATTTTTGTTTGTTTGTTTGTTTGTTTGTTTGTTTGTTTGTTTTGGTGGTACTGGGTACGGAACCCTTATACTTCTGGCTACACTCCCAGACCTATTTTATATTTTATTTGGAAATAGGGTCTCTTAAGCCAGCAAGGCTGGCTTCGAACCTGCACAATCCTCCTATCTCTGCCTCCCAAACGCAGGGATTACAACTGTGCACCACCACACACCTGGCAGGTATGTTGTTTCTTATGTTAGTGGAAGTCTACAAACTGAATAAAAGAGTTTGTGTTCTAGTTCTTCAGTGTTGAATTATTGTGTGTGTACTTGGGCCAGCCAGTTGTTGAATTCTTGCTTACAAAGGGCTTAAGCTGCCCTTCCAATCGTGAGGACCAACAAACAGTTTCTGAATTTTGTAATGATTTCAAAAACATATCTGGCAGTATCAATTTAAATAGTACAACTAAGAATATTCTGAAATAAGCCAGGCATGGTGGCGCACACTTGTAATCCCAGAGCTTGGAAGACTGACACAGGAGGATCACACAGCCTCAGCTACTGAGTGGGCTCTCAGCAACTTAGTGAGACCCTGTTTCCAAATAAAATATAAAATAGGTCTGGAAGTATAGCCCGGAGGTAGAAAAGCCCCTGTGTTCCACACCCAGTACCACACACAAAAAAGAAGATTCTGAAATACAAGCCACACAAAATTGAAAAGTTCCAGTATGTCAGCTTTCCATCTGGAAGATACTGTGTATTTAAAAACCTTATGCTTCTCTAAATAAATAAATATGATTAAATAAGCCACATAACAGTTTTAAAAATTGTGTACACTTTTCCATGTGCCACTTCAGAAACCAAGTATTTTGTGTATGATTGATATTTAGAAAGATTTTGAAGCTGGGGTTTATCTGTGTAGTTAAGATCAAAGTATGTGTATATGTACTGTATTTTCAAACTTTAAATTGTAATTTCCTATACACTTATTAAATAAAGTGTTGTTTAGCCATGTGACAAATAAATAAATAAGTAAATAAATAAATATTCAAATGGAATTTCATGGGGCGTGAAGCATGCATACTTTTCATCTTTTCATGGATTCAAGGTGAGGAGCAGGAAGCCGGGTGGAAGAAGCAAGGTATACTCCAATTAGCTGATTTGCCATGATTAGGTTAAGGCTCTATGCCTCTGTCTTACTTACTCTTTGGGTTTTTCTGAACCACACAAAGTACCCCCTTCACTATCTAGATTCAGTAATTTCTAAGGTGAGATATATCAATGTTTATTCTTTCTTTTTTTTTTTTTCAGTGCTAGGTATGGAACCCAGGAGCATTTTACCTCCGAGCTGCACTCCCAGTCCTATATTTTATTCTTTATTTTGAAACAGGGCATCACTGGGTTGCAAATGGCCTCACTAAGTAACTGAGGCTGTCCGTGAACCCTGATCCTTCTGTCTCAGCCTCCCCAATGCTGGGATTACAAGTGTCCACCATGCCCGGCTTGAGACATTTCAGAAGAAAATGTCTTATTGGATAAAGATAAATTGTACTGCAGGAGAAATGGGTAGCTTATGGGGAAATCATGGAGGAGAGGGAAAGAGGTAGTGTTCTGAAATTTAACAGTCTTGTTAGAGAGGGATGAAGGATACTGGGATCCAAGGAGCAGGTGTCTAAGAGCTGAGAAGATAATCCTAATCTAGGAGGATTTATGTAAGAAAGTATGATGAAATGAAAAGGTAACATCAGTGTGGAATCTGACAAAAGTCTTCATTTTGTCCTATACAGAGAAGTTGGAAAAATCCTACTATGTAGCTACCTGATTGAAGATAAACATAGTTGGACGAGAGGGAGGTTTGGGTGTCATTTCTAGATTCTTTGCACAAGTGACTCGGGAGAAGTTGCTTAATTCTCGAGCTTTAGATTACTTCTCTACTAAAAAGAAGCAAATAGTGGCTGGAATGTAGCTCAAAACAAAGCACTTTTACTGCCCTGGGTTCAGTTCCAAAGAGACAAAAAGTTTAAGAGTAAAATAAGTAAAAAAACAAGAGCAAAAAGAAGCAAACAGCCTTGAAGCTGCGCTGATGATTTGATTGAAGAGAACAGAACAGAGTATTCTATGGTAGAGAATGCAGGTCTGGGGTGGAATGACTCATACCCTCATACTGAAATCTCAGATTTCCAACACACTGGCTGTGAGAACTTGAGCAAATGACTTGACCTCCACCAAAACCATCTGATTATCTGTTAAATTGGTAGCCCCAGAGGTAGTTGTGAGAATGTAATGAAACGGATCCAAGAAAAGACGTATGCAATGTTTGGTGTAGAACAAACACACAGAAGCTGTTTGCTCTTGTTGCAATTGATGGAAGGTAGCTTAATAGGCTAAGCAGCAAATCGGAGCCAGGAGAGTTTCTTGGTGGAGTAAGCAAAGGAATCCGTAGTTACAATGAACAGCATGAAGGGTTGCACAGAGACACAAATTGAGTTTTAGCAGCTGAGTCTGAACTACCCTACAGTCAATATTCTCTACCGATAACTGCCTCTTCTGCCTGTAAGGTGATTTCTGCCCACTTTGAAGGAAGCTGTTCTCAGTGTATAAGCAGGAACATGAAATATCAGAAGGCTATTCTTCATACTTTAGATGCAGAAACCCCTCTTGCCCTTGGATATTCCCTTTTAGCAGAGTCGAAGCCACAAGAACCACTCCAAAAATCCCCTTTCCCCAAATTACTTCCTAGATCACCTCCCTCTAGCCAGGCTAATGATTTGATTCAAGAGAATAGAAGCAGAGTGTCTATGGTAGAGAATGCAGGTCTGCAGTGGAATGACATATCCTCATATCCTCATATTGAAATCTCAGATTTCCAACACACTGGCTGTAAGAACTTGAGAAAATGATTTTACGTCTTTATGTTCAGGGCACTGGTGTCTACATCAGATGCTAGAGCAAAAGTCTGTCCTTATCCTTTGGAGTTTCAGTCTATGGGCACTGCACGGCAAAGAGGAAAAACTGAATAGTATATTAAGTGACATGATAGGAAAGCCCCCCCCCATCCAGGCTGGACCCTCTGGCCTCCTCAGACACTTCTGGCCATGGGTGCACACAGAGAAGTGTGTCCCCGGGTTAGGCACAGGCCAGATGGACTAGAGGCCATGGAAAGTTAAGCCTGGCCAGTCACAAGGTGACTGGCAAAATATTAATTCAATATTTTCTTTGGGCCAGGAAGGCAAGCTCCAGGACAAAAACAGATGTAAAATATGTTCTCTGGGGACTTCCGGCTTGATCCCCAGTACACCTTTTGGATGCCACCTGCAGCAAATCTCACACTCTCCTCCCCTTCCCATGTCTTCCTGTAGCCTTGAGGCAGCTCTGCCATTTTTAGATGTCTTCTTGGGCAAGACAGAATCCTTCTGAGTCTCAGTCTCCTCCTCTGTAAGTGGAGACCATTTCATTCTGTACACTTCATAATTTAAAATATTAGCAAA